>NC_071671.1:38180000-38805000 GCF_028554725.1 Zeugodacus cucurbitae | reverse complement strand
TTATAGCGCAAAGTGGCGTATATATGTACCTTCCGTTAGTCGCGTATTAATGCAGTCGATTCCATGACAGACACACACCCACACGTATCACACGTATAGAACACAAATGTGTAATAGCACCGCCCGCAGTTTGTTTTGCCTGGGAAAAAATATAACCGAGAGAAATTCAAATTCATGTCTTCCACCGCCAGAACATTCGCAGACATATATGTTTAGAAATTTTAGAGAATTCATAAATTCGACCATTATATTGCAGATAGGTGGGTTCACTGATTTATTGACGGTAGAAAAGAACTGCTATATGCTAAATGTGTATGTAGGTGTAACATAAATTAGTTAATTCATTTGAATATTAATTATGAAATATTAAGAAAGTAATCGACAGTTTTGGTTTGAGTTGGGTATTGAAACGCCTCTTGTCATTTGAGTTTTTCTCACGATTGTTTATTTATTTTCGGCCCATTTTTAAATTACTATCTTCCTCTTTTATTTTCCTTTTCTTCAATATAAAACAAATTTGATTATTTCCTCGACATTTTCATCCCTTTGACTCAATAACGGCGCTGGCTCAGCTAAACTCTTTTTAAAAAGTCATCAGGAGTAGTAGTAGGAGTGATCAGAAGTAAATACCTCTGCATTGACCCATCTTCCGATGCATTAATGCCCCAGTGGGTTTCAGAACATGAAAACAATAGCATTTTTAAAATTTTTTTAATATATACAACCATATATTTCATTTAAACAATACAAAAAAATTTTTTTCTAAAAAAAAAAAAAATTCTTCATTCATTAACTAGAGTGTTATTCCAAAGGTGTATGCAAAATCGCTTCATAAATTTCCGAGATATCGTGTCCACCGATTTAAAAAAAACGAGTTTATCTCAAATACATTCTCGTTTTATATTCATATTGACGTGGGCGGAACTTCTGAAGGGTATATCTTTTAGAATTTTAGTCGGATAGATCTGATATTTTTGGATAATATTTTAAGCATATTGTACTATTTAGTAAAAAAAATCAAAATTTTAAAACCCACTTTACCCCTTAATAGAATAGAAAAATGTTCTATATACTGCCCACCACTGACTTAGAGTATAATTTTCCCACACTTCTATAAATCCTTTCATCAGTGCTATCAGTAAACTAATTTTCAAAATAGTAATCAAAATAAGCAAATCGGATATTTCTAACGAACAGAAAGTAAGCTCATTATTTTCTCTAAATTTGTAAAAGTAAAGCAATGTCATTAAGAGCGAAACGAACGCTAATCATTGACATTACTTTCTGTAGAGCAGTGAATGCCAGCTGAATCGGTCAACGCGCTTAGACACAGTGGCTATATATGCAAGTAACTCAATTAGTGTGTACGACAATTTCATCAAGTAATTATGTATTGCTTTTTTGAATTAAAAATGAAGCAGTCGTTTGTGCCATTTCCTTTTCGTGTACTTGTCAAATTCCAGTCCCACTAACGCGATGGCAGCGAATGCAACCGTGCATTTATACATACATATATGCGTGAGTTTCGTAAAAAATATGCCACTCGCATATGTTTCAGTGGCTGTTTTTAAGCCGTTTATTACTAAGAGATTTATTACAGCGTAACAAAATATTTATTATTATGTACTTGCATTAATTTTCGTTTTTTTTTCCATTGGCGATTTTAATTTTCATCTTAATTTCATATAGGTGGGTGTGTGTATAACTATTTATTAGCCCATTTGCTTGAATGTCGACTTTTTATACCCGGTTTTCTTCGTTTTTTTATTAATTTACTTTTTTCTCACCAACAACAACAACACATTCGCATTTGATTCGGCACTAATTTCGAATTTCTCTTGCTTCTTTCTGCGCCGTCCTCTATTTCATGTCAGCGTTTATTATGTAATATTATAACTAAATAATAATGATAATTTGTGATTGCATACCGAAAAAAGTTGCTTGTAATGGTTGAAAAGTTTGTCAGGCGCGAAGTAGTAACTGTAATCGTCTGCACACGCACTTTAATACATGTATACAAGTATATCTTGTATAAGTGAGTTATATATTTAAATGAAAGGTGGTCGGTTTGGTTATACCGAATAACGTCTAAAATAAATAATTGAAATATTATTTTCCAATTTGATTATAATTTTTAAGTAAGGAAAGGCTAAGTTCGGGTGCATCCGAACATTTTATACTCTCGGAATTTATTGGTATTTTTATTAAGATAACACACAATTTGACCCATATATTCAGCATAAAGTCCAATAGAAAAACGAAAATCATATATAGTGTATAGACTGAGGTAATTCCTGAACCGATTTCACTCATTTTCATTGGCTATTTCAAATATTATTTCAAATATTAACCGATTTATAAGCTATTAAGCCATCGTATTTTTGAAAATCCTATAATTAGGTATATGAGAGCTAGGGGAAGTTGACCTAATTCTAACCATTTCTGGTACAGAGACACACTATAAGAAGAAAAAGATTTCCTCTGAATTTAATTAGGATGAGTTCTTCATATTCGATATCCGGGGCATTGAAAAGTTATAGTCCGATTTCGACAATTTTTTCACAAGTGAGGCCATCTTCATTAGTTCCTTATGTATATCTTATAAAGTGAAGGAATAAGTTGGAATTCAAAATTGAGTTATATGGGAAGTTGTCGTGGATGTGAACCGATTTCATCCATTTTAAACACGTGTCATCAGGGTGTAGTCGAGCAGTTCCTGAGATATGGTTTTTGACCCATAAGTGGACGATGCCACGCCCATTTTCCATTTTTTTAAATATCTGAGTGGAGCTTCCTTTTGCTATTTCTTCTGTAAAATTTAGTGTTTCTGTCGTTTATCATAGTGAGTCAACGCACTTTTAGTTATTTTCAACCTAACCTTTGTATGGGAGGTGGGGTGGTTATTATCTGATTTCAACTATTTACATGGTGTGTGGTGGGGTACGTAAGGGAAACGACTGCAGAAAGTTTGATTTATATAGCATTATTGGTTTGCGAGATATATACACTAAACCTATATGGCGATACAAGTGCGATCTTTTGTACCTTTTATAACTTTATTTATATCTTAATTATGACACTTTATGTGTTTTCGGTTTTCGTTATTTTGTGGGCGTTGCAGTGGTCTTCGAAACCAACCCTCTCATGGTCCCAAGCAACATGAGTACCAAGTTTCGTCAATATATCTCAATTTTTACTCAAGTTATCCGTTGCACGGACGGACGGGCAGACAGACAGACATTCGGATTTCAACTCGTCTCATCACCCTGATCATTTTAATATGTATAACCCTATATCTAACTCGTTTAGTTTCATGACTTACAAACAGCCGTTCTGTGAACAAAACTATTATACTCTCTTAGCAACTTTGTTGCGAGAGTATAAAAAAGTATGTTGAAATATGTATCTTTGATATTCCGAATTCTTTAAATGAAATATACATATGACAGCATACATTTAGGAATTTTTTTGTCAACCTCTGACCCTATTTTGACACATTTAATATGTAATAAAAAAAATTAAATGAATTACCATTTCTTCTTATCAATATTTTTATAGATAATTACATTATAACTAAAAGTCCACTGCATGCCCACCCTAGTAATAATTTGTATGTTTGTATTCTCTTGCAAATAAAAATAGTTCGAAATCAAAATTATTTCATAATGGCTTCAATTTAATAATAACACAAAGGAAATGAGTGAGTGGAGTTGATTGTGTTGATGACTTCAAGTGCACAGGTTTGTCGCTACAGTCTTTTGTTGTGAATGGTTTCAGACTCAGCGTAAATTTACAGAAGCGGCAAGCACGCCACTTAAACCTATAAAATTGTGTGTTAATATATATTTACATTTTCGCTTTGTCGATCGACATAAGTTGTGTCGTATTGTACGATGACCTGTACTGAGTTTTAAGTTATTATTTTATTTTTTGTTTTTCTATATATTTTTTATATTTTTTTTTTTTATTTTGAAATTTAGTTTTGTAATTTTTTTCGCTGTAGTACTAGTTTATTTAAATTTGTTTCACATTAGAATACCTTTGTTTATCTCCTTACCAAATAGTAACTTGATCAAAGGGGCGCTTTAGTTTTGTCCAATGGGCTTTTGAAGACTGTGGAATATTTTCGGTGAAACTTATTATTTTATTAAGAAACTCCTAAATGCCTAAATGAATGAGACACACCGTAAACACTGCGCGGCATCAATTCGGTCTAAAATCAAAAAATGGAAAAAAACATCAAAGCGACAGCGGTAAATCTGTCAGCAGACAGCATCACTCACTCAGCAATTATGAAGGTGCCAACACCGAAGGCAAATGACCATACAATCTCAATCAATAAATGGCGATTTCAGCGGCGGGAGATGAGTGTCAGCGTATACAAATTGATGCTGAACGTGCACACGTGACGCGCAAAAGTGTGAAGCTAACGAATCGAGCAAGCGATGAACCCGCAAATACTTTGACAGCACACCTCGAAGCGCTTCAAAGTGGCAAGCAAAGAAAAATCGACATTCCAATAAAAACAAAGCGATGCTAGCAATTAAAGTAAAGCGTGGAACGCAAAACACTCAGTCGCTCACTCGCTGCTACCATAAAAGTGAAGAAGCGGAAGTGTACGATATAACCATAAAAGTAACTCATACGCCCGGCTTGACGAGTGCCAACAGCCATACACATTTGCACCATTGCCCACATACATACTTACATATACTATACATAGGTGAATGTGTTGCACAGCTGTTTCGCGCTTGTCTCACATATGCCATTACTTTGTCCATTTTCCGTTAGATTAACTAGCTATAATAACAAAACAAGCTAAGTGTTGCAGCGAGGCCTAATTAATTTCCCCATGAGCTGAGAATTTGTGTTGGCTATCAGTCGTCAACCGTGCGCGTCTCCTCGCTTTAGCGCATCACATTGCAGTTTTCCAACGCTTGCGTGCTGGTTGCAAGTCGGTCTATTGGGGAGCAAACGCTACCTACAAGATTACGAACCAGCATACATTGCAGGCAAGCTGATGCAGATATTATTGCGAAATTTTTATTACCATACAAAAGCAAAAAGAGAGAAGCAAAGGCGTGCGCGCACTTTATTGCGCAACACACATACATGCGAGCGCGACTCATTTGGTGGCATTCATCCAATATAGTATATGTGTCTGCATGTGTGCAACTTGAAATTTTCTTGTGCTTAACTGCACGCTCGGCACCACAAATTTCGCTTCCTGTCAGCCTATAAATCCAAAGGCGTCTAAGCGAACGAAAACAAAAGTGGACACGGATAACAGTTCGTCGGTTGGTGTTTACATGCAGTTATGGTAATTTATTTATATGGATGAAGAAGTGTTTGGTACACACCAGTATTTGACATAGTTTCTGCAACTAAAATCAAACAGCAACACGTTTATATTTTACTCCACTTTTCACTGAGTTCGAGATATAGACGAGAAAAGTCTTTAGCAATTAGTGTCGCAGTTATTATTTATAACCTGGTGAAAAAAGGTTTTAAAATAATACTCCCTCTCATATGCCGTGGTAAAACAGTTAAGCAGTTATGTATTAATTAAAAATTCAATCAATACAGTTATTATACATAACATTGTTGATTTTACAATAATTTTTTTTTTGTAGGTTAGGTCAAGGGGTAGATCTCCGCAAATGCAGAGAGCTTAGAAAGCTTCGACTTTTCTTTGTGGCATCCACATACTCCCTAACGGATTCGACAAAACGCTTGGACTCTATTATCTAGTCGGCTATTTCAGTCACTTCGCTGGGTTCGCCGAAGGTTTGATTACCGTGGTGTTTTAACTTTTGTCTGGTGGTGTTTTGTGCTTGAGTGATTCATATTCGCCTTCCTTCAATTAGCTTTGGCAACTAGCATCTAGCTTGATCCCTAATCTCACCGCATGTGTACCTATTGGAGAGTGACCAGTAGAGTGTTGGTTGCTATTCAGCGTTTGGCGAGCTAATTCGAAGCCAGTGTGTCCAGCATTCTAGCACAAATGGACCACAGACTACCCACCCGCTTTCCCTCCGACGTCAATGTTTCTAGGTACCCTTTCTTGCAAGTTGGTCCGCTCTGCAGTTTCCAACGATTCCACACAAGTCAGATTACAAAGTAGTTCGAACCTACCAGTAGTATCTGAATCGTCTTAAAATTAACAAAATTAGATAATTTCTTATACATATATGTATTTATGAAAGACTTTGAAAATCTTATTAGGACTTTTGTTGCTTACAAGGACGTTTCTAAAAGCATAAACATTAAACGACCGAGGTCCATTCCCAAACAACCAATATAGCGGACAACTTTTGTAAAAATGCATCGGATTCACTCGATACTCGGGTTTTTCGGAGTCACGGTTTGCGAATATGGTGTCGGGTTTTTTTTTTTTCAAAATATAAAAATATTCATATTGGTCCACCACTTTGAATTTTTTAAAAGTAACGTCAATGATCTGATGGGATTAAATGGACATCGGATTCTTCAGCGACTCCAAAAACGTAAGGTAACATAGTAAGACCCCAAGGACAGAAAAAATTTGTTTTTGTGGTTGTGTAATTACGGTCTATAACTTATTTCGACAGTTTTATCAAAACAATTTGTTAATAATAAATTTACCCAATGAAAATTAAAAACATTCAAACACATATTAGTAATTTTGTTCATTCGGATAAATTTTTCGATCATTACTTTTTAATAAACTAGAAAGGACACACTGCAGATTTAAATAAATATCTACTCAAATAATCAGTAAATACTTTTTATAAATTATGTCATACATATCTTTCATGTCAATATTTGCAGGCAATATGATCCTAATTTTATGTAAACACTAACTAATTTCTATGTTATATTTTAGTAACGGATTTTAATTATTCATGGCCAAATAAGGGCAAAACACACCCAATAAGTTTGAGAGCATTGTCAGCTCGCTAAGCGATTTTTATATGTGAAGTGTTCACATTCGTACATACCTAAATACGAAGCTGCACACCATTCGTTTTCAATTAGAATCGCTTAAAAAAACAATTTTATTTTCAATTGATTGTTATATACCAACATTAATTGATATGTTTTTTTTTTCAAATACCGCTGTGTGCATAGTTTTCCAACAACTAAGCATTTACGCTGACTGTTTTTCGATTACTGCATTTACTGTGCAAATACTTGAAACAACCTCTACAACCATTGATATGAATAAAATAATTACAGGCAAATGTAATAAATGTACTTAATGCTTATAATTAGTATTGCGACCTTCACATATTCGCCTATATCATAGCGATATGCAGACTCCTTAATGATATTTTGTTAACATTCTGTTTTATTGTCTTTCATTCGCCACAGAATTGTTTAAGATTCAATTGCTTTGTGTTAAACAGATCTATTGGTTTGCACGTAAGCAATTTAGTTCAATATTTTCATAATACTTTTGTATTTGGCATTATTGAAGGTAATTGCGGTGCCTGCCACAGTATGTAACGGCAATCTGAACGTTCATTGAACAAATCAATTGCTCTACAGAGGCGGCGAGTGTTGTTGTTGTTGTTGTTGAGAGTTAATGACGTAAGCACGCACTCTTGGCACGCTCGGCCTATATGTTGGCGTTATTTCTGCCGCTGCTCTGCAAATATGCCTCTGATGCTATTTTATTTACATTTTCATAGAATTGCCGGATTTGTTTGGGGTTTATTGCATGTGTCATAAAGGTTTTGGGTTTGTGTGCCCTGAGGAAATTAAATCTATAACTATTCCGAAACAAAGATGGATTCTCAAAATATTTTCAAGATTTGAAAACAGTTTTCTACTTTACTTACTCAAATCAAAGTGCCGCCATAAACTCGAGTTTAGTCGTAAAACGCAAAATAATATGAATCTGAAGAACATGACTTCATGCATAACAAATATTAATTATAAATAATAGTTCTTATTCCACACTTTTAGTGTTGCATTTAGTGTTGCCATTAGTGTCATTATTACCACAAAAAGTGCTTTGGGTAAATAAATCATTTTGTTGCAGCATATTCAAATTAACAACACAGCGTTTGTGTGCCATATGCGAGTCTATAGCAGCCACCGTTCAGCTTAGTTGGCGCCGCCGTTGGCAGGGTGGGGAGCTGTCAAATGAGGTCGACTTAAAGCATTTGTATTATGTGCACTTTTGCATTGCTTGAATAGCTGCTGTAGAGTGATTTTTTCTGCTTCTAGTTGCCATGTTATGCGGACTTGTTGCTATTTCGTTTTGTTTGCACCAAAATAAGTTGTTCGCAAACTTTGTATTGCTTCTCCGCTGACGGTATGGTATTATCTTACAGGCTTACACATGTGACTATGACTACTTATAGTTGTAGAGCTAGTATTTGCATTTATATACAAACAAATAAATTAAATTTTATTTACAACCATGTACATGTGGTATGTATGGATGCGCTTATCAACTTCTGTATCTCAACAAGTATTATACATATGTAAGTAAGTAGTACGAGCATGGAATTTTTTTCGTGACTTACTTTTTCACTATTTTATTTTTGTTTTAATCGAATTTTTACTCCGGTGCTCAGTTGCAAAATTGCGACATTTGGCTTGCAATTCTTTTATTGTTTGTTATTTTATTCATTTTTTTTAAGATTTTCAAGATTTTCTTGGTTTTTAGAGCGCCGTCTAGCTTAAAGTTGCTGGAAAACAACACAAATATTTATTGCAAGCCACATGACGATGTTATTATTGTTTTTGTTGCTACTTGCTGGTCATTAAAATTTAAAATTTTATCAGTTCCATTCCATTATAATTAAAAATAACACAGTTTTTGTGTAAATTATTCATTTCATATTCATTCAGTACTTGCCACTGACTTTGGTATAATATATGCAAGTAATGTAATTGCAATTCAAATTTTACACCAATTTGATGATTCATTCCATGCCGAAATGAGAGCAAGTACCATGCATTATTAAATAATATATAATCGAGTAATTTTCAGTCCTTGAACTGCTATGAGCTCTTTTCAATTCCATATTTCATAAATGTGCATTGTATTGAAAATAAGTAACAAAATAATAATAATTTATGGCTAGTTGCCAAAACTGCTTGGCATTCGTCAGACTAAGGTTTAAACACTTCGGTAGGCACATCTTCGGTGAACCTAGAGAAGTGAATGGAATCGACATTAGCCAACTTAAGAATTTTATAATAGAGTCTAAGCGCTTTGTCGAAACATAAGGGTCTTGGTGATCCGTCAGGAGTATTTGGGTGTCACAAAGGACAGTCTAAGTAACACTCTCTGCAGTTGTGGAGATCTATCCCTTTGCAAGAAAAGAAGTGCGTTGCAAAAATCATTCCTAATGAGGCACTTAATCTCACATATTTTAAGCAATTTGCTAAATTCTAAGTAAATAGGAAAGTTGAATGATTAAACTGTGAACATATTTCATGTTCTACAGGTGTGTTATATACTTGCGAATTTATAAATTAAAAATTGAGTGTTCTTGGAGTGCTGCGCATGACCGTTTGTTACTGCCACTCATAAGCTAGTGCTGGCTGTCAGTTCGTCAAGTGTTGCGACAGACAGTTGTACAAATTGCTGTTTTCATTCCATTGACGAGTAAACGAAAGGTGATAAAATTAATTTAAATCACACTGTGGTTATGAAGGGCGCAAGAAAATTGCTGCAGCTTGCTAGTTTACTCTGCATTAAGAACACTCTTGTATAGTTATCTATTTATAAACATTGCTGTTGATCTTTGTGAACTCTGAAGGCTGTGAGCGTGTTTAAAAAAGAAATTGCTTTGTGAGAAATTTGAGACTTATGAAATGATCTTTACTTTTCTCTATTAACTATTTACTAATGTTTATGTAATGGCCATAACGCCTTTGCTAACCACTGGTCTACCGTTAAATCTCCTTCTTTTGTGGGCTTCTCTACTATGACAGCCGAACGTTTATGTATAATGTATTTATCTTTAGAAACCACATACTACTCACTACTTACACTCATATTACTCCTACTTATATACAGTTACTGAAAATACATACATACATGTCTACATATTGTTTACTCATTTTTCGCTTGCCATTAATATTGTGTATTTGCTTTGAGTTGGCGTAAGCGGATCTGTGCGGTTCTAATCCCATGAAACACATACTCTTTTCAAATTACATTGCTCAAATAGAACGTAATTTTTGAAAGCATGGCGTCTATTGGTAAATTGATACAAATAAGTACGTTATGACGCGTTAGGCATACACGCTCGTTATTCATAAAAATTGAGGTTAAAGGTTTACTTGCAAAATAAATTCGAGTATTGTATGTAGATATGTGTTTGAGGTCCGCCTTATGTTGAAAAACTGGTTCTAATGCTGTGTGTTTATGAATGTACATATGTTCGAGGTAAGGCCATATTTTTGGCGACTGGTGACTAAGGATTATTATTTCGTTTTGATTTTATGATTATTATTTTTGTTTTTTGCAATGGCTTGCGGTAAAATTGATTAACTCATTTAGCTTTAAGTGCTGAACAATTGTGCTTTTCATTGCTGTTGTTTTGTTACATTTGTGAGTAATGGTTTAAATGGATTTAATTTGATAACTTAATCTATGGCGGTTCTGTTGCCCTTAAAATCCATATACTTACAAATAAGTGAGGTCGAAATATCACGCGTGCCAGCTATTATGAAAGTTAATAACTTCAAATGGGCTACTAAAGTTTTATTGAACGTTTTACGGCTTAAGTGGAAGGCACCCGAGGGCTTTTAGGAACAGATTTCAAATAAATACCGAATAAAAGAAAATAAGGTAATGATTGTAAATATTATGGAAAGTATATTTTTTTACTGATAGCATTTTATTAAAACAGTCGAAGAATTCACATGATATTCCAAGGGTTAGAAGCTACTATTCATATACTTTAAGGATTTGTCAATACTAAGTGAAACTAAGCAAGTGATGAGGTGAAAAACTCTGCTAAGGAGTAAAAACGATTATACCGTGAGAGTCTTAAAATAGCTTAAAACATGTATGAAGGACACTAACCCACCTCAATTCGCCAACTAACATTATTCTGATTGTAATTCAAAATCAGCTAATATCTCGACGCTTGTAACTTATTATAGAATCCTTCGCTGAGTTTCCAGTATGTTTATACCGTGGTACTTTATGATTTTAATTCTTCTTTAAGGAATTATTAAATAAGAATATAATTTAGTTTAAATAGTCATTATACCGATTCTATACTATTTTTTTATATTCATGTAGTCTGCATTTCCATAATTGTAAAATATTAAACAATTTTCTTAGCGGCCAATTTAGATTTCCATCTTTTACTATTGTCATGAGAGACATCTTGTGATCACCTATTAAAAATCCATCAACACGTACAAGTCTCCAAACTGTATGCCAATCTCACACTGTTGATTCTATTTATAGACAAGGTTATGCTCGTAAACCTAGGTGGCCTGATGGGCAGAGTGCCAACAAATTCCATACGTCTACCCACTTACCCAGTTTTAATGCGATTTTTTTCCTCAATCTTAAGAATCGCCATTGTTGTATGGTTTACAGACCTGGCGAATTGTGATATCCATAAAATTAAAGTGGAATTAAAGTGTTTTGTGCTGCCACAACCGATTTCGTGGGAATATGATTTTGTTGTTTAAATTAAAGTTGTGGCCACTTTTAATCAACTAATTGACATGACTCAGCAGCAGCAGCAGCAGCAGAATAGCACGGGATACTACGCTTGTGTCAAATCGAAAGTCTGGCAGGCGTGACGATGGAGAATATTTAATCTGCGCATGCTCACTCCTCTTTAGTGCAATTCTCATCACCTGCCAACTGCCAAGTTATCCTACTGCCTGACGGTTGGCAATAAAAAAGAATAAGAACTGCCACAGAGTAGGTGCTAAGAAGAAATACATACAAACACATAAGTAGTGTGCCCGTATGCTCACCGTTAACTGTGTCAGTGCATAGCGGTTGAAATGAAAATGAAACTGTGGCGTAAGTGAATGAGGCAAACGTAAGCAAATTGAAAGAGAAAAAATTGTATAAAAAGCGAAAGGAATCTGTGTGCGTAAATAAACTGAGTTGGCATTTAACCATTCAACGACCTTGCTACAGCGCGCAAAGTGGTGTAAACAAGCGAAACACACTTGCTTCATAGTTGTTTTATGTCTGTGCTTATGTGCGGTAAATGAGTGCGGTCATTTGTAAGCACGGGTACATTTTAAGCTTGTGCGTAAAACAGCTGTTTTAACACATACAATTTTCGCACTCAATAGCTCCACTCAATAAACAATTCCCACATTCACCGAGTAGCGCATTGGTTAATAAAAGTCGATTGGTGCGCAAACGTTGTTAATTGAATTTTATACCTATCAAGGTTAAGCTTATCCGAAGTTAAACATTATTTAATTTTATTAATATAAACATCGCAGTTTTTCAAGAACTGAAAACTTTTGGTTTTAAAAATTATTGAACTATTTCTCTTTACTTGCGCTATTTTTAGCTAGTCCAACCATTCATACATATTTTCCCATATTAAAATGTCCACACTTCCAATAATATGTCCACTCCCTGCGACCTCATTGATGGCTGGTAAGACTTTGCGGCGACACTCAGGCATTCGACGTGTGTCGGCATAACTGCACATTGCGTGGCGAAACACGCGCCCAACCAACTCGTTCAGTTCAGCAACGGCATTGGTGACCAATAGCTACATATGTGGACTCACGCGCAAACGAGCGGCCGACTGGCCGACTGATGTAGCCACGCGAATTACTTGTACGAATATTATAGTGTTTAGCAGCGCAAATGAACGCATGAACGCAGACCAGCCGGTTCACCGCGAATCCAGCGTATACACGCATTATTGTACACATATAAGCACATGTTTGTTATGTGTAGCGCGGTATATTATTGCAACAACTCACTAACCTTGAAAAAGCTTATATAATTACACAAATATATAGCAGCCATAATAAGCTAGTGAGTGAAGGGAAAATTGACCTGAAACGAGGTAAAACTGCAACAAAATTCAAACATAAATCATGCAAGATATAGAAACATTGCAAAAAGGAAAAAATACTCACAAAAAAATCGCAATTAGTATATCACAATTTACATAGTATATACGAGTATTTGGGATTTTAAGGCATAAAATATAAATTGTTTAATCATGGACTTGTCTATATATAGTAGAGGAGTTACCACTTTTAGAAGTCAAGTTATCCGAACACACAGACTTGATCAAATCCACAACAATTTATCAACTTTTGAAAATCTTGTATTATTTTCAAAGGGCTACATCAGATGAGAATTTTATTACGGCTATAGATTTTCCTTTGTTTTTTCCTTTGTTCCGACTCAGATTTAAACTTAGAGTTCCCCTTCATTATAAACTTACTGACCCTTTTTCCTTGTACTCATTTTAAAATTCGTGCCACTTCGTCTTCTGTCTGCAGCTTTACCTCCCTCTTTCTCGGGCATCCTCTTGCGCCTGCGTCAGTAGCGGTACATTGACCTGAACTTACTACCAACAGTGACTTCCTGCATTCGATTGGTTTGTTTACTAAGCATGTTATTTGCTCTGTTAAAAATGCTTTCAGGAAAAAAATCAGGCAAAAATTGCGGACCATTGGTCCGCACTATATGCGTGCGTGTGTTGAGTTCGTAAGCAGCGCAAGGTCATTGGGCTAACCAACTGTCAGTGGTGAACAAAACGAACGTGAGCTGACAACACAAAACTCCACTTCATTTTCCATTTATTTTGCCCAACGAAACAAAAGACTGAAACTGTGCACTAAATATAGTTTTTATAATGTCATTGCATACGTGTAAAAGCTGTGCATCGGTGTGTCCGCGTGCATTCGCGCCCCTGAAACACCTGGCATTGCACAATGCATTTAAAGAAAACAAAAGAATTAAGCAGCAAACTTGAAGGCATTTTATACGATTTTAATGCAAGCATGTTATCCAGTTTTTAATTCACGAGTTCATTTAAGAACTAATACGTTTCCTGAATTCTCGCTTATCAGCCCCTAAAGTAAATTATGTGATAAAATCACTGTTTTGGTTAGTTGAAAAGACGATACATGTCGGGGATGACACATACTTGTATATGGAAAATAAATTAAAATTAAAAAAATACTATTTTTACTTAAGAAGTGTGCCATAAAAAATATAAATAAAAATACATGTTTTATAAATTTATGCATATACATATATTACATCTAGTATAAATATACATTCATAGAATCTATGGAAAATAAATTTTTATTTTATTAATTTTCATTCCATATACATACATACAAACTTATAAACAATCATTTTTTTCAACACTGACAACGAATTTTGGACTGTGTGAATTTTGTTTGCAACTTTTTTGAACGACTTTACTGCCGCTTTGCCACTTTTTTTTACTATTGTATGCAACGCTGTCATTAGTAAATTACAAAACGGCACTTAGCACTTAAATTGGTGTATGTACTTTCATTTTTTATGTACATGAGTTTTATTTCTTTTTTCATTCAAAAATTAACAAAAAATAATAATAAAAATAAAATTGTGTTGACATTTGTCATTTCAGTTTTTATACGCGTACTTTTCATACAACCCAATTATAGTATATTATAGTTGACCATGAGATTGATAAATATGAAAATCACTCACAACTTGAGTTGTTCACTGATCCTTAGACAGCAAAACTTTAGAAAATAAACCAAGTTTCTCCAAAAACATTAATGATTAACAATTATTTAATTTACAACAACAGGTTTTATTTTTGCAAAAATATGTATAATACACATATATATTATAAATATATATAAATTTCCAAAAAACTAATCCATTAAAGATCAAAAGTATCATTAAAGAGTTGAAATGCTAATCTGCTCTTGTGACCGATATATGTGTCTCTACTTTTTCTTTTTCGCCTGACAAAACACCATTAATTGAGAGCGGATAATGCGCTGTGTAATCATGTGTTTAGTTATGAATATGTATGTTTGCTTACATAATGCTTTATTTCCACTCATTCTGCCCATTCAATAATTCTACACCGCTCCGCATTCATAAAATTGCCGTTACAACTTCTGCTTAGTGCCATTGTTGGCAGTCACACGCTACTTCGCCCGGCCGTTACGATTACCAATTGGCGTTATTCATCTTTTGATTACTGCTCTCGCTTTTGGTTCGTTGGTGCCAACAGTTCACACCAAAATCCATAGCATCCATAACTTCTTCGTTTGTAATTATGTGTGCGTCTGTGTCGCTGTTGGTTAGTAAGCAAAAAAAAAACATTTGCTATTTTCACCATAGCACGCTCGGCCACACACACATAATGCTATTGTACACGAATTGTACACTAATAGAGTTATAGCAGAAATATGCTTGAGGCTAGTGAGAAGCTTGTAAACCAGCAGTCACATAAAAATCGTTAGTTTGTACTGCGTATTGCGAATAAATTATAACGAAATTCGCTATTTTTATTTATACATATATATTTTACTACATATGTGATGCCTTGTTCATACATGTATCTGCTTCACAGCATGCATTTCCTAGTCTCAAGTGTGGCATTTTTGCACACAAGTTACTAACGGTTCCACTATCCTTCAATACTACTCAGAAGTAAGATTTCAATCAGAAATAACTCAGAGTCTTGGTTGAAATGCCGTAAATATTTTATTTTTAATTTTCGAAATAGGCCATTAGTTAGCAACAACGATCTGGTACGAATCAAACTAGTTCCGAACTGCACTAACTAGACAATTAGCAGCTGGGCCGCTTCACAATTGTGGCACCATCACAACAACAAAAAATATTGTTATTGTAAACATAACCTCTGTAGGCTGAGCGCACTCACACACATTGATCACATTCGTGTTTAATGTATAATTGTAATTGAATATCGTAATTTGTAATTAATAATTGGTAAATTGTAATTGCGATTGTTCACCGTCATTCGGCATTGTAATTGGCATTAAGCAGTGCTAATTGTGCGCGTAGCGTCGATTTGCTACTGAGCCATTTGCTCTGTGCTTTCAATTGAATGTGTTTGAATGGCTCTGCCTTACAGCAGCATTAAAATGTACACACACGCACACTTGCGCACAACTGCATGGTCTTTAGTGATTATTCATTTATTTCTCATTTGTATGCTCTTTTTTCTGATTTACGCGTTTGCCAATGCTCTTGGCCACTCATCGCATTGGCACAATTACGAGCGTTGCACACACCTCACAGTACGCGATTTAAATTGGGACTGTGCACTGTTTTGATTCCTTGAATTGCTTGCCAATTTTCGTTGCTTAATTTATTGCTATTTACGCTAAGGCAAAGAATGCATACATGTGTTTACAGTGGCGCGGCTTAGCGAATACAAAATGTTTTAATTTTTTGGTAAAAAGTTGCAATCACCTTGAACGCGCACTGGGTAGCGTTAAAAAAGCTGTCTGATTGATATTAATGAGTGAGCACATATTTTTTGACTGATATGCATACATACATTCCTCAACATTATTTCCTCCACTCTTTATTTTATTTTATTTTATTTTATTTTATTTTATTTTATTTTATTTTATTTTATTTTATTTTATTTTATTTTATTTTATTTTATTTTATTTTATTTTATTTTATTTTATTTTATTTTATTTTATTTTATTTTATTTTATTTTATTTTATTTTATTTTATTTTATTTTATTTTATTTTATTTTATTTTATTTTATTTTATTTTATTTTATTTTATTTTATTTTATTTTATTTTATTTTATTTTATTTTATTTTATTTTATTTTATTTTATTTTATTTTATTTTATTTTATTTTATTTTATTTTATTTTATTTTATTTTATTTTATTTTATTTTATTTTATTTTATTTTATTTTGTTTTATTTTATTTTATTTTATTTTATTTTATTTTATTTTATTTTATTTTATTTTATTTTATTTTATTTTATTTTATTTTATTTTATTTTATTTTATTTTATTTTATTTTATTTTATTTTAACAATCTTAATCGCCTAAAAGTCTTAAAGAACACCAAAATATAATATTTAAATTAAAAAAGAAGCGACAAAGGCCAGCCACTTAATTTAATTTCAGCAGCGAGTTTAGTCGAAACGATCGCACTCTCTCTTCATAGGTGCGATTGTTGTTGTTGTGAAATGTTCGTTGCGCTTAGTCATCCTTTCGCAGATTCTAGTTGTTCGCTTGGGTTGTTGTTGTGTTAATCTGCACACCCACTCTACCGAAGAATGCGGTTAGTGCGAAATTTCAAATCATCATAGCTTTCGCCTAGAAATATCTAAAAGCATATTCTAAAATGTATCTAAAACCATTTTCGTCATTCTCTTATTTTATTATTATGTTAACTTAACTTATGTTGTAACTTAACTCTTTCATTTAAAGTATTTATTTATATAAGTTAAGTTATTTTTACCCCACCCAGAATGCTATCCGATAATACTGATACCTACATACATATATTCATCTTATGCATTTATTTATTTATTTTTTATGTGGAACACGTAGCATGGCACCCGTTGCCGCAAATATTATTCTTACATACTCGTATTTAGAACACTTTTGTGGAATCCATAAATGTTCTATATTTCCTTAAATTTGAAAATCATAAGTTCATTTTAATTAATAAAAATAAAAGAATGCGTCTCACAATAAAAAAAAATCTCACTTACGCATGCGCGGTTAAAGTCGCATTGCGCATGCGCCACACGATCTCCTCTTACAGCAGTGCATACAAATTTCCCGCCCAAGTTTTTGGTGCACCTTCACAAATTTGTCTGCCATTGTGGGAGTGTGACAACTAATCCCACAAAATCGCTATGCTCACTATGCGTTTTGTCAATGCTTGTAAGGTGTTTCTAATTCCTGTAATGTCTTGGGGCTACAAAGCATATGATTTCTTTTTGTCAATGTGTTTATGGAATTCGTGATTTGCGTGTTGAAATATACATATCTCTAATATACTATACATGGAATGCTGAATGTAACGGCAGGAACCGTTTGGGGAAATAGTCACTACATATTTTGGATATTCAGATGCGAAATGTGACTTTTTTTATGGAACTGTGGCAAAAATATCCAATTCAGTTTGAAAATGCATACCTCAATTTGTTTCGCTCGGTACACATAGGTGAATTGGCTTTGAATAAGATTTATATAAGATCGCCATTGACAATACTCATTAGTGGTGTGTTGCCTATCACAGATCCGACTTCCACTATACCTACTATCACAATAAAATTATACTCATAAACTTTTTAGTATGCAGAATTACTGGTCAATAATTTAAAGTCGATTGATTGCGATTATAAGCACTTTAACTTATACAATTTGGACGTACCACAATATATAAATATTTACATAGTAAAACACCTTGTTTGACAAGCTCAACTGAAAAACGAATAAGTTTGCGCTGGTATTTCTGATTTGTCCATTTACAAGTACAAAGTAGAAACTTGTCTTTGTTAGTCAGCTTATAGTGTAGTTGACAGCTTAGGAAGTGCTATGATTTCATCCCAATGACACACTTAAGCAGCTATTGAACTACTTACACAGTTACTTCTATACACATTGCTATTTACTTGCTATGGTTGAATGATTATAAACATTAATTACTTTTTACATGTAATGCTTGTAAATGAATTAATTAATTCACCGAACTAAAAAAAAAACAAAAAAAAATTGCAAAAATACTTTGAGGTTGTTACCGTTATAATATTTGTTGTTTCGTTGAAAAAATTTGCAAGTATCCAATCGAACAAACAACTAGTATAAATTACCTGTACTGGTATAATCAAATAGTCCACACAGAATAGTTTCTAGTTTTGACATGAAAGTTTCTTACAAGAAATTTGAACCGTAAAGTGGTGTAAAACAAACATAAAATATTCCGTAAATCAACAAGTACGCTTTGGCATTTCAATGCCACTTCGTTTGTATACCAGTAGAGCTACGGCATGCCGTTGCTTTCAAAGGGCCAGCCCACTGTACATACAACGTCCGCGACTTGGAAATGCCTTTGTCACAGAAAATTCAATTAAAAAGCCAACTATCTAATCTATTGGCGAGTTTATTTCCAGCGCTTAACAATCGCTGGTGACAAAGCCGAAATAAACCACGCACTTTTGCTCTGATTACGTGCGCTGCAAGCGAATTTTATGCACAAAACATTTCGATCGAAATTGTATTTCGTGTACGTGAATAAACTATTTTTGCTGTTGTTGGGTTGCGTAGCAAATCGCTATTCAATTGAAAGTACCTTTTGAAAAACGACACTTTGACACAATTAACAAAAAGTAGCGAAATCAACGAATTAACCACAAAACCAGATGCAGTTAGTTAGAGTTCAGGCTCTTTTAGAAACATGTTTATAAAAAAAAGTAGAAATAAAGTCTCCATGTAAAACTACGAATACTTTCCTTCAAATTAATATTCTGTTTGATTTTCAATGTTAAACACTCAAAAATTGTTAGAAATTTTATTTGTCTCGTGTTGGCGCACGATTTGTGCCAGAAATACGGCAAATTAGTTGAATGTTTAGGGAATTGTCGTGAGTTGTGTGGAATTTTGAGTTACTCGTATTTCTGAATTAAAGTTTAACACAAATTCTGATATTTGTGAGTCACAAGTTTAGCTCCTACGAAGCCATCTTATGCATTCTGAATTTAATTGATTTTTTTCGTTGCTATCACTTTTTATCATCTTCATTTAATTTTTAAAATTCAGTGCCCTTCGAGTTAATAGTATATATGAAAAATCTACTCACTTTTCATTACTAACGATTTCCGATCTTATTCCCATCGCTTTTCAATCCATACGAAATATCTTTTACCAAAATACTTGTATTCAAGAACTAATGATTAGTCCCAAACATTAACATATCGAAGTTTTTCACACGTAAAAATAGCCAAACTTTTAAGATAACTCAAAAACCGACTGCTTACGAATAGGCTGGCATAAATGCGTTTGCGTAAAAAGTGATTACGTCAAATAGCATGACGCTAAAGCCTACCCTAGAAGAATTAATATTTAATTTCAACATATTTGCATAGCGTTTATAATTTAAATTTATTCTGTTATTTTATAAACCCATTTTATACATTTTATGTCAAAAAAATATTGCCAAACTAGTCAAACTTGATGTGCAAATCTGAGAAGTATACTTATGCCACGCATTTGCACAACCAACTCGTTTTGGAAGTTATTGCGCAACCAGTTCTAACACAAGGTACCAATTATGGTTTGCCGTTGCAATTTGTATCGAACGTTAATTACTTGATTTATGACATTAAAATTGAAAAATTCAAGAAAGAAGTAAGGTATGTCAAATAGCTAATACTGATTAGTCCAAATATTAAAATCCATTGTCTTTTTATTATGATTTATTAAGATATTTTATAATTAGTTAGATATATTATTATAATATGGTTTATTCGTATCACAAGGAACAGTGCTCAAAACTGTCAAGTAAGATCTGCCTACTAACCTAACCTAACTTAGATATATCCAGCAATTGATATATTATTCACACAGGGAATAAAGAAAATTCAAACCCGATTTAATTCATTTTTGGCCACTCAAATTATTTTTAAGCAGCAATTATTCTAACAATTAGGTAGGTTCTGCTAGACTACAGAATCCATTTTATATTTAATTAAGCTGAACAAACTACTTAGCTACCAACATGGCTCCCATAATCTTCAACTCTAGTAATTCCTATATTTATTTCAACGAACGAAGAGTTTTTAAAAATATTATTATCTATGCAACATTTTGCAAATTAAAAAAAAATCAAAGATTTAAAATTATAGGTTTATAATACATTTTGTACTTTAATATGAAGACATAGACGTGAACGCCATCGTAAAGAAGAATGCGCGGCATAGAAGCGATAAACATGCAATGCAACTGAATGATTAGCAACGGCTGATGGGCTCTTAATTCTAAGCGCGTAGCTCGTGTGCAAATTAATTGTTGCACTGAGCTCCAAACTCGCACACATACACATACAGATAATTCAAAAAGGGGTTTGGAATTCCACAGCTGGGTTTTAATGCGAAAGCGTAAAGCGTTGTCTGAAACCAAAAACAATTTTATGAGCTTTACATTGCATTCTCTCCCATACACTTCGCCCTTCTGCAAGGAAGGGTATATGCATATACGAGTGTTTTTGTATTTATAGTGAGAAGTGACAATCTACAAACACCTTCTTCAGCAGCTGGCATTGTTTCATGCACCACTCGATGCATGATCAATATTCCGGCGCGTAAATGCCTGACAGGACTGTTACAATTCTCATGCCACAGTGCCCGGTGTGCGCCCGCAACAAAAGACTTAAGCGACAAACTGGCATAACTGTCTGCACACAATTCTGCACGTAATTTGTTATTTTTAGCATAAGCGTAAGATTTCGCTTTTTGTAGTGCCGGCCGTTTTTTGTCGCGGATATAATTTACAAACACAAAAAATAATCGAAATATCAATTCGAGTTCAATAACCCAAAATCGACAGCTGATTATTTGGTAGTCATAAGTTCTGTAATTTAATGCGTGTATGCCTTCGCCGCTGGCATGTTGCCACGAACGGACATTGATTGCTGCTTACTTTGTGGCGCTTTTTCCAAGTTGTTGTTATTTGTTAATATTGTCTTTTGCATTTGTCATTTGTGTTTACCTTGCTTTAATTATCATTTTTTGCTTTTGTTTCCCTTTGCTTATTTCGCCTTGATTCATTTGTGTGTAGGCGTTTTGCATGTAAAACTTTGCGGCTAATGCTTCTTGTTTTTGTACACATTTTCGGCTGAAACTGCCAATTTGTGTAAGTAATTATTTGTGTTTCGCAAATGAGTTCAACGCAGAAGAAATATGACCCCAATACACGTTTACATTCCTCTTTTGGATGTAGAACTTTCATTTGTCCTTAAAAAAGTGGGAATGGAAGTTTGAGTTAAATTTTAATAGTACTTACAGTTTGGTGGAATTTAATTAAGAATTTATGAAAATTTTGATAAAAGAATTTAATCGGACAAAAAATTAAATTTTAGTTGCTTTAACACACTGTGAGGATAATGGATATATTCAGTTTAAGTTATTGTAAGTAGAGTTTGAAAAATATGTATAACGAAATATTTTTTCATTCTAAGCACTTTACAGTTCCTATTTTCATTAGCTATCGACATCGTCGACTGAAATTTTATATACAAATTCGCCATGAGGTCATTTATTTGTATATCTTATAATATTATATTACTTATAATTCATATTTTATCAAGTATTTATTTTGTTGTGCCATAGTTTTTTATCCTTTGCATTTATTTATTTTTTAATATTATATATCATATAATTAAATAATAAATAATATATTATGGGATCTTAACTTCTGTACTTCTCTCTTTTCAGATATTTTGTGATTTAATTTACTCCTTTGATAAGACTGAAAAGCTTCGGCTTTCACAAACGGCCACAAAATACTGCCAACACGCAAACGTAGTTCACAACAACAAAGTGTTAACAAAATGATTTCGCGTCGAAAAATTATATCACGCTCCCTCGACAATCTAGATATGATACCAAATGTCGAAGAGGAAGAGGATGTGTGGTATAACAAGGAGAAACTCTTTAGGGTAAGAAAAAATGCATACAAATACTTACTTACATAGAAATTATTCCCATTAAAACAACAAATTACGTGCCTGGTATTGGTAGTGCTTTTACGTCTCACAAACCACTTGCAAATTCTCAAAGCTACTATTAATTTATTTTATTTTTTCAAAAATTATCTCGTAAACCACTTACTTTCTTAATCTATTCATTTAGGATCACATCAACGAAGTGCTCAGCAAATGGGAACAAATCGATGATGAGATTTGGGCGAAGATAATAGTATTCGAAAAGAATCGACGAGTGGCCAAAGCGTATGCCCGATCTTCGGTCATCACCATAAATGGAGGAAAGAATGGCTTTGACGGCGTGAGGTGAGTATTTTAAAATATTTTAGCAGTAAATGGCAATGAAAAACTAAACTATATACGAAAACTGCATTTCTTTTACTTTTTTAAGAATTGGGTTGAGCGGTTTCGAGAACCCCATGCGAGACGCGGATACAAAACTTGTAAAAAAATCGGTCGGTGAAGGTTTCAAAATTAAAATGGACGATATTGGAAACATACTGGTCAAGCGTTATGGCAAGAGTAATGTCTTCGTGCACAATACCTCAATGGTCAACGAGGAGACAGTCATTGGCGGCGACATACTTCAAATGCCGAATCTGGCGCTGACGGCAGGCACATCCGCTAAGGTAAAAAATCCGCTTAACCATTAATGAATGAAATGTAATTCTTATGACTGCTTTTGTTTGCAGCTTTTTGACATGCGCAAATATACAACCAACATAAATCGCGAGTTCTCACGTTCATATCCAGAGAGTAGACGTCTGGAACGTCAATGCTTGTCGGCCATATCATTAGTCAAATCGAATAACAATCTAATCAATAACCCGCTTTGGATTCTGGTCATAAATGTAGTCGCAATTGATATGCTGAAGAATCGTCTGCAGGCACTGCCCAAATCGGTGGATGCGGTGGGTACGCGTATACCAATAGCGGGCAGCGAAGATCCATATTCGACCATTGAGAGTCAGGTCGGCCTTATTTATCCCACTCCTGCCGCGTCCGATGACTCGAATAATTCGAATAACTCGAACAATTCAAGCCAGTCGAGCAAAGGACGCCGCAGCGTTTACAATACAGGATTCATTGATGACAGTCCATATGTGCCAAAGGTAATTTTAAAACAGATTTCCAGATTACTATTAACAAACTTCAATTGTGTGCTTTTTGAGGCAGGGCTTACATATTTTTAATTAAGCATTGTATATACAGACTCAAGGCAGTAAAGCGAGAACAAAACAGAACAAAAATTTGCAAACAAATCGCGTCATCAGGATAGCGCCCCCCAAATACAATGTTAATTATCTCGAAAAATGTGACAACCACAAGCAACAAATTTTTTTTGGTACTTAATTGATTAGTTTTCTTCGAAGTGTTGTAAAATATGGGAAGAAGAATTGTTTTATCTGTGGAGGAAAAATCGAAACAGTTCATGAATGTGGACTGTTTTTGCATAAAATTGCAGAAAAAGTGGAAAGTCATCAAAAAATAATTTTCAATTTTCTTCGTAATAAAGAAACATATGAAAAGAGCTTCAACTGTGGCAATAATCGTCGATTTACGGAAGCAGTCCGGCGGTGTATGCACAGAGAAGCTTGTAATTATGACAACTCCTCCGTCAAAATAAAAAAAATTAATAATACTATAGTAATCAAATCAACTACTAAAAGGGTTATTAAGGAAGGTGACTGTTTAATAAGGCAGAATCTAAAGATAAATCCGAATATTATATTGGCATCATCTCATATTTTCGGAAGAGAAAAAATTTATTTCCATGACGTGAGCCATGGATGGACCCCATTAGAATCGCAAATACCCTCGGATCAAAGGTGTAACGGAATAGGGAGCCATATGATATTATGGTACCCGCGAAATGTAGTTTTTAACACCAACTAAGAATGCAAATAAATATAATCGTTGCTAAGAGAGTATTCTAGTTTTGTTCACATAACGGTTGTTTGTAACACCTAAAACTTAAAAAGTTAGATATAAAGTCATATATACCAAAGTGATCAGGTTGACGAATAGATTTGAAATCCGGATGTCTGTCGGCATGTCCGTCTGTACAAGCTGTAACTTGAGTAAAAATTAAGATATCTTGACGAAACTTGGCACAAATATTCCTTGGGACCGTGAGAGGGTTGCTTTCGATGGGCGGCGAAATAGCACCATTGCCACGTCCACAAATGGCGAAAACCAAAAACACATAAAGTGTCATAACTAAGCCATAAATGAAGTTATAAAAGTAAAATTTGGAATAAAGGATCGCACTAGGAAGGGGCATATTTGGGTGTAATTTTTTTGAAATTTCAATGAAATTCGGTATATAATATTTTCTTGACACCCTGATAATACGAAATCGGTTCACAACCACGGGTGGGTAAATTTGTATGTTATCTTAATAAAATTTCTTCAATACATTGCGAGAGTATAAAATGTTCGGTTGCACCCGAACTTAACATTTCCTTACTTATTAAAAATATGTTTGGGAATCTAGAATGGTATTTACAGCACGACATCTGACATTTTGTACTGTTTTGGTTTTAAATTCATTAAAATTTTATAAATAATCGCATTGTGTCCTTTTATACCTCATTTTGAGGCAAATTGTTTCTAGTATGTTAGAAAAGAGTATATGGTTTCATTTTTGTTGCCGAGGAAAATACTAACTCGAAAGTCTCTGAAATAGACCATAGTCGTTTCGTCTTCAAAGAAATTCGCACATTTGCACAATTGAACCCATTAACTGCAATTGATAAGCTTTAAATCCCTCCTATTTGAAATTTTATGTATGCCATAGTTGCAGTTCGGCCGGTTTGTATGTGCGACTTATCGCATTGAAATCTTTTTTTTTTTTTAAGAATACACATTTCATTTAACAAATTATTTTATGTCTTTCCGGCACGCTCCAACTGCACTCTCGTCTCGCACACACACACTTATCTACACTACACACACACATATATACATACAGTATAAAGTTGCATATTGGGAAATCAAAAATGTACTCTCCGGTTAAGGTCAAGATTTGATTATCACAACTAATGCTAACAAAGGTGACACTTTACTTAACTCTATCTATATACCACATAAGTGTAATGTTATTAAATTTGTTTGCATTCCGACTTTCGTTGCAGCCCGATTATGAAGTATACAACCAATCAGTGCCAATGCTCACATCAAAACCGAAAAGCAAACCTGAACTACGTAAGAAACAAGATGACCCCTACTATTGCGGTTTGCTTGCCCGTATACCGAATTTTATCAAATCCTCAAAGAAGTGTCCCAATAAGAAGGAGGCGAAAATATCGCGTAAGATTTCTGCATCACAACAACAAATAGTCGAACCACAGCCAGCACAGCCGCTGCCCATTGCCACATTCCACCAGTATCCGGCTCACCAACCACCATATTACCCATACAAACTACTGCATGCGCGACATCATAGACTCTCCCAATCGCAGCTGTCATTGTGGGATGCGCGCAGCATGATTAGCGCACATGAGTAGGGATGGCAGTGCGCTGGCGCGAGGCGGACGCATTGGGATTATGGCAAATAAAACTGGGAAATTTGCGTCGTTACAACTTTCAACGAAAGCATTTTCTGTAGAGATGCATGTGATTTCTTCTTAAATCAGTAAACATAAGTAAATATGTATTTGTTAGTAATCAAGCAACGCCAGAACGGTTCCAATTTGTGATTACTTGTCTGCAGTCCCATTCTGTTGCATGCATGCTTGTTTATGTGTACACTACAAGCAATATTAGTAAAAGTTGCAAATTTATTTATTTATAAGAATCATTTTAGTGAAGCGGTTGCGTGGATGTGTAGCACCATACGATATTGCCATAATTGTTTGATTTTTTCTAGCCCTTGACATATCAAACCTCCTTACGTAACGTACATACATGCATATAGCATGAGTAGATATCTTTTTTCTAAAATGAAGACTGAAATATGTCCTAGCATTATTCACACTACAAATACAATGCAAAGTTCAATTTTATAATGTGTATGAAATGTATGAGTAATTGCATTATGATTAAATTCAAAGTACTCGTAATCAAACAAGTACGTTTATATAATTGTGTGAGACTCTATCAAAGTAATGAATATTTATGTTTAAGTTAAGATTACGTTCTTAGTATAACATTTAAGTATCCATACAAGTTGATATGTAGATGCATATAAATGTGTCATTTTTAAGTGTCAGTGGTAATTTAATATTAATTTCGTTGTATATATGGTATTTCCTAATCTATTTTCTAATGATATTTGAAATATTTTTAATTTATTGTTTAAGAACAGTTTCAATAAATTACAGAACATAATACTCCAATCGAATTTCACAAATATTATATTTTTATTTAATTTACCAAAAAACTGTATACTTAAATTTAAATAAAAGATATTCTGGAAGATAATTCCTAAAATTGAAATAAGCTTATTTTATGTTTTATAGCCACAAAGGCGGAGAAATATTTTCAGGTGTTAGCTAAGTTTTGTATTCAAAAATGTAGCAAATAATTCAATATTCGTTGTTTTCTCAGTTTATTGGTGACACATGGGGTTATATACATATGTATATGTATAAATGATCAGGATGACGAGTGGAGTTGAAATCCGGATGTCTCTCCGTGCAAGCGATAACTTGAGTAAAAATTAAGATATCTTGACGAAACTTGGCACAAATATTCCTTGGGACCATGAGAGGGTTGCTTTCGATGGGCGAAATAGCACCATTGCCACGCCCACAAAATGGCAAAAACCAAAAACACATAAAGTGTCATAACTAAGCCATAAACAAAGTTATAACAGTAAAATGTGGAATAAAGGAACGCACTAGAAAGAGGCATATTTGGATGTATTTTTTTTTTTTGGGAAGCTGGGCGTGGCCCCGCCCCATATGGGTTATTTGTATATATCTCGCAAACCAATTAAGCTATATAAACCAAACTTTCTGCAGTCGAGTTTCTTACGTACCCCACCACACACCATGAAAATAGTTGAAATCGGATAATAACCACGCCCACCTCCCATACAAAGGTTACATTGAAAATTACTAAAAGTAAGTTAACTCAATAACGAAAAACGTCAGAAACACTAAATTTTACAGAAGAAATAGCAGAAGGAAGCTGCATTCAGATTTTTTTACAAAATGGAAAATGGGCGTGGCATCGCCCACTTATGGGTCAAAAACCATATCTCAGGAAGTACTCGACAGATTTCAATGAAACTCGGTATATAATATTTTCTTGACACCCTGATGACACGTGTGGAAAATTGATGAAATCGGTTCACAACCACGACAACTTCCCATATAACTCAATTTTGAATTCCATCTGATTCCTTCACTCTGTAATATATACATAAGGAACCAATGAAGATAGCAAAATAAAACTTTACACATCGGACTCTAACTTTTCAAAGCCCCGGATATCGAATATGTTGAACTCAGCGCCTAAGGGTAAATTTTAAGCGAAAATATGGGTAAATCTCTTAGATAATTTAATGTAATTCAGAGAAAATTGTTTTCTTCTAATAGTGTTCTGTTCCAAAATGTATTAAAATAGGGTCATAATATCTCCTAGCTCCCATATACCTATTTATATGTTTATCAAAATTATCTTCTCCTAGCTCCCATATGCCTAATTATAGGTTTTTAAAAAATACGGTGGGCTTTATTCCGCATATGTGTATTGGTTAATATGTGAGATATCTTAGCAAAATTAAGTGAGCGTATAGTCTTGGATATAGTGTACCTTGCTGGCGAAAATGAATGAAATCGGTTCAGGAATTACCTCAGCCCTCATATACTATATATGACGATTACTTCTGAGGCATAGATATTAATATACAGATGTTGTAGTTCTTTTTTAGGTGCTGAAATGTGCACATGTATTCCATTCTTACATTGGATTACATCAGGAAATTCTGTTTGATTGCTTATTATTTATTATTTTATTATGTGGTCACTTATGTAAAAATCACAGACATCGTCGTTTTTAAGCTGTGGAATTCCGAAGTCATTTCCTTCACCTTTTTGATAGCTATCTTCAGGAAAGAATCGTAGCGCTGCTGAAATCTTCAGAATTGGAGAGACAGCAGTTGATCGGTTGATGGATTTAGAAATGCTTTGTTTGTGTTGTTTGTTGTTGTTTGTTCTATTTGAAAATATACAAAATATAGTAAACATAACAAATAATAACATTTTGCACAATTTGTTACTCACATTTGAACAATGCTGCCAAATACTTTCAAAATAATTGTCAAAAACGTAAACTCAGCAGGGCTTTTAACTGCTTATTATTGGCAACTGAAATAAATAGCTTATTGTAATAAAAAATCTAGTCTCAGTAGCCAAGGGTACTAAAATGGCGATTATTCGCCAGTAGCCTTACACTTTATCTCTGCTTACACAATTGAGGTGTAAGAAAAAAATCGCGCAAAAAATAGAAATCGTGTAAAAAAGATCTAATTTTACATGAAAATCTATCTATTCGTACAGTGAGAATTTACACTGTTATTGTTGTTTTATACTTTTCTGGTATTATATGTATGTATTTTTACATATTACTGTTAGAAAGAACAAACAACAACTAGTCTGGGAATAGTAAAAAAATAAAACACAAAAAAAAATCCGTGTAAAAAAAGTAAAGCTGTGTAAAAATGGTAACTGTGCAGTGTACAAAAACACCGTGTAAAAAAACCGTGTAAAAAGGAGATCAACTGTATGTCTAAAAACTCCCATTCTGAATTTTAAAACTGAAAATGTTTAATAATAAGATATATCATTGGTCAAAATAATAAGGATAAAATATTTGAGGGCATGCACCTGGAATGTCCGGACCCTTAATTGGGAAGTTGCCTCTGCCCAGCTGGTTGATGTCCTCATACAACTAAGGGCTGACATCACCGCCATCCAAGAAGTGCGATTGTGGTGGGAGAGAGACTCCGTCGCCGAGTTCTGGCATTCACCCCGTTGGATGAACCTCTTGTCACAATCCGCATCAAAGTGAGGTTCTTCAACATATGGCAAATTTGCGCCCACGCCTCAATGAAAGATAAGGACGATGTGACCAAAGATGCATTCTATGAGCGCCTAGAACACATCTATGAGCGCTGCCCCCGCCACGATGTCAAAATCGTGCTTGGCGATTTTAACGCCAGAGTGGGTAAAAAAGGTGTCTTTGGCACAACAGTCACATCGCCAAACGATCGACTTCGCTGAGGATCGAAATATGGTTGTCTGTAGTACCAGAATCCAGCACAAGAAAATTCATCAAGCAACGTGGCTGTCCCCTGATCGAAACACGCGCAATCAAATCGATCACGCTGTGTTAGATGGAAGACATTTCTCCTGTGTTTTAGACGTGCGTACGATGCGAGGACCAAATATTGACTCAGACCATTATCTAGTAGCTGCAAAGATACGCACTCGCCTCTGTACAAAAGAACGCTCGTCAACAAACACAAAACACACGTCGAAAAGCTGCAATCATAACCGAAAGCCAAACGATTTTCTACTTGACTTGCGCTCCTGCTCTCTGAGAGCACTCATCTGCATCTGTGGAGCTGTGAAACGGCATCTCAAACTCATTGCATACCGCTGCAGCCGAAAGATATGTAAAGATTTTTCTAAAATGGAAGTTCTAATAATAACGTATTTTTGTATATTTATTAGTAATTAGGGATTTTGTATTAATTGTGCGGGTAACAACCGCAATATTTGCTTTCTATCCAATTTTATTTTACCAAAATGAAAATATTATTGCCAATCAGCTGTTATGGGAGTTTATAACTCGCTTTGCTGTCGTCTGTCACCTACATATTTGGAACTGATTAAAAGCGCAGTTAATCCGAATTAACTATGCCGTCTGTCTATTCTATAACGCTCGAAAATTTTATAAAAAGAAAGCGATTTACAGAAGGTTTCAAGTCCGGAGCATTATCATGTAGGGATCGAGGAGGTAATCTGGTAACGGATGTCCAGAGCATACTGGGATTATGGAGTGAACACTTCTCCGAACTGCTAAATGGCAGTGAAAGTACAACACCAGGAGATGGCGTATCCGATTCCCCAATCGATGACGATGGAATAGATGTTCCATTATCCGACCATGAAGAAATTCGAATAGCAATTACCCGCTTGAAGAACAACAAAGCAGCGGGGGCCGATAGATTACCGGCCGAGCTATTCAAATACGGCGGCGAAGAACTGATAAGGTGCTTGCATCAGCTTCTTTGTAGAATATGGTCGGAAGAAAGCATGCCTGACGATTGGAATCTCAGTGTGCTCTGCCCAATCAGTAAAAAGGGAGACCCCACAATCTGCGCCAATTACCGTGGGATAAACCTCCACAACATTGCATACAAGGTCCTGTCGAGCGTATTGTGTGAAAGACTAAAGCCCACCGTCAACGAACTGTTGGGCCTTATCAGTGTGGCTTTAGACCTGGAAAATCCACCATGGACCAGATATTCACCATGCGCCAAATCTTGGAAAAGACCCGAGAGAGAAGAATCGACACTCACCACCTATTCATCGGTTTTAAAGCTGCCTTCGCCAGCATGAAAAGGAGCTGCCGCGATGTCTGAATTTGGTATCCCCTCAAAACTAATACGGCTATGTAAACTGACGTTGAACAACACCAAAAGCTTCGTTAGGATCGAGAAGGACTTCTCCGAGCCGTTCGATACCAAAAGAGGTTTAAGACAGGGTGACTCACTATCGTGCGACTTCTTCAATTTATTGCTGGAAAAATAATACGAGCTGCAGAGCTAAATAGAGAAGGTACAATCTTCTATAAGAGTGTATAGCTGCTGGCGTACGCCGATAATATTGATATCATCGGAAGCAACAACCGCGCCGTTTGTTCTGCTTTTCCAGACTTGATAAGGAAGCGAAGCGTATGGGTATGGTGGTGAATGAGAACAAGACGAAATATCTCCTGTCCTCAAACAAACAGTCAGCGCACTCGCGTCACTGTTGACAGTCATAACTTTGAAGTTGTAAATAATTTCGTATACCCAGGAACCAGCATCAACACCGATAATAATGTCAGCCTCGAAATCCAACGCAGAATCACTCTTGCCAACGGGTGCTACTTTGGACTGAGTAGACAATTGAAAAGTAAAGTCCTCTCTCGACGAACCAAAATCAAACTCTATAAGTCGCTCATTATTCCTCCTCGCTCATTAGTCCTGATGTATGGCGCTGAAGCTTGAACGATGACAACATCCGATGAGACGAATCTTGGGGTTGGTAACCGCGAATACCGCAGACGATGGAACGATGAGCTGTACGATTTATACGACGACATTGACATAGTTAATCGAATAAAAGGACAGCAGCTACGCTGGCTAGATCATGTTGTACGGATGGATGAAAACACTCCAGCTCTGAAAGTGTTCGATGCAGTACCCGTTGGAGGAAGCCACGGAAGAGGACGACCTCCAATCCGATGGAAGGATCAGATGGAAAGTGACCTGGCTTCACTTGGTATTTCCAGTTGGCGCCAAAAAGCAAAAAGGAGAAACGAGTGGCGTGCTCTGGTGGATTCAGCTATAATCGCTTAAAGCGGTTCCTACGCCAAATTTATATATATACATATATATATATCCTCCATAGTTTTATATTATTTCTCCAATTCTATTCTGCATGGATTGTATTAAGGGTTTCAATTGGAAGATTCCCACAGTTCCTAGTGGGATTGCACAACTTTGTGTGTTCAGCGACAATAACTTTCCTCTTCTGTATGTCGACTCTCCGTATAAGAGGAATTTTTCTGAACATGAGTCCCGCGTTAGACCCCGTACTAAATTTTAGTTTCAACTTCAGCGATTTGTCGTCAAGTCACAAAAGAGTCCTTTCTTCTTATGAGAAGTATGCGACGATCATAAATCAAACAAGTTTTTCTTATATGAGCCGAAAGTTTTTTCTAATATATTTGCTGTGGAGCATTAGTTACATGATTTTACGATCGCCCTAACATACTGGTAATTAATCTGTGGGTTTCCCTTCAACACCGAATTTTTTGATCAGCCGATGATGTCTACGACCAATTCAAAATAATTTCTGTGTTCAAAGCGAAATAAAATTGCGAATACTCCAATGATACATTGATATGAAAAAAATACTTCGAAATAACCATTTATTTTATACATAAATATTTTACTTGCAACTATTTTATTGGCCCCACTTATTTTATGAATCAATGATAACTTGTCCCTAAAATACAAAATTAAGAAATGAGTAGTGCAAGTTGTTTATACTACTACGCCTTTATCATAAAAACATATAGCTATAAACAAAATTAACATTTACAACCAGCTAAACGCACCATGATTATTTTGTCCGTAAATGTATATATACATATGTATATGTAAGTAGATATGTACATAGAGCCGATTGCTCAAAGGAAGACAACTCTTGATATCATACTTAACAATTTCACAAATTGAAGAAGTACCATACAACATTTAAATTCAGTGATATTGATTCTTCTCGTCCTTCTCGAATACCACGTGTCTAAAAAACACTAATTCAATTTATTTTTTTCTTTTTTAATACATTTTGTGTTATTCTCCAAATAATGCTAAAGGATATGAAATTATAGTATAAATAAGAAATAACACTACTTGGTTGAGTTCCTTGCGACTATTCATATTCTATATTGACATGGTCATCCAATTAGAAAGTCGGTATTTTAATGAAGTTGTGATTAAATAGTAAAGTAATATTATTATTAAAGCATATAATGTGATACAAAATGTTATAAGAAACGTGGTAGTTTAGGAAAAATTGGAAACTTATTTTTATTTAAATGTTTGTTTCTTAATATTCTTTCAATAATGAAAGTGTTTCATAATACAGTTAGTTCTAAAAAATTAACTTGGTGTATGAATAAATGTCCTCTCAAAGGAGATGTCTGTTAGGAGAGGTTTCACTGTATTCTATTGTGTGGAGAAATTGCGAAAATAAAGTAAGAGTTGATTGTGATAGAAAAATCATTTCTACATTTTGTGAAGTTTGCAATTTTGTTATCTATAAGAAGTTGAACGGATAAATTTAATGTTAGGTAAGAAATGCAACCCTGACACTTCAACCCATTTCCAAACATTTCCTATTGTGTACTTTCAGCCTGCACTCCACATTCCACTACCAACGAATGTCATTTTCAAAATGTTCATGAAATTGTACTGGTGCTTTTAAAATCTCATTTGTAGTATATTAAATTAAAATTTAGTTGGTTACTTCAAATCAATTACAACAATAAATTCTGTATAAATGGTTGTTGTTGAAATTTAGAGAATTTAATATGGATAAATTTGTTAATCGCGTGTCAACCTGGCAAACGGTAACCTACTCAAGTACGCTGCATCGCTCCAGAAAGGGTCCGCAAAATATAAATAAAATTGTAAAGAAGAAACCATTGTGTGAAAACCAACAACAAGGCGAAAGCGATTTAAATGCTCCTCTAAAAAATAATCGGCGATTAAGTATTCGAGACGAACAATTATTAAAAATCTTTGCCAGTAAACCTGATCAGCCCCTAGTACCTACAAATGAAGACAGTGGGTTGAGCAGTAGTTCGCATGGTTCTTTTGATAATTGCAATGACATAGTCAAACCTACTGATGACAATAAGTTATTGCTTATGGAAAAGCACAACTTGCGTAAGTACATTACAGTAAAAATAGATGTAAGCAATGATTTTGTTCTCAATATTCTGAAAATTAAGAAATTGACAAACTTATTTTTTCACACACAAAAAAATCTCAAAAAGCTTAAAAACCAAATTTCATGTGTACTAAATTATTTATAATAAATGGTAAGTTACGCGGTTTGTATTCCGTTTCATTATACGTTATCAAAGATGTTAAGCTTTTAATGGGTAACACTGCTGAAATTTCGCGCTGTCATTTTGTGACAACGCGAATGATAACAGAAAATGAAAAGAAAAAGTGAAAATATACTTAAAGTTCCTTAGTTTATTGATCTCATTAAGTGTTTGTAATATACATTTATCCTTTCTTTTGTTTCCTGTGCGCGCTCTTCAACATGCGCACGCATATTGTGGAATTTTAAACCGGCATACAGGCAAATTGAGCGACTATGTGAGCAGTCCTGATGCTATGCGTTCACAAGAAAGACTCCTTATTTCCCAATTGCCTCCAGTAACACTCAATGAAGTATTTTATGAAAATATCGAAAACAATCCCATAAAACCTACAGCTGATAACACTATTACTGCTCACTCAAATATTGAACACATAATCAACACGCAAATACACACTAATATCACCCCCACTAAAGAACCTGCCATACAAACAACACTAAGTAAAAATCCTCAAATGGCACGCATACAACGTGATCTCAACAGTCCATCAGCATCTTTACGTGTACGCGCGATCAGAGCTCTAAAGTAAATAATTCAAGAAAGAATTAACTTATATATATTTTAAACAATATTTATCTTTAGCAATCCTGTAAGTGGTGGCTACGCTAATTTTGACATCCCACATGAGGAACAAAACATTATCACCTTAGAAGAATACAATCCATCTCCACCACCATCAATAGAGGAACTCATGCACGACATTGTAGTATATGTTGAAGTACGTACTGGCGAAGATAATCGATCAGAAGGTGTGAAGAAGGTTATTTCACAACTAGGTGCACGCGTAAATGACAAATTACTAAGGTATTTATAAGTTGTTTTAGACTTATACGATTCTTTCAATTAGTGCAATCTTTCAATTTTTACAGAGGTACAACACATGTGATATTTAAAGATGGTTTGCTGTCCACTTACAAAAAAGCTAAAAACTGGAATATACCGGTTGTTTCGATTTTGTGGGTTGAAGCTTGCAAAAAAAAGCGGATGATATGTGATCCAAACGAGTTTCCAATATCAAATATAGATCGCTACGAAAATCCGGAACTTTACGAAAAAATGAAGGTAAGTTAATGTTTATTTCTCTAAACACTGAATATAAATGATTTAGTATTCAAGTAAATATGGTATTCATTTGTGGGGAATACTTTGTATAATAGGTTTAAGTGCAAACCGGTTTACTAGTATTAATTAAATGTATTAATAATCAGCTGTGAATAGTTGTTGCTACCGGTATCGGATTATGTGTAATTGCATTTAAATGTAATATGGAGAGGATTGGAAAAGCTATTAATTTGTTGAATTAGCATGAAAAGCATCACCGGGCACTAAAATGAATTGACTATGCTACAAACGTATTATTTTTCTCTAACCCGTTTCTAAAATTATCTAATTAGTTCTAATGCAATACGAGTATTGTGTGTGTATGTGAATATTTGTAAACTGTTCTTGAAAACATCAATTTACCACTTGTGATCTGTATATAATACTTTATACCGATGTCATTAAGAATATATTATATTAAAATCAATTTCTCATATTACAATATTATTTCCATGACCATCAAGTTTCATGTCAAGATAAGATATTTTGAAAATTTGGCCAACTTGAATACTGATATTATAACGTAACAGATTTTAAACTGTAACAAGTTAAAAATATTTGTTGTAAATGGTTTCGCGGCCTTGTACGTACATATTTCTTATACTATAATAACATAATTAAAAGCTGACAATGAAGTGTCAAAATGACAACATGTAAGCATAATTTAGCCATTCATATTTCGTAGCATTATATTTTAAAATAAATAAATTAATCTGCCTAAAATAATTCAAATAACTACTAACAGCATTGCTATATCAAAAATAGCTAAAGCACATTATTACAACAATATTAGTGGTTGTATAGTGTAATATTCGTAATTAGATATTTTATGGTGAAGCTATGGCAATTACATGTAACATGTACATTCATGGAAATAAAGAGAAAACCAAAAAGTAATAACGTGTAGTCCATTGGATTTCCTGAAACTAATAATACTAAATCAAATTTTTGACCGATATCATTAAGACTTACTAGCTCATTTCGCGAATAAGTAATAAGTTTCACGATATATATAACTTTTTATATAGATGATTGTCGTTCCAACTCAAACTCTTAAACACATTTAAATTTGTGCACTGATGTGTCTGTATGATGCTACTGTAAGTTGGTGATGCTTTAAACAGCTATAGTAAACAATTATACTAAGGTTACTTTTGTCTCGAGAAACTGCTTTACCAATAGACGTTGATTAATCTTCCAGAAAGAAAGAAAAGAAATGTGTGGGTAGTACTTTGTAAAGGTGTTAGTTGCCCTCTGCGAATAACGTCGACTGTCTGTTTGTAAGATTATTCGTTGTTTGTCGACTTAAGCACTACGGTGTATATCTACAATGCCCATTTGATTTACCCGATAGGATCTCTGTTTCTAGTTCTATCGTATTTCAATATTTAAAGCGCTGCTAAATAACTACGAACATTCTGGTGGTTTGTAATTGTAATAGTTCACGTTCATTCATTGGAAATCATATGGCATATTACAAATATCAATCAAACACATCAAAAATTTTATTATTTTGTCCCAATAATTATACCTACATATAATCGATAGTTCCAAGGGTTGACAAATTTCAAATATGAGACAAAAAATTGTGTCGTCAGAAAGCAATATTTAAATATAATACAATCGAATAATGTAATAAACAGTATCTAACATTCGGTTGAGGCCGAAGTTTGCACGTGTTCATTGCAAAATTCAGTATTTAACAATATTATTTTACTCTTTGCAACAAGTTGCGAGGGTATAACAAGTACGATGTTTATATCAGTTATTATTGCAACAGTTGCAGGGCAGCATTCCTGTTATCATGTTAACAATATGTTAACATTAAAATATACGTAAATGTTTATGGGGAAGAAATTCGCCTGGTACAACAACCAAATATATGTCTCTTTATAATTGTCCAAAAAGAGAATGAAATAATAGTCATTATGCTTATAATTTATCTTTTAAAGTATCAAATCTTGAAAGATAACAGTTAGACAGATTCATATATATTCAACTGAAAAGCATCTGCAATGTATTTTAAAGAAATTTGTATGAAATATAATTGAAGAAGCCCAATAACCATAAAATACTTTTAAAATACTAGAAACTGCAAAGAGATATACATATTCGTACGCAGGATTAGATAGATCTTGTGTAGTCACCGCAGTGTTCACACACGATAACTAGAAGCTTGTACACGTTTATTTATCTTTTTAAAGATACCTACATGCACGTATCTGTTGTTATTAGTGTACATCACAAATTATCGTGACATTTTATATTTATCAGAATTTAATTTAGCTATCTTAACTATTGTTGTTGTTATACGGAGCTAACGACTTGCGTATAGTAACCATTGAAAATGTGCTTTGATTGATTACCAACGTCTTGTTTGGCTACCTGCGGAAATTGTTTACTACAATATTTCATCGCTACTGTGTATACACTCACAAAATATTTACGCTCACAATTAAGTATGCCACCTTCACTTTAGTTAAATATTCATATATATTATTTTATTATTCATTAAATTATTTCGTTTTTTCTGTTCTCAAAACATAAAACATACTTAAAAACTAATTAAGTTATACTGTGTCTATTGATCAGTATTTAAATGAGATACATTAAAATATTCCATTTATGTAATATTATAGTATTCACAAATTTTTATGAAACGGCGGTTTCTAAAGGAGTAGTGTTTACAAAAATTCTTATTTTCCGTAAATATTTACAAAAGTAATACTCAATTGTCCGTGTTACGAGATTTTTAAAAAGTACAAATTATTAATGCGTTCACCTTTTTTGTGCTAAACTATCGTGCATATATCCAAACATAATCGCAATTTTCACATTTAAGTGGATTCGTTACAAACACTAAATACACGTTAAAGTACATATATCCAACAATTCACCTTTTCATACACATAATTTGTATGCACAATTACATCAGGACACACACATTTACTTCAGTAAATAGTAGTTAATCACTTAAACAAAACAGAATAGCTTTTGTACCAAATTTACGCGGCTGGTCAAGTGATCGTTGTAGCTTTGGAAACGCAAAATCTTATGCTTGTAGTTAATTATATAACAAATAAAACAATGGCAGTAGTTGTAACATCAAGATAGGGTAACTTCAAGGCACATCATTATAAGGAACCCCGCTACCGTGCCCCAAGTGGCAATCGTTCCATTGCCACTGGCATGAGCCTCTGGCAATATGTCATCCGCAACAATGTATATCATTGCGCCGGCCGCAAATGACAATGCATAAGGTAATATGAGATTGGCAAATGTCACTGCTACTGCACCCAGAATACCAAATATCGGTTCCACCATACCGGAGAGTTGACCATACCACAGTGCGCGTGCCACACTAAAACCAGCGGCATGTAAAGGCAGGCTTACCGCCAGGCCTTCTGGAAAATTTTGTATGCCAATACCAATTGCCAAATTTCGAGCAGCTTCAAATGTGGAAGATTCAGTGCTGCCTATAGCGCCGAAGCTGACACCGACCGCCAGACCCTCGGGAATGTTATGCACAGTTATTGCAACCACCAGTAACATAATACGTTTCCACTGTGCCACTGCGCTTTCAAGGTTTCGTTGACTATCAGTTATGTATGTACGCTGAGCTTCTAATTCGGCTGCACTGTGTTTTTTACGACGTCGCGGTTCAAGGTTGCCGTGCTGTGTACTCAAGCAATCAGAAAAGCTATCCATGCTTTTAGTTACTGTGCGATCTAAAACGCCTTGACTATTGCGTATATCATCGATAGCAATATCAGCCTTGTCTTTATTCGTTTGTGTCATCGAAATCATCATATTTGTGCTGTTGAGTCCAAGATACGACATAAGCCTATCACAACCATACACAAAGATGGCACCTAGCAGAAAACCACCCGACACTGGCATAAAGGCGTAAACACCATACAGATGTGAACTCTCTGCCATTTCTATGGCGGGATTTAAAAGAGACCAGAACGAAGCAGCAATCATGACACCAGCGGCGAAACCTAATGCAGCATCAAGTGACTTGCGCTGATTGCCCCGCACGAATATCACACAAGCTGCACCCGCAGCTGTTAGTCCCCAAGTAAACAGTGTGCCTAAAAGGGCCTGCATGACCGGTCCGTAGCCAGGAATCATTATGTCTTCTTGATATTGACCTCAGTTTTTCTCTCTATAACACCAATCAAATAACTATATACGCTGATCTTTTGCTTATCTATAAAAAGCGGAAAACAAAGTTTTTTAATTATTGCTTGTCAATGAAAAAAAAGATACTCACATACATACATATGTACGTGTTTATAAACAGTAAACATTTGATTAGTAATAGAAACATTCATATTGCTTACCGAACAGAATTCACACGTAAGCCAGATCACAACTTCTACTTAATGTTTACCTCCCTTGATTTCTATAGAAAATGCCACGTTCTAAGCGCTAATAGCCTTCAGAAGTAAATGCAGCTTTGGAAAATCACCAAATCGACGTTTTTGCAATGAACTCAGTGATTTATATTGAGATTTGCCCAGAATTGTAGCTAATAAATTTTGTATCTTTCTGTTGTACTATCGAATTCATTAAAGCATTTTGTTGTGCAAAAACAAAAACAGTTTGCCGATATGATACCAACGAGCGCTCCACAAATTGTTGCTCCAACTTCAAGCTACAACAATTGAATACAACACAAACCGAGAGCGTTGGCGATTGTCAACTGTCAGAAGTCAGCTTGTTCTCTTGCCGCTTTTTATTTCTGCTGCGTCCATATGCTGAAAGAGGCAGCAGATAAAACAGATCTACGCATGGTTGCATTTAAACGGCAACATATTTGGTATTCCTGCAATACATGTGTACCAGTAGAGAACAACAAATAATAATAACAGTTTTATGAAATCAAATCTATAATAATGGGGTTGGTCACTTATGTATACAAAAATCCATCGCGGGAGTATAACGGGAAGGGAAAATAGTATTAATGTTTTTTTAATTTGTTTAAAAAAGTCATTAAAGCTCAAATAATTTCCAATTTTTTTCCATTTTAATCAGTTTTTTTGCCTTCTTTTTTATTTATTTTTTTTTTTTATAGACATTTAACAAATGAATGCCTACAAACAAGAAAGATTTTCTATATTAGATTACACATATACATGATTCCAAATTTCAGCTAAGAAATATGTACAATTATGCATTCTTCACGGCAACCCCTACACACATCCGCAGCACAACGATGAATGGAGGCAAAACAAAGTAGAATATCTTACGCGTTATAACGATAAATAATTTAAATTTGATAATGTCACGCAAAACGGCTTGTACTGCACGTACTTATATGTAAATAAATACAAGCAAGAAGCGCTAGTTTGAATAGTACTTTTAAGATCCATGGGCATGAATCAAAGTTGGCAACAGAAATAACACCAACTTGACGAATTCTTAGGTTTAAAATATGACCATTAACAAAAAAGGAACAAGACTATTATATACTTAATACATAAGGTTTTATATATATGTATATGTTTGTATATGTATATGTATATCTTTTTGAAGTTATCTCATATAATGAGTAGCCCCGATATAAATAGCTACGAATACTTAAGTATCACGAGCATGAATCAAAGTTGACATAAGTGTAAAATATGACTCTCAATCTCCGTGGCTGGGCTTCCATTGAGCAAAGGAGTGTATACACACAGTGTTTGTTGTAGCAACCGCAAGCATACGTCATTGTAGAATTAAGTCGACTTCTTCAAAACCCATTACCATAATAACTGCACAAACCCTAATAATTCTTATGTAAGGAGCAAACTTATATAAGATTGGTTCATTTCCGCAATAATTTATCAATAAGTGAAAAATTTGTTGAAATTCCGCTTATTAGTTATATACAGTTCTCGATAACTCCGTACCATTGGGAATATAAGTCAAATTTAATACAAATTACCTTCCGTAACTCGAAGTTTTTTGTGGATTATGGTGATTCGAGTTAGGAAAGTTCAACTGAGTGTTTATTCAATACCTTTAGAAAATTAAATTTGATAAATTTGTGTAATTTTATCTGATAATAAAAAATTATTGGAAAATTTCTTAAATTCATCCAACATTTTTAAACTACATAAATATGTTGATTTGTGAAGTTCATTTATTATTATTATTATAATACTATATATGTATATATGTACATATATATCAACATAAAAGGACCACGAAAGTGTCAAGTGGTTAATGGTAATACGGACGGAGTTTTGCCATTGACTGTCGAAGGTCTATCGACATTAGAGAAAAATGTTTTATTGTCTATAACAACGTAGTCATAGACTTTTGATTAAACGCACTTTAATTTTTATACTCTCGCAACAAAAATTGCTAAGATAGTATTATAGTTTTGTTCACATAACGGTTGTTTGTAAGTCATAAAACTAAACGAGTTAGATATAGGGTTAGATATATCAAAATGATCAGGATGACGAGATGAATTGAAGTCCGTCTGTCCGTGCAGCGGATAACTTGAGTAAAAATTGAGATATCTTAAAGAAACTTGGAACACGTATTCCTTGGCACACTGGGGAGGTAAAATCGGTCCATTGCCACCCCCACAAATTGGCGAAAACCAAAAAGCTATAAAGTGTCATAACTAAGCCATAAATAAAGTTATAAAAGTCAAATATGGAATAAAGGATCGCACTAGGAAGGGACATATTTGGATGTATTTTTTTTTGGGGAAGTGGATGTGGCCTCACCCCAAAATCGGTTATTTGTATATATCTCGCAAACCAATGAAGCTATATAAACCAAACTTTCTGCAAAAAATTTTTGAAATCGGATAATAACAGAAGAAAGCTGCACTCAGATTTTTTTACAAAATGAAAAATGGGCGTGGCATCGCCCACTTATGGGTCAAAACCCATATCTCAGAAACTTCTCGACCGATCTCAATGAAATTCGGTATATAATATTTTCTTGACATCCTGATAACACGAATAAAAAATGATAACAAAAATAAAAAATAACGAAATTGGTTCACAACCACGACTACTTTCCTTATAATTCAATTTTGAATTCCATCTGATTCCTTCACTTTATAATGTATACATAAGGAACCAATGAATATAGCGGAATAAAACTTTACACAAGTAGTGCATATCATCTCTGACTTCACTTGTGAAAAAAATTGTCGAAAACAGACTATAACTTTTCAAGGCCCCAGATATCGAACATGTTGAACTCAGCGCCTAATGGTAAATTTTAACCGAAAATATGGGTAAATCTCTCAGATAATTTAATGTAATTCAGAGGAAATTGTTTTGTATGTATTGGTTAATATGTGAGATATCTTAGCAAAATTAAGAGAGCTTATAGTCCTGGATATAGTGTACCTTGCTGGTGAAAATGAATGAAATCGGTTCAGGAATTACCTCAGCCCTCATATCTACATATATATGGGCATTTCCGCCAGAAGGTCTACCACAGACAAAATATTAAACATTATTAGAATTACACAGTTTTTGCATATTTTCATAGGAAAATATCTAAATTTATTGATATTAAATTAATTTTAAATTAATTCATAACCAATTACGAGATATACGAAAGCCAAGTCGCATAGAAGCTACTTTTCTCATTTCGATTTTTCTACTGTATTTGTTTTTTCGTCAAAATTGTTAAAGAAACATATCATGTATAATTTTTTGTTTTGTGTAAAACCTTTATAAGGATACAAAGATCCAAATAAAATGCATAAGAAAGCATGCGATTGCAAATAACTGTAAATTTTTGCTTTCTTATTATCCTATATTTTAATGTCCCGTGCGACATCAAAAAACAACACTTGTTCCCACATCATCGCAAATAAAAGCAGCAAGCTCGCCAAATTTTGGGTATAAACAGTAAATTTTTATACAATTCAAAAAAAAAAAAACCTTGTTTAAAAATCAGAAGATTTGTGGTTTTGGTAACTACTTAAAATTGGTCCCGTGCGACATCGTAGGTGTGGAATTTAAAAATTTAAATTTATTTTTTGTCTTATAAAATTTACTTAAGTATGTAAATAGATACATTTACATTAATTATTTACATATGAGCAAAAACCGCACTGTAAATTCCACTGAAATAGCTATTCAATTAGATTTTGGCGAAAATTATAGACTTACAAATCAAAATAAGAGTGCTCATTTTAACAAGGTTGTCAGGAGAAAATCGTTTGCTTTTAAAAGTGGCAAGTTAACGCATGACATATTATTTTCTTGATAAATCTCTTAACTAAAATTAAGAAATCCTTTAGTTGCTTTTCTAAAATATTTATTTTTTTTAAGATAATTGCTCTCAGTTCAAAAACAAATTTATATTATCAAGCCTGGTCGATTTTATAAAATAATTAAAATACTCTTCATTAGAATAGAATTTTTTTGCAAGGAGCCGTCGATGGAGTGGGAGCAGTTATCAAAAGGAAAGTCTGGTAGATAACGAAATCCAAAAAATTTTATACCCGAAGACAGCATTTTCTGAAAAAAAAAATGTATTTCACATTCATAATACCATTTTCATTTCATACTATAGAATTTTTGTTGTGTTTCTCGTTGAATATTAGTTAAAATAAATGAATAAATACATTTACTACTTTTTTAAGCCATTTTATTGGACTTGTTGTTAAATAATTCCGTATTATAACAAAAAAAAACAACATAAATATTATGATGGAAAAAAATGTCCCGTGCGACATGTCCCGTGCGAATGTGATTAATAATTAATTAAAAATAAACTATAAATTATTTTTGGATGAAATTCATACCACCTATAAAGGCCATCAATGCTCAACATTTTACAATCATAAACATTTGAATATTGCCTCACAATTCGCTGAAATCGCTGTTTGAATCGTTGTTCCCAAAAACGACTTCCATTTTTTGTCTCGTGCGAATGCCTTGGTTTTTTGCAATTATCTTGAAAATGAAAACCGTTCCAAAATCAACCTTAACACTAAATGTAGAGCTAATGAAGGGCTATTAAAAAATTCTACTGTCAAAATTAAAAAACATTTTTGTTCATACTTTTTTTTAGTTGAAAGGTGTACGGGACAATCCGTTCGATATGGCGGAAATGCCCATATATATTTTCGTTATTCTATTAAACTTTATGACGAATTTATGGGTAAATTTTGTGTGTTATCTTAATAAAATTTCTTCAAATAATTGCAAGAGTATAAAATGTTGTTTGCACCCGAACTTAGCCTTTCCTTACTTGTTGTTATTATTTTTAAAATTTTCAATCTTCCATTAATTTTTTTTTTTAAGTAGCACTCAGAACTAATTTATAAATCATTTTAAAAATAGTTTTTTTGACATTTGACTTTTTGTAAAGAATGAGAATGGAAATTTATTTTTCTGCTGAATATTCAATAGTTTAATAATTAATTGCACTTCTTTGGATGTTTTGGGGTTTGTCTCTACCTATTTTGTAACGGCCACAGGGTCAATTACTATCCAGCAAGCTTTTATTCGTTTCTTAAGCTCAGACGCTGTTTTAAATTGCACACAATTTGCTCATACTTTTAATGCCAGTATCTCCCATAAATTTTCAATGGGATTACAATATGAACAACATGCGGGACTTATTTGTCTTGAAACCACTGTTTCGCTTGTTTCGACACATATATGGCGACATTGTCTTGCTGAAAATCGAATTCGGCCTTTACCATACAAGCTCAGCTTTTTATTACCTTGTGACTTTGGTCTCTTACCACAATATTTGCGTTTTTTTAACATATTTTCAACAACGATCTCCCAATTTTGAGTGCAATTTGTCGATTCGACAAGTGTTATTCGTTAAAAAAATTATTTTTTTACAATTTGCAAAAATTTTAAGTGCGTTTAATCAAATTGCTATGACTGTATAAATTGCGCATAATCAAGTGGACTAGCAAATAATTATGTTATTGTTTTTTAGTAGACTATCTTAAAGTATGCAACATTTCAAAATCATGGGAATATTTTATTTCAGCGCCACAAGTCGATGCAACCGGACTCAGAATGCAATAAACGTATTCGACTGAAACAGGGTACACCTAAAGACTCTACACCTAAGACTGTAACGCTTACCAAAACACCGTCAACTATAAACAATACGCCGAAATCTAGTAGAAAACAGGTAAAATACAATTAATTTATAGAAGCTATCCCATGTACTCTTCAATAAAGCAATGGTTAATTATTATTTAATGTTTGATTTCTTTTTGTTTATGTCATAACTCAACAGAGTGATATAAGTCAATACTTCCGAAAATTAACTAATGCTAACAACACACCCATGACTGATAACAATAGTTTACCTGGGTCAACAATATCGATAACGAAATCTGATATTCCTGAGTCACCTGCTACGCAACTATTAAATAGGTAAGTTTTATTGTTGCAATTTGTATATGTATTGTGTATGCATGTACACACCTGCTCAATATAATGGGTACACCAAACTTTTTCAATTAAAACACATCAAATCAAAATCATTTATTTTTGAGATATTTACAAGTATAATTAAAAAAATAAATAAATAAATAAAAAATGAGGATCCAAACATGTGTCATAGCCGAAATCACCAAAATAATAGGTACACTTTTGATGAGACATTTGCTATTTAAAAATAAATTATGATACAAATGTTTTCTTATACATTTAACATTATCTAGTTAATAGCCAGTATATCCACCATCATTCCGGATTGGTTTACATATTATTTTAGGGTGCTTTTCTGATTAGTTTTGAACATATTTTTTCTAAATCAAACTTTTCTAGCAATGGTAATCAAACAATTTCGTACTAAACGTACTTAAAGATTTTTAAACTTTACCATTCCATGTTTCCATTCTTTTTTTAATGTAACATAAACTTGTGAAAGAACTCGAACATGTTTGTAAAAGACAATCATGACCAAAAATATCATTAATTTTTTTTCAGGATCGAGAGCAACTCGTTTACACCACTCCAACCTAGAAAAGTTCAAAGTGCAGCCAACGCAACTTTAGAAGTTGCTATGCCATTAAAGCCGTCTTACAGCAATGATATAACGGAAGAACCTATAGTATCAGCTGAATGTCTAGAATTCACTCCTACTGGACAGAAGTCGGCTAAAAAAAAACCTGCCCCTTCGCCATCTTCAAAAAATCGTGTTCCTCAACGACGTACCAGTGTTCAGATGCCTGTAGCGCAAAGTACGAGTGCTTATACACTACAGTTAACTGAGACTGATACGCCCGGAACTGTTACGCGTCGTCGTCGGAGCTCAATCCATACAGTAGTTAACATGAGTCTAAGTACAATGGCTCCAAATACACCCGATTCACGATCGAATGTCAACCAAACAACATTTAGTCCAATACCGGAAGAGAATCGAGAAAGGACGTCTAAGCCAGCGGCTAATCAACAAAGTCCACGGGGTGAAAAAACTCGCCTAAAAGGACGACGCACAACATACGCCTATAAAACCCCTGAAATCTCCCCACAAAAGAAAACTAAAACGCCTAGTCGACGCACACTATATACACCGAAACCCGTAGAGGAATCCATTTCGGAAGTTTCGTTAACAAAAATAAATGAAACATCCAAAGTACTTGACGAAAACTTATTGCGATTCGCTCTAACGCCAACCACTCTATTAGACAACAAAGGGAGTTCACAAGAAAATGAACATAAAAACGATGAAGTTGGTTCATTACTAGAAGAACATTCATCTACAATGGTGTTCAGTTCTACGCGCCTGCCTAGCACTAGTCGAAGACGTACACTGTTCGACGTTTCCATGGACATAATACAACAACGATTGCACAACATAAATAATTCTGCAAGACGATCAGTGGCCAAGGAGTTGACTTACAATGATCAAAGTCCTAATGTAGTTGCCTCTAAAATTAATATTGATGCCTCGTTAGGAAAAAAATATAGTAGCATTGATGGCGAAAGCAATGTGGTAGTTACTCCAATAACTCATACGCCAGAAATCATACTTTCAACGCCCCAGACTGTTAAGAAACGCAAATTATTTGTGCCAAATGATACCTCTCTGATTTTATCAGCCACCCCTACAGGATCAGCAAAGAAGAGCTCAAATGAAGCAAGCGTAAAGCGTAGACGAACCATGACAACGCAACCGAAGGAAAAACGTGTAGTAACAAAGCCACGCAACAGTGTCAACATGAATACAAAGTCACGCTCAGAAGTTATTATCCCTCCATCAGCGTCACAACAAGTGCCAAATTTGACAAAGAGTGTACCAAAATCAGTGCCCATGTTAAGCAATGAGTTAGATAACAATGAAAAGGACGAAACACCAAAAAATTCGTCTACATCTCTATCTTCAACTATAGTAAACAACAAAAATGATGAATCATTAGCAAAATTAAAAGGATCGTTCATGAGCATAATTTCAAGTAATACATCTGACACCACGGTAAAGAAACAATTGCAACAAGACCTGGGAGTTGATGAAAACATCGCCATTAATACTCCATCCCTTACCACGGTACCATCACAAGCTTCCACTACGCCTTCCATATTGGCTGAAAATACGAAATTGCCATCTGCATCGGACTCAACACTGTCCTCAACGAGTCAAACAGCACCGAAAGTCGTTAAAAAGTCGCAAATGAGTGAAACCCCAGACAAAGCCAAGGATGCAGTGGTAGTGGGGTTATCAGGTTGTTCGCAAATATCAAAAAATGCACCCAGTGGCAATAAAAAATGGCCATATATTGTATGCACCAACATGCATCGGGAGCAGATCAAAGTGATGCGCGAGGTTCGTAAACAACGATAATTTTTTCTCAATTTTATTGCCAATTACCATTCCTCTTCCCATTGCGCTGGCGCTGGCGTATTTTTTGTATGATTTTTCCACATTTTATTTTGATTTTTATGCATTTGTTGTGTTTCTTTTTTTAAATTGTAGTTCATTATTTATAATTTGATTCCTATTTTTACTCTTCTAAGTTAACTAGTTCCTCTTATAATTTTATAATTTTACCTGTAACATGTTGAATTGGTTTTGCTCTGGAATAGTGGTTATGATTAGCTAAAAGTATCCTACAAAATTGTATAATTAATTTAGGCTATAGTTTTATCCATGCTGTAGTATACAGACGGTTGTACATTGACTGAAAGTACACAATTAAAACAAATATGAATTTTAAAATACCTACGATATTTGCAAAATAAATGAGATGTACAAGAAAATATTTTTACTATTTATATCATTATTATTATGTATGACTTGCTTAATTTAGAGCTGCATGTACCACATTAACTTCCATACTCATTTTAGTCTTCAATTAAGTCTATTACAAACGTATTTGTTATATGGCACTACTCACCAATGAAAGTTATCTTATACATAATTTCAATTCGAATGAAAAGAAATCACAAAACCAATTTTTTTTTTAAATTTCGAAATTCGTTATACATATCGCTCATTTACATGTATAGTGTCACAAGTCAAAAAGTCGATTTTTCAGGGGAGCGGTTTAAAGTTTTCAATTGTCTCTTATTTAACAAATATAGAAAAAGCAACATGAAAAATTTAAATTCCTTTTCACAAATTCTAATTCAAATATCGTTCTAACACAAAATGTGTCGTTCTTTCTGAAAAGAAAACCAAATTCACTCTATGACAATATGTGTTGTAACACAAAATATGTCTCTCTTTCTGAAAAAAACCATACCTAATTTTGGCACAACTGAGATGTGTCGTTGTTGGGGTTAAAAAATAATGCAACATAACAAGTTTAGTTCTTATTTCACGGTTTATTTTTTTACGCATCAGAATGAAATTTTTATACAATATGGACGAAGAAATTGCTAACATTTCTGCATACTCAACTCAACAATCGACATGAGCGAGTATAAGATCTCTGAAGTAATTCATAAACCCATTCCACTCAATCTAACCACCTAGCTGCTCTATATCCGAGATTATACGCTCACTTAATTTTGCTAAGGTATCTCACATATTAACCCATAAATACTGTATAAAGCCAACCGAAAATTTTAAAATCATAATATTAGAGGAAGTGATTAACCGATTTTAGATAAAAATTATAAAAAAGCAGAGAACTATAGACAATAAGTGGCCTTGAAAATGAATAGTACGTCCACTTTTCCAAAAAAAAACAAATCAGTAATATACAGGTACGGACAAGGTTTGCCGCACAATTAGAAATATGCTGTTACCGTTAAGAGAGCGATATTTTCATAATTTTTTATTAGTAGATCAATACTACTTCTCATATTTAATAAAAAATTATTACCAACAAACCGTTGTCATTTCCCCACAGGTATTTTTAATTTGTTTTGTTAAGTTTCGCCGGAAATGCATTGGACATTGATTTACCACACTTATAGTTTTCAGTTATTAGTTGTATTCAAAAAATCGTAAAGCGACACCTTACAAAACCAACTCCCAGTAGGATTAAATAATTGTCAAAGCTTATCCCTTTAAATCCTCACGCTCAATAATGGTCGCACTGAACGCAGAATTGAGCATAAACATGTTAATTAGACTAGTGCGGATACGTCAAAATGAAAATTAGTGGTCCGCAATTCGCTCATAGTTATAGGTGACAAAATCAATCCCCACAACAGCCGGTTCTCCTGCTGTTATTTCGGTGACCCAGACCTGTCTGGATTGGTAAGTTCTACTCTAAAATTGTCATCAATTGAGCAATACCTTCCAGCAGGGTTGCTCTCCATTCTTTTGATCCGCGAGCTGGCGTTGAGCCAAACCCGGGTCTCCTGCGTATGCGCCAAAAGTCTCTATCCAAACTCCACCTCGGTTAGGTGTAATACATGCAATGGATGGAGTGGACCACAAGTTATGTGGCCCCATGCTGCTAACGCACAACCGCCTCTACGGCAGTGCAATTAGCACCAAGTTTATGCACTGCGTCGCCACCCATAGCGAGTGGCCAAGACAGGTCCTTAACGGTCGTCCGGAGCTCCAGGCAGCATGACTCCCAGTCTGATCAGACCCATCCCCAACCTTCATCCCGCTCCAATCCTCGTACGAGGACCACAACGCAACTCCTGGTCCCACGTACCGTCTGAACGTCACATTAGTTAAGTGCAATTCCTACTCTGGCTGGTGTTATTTTCCGACGTGTTCCGGTGTTCCGGCAAGCGCACCATCCGTGAGTGGGTGAGACAATCGTTGTCCCATGCTGCAGGAGTCTGCCCCCGCAACAACCTCAATATTTAATATATACATCCCCGCAATTACATGTATCCCAACAGGATATCACCCGAACATCGGTGCGCTGCTTCGTGGTGAAAAACGGTTGGTACTTGGCGACTTTAACGCGCATCACGATTTTTGGCATTCTTGCCTGCCAAATGATCGGAGAGGGATGGAGCTGGCAGAACAGATTGACGTTTCGACATTCTGCACAATGAAGGACAAGGCCCCCACCAGAATTATGAGCACCTGTAATAGCTCCCCTGATATTACAATCGCTAGCGGTGGTCTGATAAATAGCATAACCTGGCGATCTATACTAACTCTCGCATCAGATTATCTGCCTATAATTGTCTCGATCGAAAAACATCCTCACTTTATTTCTGTGGACGACCGTATCTTCGTTAACTTCAAAAAAGCTAACTGTGTCGGCTTCACATAATTTACCGAGAGCACCTTCAACGAACTGCCCATTCCTACGGACGTATTCGTGCGTCATTTCCGTAAGGCGATCGCAGCTGCTACTGCTTGCTTCATTTCTGCTGGACGCATTGCGGACTTCCGGTCAAACTTCTCAGCAGAAGCAGCAGTTTTAGCCAACGAGCGCAATGCCTAACGCCGTGTCGATCCCTGTGATCCCCGTATAAGGGATCTCAATTTGGAGATTCGACGAACGGTAAATCAATAGGTTAGTGTTGTAATCTTTCCACTGGTGTGGGTAAGCTCTGCACTACTGTCAAATCCCTATCCACCCCGAGAAGGCATGATGACCGAATTGAAATTTAATTCGCTGGTCATGCCTCCTCGGACCCGAAAAAGTGCGCGAGCTATTTTAGCCGGCAATTTACACTGTACCCTTGGCGAAAAGATGTGTTACCCGGCGGTTGCGAAAAAAGCCAAAAGTCTGCGCACCACTTACATTCACCAGCGGCGAGGTTGCAGATGTCATCAAAAAGGCCAAAACGTCCAAATCCATTGGCCCTGACGGTATTACCATGCTGATGCTTAAACACCTTGGCTCGGCGGGAGTAAACTATCTCACTAAGATTAATCTGTCTATGACCACTCGTAACATACCCGACTCGTGGAAAACCGGAAGAGTTGTCCCACTCTGATAACTCTTCTTTCCCCAGTAGTGAAGACACTTGTGGCCTTGTTACTCCCGACCAACACCCACCATCTGATCCTAGCGCAGCATCAACATGGATTTGGTAAAGTGCACCACAGCACTTAGCGTCATAAACGCCCAGGTAATTATTGGCCTTATTAAAAAACCTCCCTGCAAGTGGACGGTCCTGGTAGCGCTGGACTTGTTAAAACCTTTTGACAGAGTCAATCACACAACGCTACTAGAAGATATCGAACAATCGCCCCTATCTCCAGGGCTGAAGATGTGGACCATGAATTATGTGAGCGGTCGTCAATCATGCGTAACATTTCGAGGTTAAACATTCAAGCAAAAAAGAATCACCTTCTCAACCACCAGAAGGAGTCTCATTTACCTCTTACGCTGGTGATTGTACAGTATTGTAATATTGTCTTCAGTCTAGTCCTGAACATTTCAGTCGATGGTATTAAAATTCCGACGGTTAATAACCCCAAAATTGGGTGTTACATTGGATGCCTGTACTCCTTCACCCCCCACACGACCGCGATTGTAACTGAGGTACAGAAAGATTTTAAAAAGTCTAGTGGTCATGACTGAACTGAAACTGCGGTGTATACTATACACAAGAAAAATCCCCTTATTGATTAACTAACGCAAAGTTTTGATCTATACCCGATTGAGAACTTGTGCAAAGATGTCGGGGTAATCATCAGGCAAAGATATTTTAACATTTGCGACAAGCTAGGGAAGAAGTACAGGAAAGGTGGACACCTATGCCTTTACACAGATGCCATTGGTTAATATAGAGTTTGTGAAGCAAATGTGAAGGAGATATTAAGAATAACAATTATTACACAAAGTGTTACATCATCTAGTTTATAATATAAGAGAATTTCACACTTCTTATTAATAATACATATTTAGTATTCCGGGCAGATATTTTAGAGTGTCCAAACCCGAACTTTGGATTTACAATAAGAAACTGTGCTCTTTTGAATTATTTTAGTTTTTAGTGAAGTAATAAAAAGTTTGACAGAGTATAAAAACAGGGCCGGACTTGAATTCTTTGTAAATTACTTCTTCCGTAAATTCAATTCTTTAAATATGATTTATGAAACGGTAAAAACTTAAAATTTAAATAGTAATTGACATTTTCAAAGCGTATTGCAGAAGCCAAAACAATTATTTCCGTTTAGAAATGTCTAGTAATTTTGAAGTAACAGGTTTTGCATATTTTAAATTCAAAAAAATTAATGAAACCTTTTGTATTGCTTATTGACATTTTTATAAAATAGAATTCACTTTAGTCTTGGCCAATTCAGTTTAATTTGTAGCAAATTCGGCAAATTTCATAAGAATTTATATGCGATCCAAGAAACAACACTCAACTCAGCAACACTCCAGGATATTATTTGGAAACCTTCCCTACCAGTACAATAACTAAAAAATTGCTTTAGACCAACTCAACTCAACTCTTAGTAAATAGTGTAGTAAGAACTGTTAAATAGGGTCTGAATTATTCATGTAAAGAACGCCATGAATAAGCACGAATATAATATAAACACCATCAAAACAAATAAATACGTACATATCACATCAGTTAATTACACAATTATTATTATGTATTACTACGATGAGAGACAATTTATTTCGTTTCGTGCTTATGAGCGATTAGTAAGTATACAAAATAAGATGCTTTCGTAGATACATATTTGTGAATATAATTTTGAATTGTTATTTCAGTGACAAAAATTTTAGCTATAAATCATTAATTTATAGAGGAAAATGGTTATAAAAAATATTCTCAAATTCATACATACATACATACATAAATATGTACACACCCGCTTGTGTTATTTATTCATCAATAATTGAAATTTCCTCATTTGGTTATATTCATACCTTACATCCACAAATAGGCAATTGATACACTTGGTGGCCTACAACTGAATCACTGCGTCAACGATGATACTACACATGTGGTCAGTTATGAGCCGCGTAGGACGCTGAATTTATTGAGAGGACTGATACGTGGTCTCTGGATACTAGACTATAAATGGATACTAGACTCACTGAAAGCTGGCTATTGGTTGAATGAGGAAGACTATGAGTTAAGAGTGTTTTCACGCGCCATTGAGGTAAATGCAAGGGGTTCAAGCAAATAACAAAATTATTACAATAAAAACATTTATACTCGCAGATATGTCGTACTGAACGACAGGCTTTTGGCAGCACATATAAATGTGAACTATTTGCGGATTTGGGTACCTTTTATATATCTTCACGTTGTGGCCCGATATCAAAAGAAAATCTAAAGGAATTAATTGAACTATGCGGCGGCAAGGTGGTTGATCATCGCAAACGCGCCAGGTACATACTCGGTGATCCACACAAAACATTGGAAGATAAAGTCTATGTAACGCCATTTTGGGTATTGGATAGCATTACACATATGCAAGTGATGCGCCAACAAAAATATGCCTATGTGACCAACAATGTTGTAAAACCTCAGCCACCAGATCCACAAATAAATCCTGAGACTCTTGTTTCTACGCCACCTGTTGTATCGGGCTGAGCATTTACAAATAATATATTGATGTGACAATTTAATATTTACCCCTTTCCATCGGGAAATTGTAAAGCATGGAATTTTAATGGATAGTGTTTTTCATATTGCAATCATAGCACATAGTATTTTAGTCAATAAAATAAGTAAATTAAAAAATTAATTAGATTTTATATAAATTTTGCTTGTTTTAACTTTTAATTAAATAAAATTGTAATTTATATGTAAATATTTTGACTCAACCACTCCACAGTGCACACTGGAAGCAATTAATTTTTCACTATTCAGCCGTAAAAACTGTCCCCTACTTTCTATATATCCCATAATAACTATCACGCCGAGTTCATACCCAATTTAATTAACTAAAATAATTTAAACGTTAATTTATTGACTATTGTAGCTGAATGAGCCGATACATACTCCGTTCTAACAGTTATTTAATTCTTAAATTACTTGACGCAAATGGACATCCAATATTTTATACATGCGTTTGAAACATTTACTTTATTTACCACAGTACCACCGATTCGACTACAATGGCACCGATCCTCATTGGCTGTCATTTCAATTATTAAACACTCTTACTCCACAGTAAAACCTTTGATTTTTCTTATTTATCAAATCTGTATCAAAATCCGCATAAAAATCGGGGAAACAGTTGATCGTACAGCAACCAAATATCAGATACAAAATGAATTCGACCCTTTCCAAACCATGTATACAAGTTCTTTATTTTTACCATCCATCATAGTGGGATGTTATTAACCTTTATTTAATTTTGTTAGGTAAATGTTTACAATACTTTTAGTGGTGGGTATTGTTTTATCTGTTTTGTGGCCGTTGGTTGCAAGGTGTTTCGTTTCATATAAAACTGCGTCATCTACGTATTTGTACTTTATGTTACTGTTAAAATGTCTGAATATTGTACTGTTAAAATTAAATGCAATGTATTGTGCAGTCACTGAATAAACAAAAAAAAACGAGAAGCACAAACTAAATAGACGAGCTGAAAAACTGAAATAAAAAAATATCGAAATGAAAGTTAACAAATGTATATTCCAATTCCCTTCACTGTATAAATAGAATACAATCCAATTTATTTTTTTGTTTTTTTTTTCTTTATAAAAAAAGAATACAAAAATGTGTTTTTATTTTTTTAAATAGTGGTTCATTTTATATTATGCTTTTGAATGTTCTTGATAAAAGCAATAGTAGTATTGTGCTTTAAACGCTACAGAGAAGAGATAGAGGAATGAATTCCAACAAATAATTAAACATTAAAAGTAATTATAAAACTAAAGATACAAATGCTTTGCTTAAAAAGATGTTTCGTGTTTATGCTGTCTTGTATTGGTAATGGCTATTGTGCATGTTTATGTGTATGTGCCTACCACATTGTATATACTTTGACAGCGCCGAAGGCACACATTCCTTTCCTACGAAACTCTTTGCGATGGAAGCAATGGAACTTTTGATTAATCATTAATGTTAAATTCAGTTGGAACACCGCTCCGTTTTCCTTACTGTTGCTGATTGTTTGACTATTGTTACTATCGTACTTGGAATATGTCAAGCTGTTGTTGTTGCTATTGATTTTATTTATTAATAACTGTTGGTCTTTATAGTCGTTAGAACGCAGCTACTTCTTGCCCTTGGTGGCCTTTTCGGCGGCCTTGGTTACTTTGCCACCGGAGGCATCCTTGAAGTTCACACTCTTGATGACACCGACAGCAACAGTTTGTCTCATATCACGCACAGCGAAACGACCCAATGGGGGGAATTCTTGGAAAGATTCAACGCACAAAGGCTTGGAGGGCACCAAATTTACGATAGCAGCATCACCAGACTTGATGAATTTGGGGTTCTCTTCGGTGGTCTTACCGGAACGACGATCAACTTTCTCCTTGATTTCAGCGAACTTGCAGGCAATGTGAGCGGTGTGGCAATCCAACACGGGAGTGTAACCGTTGGCAATTTGACCAGGGTGGTTCAACACAATAACCTGGGCGGTGAAGTCAGCAGCACCCTTGGGTGGGTTTGCCTTGGAATCACCAGCGACGTAACCACGACGCAATTCCTTGACGGAAACGTTCTTAACGTTGAAACCAACGTTGTCACCGGGAACAGCCTCTGGCAAAGCTTCGTGGTGCATTTCAACGGACTTAACTTCAGTGGTGATGTTAGCTGGGGCGAAAACGACGACCATACCGGGTTTCAAAACACCAGTTTCAACACGACCGACTGGTACTGTTCCAATACCGCCAATTTTGTACACATCCTGGAGTGGCAGACGGAGGGCTTTGTCGGTTGGGCGAGATGGGGGCAAAATAGCATCGAGGGCATCGATGAGGGTCTTGCCTTCAGCATTACCTTCCTTACGTTCGACCTTCCATCCCTTGAACCATGGCATGTTGGTGGATGCTTCCAACATGTTATCACCATGCCAGCCGGAGATTGGCACGAAAGCAACAGCAGCTGGATTGTAACCGATCTTCTTGATGTATGAGGAGACTTCCTTCTTGATTTCCTCATAACGAGCCTCGCTGTATGGTGGTTCAGACGAATCCATCTTGTTAACACCAACAATCAGTTGTTTCACACCAAGGGTGAAAGCAAGGAGAGCATGCTCACGAGTCTGACCGTTCTTGGAGATACCGGCTTCGAATTCACCAGTACCAGCGGCGACAATCAACACAGCACAATCAGCCTGTGAGGTGCCAGTGATCATGTTCTTAATGAAATCTCTGTGGCCAGGGGCGTCGATGATGGTGACGTAGTATTTGGCAGTTTCAAACTTCCACAAGGCGATATCGATGGTGATACCACGCTCACGTTCGGCCTTCAATTTATCCAAAACCCAGGCGTACTTGAAGGAACCCTTACCCATTTCTTGAGCTTCCTTCTCGAACTTCTCAATTGTACGCTTGTCGATACCACCGCATTTGTAGATCAAGTGACCAGTGGTGGTGGACTTTCCAGAATCGACGTGTCCAATGACGACGATATTAATATGAACCTTCTCCTTACCCATTTTCCTGTTTTATGAGCTAATGCAACATAAAAACACAGGGAAGTGTGGATTGTTACATTCGTGGTTGGGTGTTTCATTGGATGATAAACAGGTTTCAGGTGAAAAGGATGAAAATAAAATTTGGGGGAAAACATAATTCGTTAGCAAAGTGTATGGGTAATTTGAAGCTAATTTTTAAATATTTTTTGTAGTAAAGAAAATATTTTATATTTTATTATTAAAACGCAATTTGCAAATTTGACAAGTTTTCAATTTAAAATTTAAATTTTACTACATAAAATATAGGACATATGTGAATCAGAATTACCGATTTAAGGTTAGCAACAGCACAACGAAAGTAATTGCGTAGAAAAAACTACAACAATAAGTTTCCGGCGTCAGCACGAATGCTTTCGTTTTACTGTATAACGTAACCTCAAACGAACAACGTGGTTGCACACATGTTACTACATTCTCTGGAAATTGAGGTTAATTTTACCATGCTTGCTTCGGTATTCTGAATACAACACCGAATTGGAATAGTGTATGATAGGACAAACATGCAACAATTATAGAACTTTAGTTACAAAATTTTGCAAATTGATTTGTTTTAATAGTATGTATTCGCTTTTCAGTCTTTTTTTATCAGTGGTTTTGGTATTTTTTTTATCGTCAAATATACTCAGTAGCAGAACTGTTTGAAGTCATCATAAAAGACTATAAAACGAATACATTTTTATATACTATCTAAAGTCGAAGTACTTGGTCGATTAACAAAACGTGCATCGGGAAGCATTTGAATTTATAATAAAAAAAACTGAATTATGTGCTTCATTTCCTAAAAAAAATCATACAATATAAAAACCGGACAATGCCGGTATCTTATAAACTTGAGGTTGTATAGAAATGGCGTCCTCGTATTGCTACTGCTTCGGCTCGACAGAAATTTCCAGTAATCCACACGATTACAATCGGAATCTTCACATCGGCCATCTTGAAAAATCTTCGTTGCACTTTACGAATCCCCAAACCGGCTTTCAAACCCATCTTTTGTTTCAATTTCTTTCATGCCTCAGTTTTTAAGCCAAAATTATTCAAGTACCTAATTGTAATTTAGTATGAAATATGATACATTTCATATTTAAGCAAATAATAACCCCAGCCTCAAAGACTTCGACGGTCGCCATTTTGAAATTTTCAGCAATAGAGAAAATATGTACGAACTCCCAACCCTCACCAAAATTTTAAAAGGTATATATATGTGAGCCACGCTATAAGATTACTAAGCGCATTTGATTTTCACAATTACTTCACCTCTTAAAACACCTATATAATATAAAATGGGCGTTGTCGGTGACAAAGTAGTGGTTGAATTTCACAATTTCAGTAAAACATATTGCAGCACACTTAATGCCACGTGTTTTAAAAGAAATTTTACCCACTTTAGCTTCACTACTTTCGACATATGCACTCACTTTGTTGCTATGTCATCCTATTGCACACCGACTTATACTTCCCAATTTTGAAAGTGTACAATTATTCTTTGTTTACTAATAAACAATCAAATTTTTTGCACTATCCATCAATCCAGATACACATTTTGTTAACTACAATGCACTTCACTTTCTTCATTATCATCAAAATTATAACTTACTTTTCAAATAAACTGAATCGAGAAATCACTGAAGTCTATGCTGATCCGCCAACAGACTTGAACAAAGTGAACGAGAAACTCGTCGTGAACGAAAGATATGCCTCGCTTCGTCTTTCCAGTGCCACGTTGATGACAGGGTTGATTTGGTACTTTCATATTCCATAATTTCCGTATTATTTTAAGTAGGAGATGGGACCGATAATTTAGAATTTATTATTATAACTTTATATAATATTTATAGGAGGCCCAATTTTTGTTTAATAAATTACAAATTACATAATAAAAAAAATATTTATGAGTAAAGACATTTAAAGGAGGCGAATTTAAATGTTTGGTAGGCGGTAGAACAAATTAAACAAGACTATTGAAGATCTTTGCTTAATTTAGGCGTCATAAAAAAAAATATTAATTATTCACCTCTAATGATAGATATATTTGTAAGAATACTAAAACGCATACCTTCTGTGAAAGCTTAAGAACTACATAACAGACATACATATGTAACAAATAACATATTCAACCAATCATTATTTCATTTCACAGAGGAAGATAAATAATATTTACAAGCAAAATCTAAATGAATGCTATTGTATTGTGGCGAACTATCGCCCGTAAAAGGTGGGCAATCGATAGCAACAGTGAGTTTGATACATTTTCCCTTGGAAAATTTACAGACCTTATTGTGCAATTCTGGGAATAAATTTCCGGTATTCCAGTTGTTTACAGGGACTCCAAATTAGGGATGCAAATAATGGTAGTGTAATCGAAAGGCAATGTTCTTTCTATGGCATTCACATACCATTGTGAATTATTTTGTAGCGTGGATGATAAAACTATTTTTTTCGGAAATAAACGGAAATTTACTGCTTCGACCCTCAAAAAATACCTTATATTTAATTGAAACAAAACAATGAATTTATGCGTACTGAATGAAACGACCCTTCTACTGAAAAACTATCTATCCATCTAGCTGATCTCATGCGCTTACATATACTATAATTGTACTAAAAATCTGAAATCAAGTTTTATTTACAATTCGGAACAGTAAGAAATTGACAATGAATAATAAATGCATATAATGAATTGCTGTGGAGGCAAGAACAAGAGCAAAACATGATTTTCTTCGGTTTTCTTCCGACATTTAAAAAAAAAATTTTCGAAAAAGTAAACATATTTTTTCTTTTGAAAACACTATTAGCATCGTATAAATATTAATGTAATATATATTGAACGTGTATCAGTCGGTATTCACTCGCAATCCATCAATATCCAATATAGATCGCAAAACAAATATCACGATAAATATTGAAGCCTTAGGTTATAGGGCCCCTACACCACACAAAATCATTGCACAATAACAGACTTGTCTCGGTTGGTCCACTTTCACACGGGCAACTTTTGTTGCTAATTCTCGGGCGATTCTCTTTTGCTGTCGCCCCTTGCGTTCACACGAGCAATTCTTGTTCGACAACTCTGTTCGGGTTTTTCTGTCATTCTCTTTCATATAATTTTCTCAACTTCTTGTACGCATCGTTTCCAAGCAAAAAAATATATTTCATTAAGTAACACAAAGCGTGTTGCCTGAACACAGCAGACTCGGCGCGATTCTCCTCTCCTCGTCGCCCCCTCTCCTATAAAACTAAGAATTGCCGCGACAAAAATTGACCGTGTGAAAGGGGTCTTGTTTGTGTGGCGTATGGGGGTATTTGTGCAAAATTGCGCAGTTGTTGTGCTAAAATCAAAATCAGTTTGATATTTTACACAAGTCTGAACTATTGCACAATGAATTTGTGTGACGTATGGCGATAACAGCGCAAATTTCAGTTCAGTTTTGGCACTGTGATGTGAACATACTACTGCGAATAATGTCAAATACCACAGAAAAGTATAAAACATTGTGGACGGAGTCTTTTGTTTGTTATGAAAATCAAACTTTTCGAACTAACTATAGGTCGGAGTTGAAGTACAAAATCGAATCAAAAAAATTGAGTTTTAAAATTCGTTATCAAAATATACAAAGCACATTCGCAATCCGAGCACATATTTACGCGAGGAACGCCTACTTCAAAATAATTTTTGCGCAGTTTTATTGTGTAGTAATTCGCACAATATTGACTTGCACAAGTCTCGTTTTGTACAATGCTTTTGTGTGGTGTAGGTACCCTATTAATCTTTTGGTTAATACATATGTGCAAAATTAGTTGCCATGGAAATAATTTTTATTTTTCGAGCAGTGGTGACTTACCGTCAGTATTCACGAAAAATATATTGAATATTTCTCAAAGTAAGAATATATCGAACACAAAAAACCTTGATTTAAATGCTTAAGGGGCTATACCAATGTGACGTTTTCAAAAAATAAATTTTTTTTTCATTTTTTGCTTATTCGATAGATTATACTTTCAAGCGAAAGCGGAAAGGTCGTATCTCGAATAGTTTTTGAATGACAGCGTTCTAAAGAGCGACCGCTCGCAGGTATTAGCAGCTATTGTCGAAACTTTAAACGTGTTTTTCTCGAAACGACATTTCTTGAATATATTTACTACACAATGGCCTACGATCTTTCTGATTTGTTGAAAACTGTCAATTTTGATTTGTTGAACAAATTAAAAAACTACCTTATTTTTACGAAAAAAAAACGAAATTTTTTTTCAGAATTTTGATAATTTTTGATACATCACTTATTCGGCCGGTATCATGTCAGTAGTTGGGGAACTTTTTTTAGCACCTCCGAAGACAGCAATAATTTCAATATTTTTGAAAAAAAAAATTAATATAGTTGAAAATATAATTATGTGCAAAAAACTTCGAAGCAATCAATCGAGTACTTTCTTTTAAAAAATTACCAAAATCGCCTAATTTTTCATTATTCAAACATTACGTACATTAGGTACATTACGTACCTATACAAATTTTATTTTTAGTGATAAAAGGTGCAAAATATATACACAGATTTCATTAACTTTTCATTTTAAATTATTGCACGTGTTTTTAACTTTATCCAGAATTGGAGAGAACATTTGAAGAACATTCATAAGTAAATTTAATAAAATGCTTTTTCGGTAGAGTTTATATAACTTTATCGGTTAATATGTGAGACATCTCTGAAATCTGAAGTGAACGTATAAAATTAGATACAGTGTAGTTTGGTTCTGAAAATAGGTGAAATTGGTCCGGGAATTACCCTATATGTATTATTCTAATGGTTTTTATGCCGCTTGTTGTATGTTGTCATAATCCAATTTTGTGGAAACAGTACAATACCTAAAAATAATTATATACATTTGAGCCATGCAATTGCAAGAGTACATAATGTTCGGTTACCCAAACTTAGCCCTACTTTTTATGTATGCCTTAGCCCATTATATATGAAATCGGTCAAAATTACATCACTTTCCAAAACGTTTCATGAATAACTTATGACACTAAAGGGCACAATTCCGATTTCTTTGGCGCCGCGATCTGAAAGTACCGTTGGAAAGAGGAGGCCCTCCTGATTAAAAAATATACGGGTACCGCAGACGCCTAGTTTACGAGATATTCGACTTTAAAGATCAAATAATCAAAAATTTTCAACAAGCAATTTCATGCACTTTAACATATTATACACCTTTTTCACTTCAAATATTTGAAATTACAATGCTAACATTTATTTAAAGTTTTTTAAGTAAAAATTACTTATTTTAAAAATCACTTTTCACTCTAATGATTTCCAGGATTTACCCGTTGCGGACGGAGCGCTGCCACATTGTGGGTACCATATATGAGGAATTTCGCAAAAAGGAGTTCTACCCGAAAAAACTTCGGACAGCCCTGGTTTGGGCTCGACCATGGTTATTTTTTCAAAGCGCGGAAAGGAGTTCCACATAATTGTAAACACATAAACCTTTTCAGCTATTAGTGTGTTAAGTGATTTTTAAAATAAGTAATTTATTTATTTTCAAATAAATTTGAATGTTAATAGTGTAAGTTTTGAATATGTGAAGTGAAAAATGTGATAAAATTGCGTTAAAGTGTGTGAAATACTGTGTGTTACTTATAGAAAAATTTTGACTTTTAAATACAAATATTTCAAAAACTAAGTCCGATCAACAATATTTACATATATTCCTCCTCTGGAGAGCCTCCTCTTTCACCCGGAATTCGTTGTCAAACCCCGACCGCCAAAGTAATCGGTAAAATATAATGTCGCCATTATACAAAACAATTTTAATGATTTATAATCCGTGATAGTTTTCAACACACCTTTTATTAAAATACAAATTAATAATATTGAAGACTAAAAAATTAAAGAAGTTACATCGTTTCCAAATAGTAATTTCCATGACACTGGAATAATTAGCTTTATTGTTTTATTCTCTTCTTCTAGTTGCAAAAAGGTTGAACATAAATCGTTTAGTTCCCGGATTATAAGTGTAGCATCCGTCGAATTATCGCCTTCCAGAACATAACGAAATAACAACATTACGGGCACTTTGTTCTCTTCTAATAAGCGGAACAGTTGTAAGCCGTTGCCTCCCCCAAACACTGTATCTCCTTTAAATTCCATCCATTTTACATTAGATAATTGAGTTTTATGATTCTCGCGAAAGCTATCAGAAACACAGAATTCATATGGAGAAGTACCGATTTCACGTTTCTCAAAACCGAAGCTTGCACTGAGTATTATCACCCTTTCAGCAGGACGAACTAGCTCCGCTAGGTAATTATGTAGACTCTGTGAATGACGGGATATCAGAGGAGTTCGAAATTGTAAAACGACCAATTTATTGTCAGTACATTCATGTATTTCACAAGCAGCGACTCTTTCTTGTGGATCATGTTGATAAGCTGACGGCCCAAAAATAGGAATCAATGCTGGATGCATGAGATTTCCCACACGACTCATTTTTTTCGATGCTATCAATAAATCGCAAGCTAGCTGTGCTGCATTTCCCACACATATACTAGGTATTATTACCGTGTACCCTTCCAGGTTCAAGGAGTCTCTATTCTTCAATTGCAGCATATTTAAAATAATAACAATTCCACAAATATATTTCGACAATTAAATCAACTTCAAAAATGATAGTAATGCAGGTATGTTCGATTTGTTAAAATTGAAAAACAATTTTTTAGAGATGCCACAACACTTTTATATCTTATATATTGTCTTATCTTTTAAAAGCTTTAATTGCATTGCTTGTCATAATAACTTCATATTTTGATAATTGTTTCTTTATGGCAAAATGCTAAATTTGTAGTAAAAAACAAGTAAGGAAAGGCTAAGTTCGGGTGCAACCGAACATTTTATACTCTCGCAATTTATTGAAGAAATTTAACCAATACATATATGCGCAATAAAGCTCACCGTATTTTTGAAAAACTTATAATTAGGTAAATGGGTGCTAGGAGAAGATACTTTTGAAAAACCTACAATGAGGTATATGGAAATGTTATGACCCGATTTTAATAATTTTTGGAACAGAGACACACAATTAGAAGAAAACAATTTCCTCTGAATTAAATTTAGATATCTGAGAGATTTACCCATATTTTCGGTTAAAATGTATCCTTAGGGGCTGAGTTCAACATGTTCGATATCTGGGGCCTTGAAAAGTTATGGTCCGTTTTCGACAATTTTTTCACAAGTGAAGCCAGAGATGATATGCACTAACTGTGTAAAGTTTTATTCTGTTATCTTCATTGGTTCCTTATGTTTACATTATAAAGTGAAGGAATAAGATGGATTTCAAAATTGAGTTACATGTGAAGTTGTCGTGGTTGTGAACCGATTTCATCTATTTTCCACACGTGTCATCAGGGTGTCAAGAAAATATTATATACCGAATTTCATTCAAATCGGTCGAGTAGTTCCTGAGATATGGTTTTTGACCCATAAGTGGACGATGCCATGCCCATTTTCCATTTTGTAAAAAAATCTGAGTACAGCTTCCTTCTGCTATTTCTTCTGCAAAATTTAGTGTTTCTGACGTTTTTCGTTAGTTAGTTAACCCACTTTTAGTAATTTTCAACCTAACCTTTGTATGGGAGGTGGGCGTGGTTATTATCCGATTTTAACTATTTTCATGCTGTGTGGTGGGATATGTAAGAGAACCGACTGCAGAAAGTTTGGTTTATATAGCTTTATTAGTTGGCGAGTTAAATACAAATAACCGATTTGTGGGCGGGGCCACGCCCACTTCCCCAAAAAAATTACATTCAAATATGTCCCCTCCTAGTGAGATCCTTTATTCCAAATTTTACTTTTATATCTTCATTTATGGCTTAGTTATGACACTTTATGTGTTTTTGGTTTTCGCCATTTTGTGGGCGTGGCAATGGTCCGCTTCCGCCCATTTTCGAACATGATCTTCTTATGGTGCAAAGGAATATTTGTGCCAAGTTTCGTCAAGATATCTTTTACTCAAGTTACAGCTTGCACGGACGGACAGACGGACGGACGGACAGACATCCGGATTTCAAATCTACTCGTCACCCTGATCACTTTGGTATATATGACTCTATATCTAACTCTTTTAGTTTTAGGTGTTACAAACAACCGTTAGGTGAACAAAACTATAATACTCTCGTAGCAACTTTTGTTGCGAGAGTATAAAAAATATACACAATGCACAAATGAAAGTTTTGAAATACTTCAGAACAGCGCACAGCAAGCCGCTTTCTTACCCTGCATATCAGGTACCGGCGAACCTTGGCTTTTCTGCGGTACTATAGTATATTTATATATTTATGAGCGGTACAATCCTCAAAAAAATTGGCTTTTCTGCGGTACTATAGTATATTTATATATTTATGAGCGGTACAATCCTCAAAAAAATTTGGAATGTATCTATTGCTTGTAATATATACAAAATTAAATTGAAAAATTACTTCGTTCTTATACAACATTTGATTTAAAATAAACGGTTTTACTATTTCAACTAAAAAAAATTATTTCAGTTTGCAATAAATTGGATATATTTTTTACCAACTTGTAATTATAAACGAAAACAAATTAAGTTAAAAACTTGAAAGTAAAAATTTTCAAGCTGTGGTAGATATGGTATAAGCTCTAAAAGACTGCTATGTAGTAGAAGTCCGCGCACTGACAATGCCTATAGCTGCCAGACTACCCAAAACGAAAACGTGTTAGCATACATTCCTTGGAGCAAGCAAGCTTTACATTACGTCGTTCACGTAAGGGTGTTACCTTAGTAATTCCATGTTCACTTTTTGATGTTCGTTATTATTATTATTTCTCGAGTTTCGGAAATACATAATTGCAAATTTTAACTTATAGATCACATATCGGGAGTATTTTTTTAATTCTTAAAATAAAAAAAAATACGAATTAATCCACCACGGTGCCGGTCGATACTATGTATTTGCATCGGTTTCACGTTCCTACTATTTATCCATCATATCCATATCTCCAACCCTACACTTTTATTTTGATATTCTTGTAGATACATAATAATCAAATAAGATTAATAATAAATACAGTAGGGAGCATTTTTCACTTGGAAAGTAGAAATTAACGATTTGTTAAAACTATTTAAATTAATGTATCGTAAATTTACCAAATAGTGTACTTGTTTAAGATATATTACAGTGTAACTTCCATAACTCGAACTTCTATAACTCGAAGATCTCCATAACTCGAACACTTGAATTGGCAATAGCGTTTAGAGGCCAAATTTCATACAAATTTCCTTCCCTAACTCGAATTTCTATAACTCGAAGTTCTCCATAACTCGAACTTTTGAAGAGGCAACTTTCATACCAATTTCCTTCCATAAATCGAACTTTTTGGTCAGGACATAATACAAAATTTAAAATTTTACCATCGAGGCAGAATTTTAAAAGAGTCCCTCCATATTGTACGGAGGCGAACAAAAAATATAATATAACACTTATGGATTGCATAAATCATCTAACAAAGGCATGAGATATAGACGTCGAGAACCAATAATAGCAAAATTCATCAAATAAAATTACAGAATACATTTTATGCGAAGTAAATAAATAAGGCTGGGTATAAACCTACATTTTATAGCTTTATGATTTTTCATCTTTGTATGAAATTTGGCTTCTAAACGCTATTGGCATTCTAGTGTTCGGAAATCTTCGAATTATAGAAGTTCGAGTTATGGAAGTTCGACTGTATTGTAATTTTGCAATATAAATACAAATTTCTCTACAAAGCTCCAGCCAATCAGGGCTGGCCAACACAAATCAATCAAAATGAAGTTGCCATATAAGTAAAAAGTAAACTTTTCCAAATAAACTACTTAACGTTACTACAGTTAAAAGGTTTTAAAACAATAAAATAAACGGGTTTTAGTACAATTACGAATTGTGATATGCCACGAAAAGTTTATTTTCGTTAAAATCTAGATTTATACTTTAAAGAGGATTATATGGCAGCACCTTATGTGTAGATATGTATAGATAACTCTACACAGCCAAAGAAATCAATTAATTTGCATTCATCATCCGAAGCCGGTAGATGATTTTGTGGTTGACCGTATTAGAAAAAAGTATTATTTTACCAAGTCGGAGAAGCAAATTCAAGACTCATTAAAAGTTGTGATTCCATTTATTATAAACTAGCGACCGTTTATAAAAGTTTTGCAATGCATCGATTACTAGTGATTCTTTGCATTTCTGTGGCACTAGTTGCTGGCGCTGAGCAAGATGTGCTGGATTTGACGGATGACAATTTCAATTCTGTGTTAAAGCAACATGAAACTACATTGGTTATGTTTTATGCACCATGGTAAGTTACTAGTTTTAGAAATAATAGGATATATATTTGATATATATTTGATATATATTTGATATATATTTGATATATATTTGATATTTAAACTGCCAAGATAATAATAACACGTCATCGTTATCGGAAGCCATTTTTTTTTTTTTGCTCCCAAATATGTTTCCTCTCACTCCGACTTTCTTCAATAAATGAAAAAGAATAAGTGTATTTTAAGCCACGTTGATTGATTAGAACTTGAAAACTTGGATTAGAATATACATACTATATGGTATATTTAATTCACTTAAAGCAATATTTTAGAATTTGGGCGTGTCATGATTCTTTTGTTTGACGACCATTTATTAGCTTTTATGAAGGTGTATAAAAATTCGTAACCCGACTTAGAAAAATCTGCCAATCAGCTTATAGAATTTGTATTTGTTGTAATATCGAAATTATGACATATGTAAATAAATGTAATAATTGGAATGAAAACATAAAAATAATATATAAGAGTGAATGGTTTCCATATTGCCGGTTTTTCTAAAGCATCTTTAGAAAAATCGGTCTAAATAATTTATATATGAAAGCTAATGTTGTAGGAGAATCTTTTTATTCGTTCACCACATCATTTGCGTCCACGTTACGAGAACAGGCTAAAATTTATATCCGACCCAATTAACAAGTTGTCGCTTTCATACCTTTAACACCAAACAATATCTTTACAAAGCTGCGAAGCGAATTTGGTGTGTTAAGAGTAAGATCTAAAGATGTCATACTGTGAATCTCATTACAAAAAAGTACCACATTTTAAAGCGATAAGAGGTACATGTCGCGATAAGGCTTTCATTAAATTTTAACTGAGCTAAAGACTTTAAAACATGTTAAAAATTTCTGATAAGATATTTTTTTATTGTTTGAAAGCGCTTATATATTTTTTTTTTTAAGGAAGTGATGATAATATATGTACATGTTTGATATTTTGTATTAATTTTAGGTGTGGACATTGCAAGAGATTGAAACCCGAGTATGCCAAAGCTGCAGAAATTATGAAGGGTGACGAGCCTCCAATTACATTGGCAAAGGTATGTTTGGAGAAAAACTAATTTAACAATATTATTTCGGGTTCATATTTAGTCTCGATTCTTTAGGTTGATTGTACAGAAGCTGGTAAAGAAACTTGCGGCAAATTCTCGGTAAGTGGCTACCCGACCCTTAAGATTTTCCGTGGCGATTCAGTTTCACAGGACTATAGTGGCCCTCGCGAAGCAAATGGTATTGTAAAATACATGAGAGCTCAAGTTGGACCAGCCTCAAGGAATATCAAATCTGTTGTTGATTTTAACAAATTCCTCGATACTAAGGACACCACAATATTTGGCTTCTTCGAAGATCCAGATGTAGCCCTTGCTAAGCTATTCCTCAAATTCGCCGATAAGAATAGAGAGAAGTATCGTTTTGGTCACAGTAATGACGCTGATGTACTTGCTAAATACGGAGAAACGTAAGTGAAACCACGAAAAAGAATATTCTAGAATGAAGACTAATCTTACTTAGAAGACTCATTCAAGACTAACTTAATGCTTAATATAACTTTTGAATAAAATGTATATATTTTGTAAATCTTGTAAATAATAAACTTATTTATTTCTACTTCCTTGATTTAAACGAAATATTTAAACTTTTTCTTTTATATATTTAATGTGCAGTGAAAAGATTGTGCTAATCCGTGCACCACATTTGGCCAACAAATTTGAGGAAGCAAATGTAAAATTCGAAGGATCATCAGAGTCTGAATTGGATACATTCGTGAAGCAGAATTTGTGAGTTGTATATTGGATTTATAATTATTAAAAAACAATTGATTGTGACTCAAAATTCTTCCTACAGTCATGGTTTGGTAGGACAGCGTACACAGGATACCATTCGCGATTTTAAAAATCCACTTATTGTTGCATACTATTCAGTTGACTATGTGAAAAATCCTAAAGGCACAAATTATTGGCGTAATCGTGTTCTCAAAGTGGCAAAGGAATTTACTAACAAAGCAACATTCGCAATCAGCGCAAAGGATGATTTCCAACATGAACTTAATGAATATGGTTATGATTTTGTTGGAGACAAGCCAGTCATCTTAGCGCGTGATGAAAAGAATCTCAAATATGCACTGAAGGAAGAATTTTCCGTTGAAAATTTGCGAGGCTTTGTTGAAAAATTACTTGATGGTGAACTGGAACCCTACGTAAAATCGGAGCCCATTCCAGAAAACAATAATGCCCCTGTTAAAGTTGCCGTTGCGAAAAATTTCGATGAAGTAGTCATTAATAACAACAAAGATACATTGGTTGAATTTTACGCACCTTGGTGTGGACATTGCAAGAAATTGGCACCAATATTTGATGAAGTTGCCGAGAAATTGCAAAATGAAGATGTAGAACTTGTGAAAATGGATGCCACTGCCAATGATGTGCCACCAGAGTTCAACGTTCGTGGATTCCCAACACTTTTCTGGTTGCCCAAAAATGAGAAGGACAAGCCCGTCGCTTACAATGAAGGTCGTGAGGCCGATGACTTCATTAAGTACATCGCCAAACACGCTACCGAAGAGCTCAATGGATTTGACCGTAGTGGCAAGCCGAAGAAAACAGAACTTTAAGTATATGCAGTTGAAATATCAATCTGAGAGCATATTTAAAATGGTGACTAGTTCAAAAATTTCCATTACATAAATTAAACATTCTCATGTTAAGTTCAGCATATGTAACGCTTGAAAATTTATAATCTTTCGATAAAGCGTTTAACAAATAGTGATAAAATTAACTTTTTTATTTGAATAAAACATACTGATAGGAATGATATAAAATTAGTTTTATTTTTTATGAAAAATATTTACTTGAATTCAATTCACATATATATAAATTTTTATATACATACTCTTTAAGCCTAACAAATAAGTTTTCCTTTATTGTGGTTGTTTCTTTGCTGGATTCATTAACTCAATATAGTAGTCAGGAAGAAATGAATATTCGCTCTTTCCTCTTATGCATTCATACGTTATAGTACCGCGTTTGGAGTCGAAGTAAAAGTCATAAACGGTATACGGACAATTTACTTCTGACATTAGCGATTTTACGTAATTCAAGAAATCAATCAAAAACGCTGCACATACATTTGGTGTCCATTGGTTCTTATAAATATAAAAGGCTTTTAAAATCTTTAATTAAATATTTAATACTTGATACTTACTATTCCTTGCTTTGGTAGCGAGCGAACTTCAACATGTTCGATGCGGTCAACTTGTCCTCGCTCATTCCGTAGGCCCATATAAATGTCTTGAATACCTACCAAAAATGATTGGCACCACCAATTCCGAGTTTTATGACGTTTGTAAGACTGCATTTGATTTCTGTTCAGATTTCCTTGACGTACTTTTACTTCAACAAATTTTAAATTTTCTAAAGATGTTGGGTTATCATCACTAAAATCGTATGTAGATAATGCACGTACGAACAACTTTATTAAAAAGGCTACTTACAGCAATACCGGTTGCTCACTTACAACGCCATCCATTTCAGCACCGTACAGTACATCCAGACCGCCAATTTTTGTTGAAAAAACACAAGAAAATTCGCTGCATTCATCAACTGGTGCACTGGTGTCCGGCTCCAGAAATGGCGATTCTAAAATTAAAGTTATTGGATTTTACCCCCTTACTGCTTGGCTACATACATACCTGTCAGACAGTATTGCTCAAATTTAAAACCCCATGAAGCAAATGTACGTTGTTGTTCCGTCTCTTGAGCGCGCTGCATCTTATCATAGTCCGTGTCACGTTTCCAAAGGTAAAATGTACCATTGAATCGTGTTATAACTATTGACCAATCACTTCGATATTCATATGGAGTGCACATCAATAATCGTAAGAGTCCTCGCCAGCAAACAAATTCGGCGATAAGGCGTTTTCTGTGTTCGCTACCCAACAAAGGCCTAGTTAACCGATCACGATTATCAAAAATAAATTTAAATAAGTGATCAAGTCCCTCCTCTTGTACGGCTTCTGGTTTTTTAATGGCTAATCTGAGTCCTTCATTTAAATCAAGAGGAAATTTCTTAGATGATGGAGGTCTGTAGTAACGTAGTTGTTGAGCACTAGCCTCATATTCTCGCAAAACTCCGCCTACTATGCTAAAATATCCTATCGACCTGGGTTTTTCGAAATGAGGGAAAGGTATAATTTCGCCACGATTAGGTCTCACACTCAAGCCAGCATTTGACTTGGAAAACATGTTTTCGCAGTTTTAAGAAGAAACAAATTACCTCACGTCAATTTTAAAATTACTCGCGAAAACACAGTCAACAAAGTATCAAAGATAAACAGAGTATAACAATTTAATATTTATGTGCACATAGTTGCCAGCTTGTGGTTTTCGAAAATACCATAAAAAACACATATGTGTTTTAGAAGAGAGCGTCAGCTGATCGAGTTGTTTGTTTCTACAGGTGGAATTTTATTATTAATTATACGTTCTTTGCAAGAAGGGTTATTATCAGCTAACATGTTACCTATTTGTTACCGTTAAGATGTTTGTTTTAGCAAAATTGGTCTTCCTATGATCACGCTACTTCTCGTAGCGTTTTTCGTTTTATAGCTTTTTTATTGACGAATTTATAGAACTTTATAGCTTTTCGGTTAACTTAATAGGCATGGCAATGGCCCGAGTTCGCCTATCTGCAATATATCCAGAGACAAAGTCCCGCTTGGTTAAAGACTGCGTGATAAGCTGAACTATGTAATGTGGGCTCAACACTCTATCAATGCAAAGCAGTGTTCACCTAATCGTGTCGCTTCTGTGACTTGACAGCTGAAACTCTCCTACATCTGCTATTAGAATGTGTAGCACTTCACAGAAGTAGGAGTAAATTGTTGGGTCTCAGCAACCCAATTGAGGAACGCATCGACTCCCTCACTCACAGTACCATTCTTGAATTTATAAGAGTGCTGGGACTGATATAGCTGTTGCAGATTTAGGGAGGTCGTAGTGCAGACCTTTAAACTTCTATTCTAATTCCAGATTTCAACTCATCTCGTCATCATGATTACTTTGGTATATATAACTATGATTTTGAGATAAAGGGGTTTCATTATCAACAATTTTTTTATTTTATGGATTTCTTGAAAGGTCATAAGTACATTTATCTTACTTTCACATCAAAAATATGAACATAATACTAAAAATATTTACAGACTTTGCACATATCGCCGTGCAATCTTTGTTTTGTGTATACATATGTATCTTATAATAAATAAAATAAGAATCACACTGGCTGCATATCCTACCACAAGGGCAGCACGCTTACGTCTACGCCATCTTTGGTAATCTTGCCAGGTTGTGAATCGATTCCTGTATTCGAACTGTAACTCATAACTACTACGCCGAGGAAAAAATGAAAGATAGAAGTCTTCTAATAAGTGACGTATTAGTTCATTATCTTCGGCTAGGAGGGGCTCCAAATTATCATTAATGCAATTAAATTTTCTAAAAAAAAAGTCGTATTTATCTTATCTTATTCAAAAGAAACTAGATTTTTTTTTAACTTACCGTGGATTTCGACGTATTTTGTCAAAACCATCCACTACATCTGTTATGTTAGATGTCAACATCATAAAATTGTTGTGGATAGCTCTTTTAGGATTTATATTATATTTATATTTAGTTCTGGTAGCAAAATTCGTTTCTAACGCTTCCGCCAGCAAACGACATTGTGCGACCAACTGACGAGTTATAGTCGGCTAAAGTATGTATGGATCATTATTGTTTGAAATTTGTATATCGTTTTATTTATACTAACCACATTTGAATCTTCGTAACGTTCATACACCAAAGTAGTATATTCATAATAGCCATTGCGTGAAGGCATATCCAAATCACGAGAGCAGTTACTTACAACTTCTTCGAAAAAACGTACTGCAGACCAGTCCAGAGGCAGAGGGTACATGCGGGCCAAAAATGTTCGCACTTCGCGATCGGACCATGTATGTGAGTCATCAGTATCGAACTCGTCAAACACTTCTTCCACTGTTAAAGTAGATCTTTCGCTCATAAGGAACGAGTAATATATAAAAGCAAATTGTAAGTCATTTGTTGAGCGAAACCGATTAGATATCGTAACGTCTATCCCTTTAGAAAATTTTTGCTGCATGTCATTTATTATATTGCGATCGAGCAGGAATCCAACATGCGCCAATACGTTGCGGGCTTTGAATCCATAGAAACGATTTAACAGCATGTTCGTATTTATTAAGGAATGGGAATATATATCCTTACTGGATTCGTTTTTTGATGTTTTTTCCATGCCTTCCTCGAATCGTTTCATAATTTGATCTGAAGCCTGTGTGGATAGTACAGATTCCTTGGTCTGACTATTTGACTTTAGTTGGTTATTATAGTTATCGACAATATGCCTTAGCTCTGCAAGTGTGCTCAAATTTTTATGAAGCACTAGCTCTCGGAAGTGTGATCCGTTACGTTGGGTAGAATGTTTTTTATTACGAAATTTTTTTCGTAATGGAAAATGCCTTATTTCTACGTGTCTGGTTGAATTTAGAGGCGATGGTGTAATTATTTTGACGCTCTTATTTTCATTTACATTGTGCTCCATTATATTTTCCTCGCTTTTGTCTGAACCGAAAGAGTTACAGTCACCTCCGTCATACTGACATTTGGCAATATTACAATGACGGTCACATGCTCCATCGCCGATGTATGTCCAAGGGCAATCATCGGCGCAATCTGGTACCATCCAAGCTTGATAGATGCGCACACCTTCAGAGTGTGTATATAGGTCTTCTGGATATAGTGGAGCACCAAGGAATATATCGTCATTCAAATAGAGAAATCGTTGCGAGAGATTTGGTATACGGTGAATAAATGTTTCAATAGCAGAACTTGAAAATGTAGGTAGTAATTCGGGTTTTGGAGTAAGTAATTCGTGCGGCACTACTGTAACCTTTTCAAAACTAAGATCTAACCAATGCGGAATTTGTCCATTAGTTACGATGTAAACGTGACGCACCCAAGGTGCATACTTCTCGAGAGATCGCAATGAATAGCGAAGTTCATTTTTATCGTCGAATCTTGCCGGATCATAATTAGGATTATATCGCCTTGCCGATTCAATAAATAAAGGATCAGAACCATTAACCCAAGTATAAACTACGTCTATGGGTTCACAATACGATTGTTTCATACCCAAGTTTTTTCTCTGGAAATAAAACGTGTTTATGGCGTACTAATTTGAAGTAAATTTTATATGCTTACTGTAACTAGAAAAATCGAAGAAAGTACTACTATTCCAAACACAATCAGCAATCGTCTCCGGCGTAATCTTTTCCAATTATTTTTTAACATTCTACCCCACTTCCTCTGGATGCGCATTTCGGATTTTAAAAATATTTAGATTTCAAAACATTGTATTTATTATTATTTGTTTACAGCAACTATTTATGGGATTATATACAATTAAATTTAAAAGTTCTCTTTTCGAATTTTGCTGATTCTGCTTTCATTCAATAATCAGAGAATAAACGAATACATATGTATTCAACACACTCTGCTACGGCTGATAACAAATGAAGTTGCCAGAACTTTGTAAAATATATGTTTTTTTAAGTAGATAGAAATTTTTTATTCAACATTTGCCAATCTCACTAGAAAATTGATTCAGAAGAGAAATGGAAATAAGAATTGAAGTGTTCAATAGGCAACTTATCCTTATATGTCTAGTTAACTTTAGGTTTTTGATAATGTATAATATAAATAATCTAAAATAATTTTTATTAATATCACATCGATGTTGTGAATCGAGGCTGCATAGATCCATGACATCCTGATTTAAGGAGAATTAATTTCAAAAATATAAATAAATTGGCTTGGGGATATCAATATATTTTATTTATTCGAAGAAAAGTTAACTTATACTTCTCTTCATCATCTCGCTGTGTCTTATTCAAAACAGTGCGAAAAGATAAAATTCAACAATTCAGAAAAAGTTAAATTCAATATGAAGAGCATTCTTTACATAAGTAGTCGGTTATTTACTTAAATGGGATTTCGTGCGACTCTGCCTGTCACGAGTTCGAGTATCGTTTCGAAATTTGGAAATTCGAAAGTATATTTCATTCGAATTTATCACATGACTGTCATACGCAGCTACCAAGAATTTGCATTTTGACAGGGCGAATTTTCATGGGAAGGTGAAAACTGTTAAATTTTTGCCATTATTTCCCTTTAATTTCGTTAAGTTTCGGTTAAATTGCATTTTAATTTAATATAAATTGCATTATCATTGTTTTCGCGTACCAAGTATCCGAAAAAAACGAAACGAAAATGAAAATTGCTTTTTTAACACTGTTGGTGATTGGTGTTGCAGCAGCATCGGAATCCATTGTTTTAGTTTTGGCACCAGTGTATGAATTTAAAATATTTCCAAAATATTGCTCCGATTAACCGTATTATTTCTTATAGTGAACCAATTCCGGCACTTTCGAAAGTAGATAATGAAAGTTTCAATCGCATTGCAAAACCACTTGTTAAGGACCACATGATAGCTGTTTTTCAAGAAGATGATGTAAGTGTCCTAATATAACATATTTTTAATAAATTTTAATGAATTATATATACTTTAGTTATCATTCAGTGATTTTCAATGTAAGAGTAATCGAACGGGACAACAGTCGTGTTACTCCCACTTACAAACCATCAAGCCCAGCACTTTTTATATGAGGGTTGATAGTCCAGAAAATGTCCTGGAAAAGCTAGATCCTAACTATGAGGTAATTACCATCTCCAAAAATGGAAAGCTTGAAACACCACTCAAATGCAAAACGGGAAAAGTTGTTTTCTTGCGATTCAGTGAGGGAACTGGTTTAAGTCGCGAAGATACTTTGGAGGCACATGGTATGTTTTACCTTTTGTTTTGTTAAACATTTATCTATAGAGTTTTATTTCTTTTGCAGATATTGCCATTTCGAATGTAATGAAACAAGTATCTTGCCCAACCGTATTCATGTATACATCTACTCCTGCAAAAGATTTCGAAGCTAAAAAACGTTCACGTCGTGCACTTTCTGTTTGGGAGACTGCAGCACCAAAAGGTGGTATTATATTCACTGATCCCAAATTCCAAATTTTCTTTACAACGTTGGCAGTAAAAATTGGTAGTGCCGCACCCAAAGCAATTACTATAAGCAACATGAAAATCGATGACCACAACACCACCGACTTTAGTGTTACACTCAGTAGCAGTGATGCCGCTGATGTTATCACATTTGTCATTGAGTTAAAGAAGGGTTACTACTACATGAAACAGTTGACATACAATAAGGATACACAATTCCGCTCAAACGACATAAATGCACCTCCAGCCTTCTCCTACTTTTGTGGTAATTTAACTGTTTATTCACCAAATGGTAATCAACTCCTCTGGAACTCGGTACAGTTTCAAGCACCATTCGGTAGTAAAGTTAAGACTGTAAACGAAAAGTATTTTGAATTTGGTGAATCTTGGAATTGTGTCGGTTTTGTTACACATCCAATTCTTGCTGGTCTATTTGTGTCTGCAATTTTGCTTGCGATACTTTTCGTCGGTATTTGCTGGATGATGGATATCAACACCATGGATAGATTTGATGATCCTAAAGGCAAAACGATCACAATAAACGCCAGTGAGTAGTTAACATCAACAATTGTTAACTCGCTGATCTGCTACTGTCAACAGTTACTTTTGCACAGTCAGTTGCGCACACTTCATTCCCCTTTATTCTGTTATTAATATTTTATAGCAAATTATTGCCCACAGTCTTTGCTTACAATGTATTTTTGAATACTGTATTACTTTAATCAAACTTAAAGAAATTCTTTCATTACAATACCGATAAATATGGAAAGTAGAATTACACTAATAACAAAGTTATTCTCTACAGTAGCATTATAATATTGGTTTGACATCCTTACAAAAAGTCATGAGGATTAGCACAGTGCATCTACAAGTTTCCTTCGCAATTTCCATTTAATTTACTTCATCATTTGACTCAGCATCAACCACATTTGATTTCGAACATGTGGGTTTATGGGAATTGTGGATGAAACTTGGATCTCCAATGTGCACAAACACATATATATATATACATATATACATATATTTATTTATACAAATATTCGATTTCTCTTTGAGGGACATTAAGTGTTTACGTATGTGCCTTAATCTAATTTTGCGAATAAGTGCTGTGTGGTGCAAACATAACAAGTGTGTGGATATGTTTGCTCCTTTATATATCAATGCCGTGGTGTGTTTTCGATTAAGAATGTATATATACACATATAATATTATATTTTAAAGTTCATGTATTATACGTTAAGCACAAAGCGGAAATGTTCAATAATATAGTAAAATATAATAAAGTTGTTCTCTTTGTTGATAATTATGTACAATTCTTTTGACCGTTGGATACGTGTGTAGGCACAATGATATTAATAATTATGGGTTTAACTTGGGCAAAATTGAATATTTCTTTAGGAATAACTGATGAATTGCAAACCACTATCACCGTGGTGTGCATTTATTCTAGGCTATGGGCTTACCCTTTCATCAAGATAAATGAGATATTTATAAAGTAACTTTATAATTCTCCCTCAGTACAATACAATTGGTTCACATACTTATTTTACACACATTTCTAAAAGTAAATGGGAGAATCAAGCGGTAATTACTATACATCGGAGTTTAATAATTATCTTCGATTATAAATATCTTGACCAACTGCCACTTTGTGTGCGGCTTGAAAATTTGAATGTACAAAAATATACATACAGAGGAACTTCTCTAACTCGAATCACCATAATCAACCAGAAAACTTTGAGTTAGAGAGACTTCGAGCAATAGAATTTTCATTGTAACATAAATATTTTTAAAAAGCTTTAAAATATAGATTTATACATAGGTTTATGTATTTACTTCGCATAAAGTTTTATGTGCATACGTTAAAACATGTATTCTGTAATTTTGTTCGTTGTAGTTTGTTATTGTTTGTCCCCTGGTCGAAAAGTTCGATTTATGGAATGAATTTTGTATGCAATTTTATTTCTATTGCCAATTCAAGAGTTCGAGTTATGGAAAACTTCGAGTTAAAGAAGTTTGAGTTATGGGAGAAAATTTGTATGAAATTTGATTTCTAAACGCTATTGCCAATCCAAAAGTTCGAGTTATGGCGATCTTCGACTTATAGAAGTTCGAGTTATGGAAGTTCCACTGTATTTAATGTATAAATGTACATCTTCAATATATGTTCTGCATGCAAATAATCCCCGCATGACACTAATCATGTTCAATTAACCCCACCCATCTAACACCCATTTCCTTTGGTGCGACCACGTCGAAACAATTCGTTTCTTGGGCATCCCATTAGATGACTTCGTTGACAAGTGATTCATACATGCCAGTTCATGCAGGGCTAAATAATCGCTACAACAACAAATAATACATACAATCTCAGAAACTACTTAGTCTGAGTCAACTTAACCGTAGAAGCATTGTGTTTACTATATCATGCTATAGGAAGAAAATGAGCGAAATTTTATTATAAGCATGGCAGCTCCTATGTATGTATGTATGTACGTTGATAAAACGTGATAGCTGTTATATAGTATATCGCACAATTTGATGACCGATTTGAACCAACATTATCCCGTTCGAGACATGGTTTTAAGAAGATGTGATATTTCAAAAACTGAAAAAAACATGTGAACAAGAGATATTGATCTTGAGCTACCTGCTGGAAAGGCAAGTAAAATGATAGCGGTAAAAATAATGTTGTATTTAAAATATGCGTATTTTACAATTTAAAACTGTGTCAACTACTATTCTTTCAACTCTCAATTTTTCCAACGTTACTGAGGAGTTTGTATAACGAAGGAATGTTAGCCGATGTCGCGTACTTTAAAGACGCATTCTAAGTACTCCTCGTCAATAGCTTAGCACTCGTACTTACAATAGTATTCAGCTTAGAGCTTTTATTTGGAATTTAATTAAATAAAAGCCTTGGTTATTTAATGATATTTCAGGGATAATATTCATAAGATTTAAAAAATTAAATAATATTGAGAGTTTTCACACATTTTCTTAGAGCAGATTTTCTGGAGGATGGAGTCATATGTATAAGTTCACGTAAGTGAGGAAAGTTTCTGACTGCCATTCACTTGGGAGTGGCCAGGAACGATTCTTTTGCAAGTGGCTCAAGCAGCTCACGACTTCCGGTCTTAGACCAAGTATCCTCTGGGTAGCCAACAGACATCCGTCTGGAAGCGAGCTAAAGTGAGAATGCGAATCCCGCTTATGCGGTTGTGCGTAGGGTTTGGGACCCACCACATAAAAACGAATAACCAATGAATAACAAGCAACAGCCTCGGATGAGACACCCCCCTTTTGATGACGACCACAGCAAACGTATAAAGGACCATGATTTAAGGGCATGTACCTGGAATGTGCGGACCCTTAATTGGAAAGGTGCTGGTTGATGTCCTCGTAAGAGTAAAGGCTGACATCACCGCAATCCGACGGGACATGGACGGAAGGTCCTTGTGACATCTACTACAGCGGCCATATAAAGGAGCGCAAATTCGGTGTGGGATTCGTGGTGGAAGAGAGACTCCGTTGTCGTGTTCTGGCATTCACTCCGGTGGATGAACGTCTAGCCACAATCCGCATCAAAGCGAGGCTCTTCATAAAAACGAGTAACCAATGAATAACAAGCAACAGCCTCGGATGAGACACCCCCCTTTTGATGACGACCACAGCAAACGTATAAAGGGCCATGATTTAAGGGCATGTACCTGGAATGTCCGGACCCTTAATTGGAAAGGTGCTGGTTGATGTCCTCGTAAGAGTAAAGGCTGACATCACCGCAATCCGACGGGACATGGACGGAAGGTCCTTGTGACATCTATTACAGCGGCCATATAAAGGAGCGCAAATTCGGTGTGGGATTCGTGGTGGAAGAGAGACTCCGTCGTCGTGTTCTGGCATTCACTCCGGTGGATGAACGTCTAGCCACAATCCGCATCAAAGCGAGGCTCTTCAACATATCTTGCGCCCACGCCCCGACGGAATAGAAGGACGAAGTGATCAAAGATACCTTTTATGAGCGCCTAGAACGTAGAGAAGCAATGAGAAGCTGCAATCACAACCGACAGCCGAACGATTTTCTTCTCGACTTGCACTCTCTGAGAGCACTCATTAGCATCTCGGTATATGGGAGACGGCATATCAAACTCTTTACGAACAGCTGCAACCGAAACCAGTGGCTTTCGGAAAAGTAAAAAAACAGCTGGTATGATAGGGATTGTCGTCTCGCCGTGGAGAGAAAACAGACTGCAATGTTGCGATCGACCGCAACACGAGCGGGATGGGAAAGATACCGAGATCTGAAGAGGGAAGCGAGACGCATTTGCAGACAAAAAAAGAAAGAGGCCGAAATGCGTTAGTATGAAGAACTTGACAAGCTGACCGATAGGGGTAATGCTCGAAAATTTTACGAAAAGATCCGGCGACTAACTGAAGGTTTCAAGACCGGAGCACACTCCTGTAGGACCCCCAGAGGTGATCTAGTTGTTGATGACCAGAGTATACTGTGTTTGTGGAGGGAACACTTCTCTAGCCTGCTGAATGGCAGTGAAAGTACAACACCAAGAAATGGCGAACCCGATTCCCCAATCGACGACGATGGAACAGATGTTCCATTGCCCGACCGTGAAGAAATTAGAATAGCAATTACCCGCTTGAAAAACAACAAGGCGGCGGGGGCCGATGGATTGCCGGCCGAGCTATTCAAATACGGCGGCGAGGAGCTGATAAGGTGCATGCATCAGCTTCTTTGCGGAATATGGTCGGAATAAAGCATGCCCGACGATTGGAATCTCAGTGTACTCTGCCCAATCCACAAAAAGGAAGACCCCACAATCTGCGCCAACTATTGTAGGATAAGCCTACTTAACATCGCTTATGACGTTCTATCGAGCGTGCTGTGTGAAAGACTAAAGCCCACCGTCAATGAACTGATTGGGCCTTATCAGTGTGGCTTTAGACCTGAAAAATCCACCATGGACCAGATATTCACCATGCGCCAAATCTTGGAAAAGACCCGTGAAAAGAGGATCGACATACACCATCTATATGTCGACTTTAAAGCTGCTTTCGACAGCACGAAAAGGAGCTGCCTTTATGCCGTGATGTCTGAATTTGGTATCCCCGCAAAACTAATACGGCTGTGTAAGCTGACGTTGAGCAACACCAAAAGCTACGTCAGGATCGGGAAGGACCTCTCCGAGCCGTTCGATACCAAACGAGGTTTCAGACAAGGTGACTTGCTATCGTGTGACTTCTTTAATCTGATGCTGGAAAAAATAGTTCGAGCCGCAGAGCTAAACAGAGAAGGTACAATTTTTTATAAGAGTGTACAGCTACTGGCGTACGCCGATGATATCGATATCATTGGTAACAACACCCGCGCCGTTAGTTCTGCTTTTTCCCGCCTGGATAAGGAAGCGAATGGGTCTGGTGGTGAACGAGGACAAGACGGAATATCTCCTGCCATCAAACAAAAAGTCAGCGCATTCGCTCCCACGTCACTGTTGGCAGTCATAACTTTGAAGTTGTAGATAATTTCGTATACCTAGGAACCAGCATTAACACCGTTAATAATGTCAGCCTTGAAATCCAACGCAGAATCACTCTTTCCAACAGGTGCTACTATGGATTGAGTAAGCAATTGAAAAGTAAAGTCCTCTCTCGATGAATAAAAACTAAACTCTACAAGTCCCTCATCATTCCCGTCCTACTTTATGGGCCAGAAGCGAGGACGGTGTCAACATCCGATGAGACGGTACTAGGAGTTTTCGAGAGAAAGGTTTTGCGGAAGATTTATGGTCTCTTAAACATTGGAAACGGCGAATACCGCAGAAGATGGAATGATGAGCTGTATGTGTTGTTCGACGCATAGACATAGTCCAGCGAATAAAAAGACAGCTACGCTATCTGGGTCATGTTGTTCGAATGGACGAAAGTGCCCCAGCTGTGAAAGTTTTCGATGCAGTACCCGCTGGTGGAAGCCGAGGAAGAGGGAGACCTCCACTCCGATGGAAGAACCAGGTGGAGAAGGACCTGTCTTCACTTGGTATTACCAATTGGCGCCAAACTGCCAAAATGAGAGATGCGTGGCGCGCTGTTGTGGACTCGGCTATAACCGCATAAGCGGTTTCTACGCCAGTCAAGAAGAATAAGAAGATTAAAATAAGGCCTTATATTCTTGGTCACTAGTATTTAATTCTTTGTAAGAAAAACTTTTATTTTTAGTAAGTGGAAAAATTATACTTATTAGGATAAAAAAAATCGGTAATGTGTACTGCTGCTTTGTTTGTAATAACTTCATATATCCGTTCTGTGCTAGAATGATAGAGGGAGTTTATATAATGTAGCGAAATATCGCTCTAAGCAAGTGTAACGCTCCAATTGAAGTTTCTTTATCTTCGTATTCATTCAGTACTCAGTACTGTGGTATTTCATTCCTTATAAACTTTCCATTTTAAAGCATTATCTTATTGTAAAATCTATGGGATAGGTCTGAGAGGATCTGATATTCTGAAAAACTGACTCCAAGCTGAACCTTTAAATGGTTTACGTTTACTCCGGCTAATTTCTTGATCTTAGAGTCCGACTTAGTAGATTTGGAAGCAATTCTAACAATGTCATGATCCGAACGCTAAGTTCGTGCTGTTTTTCGTCTTTTAAATTTTTTTCCATAAGCCTCTTAATCTTTTAAATATATATCAACAGATGTGGATCAGCGCTTGTTTGGCAACATTTAAATTCAGTTCACTCACTAGAGTGAAAAAAGTCTATTTTCAGGGGTTTCAATGCTCAAAACATTAGTTTTTTCTACTTTTGATTCAAATATTGTTAAAAAAAATTATTTCCTTATATTAAGTTTCTATTAATAAAAATAATTACTCTTTTTACACAAGATAAATTATCGTGAAGGGCGTCTAATACAATGACCAACTGATAACCAACTATTAGCAGTTTTATTTATTGGACATGGTTCCAACTGTCAGCAGTATAAAAAAGGTTTAGGTCAACTAAAACTTATGGACAAAGTGGGTGAATCTTCTTAACTTTGTGAGTCATAGCAACCAGCTAGCAATATTTAGAGACAATATCAGTGAAAGGGCTGTGAAAGTGCGTTTTTCATACCGTCTGTATTTACACTTTGCAAGTCCATAAAATTATAAGCGAACTGTAATTATTGTTGGTCGGTGAAGGTGACAATGTTAGCGCAGGCTTAGTTAAATTCCATTTCGACAGTCTGTCGCACTGCGCCAGTTGAAGTCATTAGGCACCGGAAATAGAAACCGCTGTGTTGTGGCGATGTGGTTGAGTATGTATATAGCTTGATCCAGTGGCGGATTTAGAAATTTGCCGCCAGTAGGCTATTCAATTTTTGCCGCCCCTATTGACCTCATGCGCTAGTTTAGTTCACAATCATTATTAATTACATTTATTGTGTTAATGAAATTGCAACATTATGATTTGTCCTCTATCGTCCTCATTACATCGTTTTTTTCGTTATTAGGATGATTTTGAACTAGGGAATAGTTGTGTCAGTTTCTAGATTATTTTTACAACCCACGATTTAGTGAAGAGTGTTTAGTGTTGAGCTACAACACTATATAAAAGCACAGCTTATATAAAATAATGTGTAGTCGGTAAACGTTTAATTGTTAAATATTTTTTATTCCACTTACAATATAAAAACAACACGAACAATATCTATTAAATAATCTGTTAACAATCAGGTTAATAGTGACAATGAGATCAATTAAGTTTTACATTAACTTTTTGCGAGATTTTAAATTCGCAAAATTATTAATTATATCGTCGTATGAGATCTTGTTCATTAGTTCTGACTCTATGCACAAAAGAGATAAGGCGTTAAGCTTTTCTTGACTTAAAGTAGATCGTAGATAGTTTTTTACTCGCTTTAAGCAAGAAAAGCTTCTCTCACCTGAACAATTTGTCACTGGTGTACATAGAGCCATACGAAGTGCTATATCCAAGTTTGGATAAATGTTCTCCAAATTCTGTTTTCGTAGAAACAAAGATAGACTTTTCAATGATCCAGAATCTGGTTTTATCAAAATTCTTTCAGAAGAAATGTGACATTGAAAGTGTACGCATTCCTGAACTAAATCAGTTTCTAAATCATTGGGATATATTTTTTCCAAGGAAAGAGCTTTTTCCGTCAGGGTCGTGGGTGTCAACTCACTCATTTTGGTTAGAAATGAAAACTTCTCGTTAAAATCGTTGTAGGCGTTTTGCCGTTTTTCTAACTCGGTCACCAGTCTATCTACGAGGACGAGAAACGTGTTAACTCTGAAACTTTCACTCGCAGTCATTGTAATAACTTCTTCTGATGTTTCATCAAATCTTTTTTTTCTTTTCGGTTGCCTTTTTCCGATTTCTGTTGTGTACTGTTTCGATACGTTTATCTCCATCGCCTTTTCTTCGAAATACTTGAAATTATCTCGTTCAGCTACGAAAAACTTACGAAGTGATTCGTAAAGATCGGCAACGGTGATCAAATCTACGGCGGAAGCCTGAATTTGAACATTCACTTTGTTTATTCTTTCCAAAAAAACATTCCACACAACAACCATTACCGCCGTTTCCAGTTTCTCCAAATTCAAGAGTATTCCCGCCGCTTCTTGTCGCGTTACAGGCTTTTCGGTACAATCGTCTTTGATTGATTCCAAAGTCTTAAGAACTTCGTGCCAAGAATCTCTCAAGCTTTTACACGCGTCCTCCCTCGCTGACCAACGTGTCAGATTCACTCTTTTCAGGGTTTTGCCTTTCCCGATTTCAGTCATTAATTTAAGCCAGCGTTGTGTCGAGCTTACAAAAAAAACATAAATTTCCTGTAGCGTCATAAAAAAGCGACATGCTTCTATACACGATTCAGCAGCGGCAGTTGCCACTAAATTCAAAGAATGGGCAGAGCAAGGCACGTAAAATGCGAAAGGTGCTTGATTTCGAATTTTTGCCTGCAAGCCATTGTACATGCCAGACATGTTCGCGGCATTATCATATGACTGCCCACGACAGTCTTCAATATTTATGCCCAGTGTTTCGAGCTCCGAAATAATGACAGAAAACATTTCTTCAGCTTTATGTCCCACCGACGGCAAAAACTTAACAAATCTTTCACACGGTTCGCCTGATTCTAAAACGTATCTAATAACAAGAGTAAGTTGATCTACGTGTGCTATATCTGGTGTTGAATCTATGATTAGAGAAAAATATTTCGCCCTTCGTATCTCGTCTCCAATCTGTTTTGAGACTTTATGGCCCATCAAGAGGATAAACTCATCGCAAACGGTCTTTGATAAATAACTGGTACTGCCTGATCCTTGATTCCCAAATCGTTCAATATGACTGGCTAAAAAGGATCGAATTCCGCTAACAGTTCCAAAATCATACAGTAATTACCGTTATGTGGATCACCGAACTTTTCATTTTTGCCTCTGAAAGCAAGGCCTCTTGAACACAGTCGCTTCACTACCGCAACAACTCTCTTCAGAACATTTCTCCAATATATAATTTCTTCATCAATTTGGACCTGTAGCAAATTGTCGAGTCGGCCATCAATCGCACTCCTAGCTTTCAAACTAAGAATACTAGATTTATGACGTGCAGAGTTTTCATGCTGAGCTACTCGGTGTTCTGCGTTTTTCCAGTCATTAAATCCTTCGTTCTCGAACTGGGTCTTATACTCCAATGGACCGAATGCTAAACAGGGTCCGCAATATATAGATCTTTTTGTTTCAGAATAAACAAGCCAATTTCGGTCTTTCACTTCATGATTTTTCATTTTTCTTTGGAAGATACCTACTGGCAAGAAACGACGTTGATCGGCATATATTTTTTCACTTTGAGAGAAGTCACAATATTTGTTTTGATCGAAGCCGGACCTTGCGATATTCTCCCTTAAAGTATCGTTAATTTCCCATAAAGCTGGATCCTTGTTTACATTTTCCGTTGTTAGCACTTGGTCATTTCTTGCACTTGACGTCTGATTTGGGGACGCATCTTCAACTGTAATACTTATTGATGATTCATCTACCGCCTCCTTATCAAAAACATAATTATCCGTTTTTTCGAAAGCAGATTGTTCAACAGGCGACAGTTGTTGTTGGGCCACAGAGCTCAAATCCGTTTCATTTTTTTCAGATTGGATTGTATCAATGCATGTGGTTGAATTTCCTGGTCTAACAACACTGCTTTTACTGTCACTTGTAAGAAAACTGTCAATTTTTATGGTTTTACAGATAATCCGTTCTTGTTCTTTTTTTTTAATTTTGGCCTTTTTTTTATACTCAGCTCCACTAAGTCGCTTTCTTCCATCACTCATTCTAACAATTTTTTTCTTCAAGAACTGAAACAAAAAAAAAACATTGGGAGTTTTATTTCTTGTGCGTAAATAAAGTCCTTTGTTCGGATTTCAGACCACGACTACTTACCTAATATTATAAGCAAAGGAAATAGGTATATAACCGTTTTGTTTCGTAGATAGCAGTGTTTGGTACTTAACCATCGACATTTAAGTATAATAAAACAAAAAATGTGAATTTCCATGCAAACCTTCCAAAACAGAATCATGTTGAATTACTGATTCGTTGCTGAAGATTTATTGTAATACATTAGAATTTCTTACCTTACTGCACTGGTGATGTGATGTTTTAAAAATTATCTATTCATACAATCCACTAAACAGTCTGAAAAATGAAAGCACACAACCACAGAAAAATGTGAATAACGGTTAATACGTAAGAAGTTATTAGAAACTGTAGGACGCAATCGACCAATGTCACTTTTGTTTTGCTTTTGTTTTGAAGAAAATCCCCGTTTGTATTGCCGCTCTATATCTATCTCTCTCGTTCTCGAACTCAATGCCTATGCTGCCATAGATAACTTGATACGAAACTCTTGGGTTCGAGAGAGAGCTGTCAAAACTTTCATAACATTTGTCAATGATGCCACTGCTGAAAAATATTAGCTTGGGAATTTAATAAATTATACAACACACTAAATTAAACACTTTGAAAATGCATACATATATAAATTCTACAATGCAAAATCATTAATTAATTTACATAAACATTTATTTTGCCAAAATATGTTCGCACAGTTCATTTCACCCTAATTTCGTCAAGTAATTATAACGCTGTTCTTCTGGCATCCCATCTTTTTCACTAACTGCTGGTTGACAGCACCCTGATTGTGTTTTGTTGCCAGCTCAGAAAACAGATCCGCCCGCACGCGGCAACACGATCGCGACGCGAACCGCTCACACACCACCTGAACCTAGCTAAATATCAACATGGTTTCCGTAAAGTGCACAGTACCACCACAGCACTTAGCGTCATAAACGCCCATATAGTTCATGGTCTTTATCAAAAACTACCCTGTAAGAGAACCGTCCTAGTAGTGTTGGACCTGTCAAAAGCTTTTGACACGGTCAACTTAACAACGCTACTGGAAGACATCGAACAAACAACACTTTCTGCGGGACTGAAGAGATGGATTATGAACTACGTGAGCGGTCGACAATCATCTGTATTATTTCGAAGTAAAACATCGAAACTTAGGAAAATTAAACAAGGGGTTCCACAGGGCGGTGTCCTCTCCCCATTACTGTTTAATTTCTATATCTGCAAACTTCCTCAACCACCAGAGGGAATTTCTGTTACCTCCTACGCAGACGATTGTACGATAATGACGTCGGGCACTGGCATCGATGACATGTGTTCGAAAGTGAACAGCTACCTCCCCGAACTTTCTCGCTTCTTCTCTGCAAGGAGCCTGGCACTCGCACCCACTAAATCCACGGCGACCCTTTTTACCAATTGGACGAAGGAGTACAGACTAAGTATTAACATTCACGTCGATGGCACACCAATTCCGACAGTAAACAATCCCAAGATTTTGGGAGCCACATTTGACAGTCTGCACTCCTTCACTCCACACACGACTGCGATAGTCACTAAAGTACAGAGCCGCAAGAAAATCCTCAAGTCGTTAGCCGGTAGCACTTGGGGAAAGGACAAAGAAACGTTGCTGGCCAATTACAAGGCTATCGGACGGCCGGTCGTAAATTACGCAGCACCGGTATGGTCGCCTGGATGCAGTGACAGGCAGTAGAGGAAGCTACAGACGTGCCAAAACACCGCACTCCGAACAGCAACAGGATGTCTCTTGATGTCACCAATGACACACCTTCACAGTGAGGCCATTATGCTGCCTATTAAGGAGCATAACGAACTGCTTACCAAGCAGTTTCTACTTGGGTGTTTTCGTAGAAATCATCAAGAGAAATGCATCAAGAGATCATTCCTACAACACGTCGACGAACTCAATCCATATACCGACCAGACTGCGGACGCAAACAGTTTTAGACACGCTCTAAATGCCATTCACAGTGGAGCTATCAACACCTTCATTGACTCCCTTTCAGTGAATGGCGTCCTTGGAACCAAACCAGCACCTATAGCAGACGAAGAGCTCGAGTTGCCACGTGAAACCAGAGTGACCCTTGCGCAACTTCGATCTGGATATTGTAGCAGGTTAAACTCCTACTTATCCAGACTGAACCCCGACATACAAAATACATGTCCCGCATGCAACGAGTCCCCGCATGATTCTAACCACCTCTTTGCATGCCTCATCTAACACCCCTTTGGTCCAACCCTGTCGAAACAGCACGTTTCCTGGGCCTCCCGTTAGATGATTTCGACGACAACTAGATTTGTGCTCTTCTTTTCAGGCAGGGATAGATAACCGCTACAACAACAACGATTTAGGCCGGTCGATCGGCCACCAAGGTCGTGTGATACCGTTAGACTTTTTCCTGTGGGGATATGTTAAGTTTAAAGTAAACAGTAATTTTTACAGTTGTGAATTAACGTTATAAGTCGTACGTCAAGACCGTACCTTAACCCAGAAAACAAAATTAAAAAAACTCTAGAACTTGTTATAATAGTTTTGTAATCTTTTCTAGTATAGATAAAATTAATTATTCATTGCATATCAAAGGTACGTAATTTCTCATTCAAAAGGTACGTAATTTCTCACTCATTTGAAAACAACTTCCGCTTTCGGTTAAGTCATCGCTTGCTGCTTCTCCTCTGCAAATCACTTCACGGATGTAAATTTGTTTCAAAGTGTGAGCAGGCCCTCTATTTTGTCTTGGGTGTCCACTGCGCTTCATTTTCACCTTACTTTCGAATTTAAATATTTTTCGGGCCGTTTCATTTGTCCGTCGTTTGCTCTTATCGTTCTGAAAAGTTTTCCGGTTTCCGGTTGTGAACCCTTTTCATTTGCGCCTTCATCTTAAGTCTGTCAGTTTGTAGTCTTGCAATGACATGTCTTTATCGCTGCGTTGTCACAAACACTCTCGAATACTCGCACACACGAACAGACGAACAGACGAGGCTGATATTTGGAACATTTCATCTCGGTAGTACTGCATAGTGTAGCATTTCATACGTAACAGCCACTCACATTAGCCATGCTAAAATTATAAAATGGGGAATTTCCGATTATTCTATTGAAATTAATATAGTTAACGGTGCTGCGTTTGTCCACTCGGGACAATAACCGTTTTTACACTTTTTAGTAGTAATTTTATTTTAAATAGTTATATTTAACTTTTTTTCTGTAATCTTCTTGGAGTAGAACCGTCTTCCAAGAGCATCTAAAGGGCATTCTCAGACTTCAGATGCAGACAATTTCAAACTCTCTTCCAGTGGATGGCAATCTTAGAGTCAAACCCATCAACACCTATTGCCGACGACGAGTTTAAGTTGTCCTTATGCTGAGCCTTCAATCAGGGTCTAGGTAATAGTTATAAGAACAACAAGAACAAAACATAGATCAATGAATATCCACCATGGCAAAGCACCGACTACCATCTCCCCCGTCTTCATGGCCAATTTGGCAGGATTAGGCTAGGATCTGTTGCCTCAACCATCGTATTCTCTTGTTTTGACCCCGTTCGACTTCCTCTTGCACTGGATCACTGTTTTGTTTTTGCAGGCTAATTATTTATCGGGCGTTCCTTTAGTTCATAAATTCATGGTTTTTGGATTCAACATGTCTTTTCAATAAAATACAATAATGTAACTAATGGAAAACTAAAATTGTTTTATCAAAACTTGAGGCCACTTGCGTAACACTGTGCGGTGCTGGCAGTATGATTAACACGATAACAATTGTCAAAGGGAGAGTTGAATAAAGAAATGCCCTCAAGGAAATGTACTCTTTAACATCCCTGTAATTCGGTACCATCGGAGAAGAGCTAACGATATAACTAATTCCGAATCATTAGGACCGGTCCCAGCCCGATTACATGCAATGTTATTTGACTAACGATTTTTACATTGCAATGTCCTACGAGAGTAATAGAGCCAGAGTCGCACCGCATTACCAGTCATTGGTGAAAGGACTAGTTCCAAAATCGTTAGTGAATCGCTAGTACAGAATCACTAGCGTTTTCGTTAATTCAAAATGGCTAGTGATTTGACTAATTCGAACACGCTAGAGGTTTCATTAATTCAAAATCGCTAGCGATTCTACTGGTCCATTAACGCTTGTGGTTGTACGCCTGAGAAAAACTTTTGAAAACAACACTTTTACAAAAAATAAAACAAATGTTTACGAAATACAAAGAAATGTATTTATTTAATTCATGTACAAATATTTATTTTCTACTATTCTTATATTTTATCTCCTCCCTTTTTTCGTCGTTAGAAATTATCTTACATTATATTATTCATTTTTACTAATTATTTATTTTCTTTATTAATATTACTTTTTTATTATTAGCTATTTTAATTAATTTTTATTTATTATTTAATACACATACATGAGTGTACAAAATAAAAAATATTATTAGTTTTTAGTATTATAATGTTGTAATAATAAGTTTTCAATTATATTAAGTATATAACCTGATCTATGGATGGATAATCCCGCGATGGTTCTATGGGTTGTAGAGTTTGGGTGATCTGCGGTGATTTTGTTGTTGTTTGTGATGATCCGGTGTTGGCGCCTCCGTCCGTGGTTGTTTTTGCGTTCTTCTTGTGTTGCGTTCTTATTCTTATTTTATTATTATATTTATTCACTTATTAAATTAATTTTCACTTTTTTGCACAATACTTTTTCACTATATGTAAAAATATTCTATAATTTCCCGTACGCAAATTACACATCTTCCTCTTAGTCGGAAAAATGTGAAATGACGCGTCAAATTTTTGGAAAAAAATTGTGTGACAAAAGAGACGAGAGAGAGAGCGCGAAATGAAAAAACAAGAGTACTGTTTTTAGGGGTGGGTTTTGCCAATTCATTTTTCGAGTAATGCCTTGTTGCATTACAAATCATTAGCGAAAAGACTAATTACTAGTAATGCATGAAATCGCTAGTAGATTTAGCGCTCTAGTAATCGCTTGACACCAGCCGAACTACTGGGATGCATAAGCTGATATGTAAATATGCATAAGTTTGTTTGTATAAAGACCTTTTCCTTGAACTAGCTTGTAAAACAAGTGGAATAAGCGTTCGAACACTTAATCGACCAACTGTCAACTTACGTGACTTCCACATACACATAGACACTTTTGAATAAATAATTGAGTAAATGAAGAAATGGTTAAAATGTTCGATATTCAGAAACGTCATTAATCATCTGTGGTTATATATGTAATACCATTATTACATAACGGTTTTTAGTTCTTTTTCTATTTTGCATATCTTGCACATTGACAAAACTCGGGCTGCGATGAGATTGACAAATGACCTTCGAAAGCGGCTGTGTGGTAAATATATCCTCCAAAACCATACTTAAAACGGACATGACGGGATATGGCTTCGTGTTTACATTTTAAATAATGTGTGCGTAGATTTAATGTTGTCAAACATACCAATGAAACCCAAATTATCCATTTAAAAAGCCTCCTTGCATACTCATTAATTTTCCGGCAATTTTGGTCAGTGCCCGTTACCTTGATTTATCTGTATTAAATAGTTTAATGTGGTTACAAATATTGTTGGTAATTTAAATGCTTTAGATATATTAAGATTCTTTGCAAGCAGTACATTATTTTCATGTTGGGTTAAAGTAAGCAGTTTCATACCGTTTTTTGTGTTTTTTGTGCTATAATTGCTTACAGATTTAAGTGTATACCTAACCCCGGTTTTGAAAGGAGTTTCAATAATTCAGTTCCGTTTATTTGCCAACCGGGATAACTATTAGGTTGAAAATTTTGAGTTATGTTATGGTCAAGAATTTAGTTTTAATTAAAAAATACGAGTTTGGTAATATAAATATATTTTATAAATGATTTCGGCCAAGTGACCGCCGCAGCTGACTTTTGCGAACAGACAACGAACACATTGGCAGGATTGCTGCTCTTTAAGGACAGCCCTTTGTAACGGCAAAAATTAGACTCGTTGCATGTTCACTAGCTTTTTTTTGTATGTCTTAGTTTAAGCTAGGTTTCACTTAATGGCATTTTGCGCGAGTAGCCATTGACCGATTTTGTCACCTACAATCTCCTCAAGGCGCCAAGTAATACCTGCTTCAAGTTTCATTAAAATTTCGCAATTTTTATGTTCGTCAGACAGATAACCGGAATTCAACTAGTCTCGTCATCCTGACCAATTTGATATACACAGACATTCATACATTTGTACACATATATACAACATCTCTACCTCGTTTAGTTGTAGGTGTTAATAAAAATCATTAGGTGAACAAAACTATTATAATTGGAGCAAACTAGTACGAGAGTATTAAAATAAAACATATATTTGTAAATTTTTGTTTTGAAATATTTTATTTTTTTAATTATTTGAAAGCTGTTATTCATTTATATTTTGGAATGAAAACGTAAACGAAAATGAACAAATTTCTCGTTTTTCAAAACTCGAAAATCAAATTCGATCGTTTTTGTATTCATCACTCGAATTGCAGAACCTGCCTGAATATTCTTATTTTTGCTGAAACCTAAATGTGAATACAACGTGATTACATGTTATTTATTAAATTAAATTTGTGAATTCTGAGTTCAAGAAACCATGTAAAATGAGTCTCGTACACTTTGGTATAACTGGCATTCTGAAAAATACAATAAAAAATGTAGGACATCTCTTTTTATTTACATTTATTAGTTATTCTGCTTGTGCTGTTGTTATCACCTTTTCTCCGCAGATATTTTTCATATTCAGCTACAGCATAACTTTCCCACCCTTGATTGTCTGGCAACAAATTCGCTACAAACTCTCTGACAAAAGTAAAACTACGACAATGAAAGATATGAAGAAAACAATAAACATCCAACAATATTTGAATGCATACACGCAACACACTGCAGTCAAATACAATTTAAATATCAAACGTAAATTGTTACATAATACTATGTTCGGACCGACATTGAAATCATGTTTTCATAGCAAAAATGGTTTTCGTTCTAAAAGTTGTGTTTTCATCCATGCAAAATCTGTCAAACGAAATCACAGTTTTTCACAAAACTACTTAAAAACTTACATTCCACTCTTTATAATAGATGCCTGCTATAGTTTAGTTGATATAATTGGAAAACATATTTTGCCATCCCCAAATTGTGAGTTAATTTTTGTTTACATTTTCAAAAGAATGGAGAAAAAACAAAAGTACAAAAAAAATCGTGGTTTGAGAGGGAGGAAGCATTCCTAATTGAATTGTGGCTAAATATGGTGTTCATGCCAGATGAACACAACCCTGCATTGTCCTGTAATGCGAATTAAAGGTAAGAATGCGAATGCGAATACAGTAAGAACAATAACCTAAAAGAAGAAGAAGAAGCAAGAAAAACACACGGACGGACGAAAAGGCGCCAACACCGGATCAACCCAACACAACAGAGGATCATCAATTCATTGCGGGATTACCCACCCAAATAAAAGGTTGTATTTATAACTACTGTTTACAATTAATTCCTAATTGCAAATTGTATGATCTAATATCTTTAAAACCCACTCATTTGTATCACTAATACACACACACATACATTGTATATCATATACCCCACTCACCCAAATACACAAAATTATTTTATATAAAAAACTAATCATCTTATTTTATTTGGCACACCGGAAACTCAACGTCAACATACATATGGTATGTGCGACCGAAATTGTTAGGTCTACAACTTAGCTTCCGCCGTTTTTTTTGTAAATTTAAGTTTTTTGTGTATTAAAACGGTTACAAATGTCGATGAGCCTCACGCGAACTTTTCTTGGAATTAAAAAAGAAAAGCAAAATTTTCCGCAAATGTCGAGAGTTCGGCTCAAAAAGTGACATTTTCAGTTGGGAATAAGTTTGGGATGCAAACAGATCTCTACAAATATTTTGCTGGGTTAATGTTGACACAAATATCCAAGATCGATATAAAAAAAAAATCGATTTAATCGACCAGTGCTTGACCCTAGAGACATCTATTGGAAAACGGTGGATGCAAAGTTTGTAGAAGCCGAATGATGTCGCATAATTTTTTAAATGAACGAAAGTTTTTTTTTTAAAACACAGATCCATTTCGTTGGCAATCATGTTCCCCAAAATTATTCTTACGTTGCTGGAACTAATGATATTTAATTGAAAACTTTTGCATCAGTAGAAACTTATACAAACTTTTGTCCAACATGATTTAATCGGCGACCCAAGTTCATTTATTATACCTAATATAAGTAAACGTTGTTTTTTTCAACTTTTTTATCTTTTTTGCAAGGCCAAGGTGCTGGGTAGTAAGAGTATCGATCAATTCTCTTGAAGAATCATCGATGCGCAAGATATTTATCTAGCTTTTCAAAGCCAATACCTTCATTATTAAAATTTTCTTGTCGTGATTCTATCTTGTATTAATAATAATTACAAGCAAATATGTATTAAAGGTTCTAAAACATATCATTCTCTATGTCAAAATTTAAACAAACAAATAAATTTGTCAACTGTCAATGAAAACGCATCGAAAACACATGATGTCAGTCATAACGACTTTGGTTCCACAATCCACAACTTGTGTTTTCAAGATGTTTTCAATGTCGGTCCGAACGTAGTATAAGATGCCATCTCCATGTCATCACTTTCGGCGAATATTTTTGGTGACTGTTGGGTGATACTGTCAAATCGAAAGCCAACTAATAAAAATGTCTAAATGCTGTGGCTGTAATTATCCAATAACCAATGCGAAATTTTTAGTTCTCACGAGTTCATATTGTTTTGCGACTGTAAACATCGGGATCCATTGTATACATATGTATGTACATGTATATTACATTATCTGGGAATTCGAACCTCATGGAGCATTTATATATGAAGCATATATTCAGCTATTATTCCCTCATTGGTGTTACGAATCTCTAGAACTCTGTGTAATATTGTATTACGAAATTTAAAATAACTTGCAAATTACATATTATGTATTTCATAGTACTGTCATGTTCCAAGTAGCATCTATAACTGTATTACATTCCAGAATTACATTCCATTTTATTATATAATAATAACAGCATGGCACATGCAATTCCAGCTTGCGTAAATTATGGTTCTAGGGTTAAATTGTCATATTAATAATATTATATTATTGGTGATCATTATAATAGGTTTACCGAAGCTTTAACCGATTTTTGTGTTTGCCCAATATTATGCCTAGGAACCACTGAATTTCATTATAAAGTCAACCAAAAGGTAGAGAAGGTGGCATATAATTTTGTTCGAATTGGTCAAATAGCTTAAAAGTGGTCGCCACCACACCCGTTGTCGAATCACGCTCACATAAGAATCCTATGCTTACATGGGTGATGGACGTGTATTCCTTCTGGTTACCATTATATACCCACTGCATAATGAAGTCTTTTTTAGGTATTACAACAACCAGAAAGATAACGAAACTTGTATACTCTTGGCAACACGTTGCGAAAGCATGGAAATATATGTAGTTTCTTAAAAAAGGCAAATCATTCGCATATTCTCTTGCTGTACGGTATGTACTCATCATCACGTGCCAACATTCCTCCTCTGTTACCTTTGACTTGTGTCTAATCACAGACAAAGCTTAACCACCTGAATGATGGGTGTGTGGAGACCACTATTTGGTATGATAAAGATGTCAACACCTTGGATTAACATATCATCTTGGCGTCGAGTGCGAATAATTGTGCGTGGTTATGAATATTTTGCGTGTGTGAGTGTTAATTGTGATTTCACGCGTCACTCTAAGTGTGGGTGAATGCGCGCATAAAATGTCAAGCACGTCAACGAACAGGTGTGTGCTAATTGGCACATACTCCTTTGCACATCTGTGGATAGATGTCTACACTCCGGTATATGAATGATTGTAGGTTACATAAAGTGAAAAGTTTTGAAGTATTTCCGTATGTCTTGCAACGATTACCATGGAGGGGGATGAGAAGTTATATGGGCGCATTAATAAAATGAAAAAGTAAAGTGTTATCTGCACATCCTATCCATTCACACACTTACTTACTTATCTTTAAATATATGTACATACATACGAGTATGTAGATAGTAGAAAGATTTTTGTAAGTACAGGAACTAGATTGAGACTGATATTAAATTTGTAGATATCAAGTTTAATGACCTTAGGTAGGCGGGTAGGTAAAGTGGATGTCTCACGACGCACTTAGGCCTGTTGGAAGCCCATTGTGACTCCACCGGGACTATAATCTCACACTACCATGTCCTCTCTGAACTATCCTGTGGTCTTGATAAACTTACTCAATTCAACAAGTTTTATAACTGCAACATCGGAGACATCGTCGAGAAAATCATATCCGATCCTTGTTTTTATTTTCCTGTGCAAGGCCTGGCATCCACATAAAATATGTTCTATTGTCTCCTCCTCTTCTACTTCTTGGCAGCTTCTACAATAGTCACTGTATGGTGTCCCAAGTATACTGGCATGTTAATAGAGTCCTTGGCATCGGCATCGGCCACAAAATTCAGCATCGGCATCGTCCATATTTGGCCGATTTTTTCTACTTCTTTTCAATTAGACTTACATTAATTTTTATACTCTCGCAACAAAAGTTGCTAAAGAGAGTATTATAGTTAGTTTTGTTCACATATCGGTTGTTTGTAGCACCCAAAACTAAACGAGTTAGATATAGGGTTATATATACCAAAGTGATCAGGATGAAGAGTGGAGTTCAAATCCGAATGTCTGTCTGTCCGTCCGTCTGCGCAAGCTGTAACTTGAGTAAAAATTAAGATATCTTGATGAAACTTGGCACACTTATTTCTTGGCACCATAGGAAGGTTGCTTTCGAAAATGAGCAAAATCGGACCACTGCCACGCCCACAAAATGGCGAAAATCGAAAACACATAAAGTGCCATAAATAAAGCTATGGAAATAAAATTTGGTATGAAGGATCGCACTATGAAGGGGCATATGAAAGAAATCGTATAATAACCACGCCCACCTCGCATACAAAAATTAGGTTGAAAATTACTAAAAGTGGGTTGACTCAATAACGAAAAACGTCGGAAACACTAAATTTCACATAAGAAATGGCAGATGAAAGCTGCACTTAGATTTTTTACTAAATGGAAAATGGGCGTGGCGTCGCCCACTTATGGGTCAAAAACCATATCTCAGGAACTACTCGACCGATTTCAATGAAACTTGATTTGTAATAGTTTCCTTACATCCCAATAATATGTTGTGAAAATAGGCCAAATTGCTTTACAACCACGCCTACTTCCTATATACCAGAATGGTGGATTCGGCTATAATCGCTTAAAGCGGTTCCTACGCCAAATATATATATATGTATGTAGAAATCTCCAGGCGTGGGGATCGGAAGAGGTTGGAAATGGTCTAACTAACTCGATGTGAATGTGTGTAAAACGTTGAGTCGGAGATTTCTGACGTTGAAATAGACTACGGTTACGTCGAATAGTTTTATTCTGCTGACACTGCAGACAGCAACTAGCTCAATTTCTGCTATCTCTTTGGATACCAGACCAAACGAAGCGTTCAGTTGCTAATCGAGTTGCACCTTTTATGCCTCGGTGAGACAGATTGTGAATTGATCATAGAAACGTATCTCTAAACTTTTTGGTTATAAACGGTCGGATGCGTCCAGTTGAGGTATCGCAGTATAAACTTTTGGAGCTGAAAGGTAGAACGAAACTTTGTAGATTAAGTGAATGATTTATGTTACCACTTAATAGTTCCGAAGCTCCTCATTGTTGGATTGATCGTCAGCCAAATCGTTATAATTCAAACATTCCGCGGAAAGAGCATTTATGCGTGAAAGCAGGTCTACTGTTACGTTATCTTCACCACTTACATGACGAATGCCTGTGGTGATCTGTGCTATGAAGTCGAGTTGACGGATCTGTCGAGCTTTTGCTGAAAATCGTAAATAAGCGGTTTGTGATCGGTGTTTGACATCGGCGACCATCGACCATGTATCGAAAGTGTCGTAATGCGGATGTCAGCTCAATGTCGTAAGTGCTATATCTCTTTTCAGCACTAGTGAATTTACGAGAGAAAAATCCTAAAGATTGTAGGGCACCATTCACGAGTTGATTTAATACAGCGCCAGCAGCGAAATCTGACGCGTCTACCCATAAGGAAAGCTCCGTATTGTGTAGTGGATGAGCGAGTAATGTAGCGAGTTGGCTAGTTGTTCCTTACATGCTGTAAATCTGTCCAACGTTTCTGCTGACCATGTAAGCGGTGTGGTGTCGTTACGACGATTACTACGTACCATGTCGAAAAGAGGGCCTTGGTTCTTCAGTGCGTTCGGTATGAAGCGACGATAGAAATTGAGCATTGCTAGAAAACGCTTCAATTGCTTGATAATTTTCGGTTGTTTAAAATTTCGTAGGGGCTCAACGCGTTCTGGTAATGGTCGAATACCATCTTTGGTAATAGAGAGTCCGAGAAATCGTAGTTCCGAGACGCCGAGTTCGGATTAGCTAACGTTGATAGTAAGGTTGGTCTCTCTTAATCGTTGAAAAACTTGACGAAGGTGATTTTGATGATCTTCTTCCGATCGGGATGCAATACAAGCATCATCGAGATAAACGAAGACAAAGTTTAAACCACGAGGAACTTCATTTATAAACCTTTGAAAAGTTTGTGCTGCATTGCGCAAATCGAAGGTCATATGTGTAAATTCGTAGAGTCCGAAGGCTGTTGTTATAGCCGTTTTACAGATGTCTTCTTTATTAATAGGCACTTGATGAAAGACTTTCTTCAAATCGATTTTTGAAAGGACGCGTTTTCCGGTCAAGATGTTGGAGAAGTCGTGGAGAAATTGTAACGGGTATCTATCTGTTAATGCGTTCAGGGCTCTATAATCCCCACTTGGCCTCAATATTCCATCAGTTTTGTGTACCATGTGCAATGGGCGGCGAATGCCCAGTTTCAGTAAAGCATCAAATTCTTCTTTAACAGCTTTCAGCTTTTCGGGTGAGAGGCGTCGTGGTCGTGCGAATACTGGTTGCCCGATGGTGATTATCCGATGCTCTACTGACGATTTTGTTGCTATATTTAGCGGTCGCGAGCGAGTGATGTCACCGTATTCCTCGAGAATGTTTGAAAAAGTTGAATTTGCGTTAAATGATTTTATTCTGAGTATACGACTTTTGTCTATTTCGCAAACCGTCTTTAATTCGGTTATGCAATCGAGTAGAAATCTATTTTTTAGATCGACTGAAAGTTCGAAGTGTGCTAGAAAATCAGCACCAATAATGGTTGAAAAACATCAGCAATTAGAAAGTTCCATAAAAATTCGCGGCGTAAGTTGAGGTTAAGTTTGAGGAAAAGCCTCACCGTATACAGAGATGGGCGAACTGTTTGCGGCAAACAGTTTCATACCGTTGGGTGAAGATCGGACTGTGTTAGCGCACTTTCGTATAACGGAGACGTCTGCACCGGTATCTATAAAAAAATGCATTTTTGATGATGTATCGTATATGCGTAAACGGTATGTTTGGACAGTTTTAGATTGTTTGCCCAAATCTACCAACATAATGTTTTATCCGATTTATTTAACGGAGTATTAAATCGTGATCGCGAAAGAATGCTTGATCTCTTTCTAGTAAAAAGTCTATGTACTAGCCTGGTTAGTTCCACTATTTCGTGTTTGAGGTTAGAAACTTAATTAAGCGTAAGTACTTCTTGAGCGTTGTTGTTGCGAATCCCGATGCTTTCGATGATGGAATCGGCGATTTTGAGCTTTTCCTCCATAGCACAATGGTTCCGCCATAGGCCAAAAATCAAAAAATCCATCTCCCGATTTTTCGACAAAATGTATACTGATGGCCTCTAAATTGTCCACACTTCCTATTTGCAAACCGGGTTTTCCTAAAAATCTAACGGTACTTTCTAAAAACAGAGTTAAATGCATGAACAACCGGATTTTTTTTAAAGCACATTAGAATTTTTATTTTTAATTTCGCAGAAACAAAGGACTTCCATTTGTTCTGGTAATTGTTCAGGTTAACGAATCAAGATTACTTTTAATGGTTTCTGAAACTAAAGGTATTTACTTTAACTTGTGAAATTAATTAAGACTAACGATATTTGTATTTTTTGTGAAATTAGTGTTTTATATCACCTATATTTTTTTGGATCTTTTTTCTGCGTCTTCAATGTGTTTACATAAAGTTTTAATTGTGTTCCCCCGCGATCCCCCTTTAATTGTATTTTATATAGTATTTAGCAGAGTCTTAAGGTAATAAAAGTGCTAAAGTAGGGTGAGGAAAGTTGCAGATGTATTTGCAATCGTCACAATAATAATGGCCTTTGAATTAACTATTTCTAAGTTCAAACTCATCATAATTGGCCTAAGGAAGCTTGGAAAGAAGGATAAATCGTCTTTATTTCAATCTGTGTACGGTTTACTAGAGGATACATCATAAGTTTTTGTTCTAATTATAATGACTGTTGAATGGCAGTGAAAACATGAACTGTACTAAATTGGTTGATAATTTGCTTTTTCCCTACATTAATTTTTTATATGATATGATTCTTATAGGTGGAATACGGGGGTTGGATGAGGGAAACTATAACGACAAATCATGTTCAGCTTTTTTCTAGCTTTCTTAACTTTTTTTCCAAAGACTTACTGAAAGTTTTGACGCTCCAACCATGGCCATGAGAAATATTTTTGCACATCATTGCCATATAATAGCAATTACTGTTCTATGAGAGCTATAGGACCTAGTAGTCCGATGAGGCTAATTTTTTTAATATATATTTAAAATATTTTTCTAGATTTTTAGAGAAAATTTCATAGCGATATCTCAACGGGAAGTATTTATGACCGTGCCTTCATACAAGCTGAACCACTGTGCATAGCGACGTTTGTGGCTATTATTGCTGCCACGTATGGAGGTAGTCGGCTTACCCACAGATCGTGCAGAATGCTGTTACTCAAAGTCGTCCCGGCTGCGCTTTTCATCTCGTTGAACAGTTCGCTGGGGCGTCGATCGCCCAGAACCATGTCCTTAAGAACTCGTTGCAGCCGACGCTGTTGACTGTCCGAAAAATGCTCGATTATTTTCTCCTGGATGCACTTGTATTTAAAACTTATCGGTGCAGCGTCCACTATGCAGCGAAGCTCCATTAGCTTTTTAGGCGGTACACTAGCAAGAACGATATCGTATTTTTTATGGTCGCTGGTTATGGAAGAAGCGCTGAACCAAAAATCAAGGGAATAAAAATATGCTTCAATATTGTCCTCTGTGATCGTTGGTAATACTAATCGTGGAGTCGCGCTTGGATTATCCAAAATGTTAACGTCAGAGTAGTGGTTACCAGAAACCACATGGCTCTCGTTTAACGCCATTCGAATGTGTAGCTTAAGCTTTATTGCTTCAGCTTTGTTGTTGTGTTCAATTTACCTGGCGGATCACCAGATGTAAAAGTCACCAGGCGTGGGGATCGGTAGATGTGTATAGCTGTATGCAAGTATGTACCTATGTGCAGGCGTAGGTACGAATATTACGAAAGGTAAGAAATTAGAGAGAGTGAGTTTATTGCTAATTCTTGCTTAAGTACAATTGTGAATAATGTAATAAAAGGATTAAAAGCTCGGGTTGTAATTTAGAGTTTTGCGCTGTAGTGTAAAGTTAGCGCCGTAGTAATTGTAGGAGGTTGCGATTAGGAAATAGTTTATAATAACGAAAAATCAGTAATAATAGGGAAAATGGCAATCAATCAATCCTTTTAAAATATAACAGTGAATTAGGTAATTTGAAATTATCGTATTTAATCAATATCCCGCATATTATATATATATATATATATTTATCTTACAATAACGAAAAAAATATATATATATATGGTCGTCAGTGTGGAATTCTAAAAAATGAAGCTATAAATGATTTTATAGTTAGGGTTTTTTAGTGAATTGCATTGTTGATGAAAACAAAAAAATAATACATAAACAAAAATTATTAGAAATACAGTGGAACTTCTCTAACTCGAATCACCATAATCCACAAAAAACTTCAAGTTAGAGAGACTTCGAGTTATAGAATTTTCATTAAAACATTAAATTTTTGAAAAAGCTGTTAAATATAATATATAGTTTGACACAGTTTTATTTATTTACTTCGAATAAATGTTAAAACATGTATTCTGTAATTTTGTTTGTTGTAGTTTGCTATTGTTTTGCTCTTGGCGTCTGTATTCTATTCCTCTGTTACATGATTTATGCAATCATATTTTTATACTCTCGCAACCTGTTGCACAGAGTATTATAGTTTTGTTCACATAACGGTTGTTTCACCAAGAAATATAAGAGTTAGATATAGAGTCAGGGAGGATGGAGTCATATCTAGAAGTTCACGTAAGTGAGGAAAGTTTTTGACTGTCATTCACTTGGGAGTGGCCAGGAACGATTCTTTTACATGTGGCTCAAGCAGCTCACGACTTCCGGTCTTAGACCAAGTATCCTCTGGGTAGCCAACAGACATCCGTTTGGAGGCGAGCTAAAGTGAGAAGGCGAAACCCACCTATGCGGTTGTGCGTAGAGTTTGGGACCCACCACATAAAAACACCCCCCAATGAAAAAGAAAAAACAGCCTCGGATGAGAGACCCCCCTTTTGATGACGACCACGGCAAACGTATAAAGGACTATGATTTAAGGGTATGCACCTGGAATGTCCGGACCCTTAATTGGGAAGGTGCCTCTGCCCAGCTGGTTGATGTCCTCGTAAGAGTAAAGGCTGACATCACCGCAATCCAAGAAATGCGATGGACGGGACAAGGACGGAAGAAGGTGGGTCCTTGTGACATCTACTACAGCGGCCATATAAAGGAGCGCAAATTCGGTGTGGGATTCGTGGTGGGAGAGAGACTCCGTCGTCGAGTCCTGGCATTCACTCCGGTGGATGAACGTCTCGCCACAATCCGCATCAAAGCGAGGTTCTTCAACATATCGCTGATTTGCGCCCACGCCCCGACGGAAGAGAAGGACGATGTGACCAAAGATACCTTCTATGAGCGCCTAGAACGTACCTATGAGCGCTGCCCCCGCCACGATGTCAAAATCGTGCTTGGCGATTTCAACGCTAGGGTGGGTAAAGAAGGTGTCTTTGGCACAACAGTCGGAAAATTCAGCCTCCATGACGAAACATCACCAAACGGTCTGAGGCTGATCGACTTCGCCGGGGCCCGAAATATGGTCATCTGTAGCACTAGATTCCAGCATAAGAAAATCCATCAAGCTACTTGGCTGTCCCCGGATCGAATCACTCGCAACCAGATCGATCATGTTGTGATAGATGGACGACATGTCTCCAGTGTTTTTGATGTGCGTACGCTTCGTGGTCCCATCATCGACTCGGACCACTATCTTGTAGCAGCTAAGATACGCACCCGCCTCTGTGTAGAAAAGCGCACACGTCAACAAACACAAGGAAGGTTCGACATCGAGAAGCTGCAATCACAACCGACAGCCGAACGATTTTCTACTCGACTTGCACTCCTGCTCTCTGAGAGCACTCATCAGCATCTCGGTATAAGGGAGCTGTGGGACGGCATTTCAAACTCCTTACGTACAGCTGCAACCGAAACCATTGGCTTTCGGAAAAGCCAAAAAAACAGCTGGTATGATGAGGATTGTCGTCTCGCAGTGGAGAGAAAACAGACTGCCTACCTCGCAATGTTGCGATCGACCGCAACACGAGCGGGATGGGAAAGATACCGAGAGCTGAAGAGGGAAGCGAGACGCATTTGCAGAAAAAGAAAGAAAGAGGCCGAAATGCGTGAGTATGAAGAGCTTGACAAGCTGGCCGACAGGGGTAATGCTCGAAAATTTTACGAAAAGATCCGGCGACTAACTGAAGGTTTCAAGACCGGAGCGCACTCCTGTAGGACCCCCAGAGGTGATCTAGTTATTGATGACCAGAGTATACTGAGTTTGTGGAGGGAACACTTCTCCAGCCTGCTGAATGGCAGTGAAAGTACAACACCAGGAGATGACGAACCCGATTCCCCTATCGACGACGATGGAACAGATGTTCCATTGCCCGACCGTGAAGAAATTCGAATAGCAATTACCCGCTTGAAGAACAACAAGGCGGCGGGGGCCGATGGATTGCCGGCCGAGCTATTCAAATACGGCGGCGAAGAGCTGATAAGGTGCATGCATCAGCTTCTTTGCGAAATATGGTCGGAAGAAAGCATGCCCGACGATTGGAATCTCAGTGTACTCTGCCCAATACACAAAAAGGGAGACCCCACAATTTGCGCCAATTACCGTGGGATAAGCCTCCTCAACATCGCGTATAGGTTCTGTCGAGCATATTGTGTGAAAGACTAAAGCCCACCGTCAACAAACTGATTGGACCTTATCAGTGTGGCTTTAGACCTGGAAAATCAACAACGGACCAGATATTCACCATGCGTCAAATTTTGGAGAAGACCCGTGAAAATAGGATCGACACACACCAAAGTCGACAAAGAGACTTTAAAGCTGCTTTCGACAGCACGAAAAGGAGCTGCCTTTATGCCGCGATGTCTGAATTTGGTATCCCCGCAAAACTAATACGGCTGTGTAAGCTGACGTTGAGCAACACCAAAAGCTCCGTCAGGATCGGGAAGGACCTCTCCGAGCCGTTCGATACCAGACGAGGTTTCAGACAAGGTGACTCACTCTCGTGTGATTTCTTTAACCTGATGCTGGAGAAAATAATACGAGCTGCAGAGCTAAACAGAGAAGGTACAATCTTCTATAAGAGTGTACAGCTACTGGCGTACGCCGATGATATCGATATCATTGGAAACAACACCCGCGCCGTTAGTTCTGCTTTCTCCAGACTGGATAAGGAAGCGAAACGTATGGGTCTGGTGGTGAACGGGGACAAGACGAAATATCTCCTGTCGTCAAACAAACAGTCAGCGCATTCGCGTCTTGGCTCCCACGTCACTGTTGACAGTCATAACTTTGAAGTTGTAGATAATTTCGTCTACCTGGGAACCAGCATTAACAGCAATAACAATGTCAGCCTGGAAATCCAACGCAGAATCACTCTTGCCAACAGGTGCTACTATGGACTAAGTAGGCAATTGAAAAGTAAAGTCCTCTCTCGACGAACAAAAACCAAACTCTACAAGTCTCTCATTATTCCCGTCCTACTTTACGGTGCAGAAGCGTGGACGATGTCAACATCCGATGAGACGGCACTAGGAGTTTTCGAGAGAAAGGTTTTGCGGAAGATTTATGGTCCCTTAAGAATTGGCAACGGCGAATACCGCAGACGATGGAACGATGAGCTGTATGTGTTATTCGACGACATAGACATAGTCCAGCGAATAAAAAAACAGCGGCTACGCTGGCTAGGACATGTTGTTCGAATGGATGAAGGTGCTCCAGCTCTGAAAGTATTCGATGCAGTACCCGCTGGTGGAAGCAGAGGAAGAGGGAGACCTCCACTCCGATGGAAGGACCAGGTGGAGAGGGACCTGGCTTCGCTTGGAATAACCAATTGGCGCCAAACTGCCAGAAGGAGAGATGCGTGGCGCGCTGTTTTGGACTCGGCTATAACCGCGTAAGCGGTGTCTACGCCAGTCAAGAAGAAGAAGAAGATATAGAGTCATATATACCAAAGTGTTCAGGATGACGAGTGGATTTGAAATCCGGATGTCTGTCCGTCCGTCTGTCCGTGCAAGCGATAACTTGAGTAAAAATTAAGATATCTTGATGAAACTTGGAACACATGTTCCTTGGGACCGTGAGGAGGTTGCTTTCGAAAATGGAAATGCAAAATCGGTCCGCTGCCACGCCCACAAAATGGCGGAAACCGAAAACCTATACAGTGTCATAACTAAGCCATAAAATGAAATTTGGAACATAGGATCCCATTAGGGAGGGGCACATTTGTATGTAATTGTTTTTAAAAAGTGGGCTTGACCCCGCCCCCAAATAGGTTTTTAGTATATAACTCGCAAACCAATAAAGCTATATAAACCAAACTTTCTGCAGTCGTTTATTTAAGCCATTTCCTTATACAGTCCAAAAATGAAAGAAATCGGATAATAATCACGCCCACCTCTCATACCCCTTTCAGATTTGACACTAAACTACTGAATTTTTTTCCCCCATTTTTAGAACATACAGTCTTTATGTGATATAAAAACATATTCGTATTCTAATTTCTCGACAAAAATTACGATACTCCATCCAAGCATTGCAACACGCTAAGTCAATGAAATGAATAATTACCTTAGTGTCCACTTTCGGGTTTTAAAAAATGTTCGGTACGCTTCCATTTGTTGGTCGCAAATGTCCACACCACCCATTAACTTATTGTAGTGCTGGACTATATTTGGATGAGCAACTTGGATGAATTTTTTTTATTTTTTGTACCAACGACGAACGTCATCCACTGGACTGCAGCCAAATGCGGTAAGAGCCAGTAAAACTGACTTTGAGTCCTTCCATTGTACAACAACTTTGTCATTTGGATCACAAAATTCCTCCATATCTCCTCTTTTAATTTTTTTGTCGTCGGTCAAACTGACACATTTTATGAGGTTTCGCATAATTGTTCCAGTTCCGTAAATTCCATTTTCCAGAAGATTTTCTAAAAGCGGCAAAGTAGTAAATTATCTGTCAAAAAATACTTTTGGTAAGGCGTCTGACGCAAAACAAATGCGGGACCGATCCCAATATTTTCCTCTGGAAGAGGTGTTGTCTTGGCCTGATAAATCTCGAAATCGAGAACAAGTCCATCTGATGTGGTCAATACTTCGTTTTTAAATCCAACGCCTCTTGGTTTGTTGGGCAAACTTTGACGAACTGGACAACGACCAGTAAAGGGTATCATTTGTTCGTCTATGGAATATGCTTCCCCCTTTTTCTTGGAATTTTCAAACAGGCATATCCCCGCAAAACTAATACGGCTGTGTAAATTGACGTTGAGCAACACCAAAAGCTCCGTCATGATTGGGAAGGACCTCTCCGAGCCGTTCGATACCAAACGAGGTTTCAGACAAGGTGACTCACTATCGTGCGACTTCTTTAACCTGATGCTGGAAAAAATCATAAGAGCTGCAGGGCTAAACCGAGAAGGTACAATCTTCTACAAGAGTGTACAGCTCCTGGCGTACGCCGATGATATTGATATCATCGGAAGCAACAACCGCGCCGTTTGTTCTGCTTTTTCCCGCATGGATAAGGAGGCGAAGCGAATGGATCTGGAGGTGAATGAGGACAAGACGAAATATCTCCTGTCATCAAACAAACAGTCGGCGCATTCGCGTCTTGGCTCCCACGTCACTGTTGACAGTCATAACTTTGAGGTCGTAGATAATTTCGTATACCTGGGAACCAGCATCAACAACACGAACAATGTCAGCCTCGAAATCCAGCGCAGAATAACTCTTGCCAACAGGTGCTACTTTGGACTGAGTAGGCAATTGAACAGTAAAGTCCTCTCTCGACGAACCAAAATCAAGCTCTTATCATTCCCGTCCTGCTTTACGGTGCAGAAGCTTGGACGATGTCAACATCAGATGAGAAGACACTAGGAGTTTTCGAGAGGAAAATTTTGCGCAAGATTTATGGTCCTCAGAACATTGGCAACGGCGAATACCGCAGACGATGGAACGATGAGCTGTACGAGTTATACGACGACATTGACATAGTTCAGCGAATAAAAAGACAGCGGTTACGCTGGCTAGGTCATGTTGTCCGAATGGACGAAAACACTCTAGCCCTGAAAGTGTTCGATGCAGTACCCGCCGGAGGAAGCCGAGGAAGGGGAAGGCCTCCACTCCGTTGGAGGGACCAGGTGGAGAGCGACCTGGTTACACTTGGAATCTCCGACTGGCGCCGAACTGCGAAGGAGAGAGAGAGGTGGCGCACTATCGTCGATTCGGCTATAACCGGCTAAACGGTTGCAACGCCAATCACATACATACATTCCGCACTGCATCAATAATTGGTTGCACTATCCAAAAAAAATTGAGTCTTCTTTGGGTTTCAGGAACGTCGCTTGGAAAAACGACGTGGAATGCTTCTCTTAACTTAAAAAATCTGTCGCGAGTCATTGTTTCCGCTACCAGTGGAATTTTAAATTTGTTCTGCCAATACATTTGAATTCTAGGAAAGTGAATGCAACCCATTGCAATGTGCATTCCAAAAAAGTTTTTGATTTCCATACCACCTGCATTCGCAAATTCGTATCTATTAGAGCAATTAACCGCATTTTCGAAAAATACGTTACAGTGTCTATCAGAAGGTGCATCTAAAAATCACACCATCATACTAACCGGTTCAATATTTTCTTCGTGACCTAACTCAGGAAGCAATCCTTCAATATTTGCTTCTTCCTCGCCTTCACTGTCGGTGCTGTCCGATGGCTCATAATTTTTGTTTCGTTCTTCATCATCACTGCTAAAATCGGGGGCGTCTGAGGCCTCTAGCACTGCCAAAATATCATCATCTGTAAGCATTTCTTTGAAATGAAAAGCACTTGTATTTAGTTACTTAAGACCTGATACGCACAATTGATGCACTTGTTGAAAAGTACGGCTAAAACATACTTACTTTGCATTGAATCACTCCTATTCATTTTAAATATTACTACTATTTTTATACTCTCGCAACAAAAGTTGCTAAAGAGAGTATTATAGTTTTGTTCACATAACGGTTGTTTGTAACACCTAAAACTAAAAGAGTTAGATATAGAGTCATGTATACCAAAGTGATAAGGGTGACGAGTACATTTGAAATCCGGATGTCTGTCCGTCCGTCCGTCTGTCCGTCTGTGCAAGCTGTAACTTGAGTAAAAATTAAGATATCTTGACGAAACTTGGCACAAATATTCCTTGGCACCATAAGAAGATCAAGTTCGAAAATGGGCAGAATCGGACCATTGCCACGCCCACAAAATGGCGAAAACCAAAAACACATAAAGTGTCATAACTAAGCCATAAATGAAGATATAAAAGTAAAATTTGGAATAAAGGATCGCACTAGGAGGGGGCATATTTGGATGTAATTTTTTTGGGGAAGTGGGCGTGGCCCCGCCCCCAATAGGTTATTTGTATACATATATCTCATAAACCAATAAGGCTATAGAAACAAAACTTTCTGCAGTCGGTTCCCTTACGTACCCCACCATACACCATGAAAATAGTGGAAATCGGATAATAACCACGCCCACCTCCCATACAAAGATTAGGTTGGAAATTACTAAAAGTGGGTTAACTAACTAACGAAATACGTTTTTTTTTACAAAATGGAAAATGGGCGTGGCATCGCCCACTTATGGATCGAAAACCATATCTCAGGAACTACTCGACCGATTCGAATGAAATTCGGTATATAATATTTTCTTCACACCCTGATAACACGGACAAAAAATGGGCGAAATCGGTTCACAACCACTACTACTTTCCCTATAACTCAATTTTGAAATCCATCTTATTCCTTCACTTTATAATGTAAACATAAGGAACCAATGAAGATAACAGAATAAAACTTTACACAGTTAGTGCATATCATCTCTGGCTTCACTTGTGAAAAAATTGTCGAAAACGGACCATAACTTTTCAAGGCCCCAGATATCGAATATGTTGAACTCAGCGCCTAAGGATAAATTTTAACCGAAAATATGGGTAAATCTCTCAGATATCTCAATTTAATTCAGAGGAAATTGTTTTCTTCTAATAGTGTGTCTCTGTTCCAAAAATTATTAAAATCGGGTCATAACATTTCCATATACCTAATTATAGGTTTTTCAAAAATACGGTGTGCTTTATTCCGCATATATGTATTGGTTAAATTTCTTCAATAAATTGCGAGAGTATAAAATGTTCGGTTGCACCCGAACTTAGCCTTTCCTTACTTGTTTTAGTTATAATATGCACTCTTCACTATTTTTTCACTAATAATATTTTAATAATATTAAATACAACTTACTGCCGCAGCTCTCTTTGAAAAAATCAAAATACGACTTAAGAATTTCATCACCACGTGGATAACGGTAAACCGAAGAGCGAAACAGTGCAAAAAGAAAAGGTACACAATAATCAGCACAATCGATGCATTTCGGCCTTTTTAACATACGTGCATAAATAGTAGAGATCTTGACATTGAAACTTGACCGCACAATTGATGCATCACGGTCTGAAAGGGATACAAAGGTTAGGTTGAAAATTACTAAAAGTGATGGGCGAAATCGGTTCACAACTACGTCCACTTCCCATATAACTCAATTTTGAATTCTTTTGATTCGTTCACTTTATAATACATATATACATTAGGAACAAATGAAGATAGCGGAATAAAACTTTACACAAATACTGTATTTGAGCTGTGACATCACTTGTGGAAAAATTGTCAAAATCGGACCATGACTTTTCAAGGCCCCTGATATCGAACATGAAGAACTCAGTGCCTAAGGGTAATTTTTCACCGAAAATATCCCCATATACCTAATTATAAGTAATATTAAATTAAGTGAGCGTATAGTCTTCGATACATTGTATCTTGGTGGTGAAAACGAGTGAAATCGGTCAAGGAATTACCTCAGTCCCCATATACTATTTATGATGATTTGCGTTATTCTATTGAACTTTATACCGAATATATGGGTCGAATTGTGTTATCTTTATAAAATTACATCAATAAATTGCGAGAGTATAAAATGTTCGGTTACACCCGAACTTAGCCCTTCCTAACTTGTTTTTGTTAACCTCCATACGATATAGAGAGTCTCTTTTAAAATACTGTCTCGATGGTAAAATTTAAAATTTGGTATTATCCCCTGGTCGAAAAGTTCGATTTATGGAATGAATTTTGTATGAAATTTTACTTCTATTGCCATTTCAAGAGTTCGAGTTATGGAAGGAAATTTGTATGAAATTTGATTTCTAAACGCTATTGCCAATTCAAAAGTTCGATTTATGGCGATCTTCGACTTATAGAAGTTCGAGTTATGGAAGTTACACTGTATAAGCAATTCAAATGGGGATGTTTTCATTAATGATATCTACAACCAGAAAATAAACCACATTTTCAACCACAAAAGTCGACAACAACATTGCTCATAAAGTTGTTGTATGTCCTTTGGTGGTTTTGCTGATTTAGAAGTTGAGGTCTTCGAGCGAAAGGCACGCAATTTGTTGCAATGCATAAAGGAAAAGTCTTTGCATACATACATGCATGCAAATGATACAACAGCTTGTTGGTCATTTGCATACTTTTCAAGCTTCATCACTTGCCTACAGATTTGCCATTCTCGAAAAACAAAGTGTCACATAGTATTTTGCGTTTTTGAATATATGCATATAAACATGCAAATATATTTTTTCATTCTTTATCTTTGCTTATTTCCCCAAAAATCCCAATGCTTACAGATTTACGATCTTAATGTGTAAAAGTAGGATTTGTTTATATAAAATTTGTTATTTTACTGCGCCTTAATGTATATGATATATAACTGTGGGATTGAGCAATCCTGAAACTCCTTTTATATAAAATATCATATTTGTGTGTTCGAGCAACTTCTTCTTAACTGGCGTGGAAACCGCTTACGTGGTTATAGCCGAGTCCACAACAGTGCGCCACGCATCTCTCCTTTTGGCGGTTTGGCGCCAATTGGTAATACCAAGTGAAGACAGGTCCTTCTCCACCTGGTCCTTCCACCGGAGTGGAGGTCTCCCTCTTCCTCGGCTTCCACCAGCGGGTACTGCATCGAAAACTTTCAGAGCTGGGGCACTTTCATCCATTCGAACAACATGACCCAGCCAGCGTAGCCGCTGTCTTTTTATTCGCTGGACTATGTCTATGTCGTCGAACAACACATACAGCTCATCATTCCATCTTCTGCGGTATTCGCCGTTGCCAATGTTTAAGGGACCGTAAATCTTCCGCAAAACCTTTCTCTCGAAAACTCCTAGTGCCGTCTCATCGGATGTTGACACCGTCCACGCTTCTGCACCATAAAGTAGGACGGGAATGATGAGGGACTTGTAGAGTTTAGTTTTTGTTCGTCGAGAGAGGACTTTACTTTTCAATTGCCTACTCAGTCCATAGTAGCACCTGTTGGCAAGAGTGATTCTGCGTTGGATTTCAAGGCTGACATTATTATCGGTGTTAATGTTGGTTCCTAGGTATACGAATTTATCTACAACTTCAAAGTTATGACTGTCAACAGTGACGTGGGAGCCAAGACGCGAATGCGCTGACTGTTTGTTTGATGACAAGAGATATTTCGTCTTGTCCTCGTTCACCACCAGACCCATTCGCCTCGCTTCCTTATCCAGGCGGGAAAAAGCAGAACTAACGGCGCGGGTGTTGTTTCCAATGATATCGATATCATCGGCGTACGCCAGTAGCTGTACACTCTTGTAGAAGATTGTACCTTCTCTATTTAGCTCTGCAGCTCTTATAATTTTCTCCAGCATCAAGTTAAAGAAGTCGCACGATAGCGAGTCACCTTGTCTGAAACCTCGTTTGGTATCGAACGGCTCGGAGAGGTCCTTCCCGATCCTGACGGAGCTTTTGGTGTTGCTCAACGTCAACTTACACAGCCGTATTAGTTTTGCGGGGATACCAAATTCAGACATCGCGGCATAAAGGCAGCTCCTTTTCGTGCTGTCGAAAGCAGCTTTAAAGTCGACAAATAGATGGTGTGTGTCGATCCTTTTTTCACGGGTCTTCTCCAAGATTTGGCGCATGGTGAATATCTGGTCAGTTGTTGATTTTCCAGGTCTAAAGCCACACTGATAAGGTCCAATCAGTTTGTTGTCGGTGGGCTTTAGTCTTTCACACAGTACGCTCGATAGAACCTTATACGCGATGTTAAGGAGGCTTATCCCACGATAGTTGGCGCAGATTGTGGGGTCTTCCTTTTTGTGGATTGGGCAGAGTACACTGAGATTCCAATCGTCGGGCATGCTTTCTTCCGACCATATTTCGCAAAGAAGCTGATGCATGCACCTTATCAGCTCTTCGCCGCCGTATTTGAATAGCTCGGCCGGCAATCCATCGGCCCCCGCCGCCTTGTTGTTCTTCAAGCGGGTAATTGCTATTCGAATTTCTTCACGGTCGGGCAATGGAACATCTGTTCCATCGTCGTCGATTGGGGAATCGGGTTCGCCATCTCCTGGTGTTGTACTTTCACTGCCATTCAGCAGGCTGGAGAAGTGTTCCCTCCACAAACACAGTATACTCTGGTCATCTACCACTAGATCACCGCTTCATACTCACGCATTTCTGCCTCTTTCTTTCTTTTTCTGCAAATGCGTCTCGCTTCCCTCTTCAGCTCCCGGTATCTTTCCCATCCCGCTCGTGTTGCGGTCGATCGCAACATTGCGAGGTAGGCAGTCTGTTTTCTCTCCACTGCGAGACGACAATCCTCATCATACCAGCTGTTTTTTTGGCTTTTCCGAAAGCCAATGGTTTCGGTTGCAGCTGTACGTAAGGAGTTTGATATGCCGTCCCACAGCTCCCTTATACCGAGATGCTGATGAGTGCTCTCAGAGAGCAGGAGTGCAAGTCGAGTAGAAGATCGTTCGGCTGTCGGTTGTGATTGCAGCTTCTCGATGTCGAACCTTCCTTGTGTTTGTTGACGTGTGCGCTTTTCTACACAGAGGCGGGTGCGTATCTTAGCTGCTACAAGATAGTGGTCCGAGTCAATGTTGGGACCACGAAGCGTACGCACATCAAAAACACTGGAGACATGTCGTCCATCTATCACAACATGATCGATCTGGTTGCGAGTAATTCGATCTGGGGACAGCCAAGTAGCTTGATGGATTTTCTTATGCTGGAATCTAGTACTACAGATGACCATATTTCGGGCCCCGGCGAAGTCGATCAGCCTCAGACCGTTTGGTGATGTTTCGTCATGGAGGCTGAATTTTCCTACTGTTGTGCCAAAGACACCTTCTTTACCCACCCTAGCGTTGAAATCGCCAAGCACGATTTTGACATCGTGGCGGGGGCAGCGCTCATAGGTACGTTCTAGGCGCTCATAGAAGGTATCTTTGATCACTTCGTCCTTCTCTTCCGTCGGGGCGTGGGCGCAAATCAGCGATATGTTGAAGAACCTCGCTTTGATGCGGATTGTGGCTAGACGTTCATCCACCGGAGTGAATGCCAGGACTCGACGACGGAGTCTCTCTCCCACCACGAATCCCACACCGAATTTGCGCTCCTTTATATGGCCGCTGTAGTAGATGTCACAAGGACCCACCTTCGTCCGTCCTTGTCCCGTCCATCGCATTTCTTGGATTGCGGTGATGTCAGCCTTTACTCTTACGAGGACATCAACCAGCTGGGCAGAGGCACCTTCCCAATTAAGGGTCCGGACATTCCAGGTGCATGCCCTTAAATCATAGTCCTTTATACGTTTGCCGTGGTCGTCAGCAAAAGGGGGGTTTCTCATCCGAGGCCTGTGTTTCTTATTCACTGGTTATTCGTTTTTATGTGGTGGGTCCCAAGCCCTACGCACAACCGCATAAGCGGGATTCGCCTTCTCACTTTAGCTCGCTTCCAGACGGATGTCTGTTGGCTACCCAGAGGATACTTGGTCTAAGACCGGAAGTTGTGAGCTGCTTGAGCCACATGTAAAAGAATCGTTCCTGGCCACTCCCAAGTGAATGGCAGTCAGAAACTTTCCTCACTTACGTGAACTTCTACATATGACTCCATCCTCCACTACGAAACTCATTTTCGGAAGAGTAGCGTCTTTCGAACCTTCGAACATGAGTATGCAGCATCAAGGTAGAAAGTTTTCTGGAAGACGTGTAGCCGTACTCACGTATCGACGTAGACGACGAGAAATACTTAAACTTTATTTGATTGTAATAAGAAGTACAGTTTCTTTTAACTTTAAATATTAATTTTATTAACAAACATAATTTCATTGAATTAAATTAAATCACATTGTAATATAAAATAAATCCGTTTTTAATTATTCGGGATAATCTATGGCTTGTGGGAAACCAAATTATTATTTCTTTTTTATTGGTATAGGAATTTCTCATTATTATTAGTAATACTCATTTAACGTAAGGCAATATCGCGAAATAGCAATCTTGCAAATATGCGAGACCATTTTCAGTGGCGTTCATGGCAAGTTTACGCAATTCACAATCAGCTGATAATTCAAAGAGTTTATTTGGTTTAAAATATAAGATTGAAAGATAATTTGAAGTAGAATTCAAATATTTATGTGTTATTCATTCATTTTACAGAAACCAACAGCACAAAGATTTTATTATAAAATATCAGACATATTGCAATATTGCCACAGAGCGCTCAATTAACATATATTACCATATTGCCAATTTACCATTTTTATATAATTGCGACGTTAAATGAGTACCACTATTATTTATTTTCCATACTCATATTGCAACGGCTGCTTGTAACTAATAAACCCAAATTCGTATAAATACATTGTAATGCTAATGCTTATTGACCAGAACCATTCTTCCGTATGCCTACCTCTGAGTTGGAATCGATCTAACTTCCGGTTGTTATTATAACTGTTGAATCAAATATACAGTTTAAACAAGGACAAGGCCAATCGCACTGTGAATCACTTTGTAATATGTGTCTTTGTTACTTATGTATATGTTACTCAGCTATAGCATATTTTTGCTTTCTTTTAACGCCATTTGTTTACTGTACGAGATATTCGTATTTGTGCCTCAGCCGATTCTTCGATAAGTACTCCAATAGAACACCAGGAGAGTGTTGTAGGATGGCAGAGATAATACCATCAACTGCAAGCCTTGCAGTAATGTTTCATATTTGCAGCTGTCAACATAAGGAGGAGTAACAAGTAAGGAAGGGCTAAGTTCGGGTGTAACCGAACATTTTATACTCTCGCAATTTATTTAACTTTATTAATATTATATAATACACAATTTGACCCACATATTCGTCATATATATTGTATAAAGTCCATTGAAAGTTGGAAACCCTAATATTAGGTTAGAAGCACCGAGGTCCTCATGTTCGATATATGGGGCCTTGAAAACCTATGGTCCGATTTCGGCGATTTTTAGAATGGGGCTGCCACACTGTAAACGTAGTATTTGTGCAAAGTTCTGTACCGATATCTTCAATAGTGCTTACTTTATATATTGTAAAGTAAACGATTCAGATCGTCTTCAAAGTTCTGGTATATAGGAAGTAGGCGTGGTTGTGAAGCGATTTGGCCTATTTTCACAATATATCATTGGGATGTAAGGAAACTATTACAAAGCAAGTTTCATTGAAATCGGTCGAGTAGTTCCTGAGATATGTTTTTTGACCCATAAGTGGGCGGTGCCACGCCAATTTTCCATTTTGTAAAAAATCTGAGTGCAGCTTCTATCTGCCATTGCTTATGTGAAATTTAGTGTTTCTGACGTTTTTTCTTAGCGAGTTAACCCACTTTTAGTAATTTTCAACCTAACCTTTGTATGGGAGGTGGGCGTGGTTATTATCCGATTTCTTTCATTTTTGGACTGCATTAAGAAGTGGCTAAAAGAAACGACTGCAGAAAGTTTGGTTTATATTGCTTTATTGATTTGCGAGATAAATACAAAAAACCTATTTGAGGGCGGGACCACGCCCACTTCTCCAAAAAAATTACATCCAAATGTGCCCCTCCCCAATGCGATCCTGTGTTCCAAATTTTATTTTAATAACTTTATTTATGGCTTAGTTATGACACTGTATATGCTTTCGGTTTCCGCCATTTTGTGGGCGTGGCAGTGGACCGATTTTGCCCATTTTCGAAAGCAACCTCCTCAGGGTGCCAAGGAATATGTTTCATTAAGATATCTAAATTTTTACTCAAGTTATCGCTTGGACGGACAGACAGACAGACAGACAGACAGACGGATTTCAAATCCACTCGCCATCCTGATCATTTATATATATATAACCCCATATCTAACTTTTTTATTTCTTGGTGACACAAACAACCGTTATGTGAACAAAACTATGATACTCTATGCAACAGGTTGCGAGAGTATAAAAAGGGGAAGCTGAAATCTATTTTTAGAAAGGGTATACAAAACCTCGTATGAATGACTATGGTTTTAAATACGTAAAGAGTTTTGTTTCTGTTTTTATTTTTATAAGCATTGCATCTTGATTTAAGTTTTCTACTATTGTTCTTACCACTATTCTTTAAAGTGTAAATACACATATGGAAGGTGTTGCCGCGTTTTTTCACCTAGTGAAATGCAAAGTATATAGGCCACCGAATAAGGAGAATAGTGAATAGAGAATAAACCTTAAAAAGAATATACAAGAGCATACATGTAAATGCACACACATATACATCTATATACTCTCCTACTCAGAGAACATATTAGTTGAATTACTATTTTCTCTATAGTTTGTTTTTGAGCTGCTTTCAAAGAGTTTAAGCTGTCGTAAAATTTTATGAAGAAACCATAAGTTCATGAGACTGGATAAATTAAATTTATACTCATTATTTATCTTCTAGCTTATGATAGTTTACTAATTGAAATGAAGTATTCTTAGAAAATGTTTCTGGTGGGACTGCTATAAAAACGCGATACTGTTGCCTATTATATTTCGGGATTAGAGAACAAAAAAACCTTATCGAAGATCGCTTTGTTGTTTTCCAAAATATTCTCCATTAAGGGCCATACACTTTTGTATACATTTGGATCAGAGAACTGTGCCTAATTTCAGTACTTAGAGTAAACTTGCTTCAAAAGCGATGGCGGTGTCCACTCACACTCATAGACATGCATTGTGAGCTAACATCTACTCAAAGAACTATGAGTGGAGAAGCTACTGAGCCAGTCGCATACTTGCTATTGCATATTAATTGTATTTGTTTTACACATTCTTCTTTTTGATTTTCACTGACAAGTGGTGATCATACTCGAGACCAGCAAAGGAAAAAGCAAGACACACTCATCACCGGTAGCGCGTGTACTTGAGTGTTTATTATTGTATTGTTGTTCGTGTATTCTTTTTTTGTCGTGCGTCAGTTTTTTGTGCGTTGCTTATTAAGAACTGCAAACTTTTTTGTTGTTTTATGTATGCTGACGCAAATGTGTCATTCGTTGTGGAACATTCCCCGCAAGAACAATGTCAACCTTTTGACTGTTCGTACGATAATTAGAATTAAAAACTGCTCGATCTGCCACTCGTGTAAATCACATACAAAACACACAAAACGAGCGTGCAAAGAACAACAAAGTATTAAATGAACTCAATACTCAGAGTGTTGCTAAAATTTGAGAATGTCATTTACTCAAACCGCTTTTTGTGTGTTGTCGCTCAGCTTAAGTAATAACATGAATAAGCAGAAGAGAGTTAAGTGTTTTTTTAACCGCTTTGAGCTAAGTGGAAAAATTCTGTGAGTGTTAAAACCACCGCGACATATTTGGCTAAGTGTTTTTGATACACAAGTATGAGAAATATGCGAGTAAGCACGCGGTGTATTTTGAGTGGCGGTGCACTTCTGCAGGTCTCTGATTTGGACCAATTGTCGAAGCACTTTTACCACCCTGATTGTATTTGGCTCATCTTAAAACACCCATACAGTCCACTGCGGTTTACTTTCAGACTCGTACGCGTAAAACTACGATTCATCACCTGTCACGATGTCATGGATGTGTTTTGACGATCTTCATGAAATAACTTCATACCGTCTATAAACACTGGTCCTTGATGGAGTTTCATCATCATTCATGAATTAAGTTCATCGATGCACTGTTGCTGAGTTAAACCAAGTCGAAAGCTGTAAAAAATGAAAGAAAATGAAATAAAGATATTGGATGAGATTGAAATTTTAAGTTACTAACACAAATAGAGTTCTGAGTATGTATAATATCAAAAATATTAAACTTTACAATAAAGTTGTTCCGTTGTATATTTAATTATTGTCGTGAAAGTGGCGAAAGAATGCGCCTGAGGATAGTTTTCTGACATGAAACAGCCAGAAGTATTAAAATATTGAAAATATCATTAAGTATCAGCAACTAATATCAAGGGTTAATCACCTATTCGTTAGGCCTGCAAGTGCAAAAATTAGGTCACTTAATGTAGTATGTGACCTAAGCAAAGCACAAATCTCTACTGTATTATGTAGCAGTATATCCTGCCGTTCTCACTGGCCGCTAATGTGCATTTGTGCGTTTTAATTGCACTTTTTAAATAATTTATCGCTTTGGCTATGCACTACATTCATGAATGCGTTCATTAGCGTGCGCTAGTGTTGGTGTGGCTGCGGCAGTACATTAATACTAAACGAAATGTGCAGCGATCCAACCGGAAATACCAGATTATGCTTTTTAAAAGCAAAAATGGACGACTTTTCGTTGCTAAATAATAAACGTCACAAAATTTACGAGCCACTACAAGTTGCTGTGTGCTGCTATGTTGCACGTACGTGTTACTCGGCGGCTATATGGCCTGCATGTCACATTAATATTGCATTTGTAGCCCGGTGGTTGAAACATTTCATGGGTATTGAACCCGACAAAAGTGTACTTGTTCACATATTATCTTTCATACATATAAAAGTATTCCTGGGCATACTTAAATACAGTATCCGACAAAATTATTTATACCCTATGAATGTAAACACGAAAATTATTATATCTTTTAAGCAGTGAAATGTATCGCTTTGATTGGTATATTGCATTAAAAAAATAAAATTTGACTTTGAGACATGCTGTCTGCCTAGTTAAGAAAAAGTGATTCTGGTATGTTTTCCCAGGAGTCCTTCAATCTATTAAAAATGTCTCATTTATTGTGTTGACAAGAATATCGGTTCAGCTTATCATTTAAATATTGCTATAAATTCTTAATAAGATTTAAGTCAGAGGTTTGGGCTGGCCATAGTCGAGTTTTGATCGAAACATTATTTCTAATTCAACTTTTATGTTTGGGCTCATTACCCTTCTTCTTCTTAACTGGCGTAGAAACCGCTTACGCGGTTATAGCCGAGTCCACAACAGTGCGCCACGCATCTCTGCTTTCGGCGGTTTGGCGCCAATTGGTAATACCAAGTGAAGACAGGTCCTTCTCCACCTGGTCCTTCCACCGGAGTGGAGGTCTCCCTCTTCCTCGGCTTCCACCAGCGGGTACTGCATCGAAAACTTTCAGAGCTGGGGCACTTTCATCCATTCGAACAACATGACCCAGCCAGCGTAGCCGCTGACTTTTTATTCGCTGGACTATGTCTATGTCGTCGAACAACACATACAGCTCATCATTCCATCTTCTGCGGTATTCGCCGTTGCCAATGTTTAAGGGACCGTAAATCTTCCGCAAAACCTTTCTCTCGAAAACTCCTAGTACCGTCTCATCGGATGTTGATACCGTCCACGCTTCTGCACCATAAAGTAGGACGGGAATGATGAGGGACTTGTAGAGTTTAGTTTTTGTTCGTCGAGAGAGAATTATCTACAACTTCAAAGTTATGACTGTCAACAGTGACGTGGGAGCCAAGACGCGAATGCGCTGACTGTTTGTTTGATGACAGGAGATATTTCGTCTTGCCCTCGTTCACCACCAGACCCATTCGCTTCGCTTCCTTATCCAGGCGGCTGGTATATAAAATACCTTCCAAGTCCATTTTTTTGTGCTGAGGGCTCTAAATTTGTACTCAGCATCACTCCGAAAGACTCTTCCGTCATTTGCCTTCGATTAATACCAGATGTGATAGACCTCTGTAGCTACAGCAACCCCAAACTAAACTATTTTCCTATTTAAATGGCAAATATTGCCACGGTATACATACTTTTGTTGTGTGTAAATCTTCAAGAAGTTTTCATTCTGCAAGCGAAACAAAATCTAACGGTATAACTTATTTGGTAGCATATAACATCTACCAATAGTATGTTTCTTGGATGAAATATTTAAATAATAGTAAAAAATGTGGTGGGGTATCCATAACTTTGTCGGATACTGTATATGTATATTATATTATCAAAGTGTTTTTGTGAAATGATATTTATTGCATAAACATTTTATAAACAACATTTTAATATGAGTTTAATTCATGCTTTACTTCATTATATTATAATCGTGTATTTTGCTCTTCATTATCTTTTTATTTATTATATTGCAGTTCATTTAGCTATATAAACTTTTAACCATTATAACTAATAATTTTTACTTTTGATCAATAATGAAAATTGTTGCTTCGCTAATTTGTTTAAATCGTATTTACGGCTCATATGATTTAAATAGTTAGAATACTGTTGGCATTTATAAGCCGTAATGGCAGAAGTAATTATAAATAATTGTCATAAGTTTATACTGTGGGTCTCTGAGTACAAGAAAGATCATGTATTCATATAGTAATTAAATCTGTATTGTAATTTTTGGGACAAATTTTGAAATAATCGAGCAATTAACAATACTGCAAAACACTTGGCTGGGTATTAAACCAAACTATTTTTTGCGAGACATTGAGTCATAAGTAAACAAAGTATTATACATATATTCTCCGTTTTTCGAAGTTAGCATCAGCTTCTGACCAAATTTCTTTTAAATTTTTTTTAAATATAATTTATATATTCTCTCTGCGTTAGACATCTGTATATTTGCTATCTTAGTTGTCGTATCGTTATAAGTATCTCAGCACAGTGAAAACTACTTCAACAGATGACAGTGCTGGCAAGAGGATTACATGCAATCAACGCCCGTAATCCATTTACTAAACAAGAGGATGCAATAAAAATTAAGAGTAAACTGGAGTAAAAACTATAAAAAACCGAAAAAGAAAGAGTAATCGCATTAAAAAGAAACACGTTAGCAGAAAATATAAGCAAAGAAATTGTAGAGAAATGTAAAAACTTTTTCCTCCGCCATTAATCCCTGGGCACTTTTGTAGTGAAAACAAAGAGAAATAGTAAATTTCACACATATCTTTGGTGCACGTGAGTTTTCGAACTGTTGTATAGCGAGTACTAAATACATTTTCTAGTACATACCTTTTTTGGGACAATTATTTGCTAAGTCAAATAAGACTTCTTCATTTTACTCTCATCGGGTGACAATTTACTTCGCTGGGAAGAAAAAAACACATTATACTCCACTTATACTTTTAAATCAATTATGATTTTGTAAACAAATATTTTGCTAAAATTTTCTGGACCAATAAATAATATGGTAGAAAACAAGGCGTATACATTTATAATGGCTGAATCAGCAGGAGGTACTATATAAATTAAATAAATCTTCATATTTTAAGATAAGGAAGTAAATCGGAAACAATTGCTTTCCGACCGATAAAATCATCGGACTAATATTAAGTTTGATGTGAAAGAAAAGATTTGTGCAAATAAAACTTTATTCAGAACCTTAAAAAACCTTACCTCTACAATGATAATGATGCATTTGACAAATATAGAATTCAGTGAGAATTTTATTAAATTACATGTAAAGAAGAGCTAAATTCGAGTGTAACCGAACATTTTATATTCTCGCAATTTACTTAATTTTATTAATATAGCACACAATTTGACTCACATATTCGTCATATATGTACATATATGGTATAAAGTCCATCGAAAGTTGGAAATCCTAATATTAGGTATATGGGAGTTAGGTGAAGTTATGACCCGATTTCACTAATTTTAGGCACGGAGACATATTATTAAAAGAAAGATATTCCCTCTGAATTTCTTCAAAATATCTGAGAGACTTACCAATATTTTCGGTAAAACAATTAGAAGCACTGAGGTCCTCACGTTCGATATATGGGGCCTTGAAAACTTATAGTCCGATTTCGACGATTTTTAGAAGAGCGATGCCACACTATAAATGCTGTATTTATGCAAAGTCTGTTCCGATATGTTCACTAGTGTTTACTTTATACATACATATATTGTAAAGTAAACGATTCAGATCTACTTCAAAGTTCTGGTATATAGGAAGTAGGCGTGGTTGTAAATTGATTTGGCCTTTTTTCGCAACAAATCATTGGGATGCAAGGAAAATATCACAAACCAAATTTCATTGAAATATGTTTCGGAGCCACACCCATTTTAAATTTTGTATACCAATTTGAGTGAAGCTCTTCCGTACCTTCTTTATAATGAAATTTAAGGTATCTGTGGTAAGGTGTTTTCCCTTACTGAATTAAAGCATTTTTAATAGATTTCAACAGAACCTTTGTATGGGAGGTAGGACAATTTTGTGGCGTGACAGTGATCAGATTGTGCCCATCTTCGAAAGCAACCATGTTTCCAAGTTTCATGAAGATATCTTAATTTTTTCTAAAATAACAGCTTGCACAGACAGACTGACATCCGGATTTGAACTCCACTCTTCACCCTGATCACTTTCGTATACAGTTTGTTAACTAATTGTTTGCAAAATGCAAATTGATACAAAAAATCAACTTTGACATGAAATTTCTATAACAATGGTTTAGTTTGTAATGATTTTTCTTTTACAGTATTATTATAAGATATACCTATGTGTGTACATATCTAGTACAGTAATCACCGCTTAAGTGCCCCTTCTTAACATTCAAGACTTTTGAGACACTTAAACGGGAAAGGCACTTAAATGAATCCCGCTTAAGTGCCTCGAGGTACTTACCAAGCTTTTTTTCAAATACTTCGATCTTATATTTTTTTCTTTTAGAATGAAAGTCACATTTATTTCCTATTAATAACAAAAATAACTTTTTAATAACAATAAATATGAAAAAAACATTATTAAACAATATTAATGTTTTCATTTTGACAATTCTCAGCCATTAAATGTCAAAAATATGAAAAGGCACTTAAAAGAGGAAAATTGCAAACAATTTTGTATTTGTGGCTTAAATATTCATTTAAGCGGGAAAAGCACTTAAAGGGGGTATTTTATATGTAAATTTAGAGAAAAAGCAATGATGCCGCAAAATATGGTCACTTAAGAGGGAAAGGCACTTAAACGGCTGGGCACTTAAGCGGGGATCGCTGCATTACTATTGAAAATTAGCTATAGTTGACGTTACTAAGCCAATGGAATACTAGAATGGCGTTATTTTTTGTGACCAGACGAAAACAATGACGTATTATTACGATGGACCCAGGAAAGTTTGGCGGAAACAGACTTCAGTCCTCCGTTGGCATATTATAGTTATCTATAGCGAAATTTATAAATTTTTTAATTTTAATGACAGATAGCGGTGGCTTTTTCCTGGCTACAAGGGACGAGTACTGGGGAAGGTTCAACACTTTTCTCACTTCCCCATGATTTCAGTTGTTGTTGTAATATTTTTTCATATTTCTGAATAATATTGTATATAGTCCTAAGCTTAGTATTTTTTTATTTTTTTCGTTGAAATAATGAAAATATACCAATTGGTTAAATTTTTATTGAACTTATTTGCACAACAATTCTGATTTCCAACAGGATCTATGCAATTCGAAACATGAATATATGCTAGAATATTCCCAAAAGAACACGCGTTGGTTTTTTTTGAAAGAATGCCCGTTCATGTTTCATGAATATCTCTTCGAATTGTGCTTGCATTTTGCAAAGAATTCCTTGACAATTGATTTTTTGTTGTTTGTGCTTATTCGAGGGCTATCTTATGTTTTTATACTCGCACAAGAAAGTTGATACGAGAGTATTATAGTTTTGTCCACATAACGGTTGGTTGTAAGTTCTAAAACTATAGGAGTTAGATGTAGGGTTATATATATCAAAATGATCAGGGTGACGAGAAAAGTTCAAATTCGGATGTCTGTCTGTCCGTCCGTCCGTGCAAGCTGAGTAACTTGAGTAAAAATTGAGATATCTTGATGAAACATGGAATACGTATATCTTGGCACCACGCCCACAAAATGTCGAAAACCGAAAATACCTAAAGTGCCATAACTAAGCTGTAAATAAAGCTGTGGAAGTAAAATTTGGTATGAAGGATCGCACTATGAAGGGGCATATGTGGATGTAATTTTTTGGGGAAATGGGCGTGGCCTCGCCCCTACTAAGATTTTTGTAAATATATCTCGCAAACTACTAAAGCTATATCAAGAAAACTTTTTAGAGTCGTTTCTTTTAGGTACTACCTTACACAGTCCAAAAGTGGAGGAAATCGGATTATAACAACGCCCACCTCCCATACAAAGGTTATGTTGAAATATACTAAAAATGCTTTAATTCAGTAAAGAAAACCAACAGAAACCTTAAATTTTGTTATAAAGAAGATGCAGAAGAGGTGTACAATGGTATACAAAATTTTAAATGGGTGTGCTTCCGCCCACTTATAGGTCAAAAACAATATCTCCGAAACTACTCGACCAATTTCAATGAAATTCGGTTCATAATATCTTCCTACCTTCCCATTGATATGTTGTGAAAATAGTCTAAATCTGTTCACAACCACGCCTACTTCCCATATACCAATTTGCATTTTGCAAAGAATTAGTTGACAAACTAAACTGTAAATACAGTGATCCCCTCTAAAGTGCCTTTCCCACTTAAGTGACCATATTTTGCGGCATCGTTGCTTTTTCTCTAAATTTACTTTTGCTTTTGCCGCTGAAATGCCTGTAATATTTAAGCCACAAAAACAAAATTGTTTGCAATTTTCCTCTTTTAAGTGCCTTTCAATATTTTTGATATTTAATGCGCAGAGTATTGTCAAAAGAAACCATAAATATTGTTTTATAATGTTTTTTCCGCTATTTATTGGTATTAAAAAGTTATTTTTGTTATTAATAGGAAATAAATGTGACTTTCATTCTTAAAGAAACAAGTAAGGAAGGGCTAAGTTCGGGTGTAATCGAACATTTTATACTCTCGCAATTTATTTATTTAACTTTATTCATATTATATAATACATAATTTGACCCACATATTCGTCATTTATATTGTATAAATTCCATTAAAAGTTTGAAACCATAATATTAGGTTAGAAGCACCGAGGTCCTCGTGTTCGATATATGGGGCCTTAAAAACCTACTTAACATAGTATTTGTGCAAAGTTCTGCACCGATATCTTCAATAGTGCTTACTTTATATATTGTAATGTAAACGATTCAGATCAACTTCAAAGGTCTGGTATATAGGAAGTAGGCGTGGTTGTGAAGCGATTTGGCCTTTTTTCACAACATATCATTTGGATGTAAGTTAACTATTACAAACCAAGTTTCATTGAAATCGGTCGAGTAGTTCCCGAGATATGGTTTTTGACCCATAAGTGGGCGACGCCACGCCCATTTTCCATTTTGTAAAAATCTGAGTGCAGCTTCCATCTGCCATTTCTTATGCGAAATTTAGTGTTTCTGACGTTTTTCGTTAGTGAGTTAACTTTTAGTAATTTTCAACCTAACTTTTGTATGGGAGGTGGGCGTGCTTATTATCCGATTACTTTTTTGGACCGTATTAAGAAGTGGCTAAAAAAAACGACTGCAGAAAGTTTGATTTATATAGCTCTATTGGCTTGCGAGATATGTACAAAAAACTTATTTGGGGCGGGGCCACGCCCAATTCTCCAAAAAAATTACATCCAAATAAGCCCCTTCATAGTGCGATCTTTCATACCAAATTTTATTTCCATAGCTTTATTTACGGCTTAGTTATGGCACTTTACGTGTTTTCGGTTTTCGCCATTTTGTGGGCGTGGCAGTGGTCCGATTTTCCTCAGACGGACAGACATACGGATTTGAACTCCACTCTGATCACTTTGGTATATATTACCCTATATCTAACTCCTTTAGTTTTGGGTGTTACAAACAACCGTTATGTGAACAAAACTATAATACTCTCATTAGCAACTTTGTTGCGAGAGTATAAAAATATTAGAACGAAGTATTTGATAAAATGCTTGGTAAGTACCTCGTACCTCTCTTAACAACTTTGTCGCGAGAGCATAAAAAAACTTGTAATTTTAAATTTGATCAAAGTTTGTGAGACCTTTATCATATATGTATGTACATACTTTTACATTGTACTACACATAATTTCATAAATCAATTTTCTCCTACCACATTTCATGCCATTATATTCTTTAATATGTGCAAATTGCGAGACATAAGTTTTAGTATATACATACATTTATATATTTAGTATATACATCCTTATTTATTCATTATCATACTGTTGCTTCAGAATCTCTTGGTTCAGTTTCAAACTAATATTTTTGTAAAAATCAAATTATATTTTCATTGAAGATTGCTCAGTTCGTTAGGGCACTAATACGTGTAGTTTGACCCGGTAAAACCGTGAGAGCCTACAAATGCTGTAACCTATTGGGATACATTGCATATTATCAGTTTCCTTTGACGTATCACAAATAACAGATTTATATAAGCCATGAAACAAAAAATACACTTATGAAGGTGTAACTGTCGGTAGTAGCACCAGCTAGCAAGTGCAGCTGCATCTCAAAGATTTCATTCACATTTATTCGTACACACTTTTTGCCGATATATTCCGGCATTAGCTTTTGGAAAATGGCCAAAATGCATCTGATATAGTCACAGATTGTTGAGCCGCATTTCGGCCACATTCAACTAAGCTGTTTTTGCTGACACTTTTCGATGTTTTGTTAGCGCTGAAGTGGTCGAGCTGTTGCCACGGCTTATGACAATACTTTTTGCTGCTGCTACTTATAATACTTGTGTATGCCAAAGTATAAGTATGTATGCGTGTGCATTTTGCGGCTTTGAATATTGGTGGCACTTGTTATTGGCCATGAACGTGACACGACATGCTTGTGTGGCCGCACGTCTGCAAAAGAATTTAAGGTTCAATACGTGCAAACCACTAAACTTGTCCTCTAGCATAAACATGCAAGTTTCTATATACACACACATAATACACATACATAGGCATGTGTTTTAATACGGAAAATAAAATAATTGTTACCAAAAATTTCTAAAAATTTGCAAAATAAAGGTAAGTTTGGAGAACAATGCCTGCACTTTGTGAAGGTTATGTCAATACGTACATATGTAATAATACAATATTTTGAGCTTTCAGGACAGTAATTACATAATTGTGTATGTGATTGGCGTTGGAACCGTTTAGCCGGTTATAGCCGAATCGATGATCGCCGTGCCAGTTGGAAATCCCAAGTGTAATCAGGTCGCTCTCCACCTGGACCCTTCAACGGAGTGGTGCCCTTCCCCTAACTCGGCTTCCTCCGGCGGATACTGCATCGAACACTTTCAAAGCCGTAGTGTTTTCGTCCATGCGAACAACATGACCTTGCCAGCGTATCCGCTGTCTTTTTATTCGCTGAACTATGTCAATGTCGTCGTATAACTCGTACAGCTCATCGTTCCTTCGCCTGTGGTATTCGCCATTGCCAATGTTCTGAGGACCATAAATCTTGCGCAAAATATATTTTATATAGTATTAAGCAGATTCTTAAGGTAATAAAAGCATTAAAGTTAGGTGCGGAAAGTTGCGGATGTATTTGCTAACGTCAAAATAATAATGCCCTTTAAATTAACTATTTTTATACTCTTGCAACAAAAGTTGCTATAGAGTATTATAGTTTTGTTCACATAACGGTTGTTTATAAGTCGTAAAACTAAACGAGTTAGATATATACATATATCAAAATGATCAGGGTGACGAGACGAGTCATAATCCGAATTTCTGTCTGTCCGTCCGTCCATCCGTGCAACGCATAACAAGAGTAAAAATTGAGATATCTTAATGAAACTTGGAACGCATGTTCCCTGAGACCATGAGAGAATTGCTTTCGAAAATGGGCAAAATCGGTCCACTGCCACGCCCACAAAATGGGGAAAACCGAAAACACATAAAGTGTCATAACTAAGCCATAAATAAAGTTATAAAAGTAAATTTTGGTACAAAGGATCGCCCTAACAAGGGGCATATTTCCACGTAAATTTTTTACAAAATTGAAAAATTAAAATGGGCGTGGCATCGCCCACTTATGGGTCAAAAACCATATCTCAGGCACTACTCGACAGATTTCAACGAAATTCGGTATACAATATTTTCTTGACACTGATGACATGTGTGGAAAATGAATGAAATCGGTTCACAACCACGACAACTTCTCATATAACTTAATTTTGAATTCCATTTTATTCCTTCACTTTTTAATATATACATAAGGAACCAATGAAGATAGCGAAATAGAACTTTGCAGAAATACCGTATATGATCCGTGGCATCACTTGTGAAAAAATTACCGAAATCGGACTATAACTTTTCAATGTCCCGGATATCTAATATGAAGATATATAATATCCCTAATTTTTCACCGAAAATTTAGGTAAATTTCTCAGGTATCTTAATTTAATTCATAGGAAATCTTTTTCTTCTAATAGTGTGTCTCTGTATCAGAAATGGTTAAAATCGGGTCATAACTTCCCCTAGCTCTCATATATATAATAGGAATTTCAAAAATACAATGGGCTTAATAGTTCATAAATCGATATAAATGAAATATCTTAGTCAAATTAAATGATCATATAATCTTAGATATAATGTATGTTGGTGGTGAAAATTAGTGAAATCGGTTTAGGAATTAACTCAGCCTATATACTATATATGATTATTTTCGTTTTTCTATTGGACTTTATATCGAATATATGGGCCAAATTTTGTATTACATTTATAAAAATATAGCATAACAAGTAAGGAAGAGCTAAGTTCGGGTGTAATCGAACATTTTATACTCTCGCAATTTATTTATTTAACTTTATTCATATAACACACAATTTGACCCACATATTCGTCATATATATTGTATAAAATCCATTGAAAGTTGGAAACCATAATATTAGGTTAGAAGCACCGAGGTCCTCATGTTCTATATATGGGACCTTGAAAACCTATGGTCCGATTTCGGCGATTTTTAGAATGGGGCTGCCACACTATAAACGTAGTATTTATGCAAAGTTCGTTCCTATATCTTCACTAGTGTTTACTTTATATATTGTAAAGAACTATATATTGTAACCGCAGAAAGTTTGGTTTATATAGCTTAATTGGTTTGCGAGATATATAAAAATAACCTATTTGGGGGCGGGGCCACGCCCACTTCCCAAAAAAAATTACATACAAATATGCCCCTTCATAGTGCGATCTGTCATACCAAATTTTATTTCCATAGCTTTATTTATGGCTTAGTTATGGCACTTTATGTGTTTTCGGTTTTCGCCATTTTGTGGGCGTGGCAGTCGTCCCATTACGCCCATTTTCGAACTTAACCTTCTTATGGTGCCAAGAAATACGTCTTCCAAGTTTCATTAAGATATCTCAATTTTTACTCAAGTTACAGCTTGCACGGACGGACGGACAGACAGACATCCGGATTTTCTCGTCACCCTGATCATTTTGATATATATAACCCTATATCTAACTCGTTTAGTTTTAGGACTTACAACCAACCGTTATGTGGACAAAACTATAATACTCTCGTAGCAACTTTGTTGCGAGAGTATAAAAATAAGTATAAAATGTTCGGTTGCACCCGAACTTTGTCTTTCCTTACTTGTTACATTATAGATTACCTCAGCCCTCATAAAGTATATATGATAATTTTCTGTTATTCTGTATAACTATTACACTGGTTTACAGCAAAAATGTTCCATGAACGCCACTATCCAATTTGTATGTGAAATGGCTCGCTGATTTCGAAAATCGAGTTAATTTTTTTTTATGGATACGTTTTTGAGATATTTGCAATTTACCGTTATTCGACCAAAAAAATGGTGTCTTCATTTAATCAATAGTCTTTGCAATAGCATACATTGGCTTCCTTCGAAAGAGAAAAGAAAGAAAGAGACGAAAGTGACGAGCATGGCGAAAGGTTTCACCAGCAAATGCAATTAATTGAGAATCGATACCAAGGTTTCTGGGACGTCGGTATGATGGGTGCCTACTGTTGGTTTCTCATAAGAGGAACCGATCCTAAACTAAATAAACGACAAAACAAAACACATAATCATTTCGACTATAATGTAAGAACATCAACTTAAGACAAAAATAACACATTGTTTTAATATATATTACTAATATATAAATAAATGAGTTTATAAAAACTAAAAACGACATGAAAATTGACTTTTTACTTAACAGAAACAGCGCATAGCCAGATATCCCACCCCTACTTTACACACGACATACGCATATACGTATACATTGACTTTGCGAGACTTGGATATATTTATTTGATCATGTACAACTTTCCTATTTATCCATGGATTTTGTTCGTTGGTAGCTTAATTTTTTCTAAAGAAACAGGACTTCATATGAAATAAAAAAAATTTAAAAAATATCTTTTGTTTTAAAATTTTTTTCTTGCCAAAGTTTATTTTTTTTTAATTTTTTCATAAAAAAATTTAAAAACTCGAAGTGATTAATCAATTTCTCAGAAATTATAAGGCCTATGGAAAAATGGTGTAGGCAATATTTTTAGGAAATTTCATTCACTTTTATTTTCTATAATTTGCAGTAAGATTGCTCAACTGGTCAGTGAGATATACATGATTAAATGACACCTTTTTTTTTGGTCGAATAACGGTAAATTGCAAATATCTCAAAAACGTATCCATAAAAAAAAAATTAACTCGATTTTCGAAATCAGCGAGCCATTTCACATACAAATTGGATAGTGACATCCGTGGAACAAAAAACAAATTCAAATTTGTGATTCAGTGTTATTAAAGTTATTCTGTTGGAAGTAATGCCGAATATATGGTTCATTGTGTGTTATCTTAAAAACAATGACATCAATATATTTCGAAATTATAAAATGTTCGGTTGCACCCGAACTTAGCCCTTCCTTACTTGCTATTCTTATAAACTTTTTCAGATTTTTTGAGCTAGCGGTATTTCTTGGCCTACTTTGTCGTAGAGTTTCATGCCTAAAAACCAGTTTAGCCATCTCATTGCAAACTTGTTTTGAGTTATAAAAAAATAATAACCCTCAATTATTTTATATAAATAATAGGAAGAAGTATAAAAACCTGGGACGGAAAATAAAGAAATTAGAAAATATATTAATTTTACAATTTACTGGTAGTACTTAAATCGTGTTTAATAGTTAATTAATTCAATTAAAATCGGTGTTGGACGCACAACGTCACAGTGACGTTCTCAATTAAATGTTTGTCAATGTTTGTCAATGTTTGCTAAGGCATAAAAAACATGCTAGCAAAGGAATTTCCGACTCCACATCCATTTCCGTTTCCGCATTCCATCATTATTTGCCGCTATGTTGATCATACACTGTCCTTGGCGTGGCTGTGTGTGTTACCAGCTTTGTAGTTGTTGCCATGGGGTATGGTTTATTGATTGTCTGTCTTGCTTTCTGTGGTTTGTCAACAAACGATACACCAGTCGCCAACTGCAATGCGTTTATTGAATTTGTTCACTGCAATTTGTATTGCTCATTTCAGAGCAAGTGTGTGCGTGAAAAGGTCGCGAGTCGGACATTGCCCTTCACTTTGTTGTATTGTACTTGTATATGATCAGTAAATACGGTAACATGATGGGAAAACTACAGGATTCTGACAGATGCACTATCAAAACTCCGTTTATTTCGAGTCTGCAGTGGTTTTAGAAACACTGCAATCCAATGCGTAATTCATTCTGCAATTACTAATATGTAAGTAATTCATTTTAAATTTAAATGAGAGTTTTCATTGTAAAATATTATTTTGGGAATTTCAATTTACATATTTGTTTTGAATTTACTACTAATGTAATTTCCACATTCAGTCGTGATTAGTATGTAACAAAAAGTGCAAACATGAAACGATCCAACGATATTGAAAAAGTGGGAAGTGGCAGCAAAGTGCTCACGATATAACGTACTCGTATATGTATGAGAGTAAAATGAAATTATTACGCTGTTTCGGCTGAGCGCAAATACTGGAAAGTTGGAAATCCAATACGACAACTTACGCGATGGCAAGGACATCTGGAAGTGGAAGTAAACTGGTGAGTTGGGGTACTACCCTATTGGTGTAGTAAAGTTCTTCTGGCGACATTCGCATTTACCTGACTATGCCCACTCAGCACTGCAATTCTATATAGAGGATAGTTCCGTATTTGCGATTTGTGTGTTGGGTTGTGGCAAATGTAGTCATTCGTGGTAATAGTTTCTTTTCTGCTTCCAATGATGTATTCACTATTACATACATTGCGACATCGCAAAAGAATATAATATAAAAGAACAGTGGTGGCGAAAATAATGCCTATAACCTAAAAGTTTGAATAAATCGCTCATTTACATGAATAGTGTCATAACTCAAAAAAATGATGTTTGAGTTAAGTGTGCAGAAATGTGCGCAATTTCATTGTCCATATTGTATACAAATTTCATTCTGAAATAAGAATGTGACGTTATTAAGCTTGTTATATTGCGTTATTTTTTAACCAAAACAACGACCCATTTCAGTTGTGCCAGAATTAGGCATGGTTTTTTTATTGTCATAGGGTGAATTTGGGTTTCTTTTCAGAAAGAACGACACATTTTGTATTACAACGATATTGGTGAAAATGTAATTAAATTTTTTATGTTGTTTTTTTTATCGGCAAAAACGACACATTTAACTTATGACGACGAATTTTTTTACAAATGTACATATATTTTTCAAAAATAACGACATAATTCAAAACGTGTCACGTTTATGCCTAAGAAAAAGTCTTAGTACACTCTTTTTAGTCCACCTATGCTCATTATGGTTTTTAAGATATTACATGCCACTAGTTTAGTCAATAAACTTATGGCGTTTTTCTATATTTACTAAATAAGAGACAATTGAAAACTTTAAACCTCTCTCCTGAAAATGCATTTAAATAAATATTAATTTTATATACCTTAAAATAATTGATTATAATCTGCTCGAAAACGGACGTATGTACATTTAAAGTTAGAGTTCATGAACTGTCCAAAATGCCTCCTATCATAAAAATGAATCCAGACAAAATGAATCGAAATCAAATTACTCACCGTTACCTTAACTTTCTTTGTAGAATGCAGCATAAAAACCAGCATTTTAGAAGTCTTGTGTACAAAGTTTTCTATCCATACTGTAGCTTTGTTCATGTGTTTATGATTAAATTTAAATTGACGGTTGGTGCGTTACGGCTGACTAAAACGCAATGTGATTTGCGAAAAAACATTTGTGGGTGCATTGGCAAATATTGGCGTCGGTTGCCATTGTATCCAGGGATGAGGAATACATTTAAAATTAAATGGAAAAGGAAATAGTTTGAAGAAGCCAAGAAGGTAACAAGACTGCTGGTAAAAATAGAAGGTGCGTGTTGTAGTTCGGTATGAGGGGATGAGGTGGTATACAACATATAGATAGCAATCTTCTGAATTGGCATCATTTTTACATTTTTATTGATGCGTCGCAGCTGGTTCGCTTGAAATGGCAATTTATTGCATATTTTTTACAATCCCTCCAATACATATCTTATGTAAATATATACATATATATACACAATATAATAACACCACTCCTCAGTGAGAAAATATTTTCGTTCAAGCGTGATAAATAAATTGATAAATAGAAATGAAAACAAATATAAAGAAGAAATATCTAATAGATTCACTTAAAATTCATAAAAAAAATAAAATCGATGGGGCTTACTGAATTTGCAAATGCAATTTTGAAAGCAATTTGAATTTGCACAAATTGATAGGGCTTCTTTCTCCTTAAGATTTAATTAAAATTTTCGGTTGATTTTTCGTCTCACATTATATACAGTTGGGAAATACAGAACTTCTTCAGTTAGTATTTAATATCGTGATTTTTTTCTAATAGTATGGTCTCTTGTTATTTGGTATTTGTTGACTTATTACTATTTGTATATGTAAATGTTCTAGAACAAGGCCGTAAATAATGATTATCGTTTTGATTTTTAAACTAAAAAGTCAATCACTTAGAATTGAACAGAAACAAAAGAATAACGTCATGTTAATCCTTTTTGGACGATCCATCCATTTCCACCATGATTTTTTTAAATTCAGATTTTTATGATTCTCTTCACCGTTAATGATTAATTTTTGTAAAAAGAATAAATAAGCATTATTTTTGATGTATACATTTTTTGCTCAAAATAAAACTCACTTTTGAATTAGCGGTTTCTTATTAAGTTTTTTGGTAATATTGTTTCATGTGTATGAGTATTTATGATTTTAAATTTTTTTTTGCTCAAAAATAATCGAAAATAATTTTATTTTTTTTTGTTTAATAATAGTGATCATTCATGATTGTTTACAAAATTACTCAAAACTAATTATTAACGGTGAAGAACATCAAAAAAATCAATATATGTTTATTATTACGTGATTTTTTAAATAAAACTTATAATCATTACGGTGACCGTTTTGCCCTACTAGAGGTAGATGGTGTAGATCACTACTTGTAGATTACATATATTAGCTGCCATCGATTGGTCACTTCTCTGCTCGCCATCTTTGGGCGCTGCTCGCCTGTCAAAAATTTTACATGTGAAAGTAACAACAAAGATATCTAGTTGAATTCGTGCTGGAGAGTATGCGAATACCTCATTAAAATTCCAATCGTCGCTTGCTGAGTGCTACCAAGTTTTGTTTTACTCATTTTAGAACCATTTTACTATTGTGAACGGCTCAAAGGACAAATTACTGTCAAAATAATAAAAATTGTTATACACAAATTTGAAATTGAAAAGAGCAGGCGAAGATAAATCGTCAGTATTTTTGTATTGAATTTATTGAATAAAAAACTTTAATAAAAATTAAATTTGTTGTAGAAAACGTTAGGCATAGACGGTGGTTGAAGAGGTCAGTGCGACCAAGTATATACAACTCGATTTCAGTGCTGCCAGTTTGTATGAAATTAGGAAAGTTTGTTCGATTGGCTTGTCTATAGCAGTTAGCCAATCGATGACAGCTATTATAAACGGTTGATAAAAACCTGTGGGCCGATGGAGCAGCCTTCGCCTTGGTGTCACACAAACTCTTTCGCCCAATATATTTTGCTGAATATTACCTACGCGGTGTCTTGGGAAACCGTGTGCCCTTTCAATCGGCGGTCTGTCAACTCAAGGTTGAGGATTTTGTCGCGATATTTTTTCTAGATTGTACGGACACGCTCGCTTCCACACGATAGCATAAGCAGAAAATTTTACAGTAAAGATGTTACAAATATCAAAACTAACCAAAAACGAATGAAATCTGTTTACATAATATAATCTGTCCCTCTGGTTGACTAGGTATTTATTGTTGTATATTCCCCCATAACAAAAAGTAACTTTTTATGGAAAATGTTTGTTTAATTGGAAAAGTTTGTGGACACATCTAAATATTTCACATTCCTTTAGTTCATACCAATTGAATGAAGGACAAAGCGTAAAGAACGACCGCAACCAATGTTCGACATATTCATCTTGGTGACATTTCCTGTTTATAGATAAATACTTATTCACACAGCTTGAAAACACAATTTGTGGATTGTGGAACCAAAGTCGTTCTGACCGACATTTTGTGTTTTCGATGCGTTTTCATTAACAATTCACAAATTTATTTGTTTGTTTACATTTGAGCATTTTTATACTCCCGCAACGTGTTGCTAAGAAAGTATCAAAGTTTTGTTCTCATGTTGTTTGTAAGTCATAAAACTAAACGATATAGGGTTATAAATATCAAAATGAGCAGAATGACGAGACGAGTTAAAATCCGTCTGTCCGTACAAGCGATTACTTGAGTAAAACTTCTGATATTAGCTGCCATCGATTGGCTAACTGCTATAGACAAGCCAAACGAACAAACTTTCCAAATTTTTATACGAACTGACAGCACTTAAATCGAATTGTCTATACTTGGTCGCACTGAACTCTTCTACCACCGTCCATGTTTTACGTTTTCTGTAACAAATTTAATTTTTATTAAAGTTTTTTATTCAATAAATTCAATACAAAAATATTTACGATTTATCTTCGCCTGCCATTTTCAATTTCAAATTTGTGTATAACAATTTTTTATTATTTTGATAGTAATTTGTCCTTGAGCCGTTCACAATAGTAAAATGGTTCTAAAATGTATAAAACAAAACTTGGTAGCACTCAGCAAGCGACGATTGAAATTTTAATGAGGTATTCACATACTCTCCAGCACGAATTCAACTAGATATCTTTGTTGTTGCTTTCACATGTAAAATTTTTGACAGGCGAGCAGCGCTCAAAGATAGCGAGCAGAGAAGTGACCAATCGATGGCAGCTATTATTATTCTGCCCTGTACTCTAGTTATCAAATTGTCAGTGAGAGATGACCAGCATAATAGGGTGACATTTTTTTGTTCTTTAATCATATTAAAAATGGAGCACATTCAAAAAGGTAATGCATCATGTGTATAATGTTGAAATATAAAAAGTCACCATTCGAGAAAATAAAAGAAAACGCGCTTAACAACATTAAACAAATAAATTGCGATAGTATAAAATGTTCGGTCACACGCGAACTTAGCCCTTCCTTTCTTATTATACTCTCGCAACAAATGTTGCTAAAGAGAGTATTATAGTTTTGTTCACATAACGGTTGTTTGTAACACCCAAAACTAAACGAGTTAGATATAGGGTTATATATACCAAAGTGATCAGGGTGAAGAGTGGAGTTCAAATCCGAATGTCTGTCTGTCCGTCCGTCCGTCCGTCTGTGCAAGCTGTAACTTGAGTAAAAATTAAGATATCTTGATGAAACTTGGCACACTTATTTCTTGGCACCATAGGAAGGTTGCTTTCGAAAATGAGCAAAATCGGACCACTGCCACGCCCACTAAATGGCGAAAACCGAAAACACATAAAGGGCCATAACTAAGCCATAAATAAAGCTATGGAAATAAAATTTGGTGTGAAGGATCGCACTATGAAGGGGCATATTTGGATGTAATTTTTTTGGGGAAGTGGGCGTGGCCCTACCCCTTACTAAGTTTTTTGTACATATCTCGCAAACTAATAGAGCTATATAAACCAAACTTTCTGCAGTCGTTTTTTTAGCCTCTTCCTAATACAGTCCAAAAATGAAAGAAATCGGATTGTAACCACGCCCACCTCCCATACAAAAGTTAGGTTGAAAATGACTAAAAGTGGGTTAACTCACTAACGGAAAACGTCGGAAACACTAAATTTCACATAAGAATTGGCAGATGAAAGCTGCACCCAGATTGTTTTACAAAATGGAAAATGGGCGTGGCGTCGCCCACTTATGGGTCAAAAACCATATCTCAGGAACTACTCGACCGATTTCAATGAAACTTGGTTTGTAATAGTTTCCTTACATCCCAATGATATGTTGTGAAAATAGGCCAAATCGCTTCACAACTACGCCTACTTCCTATATACCAGAACTTTGAAGACGATCTGAATCGTTAACTTTACAATATATAAAGTAAGCACTAGTGAGGATATCGGTGCAGAACTTTGCATAAATACTATGTTAATAGTGTGGCAGCCCCATTCTAAAAATCGCCGAAATCGGACCATAGGTTTTTAAGGCCCCATATATCGAACACGAGGACCTCGGTGCTTCTAACCTAATATTAGGGTTTCCAACTTTCAATAGACTTTATACAATATATATGATGAATATGTGGGTCAAATTGTGTATTATATAATATAAATAAAGTCAAATAAATAAATTGCGAGAGTATAAAATGTTCGGTTACACCCGAACTTAGCCCTTCCTTACTTGTTTTTATTTCTGTTTCTCCATTATTTTGACAAAGTAGTGGAATTTGTTTACAATATCCAATGACAATTTAGAGCTGGCAAAATATGTCTTCCAATAATATCGACTAAACAGGCACCGATTATAATGAGGGGAATGTAAGTTTTCAAGTAGTTTTCAGCGAAAACTGTGATTTCGTTTGACAGATTTTGCATGGATGAAAACTCAAGTTTTCGTACGAAAACCCATTTTTTCTATGAAAACATGTTTTCAATGTCGGTCCGAACATAGTATTATGCAATCCATAAGTGTAATATCATATTTTTGTTCGCCTCCATACGATATAGAGGGACTCTGTTAAAATTTGCCTTCTATTGCCACTTCAAGAAAGGAAATTTGTATGAAATTTGGCTTCTAAACGCTATTGCCAATTCAAGTGTTCGAGTTATGGAAGTCTTCGAGTTATAGAAGTTCGAGTTATGGAAGTTCCACTGTATGTATATTTATAAAAGCACATGTTTATGAACATACATGAATTTACAGGTAGTTTATATACTCCACTAAGTTCAAATAAAACATTTCACAACGAAAGTGACAGTTGTGAATAGAATTGAGTCAATACAGCTATTTCGGCATATGACTGTTTTACATAACAATTCAAATAAGAACGAAACTCAGCAGAATATAGGGTACAGTATCCACGAACAACTCAAATTGTATAATACTCACAGTAAAGCCTGAATTTAAAGGAACAGTAAAATGGTTGTACATACAATAAACTAAGGACGTACTTGCACGAATGGGAAAGCAAATGTAATAAGTTGAATAACAGCTTGTAGTTGTAATCGTTATTTCTTGCGTAATGCTTGGTCACTAAAACCTTCTTAATCAAGACTTAAGTCGCGTATGGCTCCAAGTGGTTCCAAGCTTAGGATTACACTGTACATCATATTTTAACTGTTTGAAAATTATTTTAAAAGCTGTGAACTTTCATTATCTCATACATACATATGCACAAACTTACATAATTGCAGAGTACAAAAGAATATTATGCGATTATGCGAAACGAAACGAACAAAACTTACATATTTGTTTTCAATATAATAAGAGGAATAAACAAAAAAGAAATACTTCCGTTTCCGCTCCAATGAACATTAATAACGAAAACAAGTGCAGACTACAACAACACGCAATAAAAACAAAAAATAAATTCTTCAACAATCGTGAAAATAAGCACCCGAATAGCTGGTAGATCTGTGTTGACAGCGGGTGTTCCAATGTTGACACCAACACTTAAACAACAACAACTGAAAGCAAGCTCCAGTCGACTATGGCGGCTGTGAGGCAACATAAACGATAACAAAAACAAACAATATGGGGAAGTCTGTATCTGTGTCTGGAGAAGCAGCAGTGAGTTCTTGATTTAGTTGTGTTATTTTTTTGTTCTTATTGTTCACTTAATAAATTTGTGTAACTAACTACTCAGCAGCCGTCTACGCAGCGCAAAGCTTATTTCATTTTCTACATTTTCCACCGCCTTCAACTAGACTACATATAAATTTAGGGGCGTTGTAGTACCATTTTTTATGCTTTAGTTTTGCTTTGTTTCTTCCATTTCGTTTCGTTGAGTGTAAATGCTTTCTACAGCAGTAACCATCTGCTAGAGAGTTGGGATTTTCGGGCCACATTGCACTTCATAAATGGAATTTACACCCATCGTGAGATAAGATATGTGAAGTGCCACAGAAAATGGCGACAACATCTGCAATCTTATTAATAAGTTCAACAACGAAATGTTTTTGAAAAATAACAAAAATGGAATTGAGGAAACCAATAATAACAAGTAAGGAAGGGCTAAGTTTGTGACCGAACACTTTATACTCTCGCAATTTATTTATTTAATTTTATTAATATTATATAATACACAATCTTACCCACATATTCATCATAAATATGGTATAAAGTCCATTGAAAGTTGGAAACCCTAATATTAGGTTAGAAGCACCGAGGTCCTCATGTGCGATATATAGAGGCCTTGAAAACCTATGGGTCGATTTCGGCGAAAAAAGAGAAATAGAAAGGAGCTGCCACACTATAAATGCAGTATTTATGCAAAGTTCCGTTATCTTCACTAGTGCTTACTTTACATATAGTGGTTGTGAACCGATTTGGCCTATTTTCACAACATATCATTGGGATGTAAGGGAAATATTACAAACCAAAATTCATTGATATTGGTCGAGTAGTTTCGAAGATATTTTTTTTGACCCAAAAGTGGGCAGAGCCACACCCACTTAAAATTTTGTATACCAATTTGGGTGGAGCTCTTCTGTTCCATCTTTATAATGAAATTTAAGGTTTCTGGTGTTTTTCCCTTACTGAATTAAAACATTTTTAGTAGTTTTCATAGCGCACTTCTGCAAAAAAAATACATCCAAATATGACTCTTATAGTGACTATCATAGTGCAATCCTTTGTACTAAATTTTATTTCCATTTGTGGCTTTGTTATGACACTTTATGTGTTTTCGGTTTTCGCCATTTTGTGGGCGTGGCAGTGGTCCGATTTTGCCCATCTTCGAAAGCAACCTTCTATGCTGCCAAGAAACAAGTATGCCAAGTTTCATCAAGATATCTTAATTTTTACTCAAGTTACAGCTTGCATAGACGGACGGACGGTCAGACAGATATCCGGATTTGAACTCCACTCTTCACCCTGATCGCTTTGGTATATATAACCCTATATCTAACTCGTTTATTTTTTTGTGTTACAAACAACCATGTGAACATGTAAACAAAACTATTATACTCTCTTAGCAACTTTGTTGCGAGAGTATAAAAAGGTGGCAATTGACGTGAATGTTAAGTGAATAGACTGCCATTTCTTATGTAATTTAAACAAACGGCAGCGAAGCAGCCAATTTGTCAAATGATTTGGCTTTGAATAGACCTTTATATATACATACATACATACTACTAATATTATTCATAGGTAGTCGGTAGCATTTCAATTTAAAATTTATTGGCACTTGCAGATTATATTTAAATACACTTAAAAAAAGTTAAAAGTAAAAAAGTCATGAGTAATGTTATTATACAACATTGCACCTTATGCAATGATTTATGATTCTAACTAACCAACATGGAAATAAATTGATTAAATCAATAAAATTGTCAATAAACTCGTACATATCGAATATCGCTAAAAAATGCTATAAAACGATTTTTGCTAATAATTACACTATATTTCATTTATCGGTGTTTTATTATGGCTATTTAAAAAAAATTACATCCATATATGCCCCTTCCTAGTGCGATCTTTATTCCAAATTTTACTTTTATAGCTTTAATTATGGCTTATGCTACGTTCGGACCGACATTGAAAACCTCTTGAAAACACAATTTGTGGATTGTGGAACCAAAGTCGTTCTGACCGATGCGTTTCATTGACAATTCACAAATTTATTTGTTTGTTTACATTTTGAGCAACGAAAATGGTAAGTTTTAGAATCTTTAATAATGTATGTATCAAATGTTTAGCAATATTTCTTTCGCTTCATCAGTTATCCTAATAAGCTACATACATATGTAGATACATATACATGGTTCTCAAGAATGCGTACACACTGGCATGTGCATTTAAGCACGTATTCTTCAAAGCGAACATCAAAGCTTGTGCTTGTGCGTCTCTCCAAAGTGGATAATTTGTATTTGATTTGATCTCACAGAAGCTTGTTAAGTTCATCCCCATGACAAGACTTTCTGTTATATACAAATTCATATATCCATATGTACGCACACTTTTATACCATCAAAAAGTCAGTAGTTGCCATCAAAGAAAAATTAAGTGACTAAAATTGTATGACCTCCATCACCGTTTCTTACTCCCGTTAACCTGTGTACGTGCTTATACCTATCATGTTATTAAAGCTTGCTGACGCATAACAGAATTCACCGCGGACGCGGCATCAAGTCGCGCTCTTGGCTCTCTTGGCTGAAGCATTTCTCGGTTTCAAATATGTAATTCAAACGCTGAAGATTAATTAGAGAGCAATTTATACAAAATGCGCCGTTGGGAGCAATTGACAGTAGATTCCCTTTGGAGCAAGTACTCAAGTTCCTCCAACATCTTTATAATGTATATATTTATATTTCGAAAAATGTGTAGACGAACTCTGTAGAAAATGGATTGCATTTAAGATTTATTGCGTCAACTTGGAATATGATAACAAATCGATATGATAATTACAAATTTAGTACAAAAGTGAATTTGTAAAAATTAAAAAGTGGTTGAAATGTATCCATGTGTCTATAATACTTTATAATATCCACTTTTCATGTGAATTATCGAAAGTTCGAAAATTGTAGTATATGGGAAGTGTGCGTGTTTGAGTCGATTTCGCTCATTGTCAAACTATAGCATTGGAATCTCAAAGAAGTATCATAGATCTGATTCCGAAATTGAAATTAGTCGAGTAGTTTCTGAGATATGGCTTTTGACCCATAAGGGAGCTGACCCAGCGGAAAAAGTTTCTTCCGCCTTAGAGGCAATAAATGAGGAGAGTTTTAATTTTATTGAGTTAATTTTTTAGAATAACATAAAAAATGAAGTATTTAAATTATTCTTTATTAGCTATGTATTTTGAAGCATGGGTTTGCTCTCCAGTCAAGAATCTTGTGATAGACGACCTTTTTCGTTTTTTCGTTTTATAATCAACTTTCAAGGATTGGCCTTGTAATTTGTTAATACTTATAGCGAATGCAAGAGGGATCAGAAATTGAAGTCGTTTGAACTCAAACATCATATTGGTAGGATGCATGATTACTACGAAGCCTAAAGAGTCGTAAATTGTATGGTTCAACTGGCACATCCAAGAGTTAAAAAATTCAATTGAATAGTTAATGGCTTCATCTTAATTTATTACACAGTCAATAGATTTGAATGAATGAAGTGTACCAATGATCTAATTCGGAATTATGTAGTTAAAGTCACCTACTTCTTTATTCTTAGCCGGCAAAATTGCTCGCCCATTCAAGCATTCATTATTTTTGTGATTGGGAGCATCTTTTTGATGAGTTCGTTTTTCGATGAGACAAAGTTACAGGAATTCGAAATTCATTCGATTTGTCGAAAGGTACTCGACTATTACCAATTGTCAGTAATTGGTGAGAGATATCTTCAACAGATGTATCATTTAGGAACACAACTCTCATGTTTGTTGTTAGCTGAAGTTCCTTCACATAACGCCATTTGATAATTTGAGGCAATCGTTTATTTCGTCAGTTGATCTTTTTTGGGGGAAATCACCAGACAGTAAAATCATTGCGCCTTTAAAACATCTCCAGTCATTTTGTATATATTTTACTGTTCGGTTAAGTGCTTCCAATACACGTTTATGCGCCATTGTAAATTCGTCCCATATGATTTTCGATGCTGATAAAACTTGGGCCATCGCGGAGCGTTTTGCAATATTACATGTTGATTCTTCAACAGTTTGAAGATTACACTGTAATTTTATAGTTCAAATACTGAACGACGTAAACCCGTAGACGGAGAGAGCCGATACGATCTAACTTATGAGATTTCAATGTAAATGAACCTTCATTACCGCTTCTACCGCTTGAGATATTCTTAAACTAACTCAAAATCACTGTCGAATACAATTATTTATAAATCGTTAGACTATTTTTAATAGTTGGATATGAGTTTTGAACTTTTATATTCTGAAAAAACAAAACTGAAAAGCTAAATGTGTGAAAAACAATCTTGACAAATTGAGCAATGGCAACATTAATTTCTCATTTTACTTTGCTTCTACGGGCATAACTTTTTTTTTTTATACATATTTCTTTATTTATTGAATCTGCTTTGTTTAAAGCCTAACAATAAGTAATAAAATCTTAAATCTAAAAAAGCTCAGGAATGTGGTTGAGCTGTTTTGGTAGAACGGTGCTCTCTAATAGGCTGGTAGATCTCTCCTTTTTAAACGTGTTTGATTGCAGGAATGTACCAAAGCATTAGCCAAAGGGTTTGGATGTTCACGAAGTTTAGAAATATATTTCTTTCTACTGTCCTCTATCTCCTTCTTTACCATAGGAATATCAAGATCTTTATGGATATTTTCGTTACGCATGTACCATGGTGAACCCGTGATTGTTCTAAGCATTTTAGATTGGAATCTCTGAATTATATCAATGTTGGTTGCACAGGTCGTACCCCATAGTTGAATACCATACATCCAAATTGGTTTTATGATTGCATTGTATAACAGGACTTTGTTGTCTAGGCTAAGTTTAGAATTTTTGTTTAAAAGCCAATTTAAATTGGCTGCTCTTAACTTCATGCATGTTATTTTACTCGCTATATGTTTCCGCCACGTGAGCCTTCGATCCAGGTGAATCCCAAGATAAGTTACTTCATTCGCTTGGGGTACTAGCACATTGTTTATTTTAACTGTCCGGCATGTTTCCGATCTTAGCGAGAATGTAACATGCTTGCATTTTTGCTCATTAATATTTATACGCCAGTTGGCTAGCCATTCTTCGACGCAAGTTAAGTGTTCCTCTAATACTCTTGATGCTCTTATGGGGCATTTGTTACGGCTTATTAGGGCAAAAGTTGATGTCAGTACGTTATTAGCTATTGGAATGTCTGCTGTATATATTATGTACAGAGTAGGGCCTAATACACTGCCCTGAGGTACACCGGCCCTTATTGCTCGTTCTTCTGATATGAAATCTGCTACTTTAACTGTAAATTTCCTATTTCTTAAATATGACTCCAATGTTTTATGCAATTCGTGAGGTAAAACGTTTTTGATTTTCCATAAAAGGCCTTCATTCCAGACCTTATCGAACGCCTGAGCTACATCGAGAAAAATAGCTGAACAGTACTCTCTGTGCTCGAATGCCTTCCTGATTCCGTTTGTATCTCTATTCACTTGCTCTACTGTGCCATGTTTAGCACGAAACCCGAATTGGTGGGTTGGTATTATATTATTTTCGTGGAGGAAAGGAGACATTTTTGATAGTAAAACTTTTTCGAATATTTTGGAAAGACAGGGTAAGAGACTTATTGGTCTGTAGGAAGACGGTTGTGTTAAGTCTTTTCCAAGTTTATCTATCATGATGAATTGCGACTTTTTCCACGAAATTGGATAGTACCCGAAACCAAGAATTGCATTAAAGAGCAAAGAGAGCACTGATATAGCAATATTTGGCAACTCAATTAACATTTTTGGAGTAATATTATCGTGTCCTGAAGACTTTTTCGGATTTAGCTCTTTTAGGATCTTGGTAATTTCATAAGTAGACGCCCTAATAGACACGCTTGACTCGTTTGCGATATTGGGCAAAGTTGGCAACTTAAAATTGTTTTTTGGACCATTGGGTTGAAATACCTTTTCTAGGTGATTTGCAAAGCAATTTGCCTTTTCCTCATTACTACGCGCCCAATTACCATTCAAATGTCTTATAGGCATGTTGGAATCTACTGGTGGCTTAAAAGACTTTTGGGCTTTCCAAAGAGAGTTTTTCTTGCTTGAATTTGGACACAGGTGCTTTATATAATTTTCAGTATTGTATTCTTCATCGCGTTTAAGTGCTTTTTTTAACTTACGTACAGCCGATTTAAGTTGACGCAGAGTTGAAGGGGAACGACTTAACTGCCATTCACGTCTGGCTTGCCTTTTCTCATTTACAAGCTTTTCTATTTCAATATTAGAGATGTTTCTAAAAACCTTAACGTTTCTTTTAGGTGTTGTCAAGACAGCTGCATTAGTTATTACATCATTGAATTCCATTATGCTTTCATCAATATCTCTTCCTGTACTTATTTTTAAATCGATATTAATGTGGCTACCGATATATTTTCTATATTTCAACCAGTTAGTTTTAAAAGATGTTAGAGATACTTTTGGCTCAAATATCATGGGCTGTTCGCATAACTTTATAAGTACAGGAGAATGATCAGAACATAAGTCAATACATGTATCTACTTTTATTAGCGATCTATCTATATTTTTTACTACAGCAAAATCTATTAAGTCTGGTATTTTGTTTCTATCACTGGGCCAGTATGTCGGCTTACCAGGAGATATTATATCAAGGTTATTGTGCTTCTTTATAATAGTGTTGTACAGCTGTCGTCCTTTCGGATTAATAAGACGTGAGCCCCAGTACATGTGTTTTGCATTATAATCACCACCTGCTAGAAATCTTGGACCTAGCGTTCCAAAAAAATCTTTAAATTCACAGGCTGTAATTTTAAAACGAGGTGGACAGTATATAGCCGTCAGATTGAGGTCAGAACCTCGATTTTTCAATGATATTGTTGTAGCTTGTAGCTGCGCTGTAGCATGTGGTTTTAAAGCATGGTGGTTTAGCCGATTTCTAACCAATACTGCTGTTCCACCGTGCGCCTTTCCATCTGGATGATTTGTAAAATGAAGTCTATATCCCGGTATATAGAAATTGTTTTTATTTGTTAAATGAGTTTCTGACAGTAGCATAACATCTATGCTTTTTTCAGTCAGAAATCGTATTAACTCCAGTTTGTGTTGGTTTACACCGTTGGCATTCCATATGCAAATATTTAGCATACTCATTTTTTAGATAATAAGGTTTGTAACATTTGGTTTTGAGATTTGATCAAATCTTGGATCATGTTTTGCATGGTAGATATAAATTGTGTCATACATTGGGTAAGATTTAGAATCATATTTTCAATACCTCCATTTGGTGGACTTTGCTGTTGTTGCATTTGCACAGCGTTGCCTTTTACCACATTTGCATAGCTTCCCTGGACAAGGATATTCTTAGAATTACCAGGTTTCGAACTCTGGTCTGCAATTTCTACATTTTCATTACGAGGGATATTCATCATTTGGTTACGACGAGCTTGAATTCCCAGTGACAATTTTGATTTCAAGTCTTTATATACAGGGCAGCCCCTGTAGTTAGCAGTGTGATTTCCTCCACAATTACTGCATTTTTTATTTGTATCCTCTTTTTTAAGAGCACATTTTGAAGTTGGGTGTAAATCACCACATACCACACAAACACTGCGTAGAGTGCAATAAGATTTGGTATGCCCATACTCTTGGCAGTTAGTGCATTGTATCGGACCATTTCTTTTATGAGGTTCTTCAACGGTAATTCTACGATGGAGTAAATATTTTAAGTTATATATTGGGTGTGTTTCATTCTTTTTTAATGGATTAGAGTTTGGCAACAATTCGATTTTAAACATTGGTTGTGGTACTTTATTTCTATTGAAGATTTTTACCACATTTTTAATTCCAAAGCCGCATTCTTCAAGGGCTTCTTTGATATCGTTAGATTCTACCGAAACTTTTGACAAATTTTGGTTGCTACTGTTTGAACTATTAGTCTTGAATGAACCGTACGCAATCCTTCTAACAATTTGGCTGCTATTCGAGAAGAAGTAACTGCAACCACATTGTTGGATCTCGCACAAACATTGGCTACAACTAATGGCATGAGGAATGTTTTTTCAGTTCTACCAGGGACATCCAGGAAATATAAACCACCATTTCCTTCATCAATTAGTGTATCATAAACTTCTTTTTGTTGTGTATTCAACAGAGGTACATTTGTACTGCAAACTTTTGGATCGAAAAAACCAAAACAATAGGCATTTACACTCTAACGCATGAGCATTATATGAGGCACAGTTGCTGTTAGATTTGTTGAAATATCCAAATTGAATTGTTATAACCGTAATACAGAAATTGACTCAATAAAACGATTTGTAACATAACTATTACACGGCCAGTTAAAGGGTTAAATTCAAGATTTCAAATCTTCAAATATTCACCCAAAGACAATATTATTTTTTTGCCTTGTTGTTGTATTTTTGTTGAAAATGTTTTGACTGATACATTTTTCGTTTTGCTATGGGTTTTTTATTTTTTTGTTTTCATTTTTATGAAATTAATGCCTATGTTTTGAATAATAAATTTGAGTTTTACAGTGATCCCCGCTTAACTGCCCCTCCCCCTGTTTAAGTGCCTGTTTTGTAATGATTTTTTTCCATATTCATTGTTATTAATAAGTATTTTTCTTATTAATAAGAAATAAATGTGATTTTTATTCTAAAAGAAAAAACATAAGGTCAAAGTATTTGAGAAAAAGATTGGTAAGTACCTCGAGGCACTTAAGCGCGATTCATTTAAGTGCCTTTCCCGCTTAAGTGTTTCAAAAGTCTTGCATTTTAAGAAGGGCACTCAAGCGGGGATTACTGTATATGGAATGCCAGTTGCGTGTTTTATACCACAGTTTATTCACGTTTTCGTCACGGGAATGGAATAAAAAGTATCCTAAGCTACCTTCAAATCAAATTTAAGCCAAATCGGTTCTGAAGAACGCTTCAGTTATAAATAGTGTAACTAACACGAATTTCTTTTATACATATAATATTTTTTTTACATATACTCATGAGGTATAAAATTTCTTCCAAAAGTTTTCTGTTTCACTCCCTTTTAGGCCATTTTCACAAATTGTTGCACATTTGCAAGACAAATAGTAGAAGAGAAACGTCAACTATTTTCCTGATGTAATAAGAGGCATTCGTACCTTGAATAACGAACGCAATTATGTTTATTTTCAAATCATGAAATTAATTAGTCCTCTGCCTGCAGCCCTCCGACCGCTTTATGAATATATACAACAAGTTGTCCTTCAAGCTGCAGTCCATGTTTTCTGTTGTTTTCCATTTCTAATTAGCATCGCATTTGTATGGTAATTCTGCTGGGGCACTTGAATACTCAACACCCTTTTGCATATGGGATGTAACTGGCAGCGCACACTGAGTGGACAGTTGGTCTCCAAGTTTTCAATGCACAACTTATGACAGCCCATCCTCGAAGAGCATTTCACGCCGTCTGCGCTGTGCTAATTCTTTCGCTTGCATAGAATAATTTTAAGAGCTTGAAGAATTTAGCAAGTGCAAATGAGATTTATTATAATAATGAATATTTATGTGGTGCTACCTTATGTTATATATACACACAGCGTTCAATCATAATAGGAAAACCTTTTAACTTCATATTTTTACTCATACGAAGGTAAATTGTTATCACACAAATCGATCCATATATTCGGCATAAAGCCTACTAGAATAACGATAATACTATATACATATAATATAAAGGGGCTGAGGTTTGACCGATTTCAACTATTCGTGCCACCAAGCTCCATTATATTCAAGAGAATATAAAAATAATAAGAGCTGTGTAAAATAAATATTGTTTATATGAGCTCCAATATTCAGGGGAATGCAATTGGTAACTCGCTTGTTTGCACTTAAATTAAAAGCGTTTAAGTTCTTCTATTTGAAATCCATCCGCGTATCGAGGTCAAAGCGAAGCAATGCTGTTTTCGCTGCACCAAAGACATTAAAATATACATGAACATTTATATACTCACTTAAATAAATAAACACATCTTCTCCCACCGTTTGTAGGTTTATAGTATACCGTTCATCAGCGCCTGGTGCAACGATTTAACTTCTGTACTCTTTGAACAAATACATCTTAGAGCGCATATTTACTTTGCCTCGCATTTAATTTATTTCAATTTTCGCAATCAACTGTTGTATAAGTAAATAAATTATTTCCTTCTCTACTCTTACCCGGCTTATTTAGACTTTGCTTCCATTGATTCTTTATTCTTCTCACTAAAAACATGCCTCTTTCTTTCTTAGCACATATTGCACACACGATAAATTACACGAATGTGCTCGTAAATACATACATAAGTACAACAACATTCCGCAAACAACTAACTGGCCATATGTATTCAGTTAGATGTTTGTTTTATACGATTTATTTTAATCAAATTGATTTATTATCTTTTGCAGGATTTCAATTTATTTAATGTCAGGTGATTTGTTACCATATTGTATATAAAAGTGCCTTATAAATGTACATATGTACATATATATATATCTACAATATATTAACAATCAGTATGAACTACAATGACCATCGCTTTTGATACATCGATCATCAGAGTTTCAGTTTGAAAATGGGCGAAATTCGATTAATACCACTCTTATTCCTTATCTAGAAATATAGAAAATTCAGTCTGATTCTTTAACTTTAAAATACATAAATCAAACTTCAATAATATTTTCGGAACAATAGTCATCTAATCATCTTCGCTATTTGAGCTATTCAAATACGGCGTCGAAGAACTTAGAGGTACATGCGTCAGCTTCTTTGCAGAATATGGTTGGAAGAAAGCATGCCTGACGATTGGAATCTTAGTGTGCTCTGCCCAATCCATAAAAAGAGAGAGCACACAATCTGTGCCAATTACCGTATGATAAGCCTCCAAAATATCGCTTATAAGGTTCTATCGAGCGTACTGTTTGAAAGACTAAAATTAATACGGTTGTGTAAGGTGACATTGAGCAACGCCAAAAGCTCCGTCACGATCGGGAATGATCTGTCCGAGCCGTTTGATACCAAACGAGATTTCAGACAAGGAGACTCACTCTCGTGTGATTTCTTTAACCTGATGCTGGAAAAAAATAATACGAGCTGCAGAGCTAAATAGAGAAGGTACAATCTTGTATAATAGTGTACAGCTGCTGGCGATAGCTTTTTCCCACCTAGTTTGTTCTGCTTCTTCTCATCTAAATAAGGAAGCGAAGCGAATGGGTCTGGAGGTGAATGAGGAAAAAACGAAATATCTCCTGTCATCAAACAAACAGTTAACGCAATCGCGTCTTGGCTCCCACGTCACTGTTGACAGTCATAACTTTGAAGTCGTAGATATAGTCGTATACCTGGGAACCAGCATCAACAACACCAACAATGTCAGCCTCGAAATCCAGCACAGAATCACTCTTGCCAACAGGTGCTACTTTGGACTGAGTAGGCAATTGAATGGTAAAGTCCTCTCTCGACGAACCAAAATAAAACTCTACAAGTCGCTTATCATTCCCATCCTGCTTTATGGTGCAAAAAAGTGGACGATGTCAACATCCGATGAGACGACACTGGGAGTTTTCGAGACATTGGCAACGGCGAATACCACAGGCGAAGGAACGATGAGCTGTACGAGTTATACGACGACATTGACATAGTTCAGCGAATAAAAAGACAGCAAGACACGTTGTACGCATGGACGAAAATACTATGGCTTTGAAAGTGTTCGAAGCAGTACCCGCTGGAGGAAGCCGTGAAAGAGGACGACCTCCGTTGGAAATAACAAGTGGAAAGTGACTTGGCAGCACTTGGAATTTCCAAATGGCGCCAAACTGTAAAACGGAGAAATTAATGGCGCGCTCTGGTGAATTCGACTATAACCGGTTAAAAGGTTTCTACGCCAATTATATACATACATACAATCATCTTCGCACAAATAGTCATCTAATGATCGAAACTGGACTATACGTTTGTTATCTTCGAAATACCGAAAATATCGCTCAATCTATTTAACCCTATTATGCCAATGTTGCCTTTAAGCAAATCTCGCCTAAAAATGTTCAAAACCAGACTATAAATATGCAAGCCTTCACATATCAAATATAAGGACCTCAGTACCTATGTTTGACTTTTTAGAATTTCAGAAATATCCTAATTAAAGAAGTTATTAAAATTATTAAAGAAATACAATTAGGTCCATGTTTCTACTAACTCTCGTATACATATTAAAGAATTTCCATCTTCGGCTTTGTTTCGTATAAAGTAAACTAATAATCTTATATCGAATATGCTACAGTTTTATTCCGAAAATAGGTCAATCGGTCCTTTTCCATAATGGATGTGTATTATCCAATCCCCCTGAGTACCTAATATAATGACTGTATGCAACATAAGCTTATCTGTAGCTAACTTAAAAAAATAGTGTTGTCTTTTTTGTCAAATAGTCTTTAAACTATGAAATAATTAAGAGTTAACGGACACAATAATTAGAAATTTGAAAGAATGAAACTATGGCAAATGGGTAATTATTTACATACATGGGTAATTGTTAGGCTGCAATCAAATAATGTAAAAATGGAGTTTTATCAATTTGACCGCCTTTTATTTATAAATACAGTGGAACTTCTCTAACTCGAATCACCATAATCCACAAAAAAACTTCGAGTTAGAGAGACTTTGAGTTATAGAAATTTTCATTAAAACATAAATTTTTCAAAAAGCTGTGAAATATAGATTTACCCACAGTTTTAGTTATTTACTTCGCAATAAGTTTTATTTAAATGCATTAAAACATGTATTCTCTAATTTTGTTTGTTGCACTTTGATATTGTTTGGCTCTTGACGTCTGTATCTCATGCCTTTGTTACACGATTTATGAAATCTATACGTGTAATATCATATTTTTTGTTCGTTTGCATATGAATATAGGGACTCCTTTAAAATTGTTTCTTGATAGTAAAATTTTAAATTTTGTATTATGCCCTGGTGGAAAAGTTCGACTTATGGAACGAAATTTGTATGAAATTTGCTTTCTATTGCCAATTTAAGAGTTCGAGTTATGGCGATCTTCGACTTATAGAAGTTCGAGTTAAGGAAGGAAATTTGTATGAAATTTGCTTTCTATTGCCAATTCAAAAGTTCGAGTTATGGCGATCTTCGACTTATAGAAGTTCGAGGTAAGGAAGTTCCACTGTATGTATGTATGTATCTATTGTGTGAACTGGGAAAGAACCGCGCAAAATGGCCTTTGTTTCTGCGATTAGAATTGGATTTTTGTGGCTTTTCAATTTACAACGCACTGATAAAGAATTGGCGTTACAGTTATTTTGCGGCGCAATATGGCTGGGCGCCAAATAAAAATCGAATCGAAGGGACATTTTGGGCAGTGCTTTATCATACTAGTAGGGATACCACACACTCGCACGTTATACAAATGTATGTGCCTACTATATGTATTTATTTGATATAACCAGCAGAAATAATATGAGCTAGTGCCGGGTCCAAGCCATATACCAGGATAATGTTAAACAGTACTTAGTTGAACTCCGAACTTTGTCAACGTAAGTCATGATGTCAAAGTCTATTTAGTGATTTCAGATTTCAGATCAAGAAACTTTGTCTCTAAATACAATAGCAACATAATAATTTTTAATGATTTGTCTTTGTTGTTTGCAACAACTACTGCAACAGCGAACCATTCACTGCGCCATTTGCAGCTATCAACATTCACAATTTTGACCATCCCACAGAGATCTGAGCTTGAAAATAACTTGTAGGCAGAAATGTTTGTGGGACACCAAAGGATAAATTGCTCTTTATTCATGTACTTGTAGTTATGAGTATATTGAACGAGTTAGATATAGAGTTATATATATCAAAGGGATCAGGGTGTAGGTAGATTTCAGATCCGGATGCCTGTCTGTCCGTCCGTCCGTCTGTGCAAACTGTAACTTGAGCAAGATATCTTGATGAAACTTGGTACACGTGTTCCTTGGTACCATAAGAAGGTTGCTTTCGTAAATGGTCGAAATCGGACCACTGCCACGCCCACAAAATGGCGAAAACCGAAAACACATAAAGTGCCATAACAAAGCCATAAATAAAGTTATGGAAATAAAATTTGGTATGAAAGATCGCACTAGGAAGGGGCATATGTGGATGTAATTTTTTTGGGTAGGTGGGCGTGGCCCCGCCCCCAAATAGGTTTTTTGTACATATCTCGGAAACCAATAGAGCTATACAAACCAAACTTTCTGCAGTCGTTTTTTTAGCCATTTCTTAATACAGTCCAAAAATGAAAGAAATCGGATAATAACCACGCCCACCTCCCATACAAAGGTTAGGTTGAAAATTACTAAAAGTGGGTTAACTCACTAACGAAAAACGTCAGAAACACTAAATTTCACATAAGAAATGGCAGATGGAAGCTGCACTCAGATTTTTTACAAAATGGAAAATGGGCGTGGCGTCGCCCACTTATGGGTCAAAAACCATATCTCAGGAACTACTCTACCGATTTCAATGAAACTTGGTTTGTAATAGTTTCCTTACCACCCAATAATATGTTGTGGAAATTGGCCAAATCGCTTCACAACCACGCCTACTTCCTATACACCAGAACTTTGAAGACGATCTGAATCATTTACTTTACAATATATAAAGTAAGTACTAGTGAAGATATCGGTGCAGAACTTTGCACAAATACTATGTTAATAGTGTGGCAGCCCCATTCTAAAAATCGCCGAAATCGAACCATTGGTTTTTAAGGCCCCACAAATATCGAACACGAGGTCCTCGGTGCGTCTAACCTAATATTATGGTTTCCAACTTTCAATGGACTTTATACAATATATATGACGAATATGTGGGTCAAATTGTGTATTATATAATATAAATAAAGTTAAATAAATAAATTGCGAGAGTATAAAATGTTCGGTTACACCCGAACTTAGCCCTTCCTTACTTGTTAATAATTTGTCTTTGTTGTTTGCAACAACTACTGCAACATCGAACCATTCACTGCGCCATTTGCAGCTATCAACAATCACAATTTTGACCATCCTACAAAGATTTGAGCTTGAAAATAACTTGTAGGCAGATATGTTTGTGGGACACCAAAGGATAAATTGCTCTTTATTCATGCACTTGTACGTGTATATTGAAAAAATATAGAACAAATGTGGTTTTTTACCGGTTTGCTCATTCAAAAATCAATTAACATATGCATATATACTTACATACATACATGTAGATTACTTTTGAAAAAAAAAGTAGAACTTATGTGAGTTGCTAAGAGAGTATAATAGTTTTGTTCACATAATGGTTGTGTAACACCCAAAACTAAATGAGTTATATATACCAAAGGGATTAGGGTGAAGGTAGAGTTGAGATCCGGATGCCTGTCTATCCGTCCGTCCGTCTGAGGAAAATCGGACCACTGCCACGCCCACAAAATGGCCAAAACCAAAAACCTATAAAGAGCCATAACTTAGCCATACATAAAGTTATGAAATAAAATTTTGTATAAAGGATCACACTAGAAAGGGGCATATTTGGTGAACGTTTTGTAGGAAAGTGGGCATGGTTCCGCCCCTACTAAGTTTTTTGTACATATCTCGTTAACTGCTAAAGCTATATAAACCAAACTTCGTAGAGTAATTTCTTTCAGGCATTCCCTTATACAGTTTAAAAATGGAGGAAATCGGATTATAGCTACGCGCACCTCACACAAAGGATGAAAATTACTAAAAATGTTTTAATTCAGTAAAGAACAAGTAAAGAAGGGCTAAGTTTTGTATTCTCGCAATTTATTTATTTAATGAAGTACCAATTGGCAACTTATAGAAAATATTTTACGGGAAACGCAGAATACCTTACCAACTGTTACGAATTGTGTGCTTCCCTGTGGAGAACTCTTGTAAGTATGTAGTAGTATATACATATCTACAAATTACATATTTAGTTATTTCCTTTATTTATTTGAATATCATGGTTTCTGTATATATGTAGGAATAAATGCGTTTAAAAGCAATGCTCGCTCGTAACGCTGCAATAAGCTGGAATGGCGGCGTAGCATAGTTTTCAAAATATTTTGCTGGTCAAACTTTTGACTATTAAAGTTCGATTCATTTTTATATGTACTCGTATATACTTAAGAATTTCGGAAAGTTGTGGCAACAATGCAGCTACTTAGAGGTGAAAATGACATTGACAGCGGAAAATGGGTGAGTGTTCGTGCTGTCTTAGTGATAAACAAGCCAACCGCAAACAATTCACTTTAGTTCTTAATTTGTTGTTTGGAAATTCTCTTAGTTTGTTTCAAACACCACAGTACCTACTTACGACCACGCCATGACCTGAAAGTTTCGCAACAAAATGTTGGTGAAAGCTGTTTATTTTGTCCAACTTTTTATATGTTTGTGTGAAATTGTCGTTGGTATACATATATATATAGATATAGCAGGTGTGTGCTCAAAATAATAGGTACACCAACTTTTTTTAAGTAAATCACATCAAAAATTAGATTTCTTTAAATTTTTGAGAAATGTGGAAACGCAATTCTATTGTTTAGATGTTTACAAGTTAAATCAAATAAACTTCACGTAAAACAAATAAGGAAGGGCTAAGTTCGGGTGTAACCGAACATTTTATACTCTCGCAATTTATTTATTTAACTTTATTTATATTATATAATATACAATTTGACCCACATATTCGTCATATATATTGTATAAAGTCCATTGAAAGTTGGAAACCATAATATTAGGTTAGAAGCACCGAGGTCCTCGTGTTCGATATATAAACTTATGGTCCGATTTCGGCGATTTTTAGAATGGGGCTGTCACACTATTAACAAAGTATTTGTGCAAAGGTCTGCACCGATATCTTCACTAGTGCTTACTTTATATATTGTAAAGTAAACGATTCAGATTGTCTTCAAAGTTCTGGTATATAGAAAGTAGGCGTGGTTGTGAAGCGATTTGGCCAATTTTCACAACATATCATTGGGATGTAAGAAAACTATTACAAACCAAGTTTCATTGAAATCGGTCGAGTAGTTCCTGAGATATGGTTTTTGTTCCATAAGTGGGCGACGCCACGCCCATTTTCCATTTAGTAAAAAAATCTGAGTGCAGCTTCCATCTGCCATTTCTTATGTGAAATTTAGTGTTTCAGACGTTTTTCGCTAGTGAGTTAACACACTTTTAGTAATTTTCAACCTAACTTTTGTATGGGAGGTGGGCGTGGTTATGATCAGATTCTTTCATTTTTGGACTGTATTAGGAGGTGGCTAAAAAAATGACTGCAGAAAGCTTGGTTTATATAGCTCTATTGGTTTGCGAATTATGTACAAAAAACTTAGTAGGGGGCGGGCCCACGCCCACTTCCCCAAAAAAATTACATCCAAATATGCCCCTTCATAGTGCGATCCTTCAAACCAAATTTAATTTCGAGAGCTTTATTTATGGCTTTATGTGTTTTCGGTTTTCGCCATTTTGTGGGCGTGGCAGTGGTCCGATTTTGCTCATTTTAGAAAGCAATCTTCCTAAGTGTGCCAAGTTTCATCAAGATATCTTAATTTTTACTCAAGTTACACCTTGCACAGACGGACGGACAGACAGACATTCGGATTTGAACTCCACTCTTCACCCTGATCACTTTGGTATATATAACCCTATATCTAACTCGTTTAGTTTTGGGTGTTACAAACAATATATTTAACACTAGCAGACCGCTCCGGCTTCGCACGGGTTTAAACAAACATTTCAACAAACATTACACACTCTCACATACATATGTATGTACTTTGTCGTTGTTGTGTGGGTTCATTAAAAAAAAACAAAATGAGGAAAATTCGAACATGAAATTATATTTTATTTGCAATGAGCTAAAACTTGGTTACGGCCTCCGTTGTCTTTCTCTCTGATTATGAACGTTCAAAGTTCGACGCCCTAGTGCGAGCCTATATATTTTTATACTCTCGCAACAAAGTTGCTTCCACTCCAGAAGAATAACTTTCGTATAATTAGGACACCTTGATTAAATTTGGCACGAAATTCAACATTTCATTCTCTCTCACACAGCTGATGATGTGGAAATAATACCAACCAACAATTATTTTCATCAAAAATATTTAATGCTATAATGATCTACTCATTAGTTAGCCTTAGAAAATTTACGGTCGTTCTTTACTAAATCATACGAGAAAACTTAAACTCCTGCATTTCACTCCAGCTTATGAAAGGTTTCATCACATTTGAAAATTACAGCTTCGAAGTTGTATTACTTTCTGGTTCCTTTCTAGCTATATTGGAATCCATATGCTCTATTGACTACACACTATCGAGTAGTGACGCAACTAATTTGCCGCCAGTCATCCCCGTTAAGCGCCCAATAATATGAAGGCATACACGTGGCACGCATATTTAATTCCAATGCAAATGTACTCGCCATACTAGCGAGTGAGACCTCAATCCCACCTTTGTGGCACGTCATTTCGTTTATCTTCAAACTGCTGCTGCCATAGTGGGGCAGGGTCATTGGTAATGTAAACTAGGTTGAGTGGCTCTAATTTAATGCGCTTAACTTCACAGTGGCACTAAAGTAGCCTTGTTCACTTCTATACATTCATACATAAGTAAATACACAGGAATGAAACAGTTGCGTTCGTCTGAGGGTAGTTATGCATTTATTTTATTTGGTTTCATATAATTCGTAGAATAATAGGTTTTCGCCAATAAACATTTCATGCCACTACAAAAGTAATGCATACATACATACATACATATGTATGTACATAGATGTACGTAATAAGTTGAATGAAAACTTGTTTTGACCTTCTCTCGATTGCGTGTTAGTTGGAAATTTCGTCCCACCAAACTTTTGGTGCTAAAGAAACGATTTCTTAAAGTGTGTTTGCCTTCTGGTTTTAGTTGGAATGTATGTCCATGTAATGATTAATTTAATTTAAAATTTAGTGAAAATTGAAATGTTTTGTAAAAGGCGGGCTTTTTAGAAAAAACGAAATGGCCAATTTTGACATACCTTTCTTATTATTTTCCAAACTATTTTCACTTTGCAATGGTTGATCCAAACGGTAAAATACTTACTACACAATACTATTAATATATAATTTGTTCATCTAAAATGTTTAGATATAAGTATGTATGTATACACAAATCAAAATTATTGACATTACGAGGCGAATGACTTCCACTCTGTAGGTCCGTTCGTTTATTCTTGGGATAATTTACTTAAGGATAAAGGGTTATATACCTTTTCTGGGGTCGAAAAATTCGAAAAAATTGTATGTCATATTTTCAAAATGTATACTTTTAATAATATCCTCCAAAAATTTCAGCGCGATTGGAATTATAGAACCAAAGTTGAAGGTCTTTATAGTCTTAAGGCAAACGTGTCGCCTCGAGATGTGATGGCGCTGCTCGAAACAATGCGTCACTAGTATTCCCGTGGAACCAAAATGCAGCGTGAGAAGAAAGGATGGTGCGTAGGCAACATCAAATCGACGTCCTCGAGGCTGATACAAGCGCAGAAGGGACTCTTTATGGCCCTGGCATAGATGACTCTATGTAAGTCCAGAATAGATAATTTAATTCATGAAAAATGTGCAATTGAGACTTTGAGCTCGATTATCTCGAAATTCTACTTTTTGAAAACGGTCTTAACGGTGAGCATGATTTCTCGAAAGTAATTTTACCGATTGTTCTGAAATTTTAAGGTGTTGTTAACAATGACTAGTTTGTGAACGAAAAAAAAGAAAACAAGTAAGGAAAGGCTAAGTTCGGGTGCAATCGAACATTTTATACTCTCGCAATTTATTGATATATTTTTATTAAGATAACACACAATTTGACCCTATTTGAAAATCCTATAATTAGGTATATGAGAGGTAGGGGAAGTTACACTATTAGAAGAAAAATATTTCCTCTAAATTAATTTAAGATACCTGAGAGATTTATCGAGATTCTCAGTGAAAAATTACCATGGGGCACTGAATTCTTCATATTCGGTATTCGGGGCTTTGGAAAGTTATAGTCCGATTTCGACAATAATTTTGACATTTTTCGGCGGTTGTAGGCGTCAATCAGGCACGGAGGTACGGGAGGGGGGTTAAAATCACTCGCGCGGTCGATTCCCTACTGAATGGTCCTGTGCGGAATTAAAAAAAATTGTCGCTTGATAATAATATAATATAACAAGTAAGGAAAGGCTAAGTTCGGGTGCAACCGAACATTTTATACTCTCGCAATTTATTGAAGAAATTTAACCAATACATAAATTATGCGGAATAAAGCTCACCGTATTTTTGAAAAACCTATAATTAGGTATATGGGAGCTAGGAGAAGATACTTTTGAAAAACCTAGAATGAGGTATATGGAAATGTTATGACCCGAATTTAATAACTTTTGGAACAGAGGCACACTATTAGCAGAAAACAATTTCCTCTGAATTAAATTGAGATACCTGAGAGTTTCGGTTAAAATTTATACTTAGGCGCTGAGTTCAACATGTTCGATATCTGGGGCCTTGAAAAGTTATGGTCCGTTTTCGACAATTTTTTCACAAGTGAAGCTAGAGATGATATGCACTAATTGTGTAAAGTTTTATTCCGTTATCTTCATTGGTTCCTTATGTTTACATTATAAAGTGAAGGAATAAGATGGATTTAAAAATTGAGTTATAAGGAAAGTAGTAGTGGTTGTGAACCGATTTCGCCCATTTTATGTCTGTGTTATCAGGGTGTCAAGAAAATATTGCATACCGAATTTCATACGAATCGGTCGAGTAGTTCCTGAGATATGGTTTTTGACCCATAAGTGGGCGATGCCACGCCCATTTTCCATTCTGTAAAAAAAGCTGAGTACAGCTCCCTTCTGCTATTTCTTCTGCAAAATTTAGTGTTTCTGACGTTTTTCGTTAGTTAGTTAACCCACTTTTAGTAATTTTCAACCTAACCTTTGTATGGGAGGTGGGCGTGGTTATTATCCGTTTTCAACTATTTTCATGGTGTGTGGTGGGGTATGTAAGAGAACCGACTGCAGAAAGTTTGGTTTATATAGCTTTATTAGTTTGCGAGTTAAATATAAATAACCGATTTGTGGGCGGGCCCACGCCCACTTCCCCAAAAAAATTACATCCAAATATGCCCCCTCCTAGTACGATCCTTTATTCCAAATTTTATATATCATTTATGGCTTAGTTATGACACTTTATGTGTTTTTGGTTTTCGCCATTTTGTGGGCGTGGCAATGGTCCGATTCTGCCCATTTTCGAACTTGATCTTCTTATGGTGCCAAGGAATATTTGTGCCAAGTTTCTCAGTGTGAGAGAGCTTTCAACCTATACGGACGTGTATTTTATGCGCTCCGTGATTATTCTCTAAAACCTAAAATTAAAATAAAATAAGTAAAAAACAAAACAACTTAAACAGTGCATTAAGCAAAGCGTTAGTCAATAACGCCGAAATTATTAGCAAAACAAAAAAAAAATCACAAAAATAAAAGTGTACAAACAATAATAAATACGAAATAACAAATTCTAAGTGCAAGAAAATAAACAATAAACAATAACATGAGCGCTGCGCAGCCTCACCAACAAGGCCGTAGGCATTCTCTGAATGCCTACTTTAGCTTTGTCGAGCCTGCAAAACCAGCTCCTACCAACAAACAAGGCAAAGGCGAGAAGGATGAGACATCTCAGCGATCAACGGAGCAGCACCCTAAGCAGAGCTTAGCAACAACAATAGTAGCAGAGAACGGCAGCCAACAACGGCCAGCAACAAACACGAACGCATCAACATATAAGCAGGTACCTGCAAGCGAGCAGACAGCGAAGAAAACTCAAGGTGAGAATGCACAAATCAAAAAAGGTCCATCTGTTCAGATTGGCATTGACCGCTACGTCAATATTAAAAGGAAATTAAGTCCTGTGAAGTCAGCGGTCAATCCTAAAAAATTTCTAGGCGGCACGCCAACCAAGAATAAACCTGACGTTTTAAATGGCAACAGATTTGCCGTACTAAGCACTGGCTCTGATGATGATGCGAAGGGTACCACCACAGTCGCGTATGCCAAACCGCCCCCAATATATTTGCGCGAGCGTAGCTCAAATACTCTTGTTGCTAAATTAAGCGAAATTGTAGGTACAAAAAACTTTCATATAGTGCCTTTAAAAAAAGGCAATATAGATGAAACGAAAATACAGACATACACTGAGAAAAGTTTTATGGATGTTGTAAAGTTTTTGTCGGATAAAAACAAAAATTATTATTCCTATCAGTTGAAGAGCTCAAAGGGCCTAGCTGTAGTAATTAAAGGTATAGAGTCATCTGTAGACTCTAGAAATCAAAGAAGCTCTTGAGGAATGTGGCTTTGAAGTTAAAACTGTCGTAAACATCTTTAACAGAAACAAAGTACCACAACCAATGTTTAGAATTGAATTGATGCCGAATTCTAACCAGCTTAAAAAGAACGAAGTGCATCCAATATATAATTTAAAATATTTGCTGCACCGTAGAGTAACCGTAGAAGAACCACACAAAAGAAACGGTCCGGTACAATGCACCAACTGCCAAGAGTATGGGCATACCAAATCTTATTGCACTCTACGCAGTGTTTGTGTGGTATGTGGAGATTTACATCCCACTTCAAAATGTATCCTCAAGAAAGAGGATTTAAACAAAAAATGCAGCAACTGTGGAGGAAGTCACACTGCCAACTACAGACCATACTCCATATTCCGAAATCTAGTAATATTAAAAATAATACTGTACAAGGGAGCTATGCCAATGTTGTAAAAGGCAACAATGTACAAATGCAACCACCGCAAAATCCTCCAAATAGTGGTATTGAAAATATGATTCTAAATCTGACTCAATGTATGACACAATTCATGTCTACGATGCAAAACATGATCCAAGATTTAATAAAATCACAAAACTAAATGCTGCAAACCTTATTAAGTAAAAAATGAGCATACTAAACATTTGTATATGGAACGCTAACGGTGTTAACCAACATAAACTAGAGATAATTAGATTTCTGTCTGAAAAAAATATAGATGTAATGTTAATATCAGAGACTCATCTGACAAACAAAAACAATTTTAAAATACCGGGATTTAGACTGTATGTTACAAATCACCCGGATGGAAAAGCACATGGCGGAACGGCAGTATTGGTTAGAAATCGGTTAAACCACTTTACTCTGGGTTCTCATGCTACAGCACAGTTACAAGCTACAACAATATCGTTAAAAAATCGGGGTTGTGATTTAAATCTATCGGCTATATACTACCCACCTCGTTTTAAAATTACAGATAGCGAATTTAAAGACTTCTTTGGAACGCTAGGTCATAGATTTCTAGCAGGTGGAGATTATAATGCAAAACACATGTACTGGGGGTCACGTCTTAATAATCCGAAAGGACGCCAGTTGTACCAAACCATTATGAACCACAATAACCTTGATATAATATCTCCTGGTAAACCTACATACTGGCCCAGTGATCGTAACAAAATACCAGATTTAATTGATTTCGCTGTAACCAAAAATATAGATAGATCACTTGTGACAGTTGATACATGTACAGACTTATCTTCAGATCATTCACCTGTACTAATAAAGTTGTGTGAAGAACCCATATTCGTTGAGCCAAAGGTGGGTCTAACATCTCACAAAACGAACTGGTTAAAATACAAAAAATATGTGAGTAGCCACATTAATATTGATGTAAAAATAGATACAGAAAGAGATATTGATGAAGGTATAAGAGAATTTAATGATGTAATATCAAATGCAGCTGTCATAGCAACACCAAACATAAGCAATAAACCGATTATCCGCAGAAAACTCACTAATAATGAAATAGAAAAGCTTGTAAATGAAAAAAGGCGAGCTAGACGTGAATGACAGTTAAATCGCTCCCCTTCTACTCAGCTGCAACTAAAATATGCTGTACGAAAACTAAAAACAGCGCTTAAACGTGAGGAAGAATACCACACTCACAATTATATAAAGAAACTGTGTCCAAATTCAAACAAAGGAAATTCTCTTTGGAAAGCCCAAAAGTCAATGAAGCCTCCAGTCGACTCCAACTTGCCTATAAGAGGCTTGGGTGGAAACTGGGCAAGAAGTGACGAGGATAAGGCAAATTGTTTCGCAAATCACCTAGAAAAGGTATTTCAACCTAATTGCCCAAAGAACAGCTTTAAGCTGCCAATCATCTCCATTAGCGCTAACGAGTCGCTTGGGTCTATTCAAACGTCATCTTCTGAAATTATTAAAATCATAAAAGAGCTGAATCCTAAAAAGTCGGCAGGACACGATAAAATTACTCCAAAAATGCTAATTGAGTTACCAAATATTGCTTTAACAGTACTCTCCTTGCTCTTTAACGCTATTCTCAGTTTCGGGTACTATCCAAGTTCATGGAAAAAGTCGCAGATCATCATGATAGAGAAAACAGGTAAAGACTTGACACAGCCGTCTTCATACAGACCAATCAGTCTTCTACCCTGTCTTTCTAAAATATTTGAAAAAGTGTTACTATCAAAGATGTCTCCTTTCCTCCTTGAAAATAATGTAATACCAACGCACCAATTCGGTTTTCGTGCAAAACATGGCACTGTAGAACAAGTAAATAGAATTACTAACGAAATCAGAAGGGCGTTCGAGTATAGAGAGTACTGTTCTGCTATATTTCTAGATGTGGCTCAGGCGTTCGATAAAGTGTGGCATGACGGGCTTTTATATAAGATTAAAAAAAGCTTACCTCTCGAAATGCATAAAACCTTGGAGTCTTATTTAAAAAATAGAAAGTTTACTGTCAAAGTAGGAGACTTCATATCTGAAGAACGACCAATAAAAGCTGGTGTACCTCAGGGCAGTGTTTTAGGGCCAACTCTATACATAATATATACAGCAGACCTTCCAACAGCTAGTAATATTTTTACATCAACTTTTGCGGATGACACAGCTTTAGTGAGCCGAAACAAATGCCCAATTATAGCATCAAAAGTATTAGGAGCGCATTTGATTTTTGTCGAAGAATGGCTAGCAAACTGGCGTATAAATGTAAACGAACAGAAGTGCAAGCATGTTACATTTTCTCTAAGACCAAAAACGTGTCCGGCAGTTAAAATGAACAATATTTTAGTACCCCAAGCGACTGAAGTAACATATCTTGGTATTCACTTGGATAGAAGGCTCACGTGGAGAAAACACATATCGTGCAAAATAACCTGCATGAAGATAAGAGCAGCACATTTAAATTGGCTTTTAAATAAAAATTCAAAACTTAGCCTAGACAACAAAGTTCTATTATACAACGCGGTCATAAAGCCGATTTGGATGTACGGCATCCAACTGTGGGGTACGACCTGTGCAACCAATATCGATATAATTCAGAGATTCCAATCAAAAATGCTTAGAACAATCACGTGCTCACCATGGTATATGCGTAATGAAAATATCCATAAAGATCTTGGTATTCTCATGGTAAAGGAAGAAGTAGAGAACAGCAGAAATAAATATTTGTCCAAACTCCGCGATCACCCAAACCCATTGGCTAATGCTTTATTACATTCTTGTAATCATTCTTGTCTAGTTTTAATTAGAATTAAGATTTTATAACTTATTGTTAGGCTCCAAAGAGCAGATTCAATAAATAAAGAATTATATGAAAAAAAAAAAAAAAAAGTTTCGTCAAGATATCTTAATTTTTACTCAAGTTACAGCTTGCACAGACGGACAGACGGACGGACGGACAGACATCCGGATTTCAAATCTACTCGTCACCCTGATCACTTTGGTATATATGACTCTATATCTAACTCTTTTAGTTTTAGGTGTTACACACAACCGTTATGTGAACAAAACTATAATACTCTCTTTAGCAACTTTTGTTGCGAGAATATAATAAAAATAAATTGCTGTTCGTTTGTGCCGAAAAAAACGAGAACGGCCAACCCGATCTGGCTAATTTTAGTCTTGAAATATTCGTGGAAGGTCAGAAAAAGATTAGAAAGTGAGTAAATATGGAAAAATTGCGAGGAAGATAATAATAAGAGAATTTTATTCGAGTTGAGAAGAAAAATATAAAAAGAGAAAACAAAAAAATAATATTTTGAAGGTTATCATTGTTGCTTTGTTAAAATATTTTTGTTATAGTTCAATTGTATAAGGTTGTGTCGATAGCCCAAAACAAAATACGATGGGCTTAATAGTTTATAAATCGGTTAATATATGAAATATCTTATTAAAATTAAGTGAGCATATAATCTTAGGTATAATGTATGTTGGAGCTGAAAATTGGTGAAATCGGTTCAGGAATTACTTCAGCATATATACTATATATGATAAATTTCGTATTTCTATTGGACTTTATGCCGAATATATGGGCCAAATTGTGTGTTATCTTGATAAAAATATACCAATAAATTGCGAGAGTATAAAATGTTCGGTTGCACCCGAATTTAGCCTTTCCTTACTTACTCACTTTTTCAAGTTCAGTTTTTAATTTTCAGGAATGCTAAATATGTATGTATGTTGATAGACATAATCGAAATTATATTTTTCAATTTCTCATGTAAACTAATGAATGAAATTTATACAGATTTTTGCTAAAACATATCAAGAAGACTACTGAGAAGGGGACTCGATAAAAAATTGAAATATGTGGACCAATAGAGTAAAATGAATTAAAGTGCGTTTTATAATTCTCATTCAGTCATAGCTAAAAATAATTATATACATATTTCATTTTTAATGGACGAAACTAAAACTATCGCATTGTTCTTAAGGGCAGAACTGATGACGATTGAAAGATATATGAGTAAATTTAAAATTATTTGCTACTGAATCCAGTTATTAAAAATAACTACAATCCATGTCAACCAACGGCTCTCACGGAGAAAAAGTTCTATTATCGAGTGCGAAAACTTATGGAATTATATTATAATTAAAGATGGGCAAAAAATGGTATTAAAAGGTTTCATTCATATTGGAGCACAAAATGTATAATGTCCGTAGCGTCGCTACTTTAGAGTCAAAAACCAAAATCGTTTAGTATGTTGGCGACAATGGGTGAAATCGATCCAGGAATTACTTCAGCCTTTACTATATATCTACATATATACAATGAGTTTCGTTATAGTGGTACGCTTTCTATCGAATATATAGATCAAATTGTATGTTATCTTAATAAAATTTCATGGAAATAGATTATTCAAACTGGATCTTTACCTAGCTTCAATATGCCCAAAATAGTGTCCAAATCGGTCTAGACCTTGATCTAGTCCTAATTCCCCCGTTATAATAAATTTTCTCAAAATGTGAATTGCGATAGCACTTCCATAGATGAGTTCTGTCACATAAAGGATAAGTTTGATACGTTTAACATGTATTTGATTACAGAACGCACAACATGACATGGAAATCTGTTGAACTTTGACAGGTGTGTCGACAATTCAGTTGAACAAGTTAGAGATCAAATTATTGTCTTCAGATGCTACTTAATTGACGTCGTTTGAATTACATATTTTATTATTATTATAAACTATCTTTGTTGAATGTTATATATATTATAGAAAATGGACGAAGTGCGGAAATGTGTACATATACGTATTTATAATTATGGAGTAAAAATGTGACTAGGAAGTGGGTTAGGTAGTTTAGCATGTTCGAGAGATGTTGATAGGTTTTAAGGTTAGGTTTAGGTATTTGATATTTCCTTAAACACGTTCCGATATGTTTGTGTTGTCAGTTTCTTTTTATTATCATTATCAGTTCTTTACAACTTACCTTTCTAGTGTTCGTCGCGTGAAATGAAACTTGTGCAGATTCTCCTTTCACTTCCCTCAGATATGCACTTTATTTTCAATATGTATTCGTTTCGCTATAATTCATTTTAACTTTCTATTACAATACATTGTTATTACTTTTTAAATACTTTTGCCTTTAAATGATCACATACTTTTTCAATTCTCCGTCGTTTTCGCATAACTTACATACATACATAAATAAGCTTAAATGTGTATTTTACAGTACAATATATCATTTTTATTTGGACAATTTAACTGTTATATCTTATATATATATATATATATATGTATATATATGTGTATATAAGTAGATATTTATTTATATAATATAATCGTTTAGTGTTCGAGAGAAAGGAAAACTTACTAATTCGTGCAGATTTAAATTTAAGTAGCTGAAATATGAGTTTGCGGTCAACTTGTAGCACTCAAAAGCAGTATTTGGAAGTTTCATATGTGCATACATACATATGTGATATATATGACTGCTATATTTATATGTACGCATAAGCCTACTAACTGCTTATTGCAACAATACTCTTATTCATTATTAAATTAATTAAATTATAAATTGAATATTTGCAGTTTCGTTTGGGTTTTGCTCGTAATTCATTTCAAGTTTTCGTAAATCACTTTTGTAATATTTTACTGTTGAGAGTTAACCTAAACACGTGAACTCAGTGGTATTGCTACTGATAATTATTATTTATTGAATTAGAAATGATATCTTCAGTCGAACTAGTTCACTAGAGCATTAAAGCTTATTTTTTCGCTTCATTTTATTGGAGTTTCATTAATTGGAAGTTCTCTTTGCAATTTAGATTTATTATACAATATATTAAGAGACAGAATATGTATTTTTATGAGCACCTTGTAGGCCAATAATGAAAAGCACAAATGTTGCACAATATACGGATACTATATTCCAAATTAATATACGTACATATATTTAACTTTTTCTGATTTCATACGATTTAAGGTGTTGTAAATATATCAGCAATTACCCGTTTTTAAATATAAGTTTTTAATAATTTTTACTTTAAATTTTAACAACGCTTATCCTAGTAAATACTCTTTAATACACTAGAGCAAAAAATTGTTTCTTTGCAAGAATTAACATTTCCTCCAAATTATATAACTCTGCACTAAACGCCTAGCTTTTTTACAAATACACAGATACATTTTAAAATTTTAATTTTTTTTATCAGTTAACGCGCTCACTGAAGATTTATAAATATTTTGTGCTGTATATTTATCATTCGCAACAAACAATATTATATTACATAGCTGTATACATAATTGTTGTAGTATGTTGGTTTGTAATTAAAACTTATACAGTTCACTAATTGTGTACCTATTTCGATTGAAATTCGTACCCTGCAGGAAATGTTTTAACAAGAACTTCAGTTTGCAATTACAGCTAATAATAATTTTAGAATACAATTTTTATAGCAAAATTTGTGCTCTCGATTTATTTCAATTCATTACCATCCGTATTTGATTTATGCTCCCATTAAATATCAACCACAAAATATAGAAATTTAGAGAAGCGATCTTTTGAAGTTTTAAAATACAAAATAGCAATATAATATTTCGAATGTAAGTCATTATTTTATAAACACATCAAGAACTTGTTAAAATTTCACTCAATGCACATTTTTGAAAACACTAAAGAATTTAGCGGATAACTTCTGTGATTTTACATTTATTACCCTTCAGTTGAATTTTACAACACTCTAGTGTAGCAATATTGCGAATTACACATAAACACATGCCCATAAAACGAGCGTATTGGAATTTTACTTTAGGTTTATTATTATAAATATAGAAGAAGGTGAAACTATTTAATTTATATCAAAGTAATTTTTCTCAAAAAGCCAATGCTTAAACAATTTCGAAGTAGTTCATTTCCTGCAGAGTAATTTGTGGATTTCAAATAGATGTTTGTGGACCATACGTGTATATTATGTGTGCGTGTGTGTGAGCATCGTATTTGTCCCAACCGTTTACCCCAAGGTACACTATACCATACATGATACGATGTGTGTGCGTGTATGTGCTGCTGTTTGGGTCTCCATAAATTTTTGTCTACTATTTATGCAGCTTCGTTGATTATGGCCATACATATTCATAAGTTTGATGCTACGTTTCTGCCTCTTACCCTCTACTTGAAGGCCTTTAAGCTTGTGTTCTGTTGCTAATAACGAAGCATGCTGTTTTGGTGTTGCTGCAGTTGTGTGGACTCGTCAGATGACTCCGGCATCATCATGTCCGCCATTTTGATTAGCTACACTTCCTCATAGCTGCGGCACTTAGGTACCGGTCCGGACCAATTTCCATCCGGTTGACATTTTGGACGCTCCGGCGGACCATTCTCGCTGTACTGCACAAAACCAGGCCGACACTGGACACTCAGGTAATCGCCGGAATCGTAATTGAATTTGAGCGGCGCTATTAAACCATTTGATGGATCGCCGGGATAAGGGCATTGCGATTTGCCTGCCGGTGTAAGGTGAGCGGCCGATGAAACGGCGATAGAGTAAAGAGATACACAGATTTGTACATAGAATGAGAGAATGAAGCGAAACTGATGAGACTTCTTCATAAAAGGCTAACTGAGATACATATGTTTGTATGTACATATGTAAACTCGTATAGAGTAAAATGAATTAAAGTGCGTTTTATAATTCTCATTCAGTCATAGCTAAAAATAATTATATACATATTTCATTTTTAATGGACGAAACTAAAACTATCGCATTGTTCTTAAGGGCAGAACTGATGACGATTGAAAGATATATGAGTAAATTTAAAATTATTTGCTACTGAATCCAGTTATTAAAAATAACTACAATCCATGTCAACCAACGGCTCTCACGGAGAAAAAGTTCTATTATCGAGTGCGAAAACTTATGGAATTATATTATAATTAAAGATGGGCAAAAAATGGTATTAAAAGGTTTCATTCATATTGGAGCACAAAATGTATAATGTCCGTAGCGTCGCTACTTTAGAGTCAAAAACCAAAATCGTTTAGTATGTTGGCGACAATGGGTGAAATCGATCCAGGAATTACTTCAGCCTTTACTATATATCTACATATATACAATGAGTTTCGTTATAGTGGTACGCTTTCTATCGAATATATAGATCAAATTGTATGTTATCTTAATAAAATTTCATGGAAATAGATTATTCAAACTGGATCTTTACCTAGCTTCAATATGCCCAAAATAGTGTCCAAATCGGTCTAGACCTTGATCTAGTCCTAATTCCCCCGTTATAATAAATTTTCTCAAAATGTGAATTGCGATAGCACTTCCATAGATGAGTTCTGTCACATAAAGGATAAGTTTGATACGTTTAACATGTATTTGATTACAGAACGCACAACATGACATGGAAATCTGTTGAACTTTGACAGGTGTGTCGACAATTCAGTTGAACAAGTTAGAGATCAAATTATTGTCTTCAGATGCTACTTAATTGACGTCGTTTGAATTACATATTTTATTATTATTATAAACTATCTTTGTTGAATGTTATATATATTATAGAAAATGGACGAAGTGCGGAAATGTGTACATATACGTATTTATAATTATGGAGTAAAAATGTGACTAGGAAGTGGGTTAGGTAGTTTAGCATGTTCGAGAGATGTTGATAGGTTTTAAGGTTAGGTTTAGGTATTTGATATTTCCTTAAACACGTTCCGATATGTTTGTGTTGTCAGTTTCTTTTTATTATCATTATCAGTTCTTTACAACTTACCTTTCTAGTGTTCGTCGCGTGAAATGAAACTTGTGCAGATTCTCCTTTCACTTCCCTCAGATATGCACTTTATTTTCAATATGTATTCGTTTCGCTATAATTCATTTTAACTTTCTATTACAATACATTGTTATTACTTTTTAAATACTTTTGCCTTTAAATGATCACATACTTTTTCAATTCTCCGTCGTTTTCGCATAACTTACATACATACATAAATAAGCTTAAATGTGTATTTTACAGTACAATATATCATTTTTATTTGGACAATTTAACTGTTATATCTTATATATATATATATATATATGTATATATATGTGTATATAAGTAGATATTTATTTATATAATATAATCGTTTAGTGTTCGAGAGAAAGGAAAACTTACTAATTCGTGCAGATTTAAATTTAAGTAGCTGAAATATGAGTTTGCGGTCAACTTGTAGCACTCAAAAGCAGTATTTGGAAGTTTCATATGTGCATACATACATATGTGATATATATGACTGCTATATTTATATGTACGCATAAGCCTACTAACTGCTTATTGCAACAATACTCTTATTCATTATTAAATTAATTAAATTATAAATTGAATATTTGCAGTTTCGTTTGGGTTTTGCTCGTAATTCATTTCAAGTTTTCGTAAATCACTTTTGTAATATTTTACTGTTGAGAGTTAACCTAAACACGTGAACTCAGTGGTATTGCTACTGATAATTATTATTTATTGAATTAGAAATGATATCTTCAGTCGAACTAGTTCACTAGAGCATTAAAGCTTATTTTTTCGCTTCATTTTATTGGAGTTTCATTAATTGGAAGTTCTCTTTGCAATTTAGATTTATTATACAATATATTAAGAGACAGAATATGTATTTTTATGAGCACCTTGTAGGCCAATAATGAAAAGCACAAATGTTGCACAATATACGGATACTATATTCCAAATTAATATACGTACATATATTTAACCTTTTTCTGATTTCATACGATTTAAGGTGTTGTAAATATATCAGCAATTACCCGTTTTTAAATATAAGTTTTTAATAATTTTTACTTTAAATTTTAACAACGCTTATCCTAGTAAATACTCTTTAATACACTAGAGCAAAAAATTGTTTCTTTGCAAGAATTAACATTTCCTCCAAATTATATAACTCTGCACTAAACGCCTAGCTTTTTTACAAATACACAGATACATTTTAAAATTTTTATTTTTTTTATCAGTTAACGCGCTCACTGAAGATTTATAAATATTTTGTGCTGTATATTTATCATTCGCAACAAACAATATTATATTACATAGCTGTATACATAATTGTTGTAGTATGTTGGTTTGTAATTAAAACTTATACAGTTCACTAATTGTGTACCTATTTCGATTGAAATTCGTACCCTGCAGGAAATGTTTTAACAAGAACTTCAGTTTGCAATTACAGCTAATAATAATTTTAGAATACAATTTTTATAGCAAAATTTGTGCTCTCGATTTATTTCAATTCATTACCATCCGTATTTGATTTATGCTCCCATTAAATATCAACCACAAAATATAGAAATTTAGAGAAGCGATCTTTTGAAGTTTTAAAATACAAAATAGCAATATAATATTTCGAATGTAAGTCATTATTTTATAAACACATCAAGAACTTGTTAAAATTTCACTCAATGCACATTTTTGAAAACACTAAAGAATTTAGCGGATAACTTCTGTGATTTTACATTTATTACCCTTCAGTTGAATTTTACAACACTCTAGTGTAGCAATATTGCGAATTACACATAAACACATGCCCATAAAACGAGCGTATTGGAATTTTACTTTAGGTTTATTATTATAAATATAGAAGAAGGTGAAACTATTTAATTTATATCAAAGTAATTTTTCTCAAAAAGCCAATGCTTAAACAATTTCGAAGTAGTTCATTTCCTGCAGAGTAATTTGTGGATTTCAAATAGATGTTTGTGGACCATACGTGTATATTATGTGTGCGTGTGTGTGAGCATCGTATTTGTCCCAACCGTTTACCCCAAGGTACACTATACCATACATGATACGATGTGTGTGCGTGTATGTGCTGCTGTTTGGGTCTCCATAAATTTTTGTCTACTATTTATGCAGCTTCGTTGATTATGGCCATACATATTCATAAGTTTGATGCTACGTTTCTGCCTCTTACCCTCTACTTGAAGGCCTTTAAGCTTGTGTTCTGTTGCTAATAACGAAGCATGCTGTTTTGGTGTTGCTGCAGTTGTGTGGACTCGTCAGATGACTCCGGCATCATCATGTCCGCCATTTTGATTAGCTACACTTCCTCATAGCTGCGGCACTTAGGTACCGGTCCGGACCAATTTCCATCCGGTTGACATTTTGGACGCTCCGGCGGACCATTCTCGCTGTACTGCACAAAACCAGGCCGACACTGGACACTCAGGTAATCGCCGGAATCGTAATTGAATTTGAGCGGCGCTATTAAACCATTTGATGGATCGCCGGGATAAGGGCATTGCGATTTGCCTGCCGGTGTAAGGTGAGCGGCCGATGAAACGGCGATAGAGTAAAGAGATACACAGATTTGTACATAGAATGAGAGAATGAAGCGAAACTGATGAGACTTCTTCATAAAAGGCTAACTGAGATACATATGTTTGTATGTACATATGTAAACTCGTATAGGCGCATACGCTTCTACATGCATGCAAACACATGGACGAGTAATCGGCTTTTTGATTACGGTTTATTAGTCATCGATTGATTGTTCAACTGTTTAATGTTTAAAATTGTTGCAAAGAAATTACAGATTGGTAAATAGAAAATTGCCAATTTTCCCTTGAACCGAACCGCAAAACTCTGCATGGTTTTTGATTTCCCTTTTCGCCTGTTCGTAATTCTTGTGCTTCTGCCAATTATTTTCAACACATACACACACACGCACACACAACGCCACTATGCCTGCATGTGTACTTGAAAGCTAACGGATACATACATAGGTCTCTCTGTGTGTGTGTGCGTGTTTGTGTTTGCGTGTGAGTATTGAGTGAGTGTGAACAGATTCGCGCAACTTCTGCATTTTCAATTTAACAACAACTTTTTGGTTTGGTTATTGTTTTACTGCTTGGGGTATTACTTACAAAATGGTGGCGGATGCGACCAGAGTCCAGTTTCGGTGCAAATGATGCTTGGCTCGCCGACCAGCGTGTGCCCCTCGTTGCAGCTGAATGTGACCAATGCGCCCACGGTGAGACGGCGCTGATTCAAATTGGTGCCGCCTATGCGTCCATTTAGCGGCGCCACCGGCGTCGAACATTGGATGGCTGTTTCATTATAAATTTCATTTTTCATGCGCGTGATTTTTCATTTTGATGGGGTAGATGATGGGGTTGACGAGTGCAAGATAGAGCAAAGCGAGAAGAAAGAGAGCAGATGGCGATGATGCAGTGAAATATGTATGTTGCATTTACAAAAAAAAAAAACTTCAAAACGGAATAAAAACAATGAGGGAAAACATGGCATAGAATATTATACGAAAAGAAAGAAATTTACATGTCTATTGCAGAACTAAAAACAAACGAAAAGTAATATTAACAAAACGAGACGCACAAATCGGAAAACATTAAGCTACTGGCCGCGTTTATTAAAGTGAAAATGTGGTACGAATAGTATGGTTATGTCGCCTTCCAACTTTCAACTCTGCTGGCGTTGACGCTGGTCATTTCTTGTCGCACAGCAACCACCGCTCGCGTCGCCTGTTTAAGTTGTCAATAAAGAATTCAATTATTCTCGTACTTTGCATGATGCTGATGCTGACAACGCCAAAAGCAGTCCCTACTCGGCAGTGCTTCTGGTTTTTAGTTGGCTCCTTTGACGTGTAGGCAAGGATCAGTGTCGATATGCGTACTATGTGTTCCTGCATTTGCGATCTTTTGCCAATAAATGGATGTCTGTGGACTCTATACAAAAACCTATCCTTTGGGTTACCCTCACAGTCAGTAACAAAATATAGTAATACGAAGCTTGTTAGAATCAGGTAACTTTTCACTCTTATCATAGGTTGCATTACAAAGACGTCAACTGAATTTGATATTATATACTATACAGTCAACATTCGTTGGAATCCGAAATTAAAAATGTAAATAAGGAAATTCGAATATTCATGACTCTCAAAAAAAAAACCATTTGCAATGAAAATCTGTACTTCTATTACAAAGAGGAAAGGAGGAATTTTGTAATGAGTAAACTTAAAAACTACTGTGCCGATGCAAAAAATTGCACCATTAGAAAGCTACATTCAACCCGAGTAACATATACTATATTTACTGCTAGAATCTCAACTTTCTGAAAATAGTTCCCAGGTGAAGGTATAAAAAGGACTCAGTGATGGAGAATCTCAATCTTTCAATTCCAAAACCTGCCAAGTACGCGCTTGAGAGTCGAGTACGGAGCGTGTGCAGCGTCTTCATAATCAGAGAGAAAGACAACGGACACCAAAGACAAGAGGTCGTAATCAAGTTTTAGCTCATTGCAAATAAAATATAATTTCAGGTTCAAATTTTCCTCATTTTACTTTTTTAAATTGTACTAAGTACATGTATGGGAGAGTGTGTATAAGTGTGTAAAAACTTATAACTATTGAAATGTTTCTTTAAACCCGTGCGAAGCCGGAGTGGTTTACTAGTCGTATATATCCCAGCATCCAAAGCTCCTATACATATGATCTTCAGAGAAGATGGGATATTTTGTAAAACAGGGATTAAGTAAAGGATCCATCTTTTCAAATCCCTTTTCTTCAAATTAAAAATAATTAATTACTGAGTCTACCTACAATACAATGGTCATCAACAGGTTGAACTAATAGGGCAATACAATTTATACAGACATATTTTCGAAGTCGACTATGGATTCTACGAATGACTTAACTGCCGAAAAGCTCATATTTACAAACGTTAACTTAGTATGTTCACACGCTTGGTACTCGTTGCTTCTTTTGTGGAATAAATAAAAGTTAAATTAAATTTTGCAAAACATATCGGTTTCAAAAACTTCACCTTCATCTTGAAATGTCAAACGTTTTTTAAATACTTTATGACAATTACTCACCTTTACAACGCGGTACTGGGCCACTCCACACACCCGTCGGCTCACAGTCCAGTCTCGGCGGGCCGGTCAGCTTGAAGCCCCATTGGCATTTGAACATCGCCCGCCCCCACGCCGACGTATTTAGCTCGATCAAACTCAAATGTGGATCGTCCAAAGCCAAACGGGGACACTGCACAGCCTGACAAGTGGGCGGCGGCGATGACCAATTACCCGAGGCCAAGCACGTTGCATTCGCAACACCATCGATGCGATAACCTGGAGGGCAGCGATACATGGCGCGCTGTCCGAGCTTATTACCCTCCAAGCGTAGCGTGAGCGGCGACACCGGTTCTGGTAGCTGCGGACATGTCGAGGTGGCCACAACAATTGCAATGCTATTAGTCAAGCCCCGTGGTGAAGTGCAAGTAAATGTGCCCGAATCGCTGTTTTGTATGTCCTTAATTGTCAAGCGATATCGTAGATTCTTGTCTTCGTGTGACCAGCCTAAAAATCGAACAGACAAAAACCACACAATAGTGTAAATGATTTAAGAAAAGACTATGAATGTTTAAAATAGTTCAATGAACTTCACAACCTTAACACATTAATGGTTGTCAACTGTATTTATACCCTTGCAACAAAGTTGCTGTGAGAGTATTATAGTTTTGGTCACATACCGGTTGTTTGTGTCACACAGAAATAAAAGAGTTAGATATGGGGATATATGTATATATAAATGATCGGGATGACGAGTGAAATCCGGATATCTGTCCGTCCGCCCATCTGTCTGTGCAAGCGATAACTTGAGTAAAAATTGAAATATCTTAATGAAATTTGGTACACATATTCCACAACCACAATATGACGAAATCCAAAAAGCTATAAAGTGTCATAACTAAGCCATAAATAAAGTTATAAAGGTAAAATTTGGTACAAGGGATCGCAATAGGAAGGGGCATATTTGAGAGTATTTTTTTGGGAAAGTGGGCGTGGCGGCCCCTATTAAGTTTTTTGTACATATCTCGTAAACTACTACAGTTATATTAACCAAACTCTATATAGTCGCTTCTTTTAGCCACTTCCTTATACAGTCCAAAACTGAAAGAAAGCGGATTAAACCACGCCCACCTCCCATACAAAGGTTATGTTGAAAACTACTAAAAATGCTTTAATTCATTAAGGAAAAACACCAGAAACCTTAAATTTCATGGTAAAGATGGTACAGAAGTGCTGCACTGAAATTGGTTTACAAAGTTTTAAATGGGCGTCGGACTATATGTTTTCAAGGCCCCATGTATCGAACATGAGGACCTCAGTTCTTCTAATAAATTTTTTTAACGAACGAATATAGGAATATAATCTGTCTCTCAGATATGTTGAAAAAATTCAGAGGGAATATTTTCCTTCTAATAATATGTCTCCGTGCCAAAATTGACTGAAATCGGGTCATAACATCCCCTAGTTCCTATATACCTAATATTTCGGGTTTCAAACTTGCATTGGACTTAATACCATATATATATCGGTTAATATGTGAAATATATCAGCAAAATTGAGTGAGCATATAATCTTGGATAGAATATTGCTAGGTGGCAAAAATAGTTAAAATCGGTCCATGAATTACCCAGCGCCAGAAGGTCCACCACAGACAAAATATTAAACATTATTAGAATTACAAAGTTTTTGCATATATTCATAGTTTATTTATATTAAATTAATTCTAAATTTAATCATAACCAATTACGAGATATACGAAAGCCAAGTCGCATAGGAGCTACTTTTCTCATTTCGATTTTTCTACTGTGTGTTTCAGAGAAAATTATTAAAGAAACATATTATTAAATAATTTGTGCTCTGTGTAAAAGCTTTATAAGGATACAAAGAGCAAAATGAAATGCATAATAAAGTATCCGATTGCTAATTACTGTTAGTTTTTGCTCCCTTATTATCCTATCGCAAAAGCTGGCAAAATTTTGGATGTAAAGTCAATTTTTATACAATTAAAATAAAAAAAACCTTGTTCAAAAATCAGAATATTTGAGATTTTAGTAACTACTTAAAATTGGTCCCGTGAGACATCGTAGGTGTGGAATTGAAAAATTTTAAATTATTTTTGTCTTATAAAATTGACTTAAGTGAGTAAATAGATACTTTTACATTAGTGGTACTCATTTAACGTCGTAATTATAATATATGAAAATGGTAAATTTGCAATATGGTAATGGTATGGTCTTTGGCAATATTGTAGCAATATCAGCTGATTGTGAATTAATTGTAAGCATGCCATGAATGCCACTGAAAATGGTGTCGCATATTTGCAAGATTGTCGTAAAATAGGTTAGGTTAGGTTATTCTGGTAGACTAAAAAGCCACACATAGACCATTTTTGGTCCTTTGCGATACCAGATTGTGTGCCGTCACTTAGTTAATGAGAAGTAATCATCCTTTAGGATGCCTGCGCTTGTTGCGAATTTCAAAAGGCTTTGTGGCTTCACCAACGAAATCTCTTCCAGATTAACGTAATGTGTAGCCCCCAAATGCTGAATTGGCAAAAATCGGCGTTTGAATCGTTGTCTGGAAAAACGACTTCCATTTTTTGTCCCGTGAGAATGGCTTGGTTTTTTGCAATTATCTTGAAAATGAAAATCGTTGAAAAATCAACCTTATCACTAAATGTAGGGTTAATAAAGAGCTATTAAAAAATCACACTATCAAATTTAAAAAACATTTTAGTTCATCATTTGTTTTAGTTGAAATGTGTGTGACAATCGACATGACGGAAATGTCCATATACTGATTTTTGTTTTTTTAATGGACTTTATGGCGAATATGTGGGTCAAATTGTGCGTTATATTAATAAAATTAAATAAATAAATTGCGAGGGTATAAAATGTTCGGTTACACCCGAACTTAGCCCTTCCTTACTTGTTATGTATATATAGTTGTATATATGTACCTGTTATATACTGCCTGTACCAACTGGTCCATGTCCAATCGGGGATGCCCCGCACCCGTGGATACATGCAATCCAATAAGATTGAACTCTGCGGCAGTACGGCCAGTACCCCAGATGGCTCGAATGCTCCAGAGCCATTGAAAACCTTGATGCGAATAGATGGCGCGCTGTCATCGGAAAAATTTGTAAGTAATGTTGTGGGTACACAGGATGGCATTCGCGGTGCCCAGAGCCCGTTTGAGCAGAGCACACGAGATTCTCCGAGAAGCTTATACATGCCCAGATCTTTGCAGCGTGCCTGTAATGAGTGTCCATGTGGCAAGTCCCAGCCAACATTCTGAGAGTGGCGAACGATTTGACAAATTGCATTTGGTTTTTATAATATACAGGGTGGAGCATTAAAAGTTTGTAGTAGAAATGTTGTTATTTTATCATTCATTTTATTAAGTTGAAGAAGTTAGTAGAAATATTAACAGGCGCAGACAGATAGAGAGAAAAAAGATATAGAGATGAGCAACAGCACGAGCCAAAATGCAGATTACAAAAAAGAGCCACGCAGAATGGCTGACAAGACAGTGTGATTAGTGTTTTTGTGACGGAAAAAACATACTTGGTATTTTGTTAATGTGTGTCAGTGTCTGGTGCTTAGTTCTATTGCGAAAATTTCCGGCATTCTTCTTTTTTGATAAATAATCAGTGGTTGACATACATTGTTTAAGTTAACTGTCTGTGTCCACATATCCCCGTTCTAAATATATTTGGTTTGAAGATAGGTGTATTAACGGCGAATCAAATTGCCGTCCGACTACTGTCGGGCAAGTACCAAATACTTGACCCCATTGCTCAACTGGGAAAGAACATTCCGAGGAAAAGATAGCTGGCGCATAGATACGACAGCCTCTTGCAACACATTAAATATGTTTAAGGATGGCTCGAAAATGGTGGATGGGGTAGGTGCGTGGCAGGAGCTTGACGAGGAAGATCATAACGCGTTGATAAAAAATACCGGGTGTAAAACAGTGGAAGCCATGTGTAAATTGGTGGACTAGAAATACACAAAATTCCTACTGTCGCTCGAATGAAAGGACTGTAGGAGTATGGTGGGAATACTCACAGGCCACTGTCGGGGGGCGGCACACGCCTTTAAGATGAGGCTGACGGATTGAGATAACTGCAGATATGTTTAAGAGAAACAATGGAGCGTCTCTTGTGCTCTTGTCCAGCATTGTCAATTCATTATTATGTCAACCACTATTTTTTTATTATTGAAAAATGTATAAGTAAGTAAAATTAAAATATTTAGTGCTGGCTTTTTCGTATGTGTGTAAACGTCTACGATAAGAGAATAAAAAGAGCCTTAAGCACCACTGCTCGATATGGAACTCATGGGTGTCTGAGAACGCAGTTCTATTTATAAGCTGCGGGCTTGAAAAATGTTAAGTGAGTTGAAGTGCTTGGTGAATGCAAAAATGTGGATCGTTACTCAGCTATCAAAATATTCGTCCAAATGCAAATCTAAATCAATAGTTCACTACCAAGTGCAAGCATCATCTACTTTGTACCCTCCAACAGCATGTAAACTACTTTAAGTATTTTCATTTCACTACAAGGGTGCTCATCAATGCTTATCCGCCTTTTCCAAGCTCAACTCATCCGCACGCAGTGCTCACCCATGACTCACGAACATACGTGACGCTCGGCCCTGCACGACCGTTGAGTCATTTAATAGCGGGAAGCATGCGGAAGATGCGAGTGTGGAATAGGCGTTTTGCATTGCGATTGACTCGAAATTGTTTAAGACGTTAAAACTCACAATTTGTGTATTGGAAATAAAAGTCGATTTGGAAGTTCGATTGCGACGCGACCCTCTTATGGACGGTATCGGGGTCTGCAAGAAAGAAAATTAAATAAGACGAAAAAGAAATTTTGGTTTGCGCACGATACGCATGAGTAACGTAAGAACGTACTTATAATGGGTGAGATAGAATCGGAGCGTGCTTATTAGAAATTAACAAAGATTACGAAAGGTGAACCAACAATTATATATGTACATACATAAATACGAGTATATATAGAAGAAGTAGCGAGTGATAAAGATATGATGTGAATAAAAAGAGCATACAAAGGGTGTGTGCAAAGAAAAGCAAACTAGTTTGAGAGCTTTTAAAACTATCAAAAAAATTTATGATTCCCACTTTGCTTTATTAATCACATATTGACACAGAGTAGACCAACATATTTTCGATGAAAAGCTTTTAACAACAGATAAATTCTAATATATAGGTACGAGTATGCATGTAGATATGTATGTATGTGTGGGTGTGTATATCCATTTGGCAAAATTAATAGCAATTGCATATGAATCGTTGCACTTTCAAACATTCTGACTTCTGTGTAGAATTTGTGATGTACCTAACAAATGTTTGCGAATGAGCGTACAAGTGGGTATGTACGTGTTTGTATGTATGTATGTATGTGAGGATATTAACATTCCGAGAGGTGAAATGTTGTCATAGAGCACTCTCATTTCCACTATGTTCTTGTGTATTGCGGATATTGTTCACAACTTACCACTGAAATATTTCGATAGCTCAATAGCAAATGCGGCGGAATTCGATTCACATGGCAACTCTTGTACAGAGGCTGAAATTTCACATTTCCATTATCGTCTACGGCAATGGGTTACAAATTTGTGAGAAATTTTCAAAATAAATTACATATTCAATGAACTGCTTCAGACTTTATATATACAAATACAAATGTACAAATGTAAATAGGAATCAAGTGAAGATACATATATGTATCAGAGTTTTCTTATTACTATGTACATATACATATATGTAGGTATGTACGAGTAAATTCGGTTTACTGTTGTAAAATTAAAACAAAATGTGTGCATTGTCAGTGTACTCAGAAATCATATTTATTTGGCTTGCATTGCTTTATTCCATCTACTGCAGTTGTAAATATGTATGTAAATTGTTAGATTATATGTAAGTATGTATGTATGTTATTAAATGCGGCATTTGGTTACAATTAGGCTTAGATGTATACATGTTTATTGGTAAATAATACTGCAGGTCTTACTACTTTCGTGTGTGTGTGTATGTGAATTTTTCTCCTGAATTTACTGTTATTTGCAAACTTTTTTTTTTGTTTAATTTTCCATAAATTCTCATTGAAGTGCATATAAATGATTGCTGTTGTGAAAATGTGTCGTTTTATTAGCCGCTAAATATGTACTATGTATTTATATCTATTTATGCTGTCACGTGTTAATTTCTACGTATGTATGTACGAGTATATGTGTTTATATTGCTTCATGATTTGTGTATTTGCTGTAACGTTTTTCGAGTTGGTAATGCCCGTAATGTTTGCGATGCTTTGATGTAGCTGTTTGAGTGCATGTTGGCTTTTCACCACTTACCCTCCTCATTGGTGGCGCATAAGGGACCGACCCATTTTCCTTTGACGCAACGTATTTTACATAATCGCCTATCGCCCAATGGTCCGATTTCGCCCGGGAAACGTATTTCAGAAACTTCAGTGAATTGCTGTTGAATATCAATTTCTTCCTCTTCCTCCTCCTCCTCTTCTTCATCGGTTTCGTCAGGATGTACAGGGGCATAACCTCCTTCTTCATCGTAAATACCTGAAAGTATAATAATTGAATTGTTGTAAATTTAAAGTGGAAAGTAAGAAATATTTGGAGCACCATGCATTTTGAGCGATATGAGATAACAACTTAAAAATTATTATGTATGTTACAATTGTACAAGTTTTTAAAATTTAATCAAAGTTAATCAAGCAAAGTAAAATGGAATGACTTACATCCCGTTAGCTTACCTTTATCTTTGCGACTTGTGGTCTTTGAGCTGGAATCTCCGCCGCCCTTGGGACGACTCAATGCGCCGGTTGTCTTGCCGGACTTGCGTTTGACGCGCTGCAGCGCCTCTGCGCCCGTCTCATTGCCATACACCGCCGGCACATCGCTATCGTCCAGCAGCTGCTCATCAGTCATTTTATTAAATGTATTTTTGATAGTTTTATTATGATCGCGTCCAATTCTTTTCGCTTCCAAGTCGCTATTTTCTGCCGCATTTACGTTCGCTTCCAAATCGTTGTAGCTGCCCGAAGCTTTCACAGTCATATCGGGTTTCTGCTTCAATGCTCCTAAGGCTGCGCGTCGATAACGTTGGTTCGGGTTCAACTCTTCATTCAGCATAAGTTGTTCACCTCGTTTTCCTTCGTGACTATCACCTCGTCTACGATAATGCTTTGCATTGGGTTCTTTATTTTGCACTGGCTTATTGTCTACAATCTGCTTCGATAAGGTGGTGTAGCTTGCTTTTTTCTTTTTCTTCTTCGCTAAACCCTGCTTGCACTGCTCTTTGGTTCCGGCGTCAGTGCATGTGGAATTCTTTGTCTTGTTTTTGCCCTTCAATTTATGCAACTTTAACCGGAGCTCGGCGTTGGGTGTGCCCGACTCTAGAATATCATCAATATGCACATAGTAAACATCGCCTTCCGCGGCCAATTTACCACCGCTCCATTTGTCCGTATCGGGAGAGGCATCGGGATCATGGTGGATCACCTGACGCTTGTATCGACTGCCACGGCCACGTGTTTGTCCATTTTCGTTTTCAATGCGACGACGACGCCCCGATCCAGAACGTCGCTTCTTGTTTAATTTCCGATTCTGGTTACGTTTGGGTGTGCCATCTTCGGACTCTTCCGCCTCGTCCTCCTCGTCGTCGATGGCGGCGAGTGTGTCATCACCGTGCACCCCTGCCAGGCCGTGCTGGTCATCCAGATCGACTTGGTAGGGATTAACGATAGCGCTCATCTTATTGTCTTTGACACCAGGCTGACGGGCGGTCAGGTCAATATTAATCCTTTCGACAAACTCCGCATCGGACGTTGTAAAGTCTTCTGGCAAATATATCTGAGTTGTCTCAAATTTCGCATATGGCTGCTCAGTGGTTGTTTCCGGTCGTATGACTGTAAAGCGTATATCAGGCGCCTTACAGCCTGGTGAAGCATCTATAAAGTAGTTTAATAAGATATTTCAAAGAAATATTAGTTTAAAATGCTACTTTGTATATGTAACATAGAATAATATGTTGTAATGTATCAAGTATCATGGTAAAGCCCTCACAGACACTCGAATTGAAATGTAGAGCTAAAGTGCAATTAACAGAAGTACCAACGATTAGCTTCGAGTGTCAAGATTAAAACGCTTAAACGCTTGCCATTCAGTGAAGTAAAACCACTAGAGATCCACTCTTACTTGGAAAATATACTGCATTTAACACAAGATACACCCACCCTTTTATGGTGTATTGGGGGCGTGGGAAACTGAAGAATTAGGTTAAGTGGTTTTAATTTAAACTAAATTACAGAAATGGTAGCTGTGCTAAAATGAAATGCAATTTTTTATTACTTGGGTAAAAGTAAATCTTTGTGAGTTAAACAATTAGTCAAACGTATCCAAGGTTCCGTTCCATTGGGATTAATGCAAGGTTTTATTTACTTATTACTTCTACATATATGTAGTTTATATTGAAATATCTTTCCTACTTTGTATAAAAATCCAAGACCTGGAAAATTATCGGTTTTTATACTCTCGCAACAACAAAGTTGCTAGAGAGTATTATAGTTTTGTTCACATAACGGTTGTTTGTAACACCCAAATCTAAACGAGTTAGATATAGAGTCATATACATATACCAAAGTGATCAGGGTGACGAGTAGATTAAAACAGATAGTAAATCCGGATGTCTGTCCGTCTGTCCGTCTGTGCAAGCTGTAACTTGAGTAAAAATTAAGATATCTTGACGAAACTTGGCACAAATATTCCTTGGCACCATAAGAAGATCAAGTTCGAAAATGGGCAGAATCAGACCATTGCCACGCCCACAAAATGGCGAAAACCAAAAACACATAAAGGGTCATAACTAAGCCATAAATGAAGTTATAAAAGTAAAATTTGGAATAAAGGATCACACTAGGAGGGGGCATATTTGGATGTAATTTTTTTGCGGAAGTGGGTGTGGCCCCGCCCCCAAATCGGTTATTTGTATTTAACTCGCAAACCAATAAAGCTATATAAACCAAACTTTCTGCAGTAGGTTCTCTTATGTACCCCACTACACACCATGAAAATAGTTGAAATCCGATAATAACCACGCCCAACTCCCATACGAAGGTTAGGTTGAATATTACTTAAAGCGGGTTAACTAACTAACGAAAAATGTCAGAAACACTAAATTTTGCAGAAGAAATAGCAGAAGGGAGCTGTACTCAGCTTTTTTTACAGAATGGAAAATGGGCGTGGCATCGCCCACTTATGGGTCAAAAACCATATCTCAGGAACTACTCGACCGATTCGAATGAAATTCGGTATATAATATTTTCTTGACACCCTGATAACACGGACAAAAAATGGGCGAAATCGGTTTACAACCACGACTACTTTCCTTATAACTCAATTTTTAATTCCATCTTATTCCTTCACTTTATAATGCAAACATAAGGAACCAATGAAGATAGCGGAATTAAACTTTACACAAATAGTGCATATCATCTCTGGCTTCACTTTCGAAAAAATTGTCGAAAACGGATCATAACTTTTCAATGCCCCAGATATCGAACATGTTGAACTCAGCGCCTAAGGATAAATTTTAACCGAAAATATGGGTAAATCTCTCAGATATCTCAACTTAATTCTGAGGAAATTGTTTTCTTCTAATAGTGTGTCTCTTTTCCAAAAATTATTAAAATCGGGTCATAACATCTCCATATACCTCATTGTAGGTTTTTCAAAAGTATCTTCTCCTAGTTCCCATATACCTAATTATAGGTTTTTCAAAAATACGGTGAGCTTTATTCCGCATATATGTATTGGTTAATATGTGAGCTATCTTAGCAAAATTAAGTGAGGGCATCGTCTTGGATATAGTTTACCTTGCTGATGAAAATGAATGAAATCGGTTCAGGAATTACCTCAGCCCTCATATACTATATATGACGATTTTCGTTATTCTATTAAACTTTATGCCGAATTTATGGGTTAATTTGAATGTTATCTTAATAAAATTTCTTCAATAAATTGCGAGAGTATAAAATGTTCGGTTGCACCCGAACTTAGCCTTTCCTTACTTGTTTTTTTAATTTTTAGGATATATAGGAGATAGATATAAGGAGATATAAGTAGTTTTTAACCCATAAGTAGGAGCCACGACCATTTTAAATTTTTTATACCAATCTGAGTTCGTTGCTTATTGCTGCACCGTTAGGGATGCAAACATCGTGAAATGAAACATCGATGGTTCGAAGTATCGATGTTTCTTCAAAACCCATCGAAATCAAAAACGTCGGCCATTAATTAAATAATTGAAAAGCTAAGGGATACGGAAGCAGAAGCATAAATAAATGAAATGTAGTACGTCTTAAGTTGATACATTTTATTTCACTTAGCATTATATGTCTGTTAAAGTTTTTTCTCAATAAATAACAGAATTTCAAAACAAAGACATGGAAAGTTTTTTCACTGTCATTTCTTTTCGATTTTACTTCTGCGTGATAGTTGCCCTGGGTTTAGAAAACGATCGTTTACTCGGCACTGAAGTGGCCACAATGTGTAAATATTAATAAGCCTCTTTATACAACTCCGGAAACACAGTATTCATGTCAACCCAAACTCTATTGGCTTCTGATTGGTAGGGGTAACAGCCGAGAAACACTTTCTCTTCAACCTTCCGGCCCTGTAATTGTAGATAAATATGGCAGCTTACATTTCATCTTTTGGTGGACCAAATGTTTATTCTGGTTCCAAATATCAAACGAGTATTCTGTTTCACACTCATCCGAAGATTCTGTTGTATCAGCGCGATTCTTTGAATTTTTTATGAAACAAAAAAAAAAAGTATTTCTTTTAGCCATAGCATCTTTAAAATGCAGTAATTTGAATCTCTGATCTAACACAGTAGCCTACGCCAGAATTAAAGTGTATAAATAAATCATAAAAGTAACTGCAGTATTGTCCAAGCGCACATTCCCTTAACGAATTCTCCGTATTTTATAAAAATCGAATTCCAATGTAAAAAGCGTATCCAATTAGAGGGTTTCGAGTTAATACCCGAAAAAGTGTGAAGTCAAATTTTTATATAAAACATCGACATAAAACATCGTTGAAAGTGACATCGATGCATCGATAGTTTTAGATTCAAGACATCGATGGCTAACATCGATGCTTTTTGACGAAAACAAAGACAAAAGACAAAATCATGAATTTTATTTGTACTTTCATTGCATATATGCATTTTCCGAATCGCGCTTGTGGTTGTACATATGCCCCACCATCATTTTTATTTCAATTATTCAAAAGTTTCATATCAAAGAAACATTTTTAAACAATGTTCTGTGACATATTTATTTACAAATTTCAAAAGTAAAGCTCAGCCGTTGGCACTTCATTTCCCATGACGAGTCCAAAAAAAGGTCTTGCCGTGGACATCATAACTCATGATTGTTTCAGATAAACGAAACGAAGGAAAAAAGAAATTATTGAATTTTGAGTTTTTTACAGAATATTAACCAAAAAGCACACTTTTTAGGTAAATTTTTTGTCAAAAAAACTGTTATAATAAAAATACAAAAAATCCTTCGTTCATTAACTAGATAATGTTAGTTTAAAGATATGTACATATATGTATATCTCTTAGAATATTATTCAGATCGATTTTATAATTAGGATAATATTCTAAACAATTGCACTATTTAATAAGACAAATTTTTTTTTTCAAAATTTGAAAGCCATCCCTTAATTGAAAGAAGTTATAAAAATAATCATCATTTAAATAAATAAATACATTAATTAAAAACGAAAAAATTGTTATAATTAACATTTCCGCAGGAGTTATGCTTTCTTGGTAGTTTGTATTTGGCTTAAGAATTTAATGTTTTATATTTTGAATATTTTGTTTTATTTCAATGCACACCAAGCGAGACAAAAAGACAAAAATTGTTGCTACGTCGCATTGTGTTTCGCATGGTGTGGGTTAGAGCACAACACATTTTTGTGTATTTTTAGTCAAATATGTCTTTGACTAATCCGGTGTGCGTTCACCCTTATACGTAATTCATTTTTGAAAATCAAGTTCAAGCTGAACGAGATATTTGCAGATGAGTTCAGTTGAGCTATGTGGTTTGGATTGATTCAACTTCAGTCAAATACATACATATGTACATATATACACAGTTATTATTGGGTGAATGTGGTCCAAAACAAATTTCAAATTTCCTGACAATGTCGTTGCATACTATATAATAAATGAAATACAAACGGTGTGGGAAGCACGCAAAGTGATATTGTTACGTGACATTTCAATGGGTTTAGATAATTTAATGTAAGTTATTTGAAACACACTGAGCTCGTGTGAGCGTTCTTACCGAAATGGCAAGTGTGCTTAAAGTAAAGAAGTAGAGGAGTCTTTCACAAGTCAAGCACGGCGTGAATTCATGTCGCTCAGAATTATTTTCTTTAATTTTTTGGAACATATGTATAATTGTGCATGTGAATATTAATAAATGTTTGCTGACATGGCAACCTAGGTGAGAATATGATGTAATATTATTTTTATCAGAAATTACAAATTCATTAATTCGAATATTGGATATTTTTTCCCTAGCTAAATATTAGAGAAATTAATTTGCTGCTACAGTTGCTTTGCTAAGTCTGAAGGCATCTTACATTTCAGTCGGTTTTCAGCAGTACCGATCGTTCAGCAGTACCGATGAGTCTGGATGCCTCTTCATTTACATGCTGTATAAGCCTCATTTCGTGAGTCTTTGCAAGTTTGGTTATTTCGTTTACTTCTGAATTCACACCAAGATCACGGTGAAGGTCAGCAGATCTAACATACCAAGGAACATTAACTATACTTCTTAGTACCTTATTTTGGAAGCGCTGAATGCAGGCAATACAGTTTTGACTTGAGCAACCCATAGCTCCATAGCAACCTTGAGCTCCATAAGCCCAAATTGGTTTTAGTACTTAATTATATATAAACAGCTTGTTTTCGATTGAAAGCGTGGATCTCCTACCGACTAGATGGTAAAACTTAGCAAATTTTAAATGAAGCTCACACCTTTTTTTCCTGACATGCTCTTTCCAGCGTAGCTTAACATCTAGGGTGATCCCTAGGTACTTAGCATTATTGTGATGTTGTATAGGAGAACCATTTATATAAATTGGATGGTATGATGTTTTTTTTTTAAGTAAAATCAACGCGCATTTAGTTATTGCATTGACTGCTGTTTGCACTCTCCTGTTGCTAACAGGGCTGTGTCATACGCAAGTGTCGCTGTCACATAACTTGAGTGAGTGGGGATATCACTTGTAAAAAACAAGTAAAGCATTGGCCCCAACACGCTTCCTTGGGGAACAACCGCTTCTATCGGTTGCAAGTTTGAGTATGCATCCTTTTGTTTTATGCGAAAGTATCTATCTTTTAGGTAGGAACCAATTATTTCGCAATATTGTTTGGGTAGCATACATTTCAATTTCAGCAGTAGACCCAAATGCCAAACTCTATCAAAAGCCTGAGACACGTCTAAAAAGGTCGCCGAACAAACGCTCTTTTTATGCATAGAATTTTCAACGAAATTAACGATTCGGTGTACCTGGATATGTTGTTGAATGATGATCACGAAAACCGGTATAATTATTATTATCTTGAGTATAGTGCATTGTTTACAATTTTTTTATACAATTCTTTGGTAGATTGGGTAATATTTCTCCGGTTATTAAATCAAACTCAGGAGCTTTTTTGAGCCTTGCGTTTCTGATAAAACTTTTAATTTCTTTACTAGTGACTGGAGAAAAGCTGACGAGTGGATCCAACCAACCATTTTCACAGTTTAGCTCAAGTCCATCGTTAGGTGTAAATGTGTTTCTCAAATGATTTGCAAATACTGCAGCTTTTTGTGCATTCGTTTTGGTCCATTCAGTTTCGTTTAATTTTATTAGTGCGACATGTTTTATTTGTTTATTGATATTCCTTTCAGCTTTCCAGAGAGAATAATCGGTGGATTTATCAACAGTGAGTTTGGACAAATACGTTTTGAAGGAATAGTTTTTAAACTGACTAATTTTTGTTCTTAGTTCCGCTGTACATCTATTAAGCTCTGTTTTGAGAGCAGCCGACCTAGTTTGCTGCCATCTTCGCCGAAGTTTGCGTTTTTTATGGATACCATCTAAGATGTATTTTGGGAATTTGTTTCCACTTATATTTACGCGAATATTCGGTGTACTGTTCCACGCAGCATTTTGAATTACTTTTGTGAAAGATTCAACTTCACAATCTAAGTCAGCATCTGTCGATATGCGCTTTAGTTTAAAATCGACTTTATTCAGTATAGTCTTAAATTTATACCAATCAGTATGTTTATTAGATAAAGAATATGTGCCGGACCGAATTACAGGTTTTTCACATAAAGTTAGTAACACTGGTGAATAATCAGAGTTTAAATATGAGCTATCTTCAATACTGTCAATCAATATTCAAATTGATTTTCGATTCTTTGTTGATGACAAAAAAGTCAAGAAGATCTGGTAATTTCCTACTATCCGCAGGCCAATAAGTGGGTCTCACTGTCAAAATAACATTGCATCCAACAACTTGTATAGCTTTCAGAAGTTCTCGACCTTTGGTTGTAGTTAAACGAGATCCCCAATGGGTATATGGGTGACTTTTATTTAAAGTCACCACCCATAATGTACCTTAGGTCATATTTTTTTAATAAACTCGTATAAGTATCAGTTTTGATATTATGCCTGGGCGGATTATATACAGCAATTACGTATAATGATTGACTGTACATTTTTACTGAAATTGCTGTAGCTTGAATTTCTTCAGTCTTAATCTGAGCGCTGAGCCGCTTATTTATGGACTTAAATAATTTTTCTTGTTCGTTTAGTTTATCCAGAATTTGTCTGACCTTGCTTAGCATTGCATTTGCGCAAATGTAAGCTTTGAAGTTGATGGGAGGGGCCTTACTTCCATCATTCCTTTGCCCGCAACGTTTTGCCTGAGCATTGACATTTTCCTCAACTGTATTACCAATCTTTTTGTCTCTAATTTTTTGTAGTTCTTTTGCAACGACACAACCACGGTAGCTTGCTGGATGGCATATTTTTTCCCTAAATAATTACTGTTGTTGTTTGGTCGATAGTCGCATTCATTCCATACTGAAAATTTTTATTACACCCTTCGTCTATCGTAACAAAATTAATTTTATTTTGAACGATTTACGCATTCATGGGCACATGAAATGTAAACGCACGAGCACACGCGCATAACTACAAAGAAATTACGTTAGTGCGCAAATACCTAGCCGTTGCCGTAGTGACCCATTTGACCTCGCTTTCAAAGGAACGTGCCGCATATGCACTAAATTACAATATTGTTTTGGTGTGGATACAAGAGTGCAGCAAATAAATTCGATGTAATGAAAACTCGCCAAAAATTACGCGCTTTAAAATTCATGGAAGTTAACGAACGTAAATGCAATTCAGCAGTTAAGAATCATGTCCGATAAGTCGTCTCACCATCCTTATATCCCTCCATACCTGCATACATTAGTGATGATTTTTGGTTACCTGAGCGTGAATTTAGTGAAATTTCGTTAACAAACACATACAGAATGTGTTTTATTGACAAAATTACGGATAAAAAATAATATACTTTTGATGTTGCTCTGAAATGCTGTGCGTTGTCTGAAGTGGTGTTTGTGCTGTGGAGCGATTGTAAATATAAAATTATAGACCATAAAGAAATTCGGATTTTTATGAAATGCTTCAAATTTTTCTGAAATATGCCTAAGGACCCAAACAAAGTATTATACCGGTGATGGTTAAATAGAGTTCTAATTATCTGCGCAAAGTTAAACACACATTTGGAAAGCATTTCATTTAATATTTAATTTGAAAAGTTAAAAGTTCTCGCATTGGGATCTAAAACTACTCAAACATAGAAATAAATAAATCTACAACCAAATTTTGGAATTACAGTTTAAAAAAGTTTTTTTTAGAATTTTACTTATAAAAATATACAGAACTAGCAGATCCGGCCGTCCGTTTTTGTGACTAAGGCATACATTAAATTAGTAAGTTTTCCAATATAGTGAACGATGGATAAGCTACACTTTGAGTATTTGAAGAGGCAGATATCTATTTGAAATGGATGTGTTAACAGCGACCTTACCATTTCCAATATCTAGCAATTGCTTCTACGATGTTAGTCCTTAAATAAGCGTTTTTTATACGCCATACTTCCCAAATTATCAACTTGCATATCTGGAGAATCTTCGCTATAGCGCTATTTTTGGCGATTTTGCAAACTGGTGTGAATATACATATGGGTCAGTGTTGTGTGTTATCTTAATAAAATTACATCAATAAATTAAAATAAAGTATAAAATGTTCGGTTGCACCCAAACTTAGCCTTTGTTACAAATAACTACTTACCTACTTGTTACAAATTGTTTTGGGCTATCGACACAACATTGTACAATTGAATAATAACAAAAATATTTTAACAGAACAACAATGACAACCTTCATAATATTATTATTTTTTGTTCTCTTTTTTTTAAATTTAAATTAAATTTTTGTTGTCAACTCAAATAAAATTCTGTTATTATTATCTTCCATGCAATTTTTCTATATTTACTTACTTTCTAAACCTTTCTTGGCCTTCCACGTATATTTCAAGACTAAAATTAGCCAGATCGGTGTGGCTGTTCTCGACTTTTTGCGAGACTAACGATCAGCAATTCATGTTTATATTTATAGAATACAAATTGTTTGTTGGGAGATTAGAAATGTGTGTATTTTAGACTTTTTCAGGCAATTTTTTAATTTCTCCTCCGTAAGAACCATCCTTGTACTTCAAGGAATATTTAAAAAAAAAAATTAGCAAAAACGGTTGAGCTGTTCTCGCTTAGCAACACATTTAGCGATTAATTTTAAATTATACATACATACATACATACATACATATCTAGATTAAAATGCTTATGAAAAAATTGATCGTATTGTGAATCTAAATTATCTTCAAACCCCGTGGAATACACACAAAATATTTCATCAAAATCGGCCCAGCCGTTTAGATGGAGTTCAATGACCAACACACGTACAGAAGATTTACATGGATATACATATATATAATATATATATATGTCCTCATACGACTGAAGGCTGACATCACCGCCATCCAAGAAGTGCGATGGACGGGACAAGGACGGAAGAAGGTGGGTCCTTGTGACATCTACTACAGCGGCCATATAAAGGAGCGCAAATTTGGTGTTGGATTTGTGGTGGGAGAGAGACTCCGTCGCAGAGTCCTGGCATTCACCCCGGTGGATGAACGTCTTGCCACAATCCGCATCAAAGCGAGGTTCTTCAACATATCGCTGATTTGCGCCCACGCCCCAACCGAAGAGAAGGACGATGGGACCAAAGATGCTTTCTATGAGCGCCTAGAACGCACCTATGAGCGCTGCCCCCGCCACGATGTAAAAGTCGTGCTTGGCGATTTTAACGCCAGGGTGGGTGAAGAAGGTGTCTTTGGCACAACAGTCGGAAAATTCAGCCTCCATGACGAAACATCGCCAAACGGCCTGAGGCTGATCGACTTCGCTGGGGCCCGAAATATGGTCGTCTGTAGTACCAGATTCCAGCAGAACCAAATCGATCACGTTGTGATAGACGGAAGACATGTCTCCTGTGTTTTAGACGTGCGTACGCTCCGAGGACCAAATATAGACTCGGACCATTATCTGGTCGCAGCGAAGATACGCCCCCGCCTCTGTGCAGCAAAGAATGCCCGTCAACAAACACATGGAAGGTTCGACGTCGAAAAGCTGCAATCGCAACAGACAGCCACGAAATACTCTACTCGACTTGCACTCCTGCTCTCTGAGAGCACTTATCAGCATCTCGGTATAAGGGAACTGTGGAACGGCATCTCAAACTCACTGCGTACCGCTGCAGCCGAAACAATTGGTTTTCGGCAACGACAAAAAACAAGCTGGTACGATGAGGAGTGCCGTCTCGCAGCGGAGAGAAAACAGACTGCCTACCTCGCAACGTTGCAAACGACCGCAACACGTGCGGGATGGGGTAGATACCGAGAGCTGAAGAGGGAAGCGAGACGCATCTGCAGACAAAATCACATAAATCTATTCGAAATATTGTCATTTATTTTTAAATTTAATATTTAAACTTATCCAAATAGACAGAATGTAATATAATGGGTAATATGATTCAAAAACTTCATCAATTTCATCAGTATACAGGAGCTAGATGAGGGTCTATACTCAACATGTTTCAACGCAGTTTTACTAAAATAACATACTTTTTGTAATAGTACAGTCGTAACTTCTGTTACAAGTTCTTATAAAATTTTAACTATAATAAAATTTGTTTTGAATAAAGTTAAATAGTTATTACTTGATTTTTAGGTGTATGGAAGCTAGGAAAGTAATAAAAACATTATGTGATTACTTTCATATGCCTAAAACGGCATTAGAATCGGCAAATAATTGGGAATCGGTTGGATACTACTTTGAATATTTATTATATCATGAGCATATTTATGTTTGCAATAGGTGGACTTTGGAATTTGTCTCTCGCGTTGTATATTTAAGTTAGCCCCTCTACGGCCAAATTTAAATCGAACCTGTGCTGTTAACAATGGGATCGTTTCAAGGAAGCAATTGGCCAACAGGTGAGGAATTGTGTTCCATCAGGACAACGCCAGGCAATATCGAGAGTGACTCGATAGAAGCACCGGGAACATGTTTTAGAGGTGTTGCAACCGCCATATAGTTCGGGGCACTAACTTCATGTCTATAGCGAATGATGTTGCTTATGAAAAACGAGGATTGAGGATTTCTTTGACAGCCGCACAATGAAATTATCTTCAACCTAACCTTCCATTTAAAGCAAAAATTATGGATTTACTGTTTACATTATATTATTTTCGTGAGGAATAAATTGTCTCTAAAATATGAACCAAAACGGTGTTTTAAAATGTGAACAGAAGAATATTAAAAAATAGTATATTATGGAATAAAAAACGGGGAAAAAATAAGGAAAGACATGTGATAGAAGTACCAAGAAACGCCAAAAAAAGGCTTTTGGTCGGTACTGGTCGATGCCGATTTGTCGGACTCTAACGAAATACATAGATTCTATTAACCCTTTTATGTCCGAATTAAATCGGACATACTTAAATACTGTTTGGAGTCAATGTTGATTTCGAAAGATGTGATGAAGCGTGGAATGAAGACCATTGTTGAATGAGGATAGTCGACATTTGATGTCAGGTCTGAGGGGCGACCTCTATTAAGATTTTGAATTATATATTACATAGTAGTTCATTTATAATATGCACACATAGTACATTTAAAATCTCTGCGATTAAATAATAAACTATTGACAATTGCCACATTAATACGTCACTTAACACTCCGAGAGATCAATAATGATAATGATTTTCTGTTGTTGTTTACGGCACCAGCAGAGCACTCGCCAACAGGCTGATCATCAATATAATAAAATTCTCCAATTTTTGCTACTAAAATTCGCTTTATCTGTTATTTCTTGAATCACTTCTAAGTTATCTTCTTTTCCAATGACTAGTGAACTCGTTAACAGTTCATTCGCGTGACTCCGCCCCACTTATTGTTCAAAAGCTATATCTCATAAACTACTCGACCAATTTCAACAAAATGAGATCGGTTTTTTCTACTAGTGTGTCTCTACGCCAAAATTTGGCAAAATCGGGTTAATTCTTCCTGTAACACCCATATACCTAATATACGGAATTTCCAAAATACGTTGGACTTTATACCGTATACATCGGTTTATATGTGAGATATCTTAGCAAAATGAAGTGAATGTATAATCTTGAATGTGATGTAGGTGGATGTTGAAAATTAGTGAAAACGATTTAGTAATTATCACAGCCCCCATATATTATATATAGTGATTCTAATTATTCTAGTGGACTCTATGGCGAATATTGTGTATTATTTTAGTACTAGATTTAAGGAACCCGCCAATTTGAAATTCTTAACATAGAAACAGTATTTTTTAATTATTAGCGCACAGCCAAGATGGAGTTTACATATAAAAAATGTATTGAAGACAATTTTGAATAAGAATGTATAGTTTTTATAAATAATTTACAACAAAATCGCATTTTATCATACGTCAAAATGACGGGTTTCAGTAAAAAAAAGGTAAACAATCAATCTCCGTAAATCTAGTGTTAATAACAATAAATAAATAACTTGCGAGAGTTTAAAATGTTTAGTTACACCCGAACCTAGTTCTTTCTTACTTGATTAAATTCACTTAATCGAAAAGCCACTTTTGCAGAATTTTTTTAAGCCCATGTGATCACATTGTAAAGATCGCCACAACTGGATCTCATTTCAATAGCAACGTCGAAATACGAAAATGTGTATAAAGAAGAGTATATAGAATATAAAACAAAATGGTATCAAGAATTTTGTATATTGGATTTTTAGCGGTTGGAAATAAATGTTGGCAACCGTCTAAGCTTTGAATTTTCATAAAATGATTTTCACCTACCTGGTTCTGGAGTTGTTGTTTGTTCATTTTCGGTGGTCGCGTTTGCTGTCTTACCCATAGCAATAATGAAGAAAGTCAGCAGAAAAAGTATCCATATCGGCTTATGTCTCAAGTGTTGCAAATTTTCGTGTGCAGTTATTGGAAACATTTTTGCATCTGATTAACAAACTATTTCAGTAGTGTATTGATTTTCCCACCTCATATATAATCATATATCTGTTTATTTCGGTTACTTGAGTTAAAGGTGTGTATACGCAGCACAATTAAATATTATCTGCTTACTATAATGAAATATATACATTTATAAAGCACTTTATTCGTCTAAAGACTTTTATTTATTTATAGATATTTTAATATATTCAGAAAGCTTAGAGTTCAAATCTCTTCCAGGAATTTCCGACCTTTTCACTTTCTGTGTTTATTCAACTCTGTGCAGACAGCCGAATAAACGACAAGAAGCCATACTGGAAAACTAGGTATGGAGTTCTTTATTCAGAATACAGCATTTATTTCTTTGATTTGTGGCATATATTAAATTTTGACCTGACAATTTCATACAAAATATAATAATTTCACCAGGTCCAAAGATAATTTTGTATAGCTGAGATACTGATAGCTGAGAGTAAATATACAAACTACAAATTAATGACATTGATATTCGTAGTAAGCTTACAGATGATTTTAATTTCTCTATATTCGACAACTTTTAGTTGAAATTATTCAAATTATTCTTGGATTCATATTTAAAAATATAACATTTTGTTTGTTTTAAAAAATTCAATATTTACTGTATTTGAATCAATGAAGAACCTTCTTTTTAATAACACTGCGCTAACCTGGAGTATACTCCTTGTGCGATCTTGGATCTCCTCAGCAAGAGATTTAAATAATTATCAACCAAACATTTCAATCAATAAATATAAACCTCAAGAAACGTTCATCTCAATTTAGAAATAAGTAAACGAACATCTATTAAAATATAAAATGTAGGAACAAGATTAGACCTAATAATTTTTTTAAATTAGTGGTACTGCCAGATGTGGCGACAGTTTGATCACAAACGAATTACAATATATAAAATTTAAAAATTAGAAATTAATTTTTTAATTTATGATTATAATATAAGGTCACAAGTGCATAATTCAAACATATACATAAAACACACATTGTTATTTTTTCACGTACAAACATAAATCCACGGACTTTTCTACTAAGACTCTGACTGCATCGCACCGAAATTGGATGCAATTTGATGTTTAAATAGGCTTTGTTAAATAAATGAATGCGAAATTGGGACTTGTTTAAGGGGTTATATATGTTTTTTATTCTTTTATCTTAAAGTATAAGAATGTTATCTCAAAATTCTATCCAGATTTAAGCAGTAGAAGCAAAGTTATAGCGTTTTGCATTTTGCTCCGCTACACTAGACAAAAATGTATTTGAAACTTTAAACACGATTATCTCGAAATCATGCTTTTCCGAAAACGTCGTTGCGGTGACTTGGATTGCCAAAAGAGTTTTAACCGTTTTATTAACTGATCGTAATTTATTTGCCGTGTCCTTGAAAAATTTCTAATTTCGTTTAAATTTTCATATCGATGTTATGAATTTTTAAATACATTTCATCAGATGAAAAAAGTAGCCTTTTTGAGTAAATCGTCGCAGTTTGCAGGAAAAAAATTTCTCATTTCAATGAATCGTTTAAGGACACCACATACTAACGAAATTTGTTTGGTTTTATGCTTTCAGTTGACCTGAGGGACTGGAATCATAGTCACGGAAAGCTTTTCGAAAAAAACGAGAAGTTTTTGCTAATATTTCGCCTAATTGAAAAAAAAAAAAAATATTCAGATGATATCATGGTTTAATATTTTGTTATTAATTGATTTTATTATTGTTTTGGCTCCTCCACTTTTAGCGGTCGATATACAAAGGTTTAAGTCATTAGAGGGCTGGAGTGCCTAAAAGTATTCTTTCAATGTTAAATGCGTGTGTTTAACAAATCGTCCGTGTTGATTGTTATACAACGCGATGCACAGAATATTTTCGTTGAGAGTGCACATTCCGACGTTCACGCATATCCGAAATACGTAGAAATAACCGAAACAAAGAAAAAACCACTTTTGTAACAAACGTATTCGAAGCACAATTCACACTTCATATATACTATTTTTCTTGCGTTGTACAAAGCGCACACACAAACACATGCAAGCATTCGTATGAACGTATCCGCTTATGTATATTTAACTGTATGCATATATACATACATACTATCCATAAAATTAGGATTTCGTTGTTGTTGCTATTTTTTTGACCACCTCAATTTGCTTCCAAAATCGTTTCCGTTTTATGAAAGGAACATGCAAAAACACAAAAGAACGAAGGAAATGTGTAGCCAAAAGTTTAAAATTTTCACACGCTTCAAAGCTAGAAGTTTTCTTTTTATTTTGATTTTTCACCACTTAACATATCCAGATTTGACACATGCGATTTTTCTACACACAAACAGCTACTTCATCTTCACATCAGCAAGTTAAGCCTTGTAGCTGTGTATAGGCATTTCTGCCGTTTTAGATAACATTAATGTTTAAGTAATTTTTCAACTTCTATCTTTTTTCTCAAGTTTCACATAACACTTTGCACTATTCGATTTTTGCGCCATTAACCGACCAGCTCAAATTCGCAACACGAACTGAAATCGAAAGCTGTTGATGTACTGCATTTATACACAACCACATTTCTTTGTTTCCGCACACGAATATGAAGGCAATTGTTCGTCCTGCCGTAAGGGCATGCGTGTTGAACGCGCTTTCCGAACAAACTACGTCTATTTTTAATGAAAAGCTTATCACTCGGAGCTTTTGAGAGAAAATTCGCAAATTATGGCCTTCACTTTCTTCTCATCTGCACATCTGTTTTAAGGCTCTTTCTTCATAATAACTACTCGCGGACGCTTGATATGCCAGACTACCGGCATTTGTTTATTTTGAACATTTCACACAAGCGGCTTTTTAGGCGCCACCTGATCGGCTTTTAGTGGTAAAGTGCCAATAGTTTGGCAGTAAAAAGTCAGTATGGGTATACGAAGAGAACGCCTTCATCTTTCCTCGCGACTTTCGAGTGTATACACTGGCAACTGATTGCTGTTTGGTGATTCTCCTTTCTACTGACCATCTTGTTATTATCGAAATGTATATTTGCCGCTGTTGCTTATTGTTGTTTTATTCAATATATCTATGTTGAAATGAAGTTGTTATCAATTCTTATTCGTATATAGAAATATTATCATTTGGTAAAGAAAAATTTTATGTGAAGAACCAGGTTACTCAAATAAATAGAATCACTATATAGTTTGTAATCCGCTTAAATATATTTGCGACGAGTAGAGTGAAACCAAATAAACGAATCTTTTGGATATTGTAGGAATTCAAAAAAGGATATTCAAAACTAAATGTTCATTTGGCTCAATTTTTTTTTGATTTTTCTTATTTGAATTTTTTATAGTTTATTTTTAAGAAGGTCTAATTCTGTTTTCAACTTTATTTGATTCTTTTACATTCCTTCTAATTATCAACTTTTAGGGTATTTTTACAATACTTATTAATTTATACAATCATATACAGTAGAACTTCCATAACAACTCGAACTTCTATAAGTCGAAGATCTCCATAACTCGAACTTTTGAATTGTCAATAGCGTTTAGAAATCAAATTTCATACAAATCTCCTTCCATAACTCAAACTTCCCTAACTCGAAGTTCTTCATAACTCGAACTCTTGAATTGGCAATAGAAGTCAAATTTCATACAAATTTCCTTCCATAAATCGAACTTTTCGACCAGGGCATAAACAAAATTTCAAATTTTACTATCGAGGCAGAATTTTAAACTAGTCCCTCTATATCATATGAAGGCGAACAAAAATATGATATTACACATATGGACAGCACTCAACAGCAAACTGCAACAAAACAAGTAAGGAAGAGCTAAAATCGGGTGTAACCGAACATTTTATAATCTCTCAATTTATAGATATAATTTAACTAATATTCCCTCTGAAATACATTAAAATATCTGAGATATTTACCGATATTTTCGGCGAAAAACTACCCTTAGGCACTGAGTTCTTCAAGTTCGATATCCGGGGTATTGAAAAGTCCGATTTCGACAATTTTTCCATAAGTGAAGCCACAGTGATATACAGTATTTGGGTACAGTTTTATCAGTTCCTTATGTATACTTTATAAAGTGAAGGAATTAGATGGAATACAAAATAGTTTTATAGGAAGTAAGCGTGGTTGTGCACCAGTTTCGCCCATTTTTCATCCGTGTTATCAGGGTGTCAAGAAAATATTGTATGTATGTGATTGGCGTTGCAACCGTTTAGCCGGTTATAGCCGAATCGACGATAGTGCGCCACCTCTCTCTCTCCTTCGCAGTTCGGCGCCAGTTGGAGATCCCAAATGTAACCAGGTCGCTCTCCACCTGGTCCCTCCAACGGAGTGGAGGCCTTCCCCTTCCTCAGCTTCCTCCGGCGGGTACTGCATCGAACACTTTCAGGGCTGGAGTGTTTTCGTACATTCGAACAACATGACCTAGCCAGCGTAGCCGCTGTCTTTTTATTCGCTGAACTATGTCAATGTCGTCGTATAACTCGTACAGCTCAGCGTTCCATCGTCTGCGGTATTCGCCGTTGCCAATGTTCTGAGGACCATAAATCTTGCGCAAAATTTTCCTCTCGAAAACTCCTAGTTTCGTCTCATCTGATGTTGACATCGTCCAAGCTTCTGCACCGTAAAGCAGGACGGGAATGATAAGCGACTTGTAGAGCTTGATTTTGGTTCGTCGAGAGAGGACTTTACTGTTCAATTGCCTACTCAGTCCAAAGTAGCACCTGTTGGCAAGAGTTATTCTGCGCTGGATTTCGAGGCTGACATTGTTCGTGTTGTTGATGCTGGTTCCCAGGTATACGAAATTATCTACGACCTCAAAGTTATGACTGTCAACAGTGACGTGGGAGCCAAGACGCGAATGCGCCGACTGTTTGCTTGATGACAGGAGATATTTCGTCTTGTCCTCATTCACATCCAGACCCATTCGCTTCGCCTCCTTATCCATGCGGGAAAAAGCAGAACAAACGGCGCGGTTGTTGCTTCCGATGATATCAATAGCTGTACACTCTTGTAGAAGATTGTACCTTCTCGGTTTAGCTCTGCAGCTCTTATAATTTTTTCCAGCATCAGGTTAAAGAAGTCGCACGATAGTGAGTCACCTTGTCTGAAACCTCGTTTGGTATCGAACGGCTCGGAGAGGTCCTTCCCAATCATGACGGAGCTTTTGGTGTTGCTCAACGTCAATTTACACAGCCGTATTAGTTTTGCGGGGATACCGAATTCAGACATCGCGGCGTAAAGGCAGCTCCTTTTCGTGCTGTCGAAAGCAGCTTTTAAATCGACAAAAAGCTGGTGTTTGTCGATCCTCTTTTCACGGGTCTTCTCCAAAATTTGGAGCATGGTGAATATCTGGTCAGTTGTCGATTTTCCAGGTCTAAAGCCACACTGATAAGGTCCAATCAGTTTGTTGACGGTGGGCTTTAGTCTTTCACACAGTACGCTCGATAGAACCTTGTATGCGATATTTAGGAGGCTGATCCCACGGTAATTGGCGCAGATTGTGGGATCTCCCTTTTTATGGATTGGGCAGAGCACACTGAGATTCCAATCGTCAGGCATGCTTTCTTCCGACCATATTCTGCAAAGAAGCTGATGCATGCACCTTATCAGTTCTTCGCCGCCGTATTTGAATAGTTCTGCCGGTAATCTATCAGCCACCGCTGCTTTGTTGTTCTTCAAGCGGGTAATTGCTATTCGAATTTCTTCATGGTCGGGTAATGGAACATCTGTTCCATCGTCATCGATTGGGGGATCGGGTTGTACTCTCACTGCCATTCAGCAGGTCGGAGAAGTGTTCCCTCCATAATCCCAGTATGCCCTGGACATCGGTTGCCAGATTACCACCTTGGTCTCTACATGAGGATGCTCCGGTCTTGAAACCTTCGTTAAGTCGCTTCATTTTTTCATAAAATTTTCGAGCTTCCCTCTGTCTGCCAGCTTCTCAAGCTCTTCGTACTCACTCATTTCGGCCTCTTTCTTTTTTTGTCTGCAGATGTGTCTCGCTTCCCTCTTCAGCTCTCGGTATCTATCCCATCCCGCACGTGTTGTGGTCGTTTATAACGTTGCGAGGTAGGCGGTCTGTTTTCTCTCCGCTGCGAGACGGCACTCCTCATCGTACCAGCTTGTTTTTTGTCGTTGCCGAAAACCAATTGTTTCGGCTGCAGCGGTACGCAGTGAGTTTGAGATGCCGTTCCACAGTTCCCTTATACTGAGATGCTGATGAGTGCTCTCAGAGAGCAGGAGTGCAAGTCGAGTAGAGTATTTCGTGGCTGTCTGTTGCGATTGCAGCTTTTCGACGTCGAACATTCCTTGTATTTGTTGATATTATATACCGAATTTCATTGAAATCGGTTAAGTAGTTCCTGAGATATGATTTTTGACATGGGTGACGCCACGCCCATTTTCCTTTTTTTTAATGTCTGAGTGCAGCTTCCTTCTGCTATTTCTTCTGTAAAATTTAGTGGTTCTGACGTTTTTCGTAAGTGAGTTAACTCACTTTTAGTAAATTTCTACATAACCTTTGTATGGGAGGTGGGCGTGGTTATTATCCGATTTCAACTATTTTCATGGTGTGTGATGGGCTACGTAAGGAAAACGACTACAGAAAGTTTGGTTTATATAACTTTATTGGTTTGCGAGATATATACAAAAAACCTATTTTGGTGCGGGGCCACACCCACTACCCCAAAAGAATTACATTCAAATATGCCCCTTCCAAGTGCGATCCTTTGTATCGAAATTTACTTTTATAATTTTATTTATGGCTTAGTTATGACACTTTATGTTTTCTCGGTTTTCGTCATTTTGTGGGCGTGGCAGTGCTCCGACTTCGCCCATTTTCAATACCAACCTCCTCAGGGTGCCAAGGAATATGTACCAAATTTCTTTAAGATATCTTTATTTTTACTTGTCATTCTTATCATTACGACTATATAACTCTTATACACTATATAACTCTTTTATTTCTGGATGATACAAACAACCGTTATGTGAACAAAACTATTATACTCTGTGCAACATGTTGCGAGAGTATAAAAATTATAGAATACATGTTTTAACGGTTGTTCATAAAACTTTATGCAAAGTAAATAAATAAAACTGGGTAGAAATTTATATTTTAGAGCTTTTTGAAAAATTTTATATTGTAATGAAAATTCTTTAACTCGTCGTTAAAGTCTCTCTAACTCGAAGAGAAATTCCACTGTAGTAGGACTCACAAAACTTGTGAATCATAGTTGAGCTATTACTCCCTCCTACTCAAATCTCTGTAACTGTTATTAGCTGCCCGAAAGAACAAAAAACAAATGATACAAAATATTGACTTTTTCCATTGACCACACAGATTTCAATCTTATTGCAACTATCATTCGTTTGTATGTAAATGTTTACATGCCTGTGTAGTTGACGGACTCAACAAAAAGTTGTCATTAAAATTTGCTGTCAAGAGTGACATCTAAAAACAGTGAACCTGTTCTCTAAATTAAATGTCAGATGAGTTTGCAAGAGGCTAAAAACAGTAACATACATACCTATGTACATATATACAGTACAAGGGTAGCACAATGTATCCGTGATTAAGCACCCACTGTCATTTAATGTAAAATGTTTAATTCATCCAAAATTAAAAATTGGAGTACATAATTAAACGTGGTTTTCAAGCTCATATCAAGCTCAAGCTGAATCGATTTAATAATAAAAACAAGTAAGGAAATGAAGTTCTGGTGTAATCTAACATTTTATACAATTTATTTATTTAGTTTTATTAATATGGGAGGATGGAGTCATTTGTAGAAGTTCACGTAAGTGAGGAAAGTTTCTGACTGTAATTCACTTGGGAGTGGCCAGGAACGATTCTTTTGCATGTGGCTCAAGCAGCTCATGACTTCCGGTCTTAGACCAAGTATCCTCTGGGTAGAGGACATCCGTTTTGAGGCGAGCTTAAGTGAGAAAGCGAATCTCACTTATGCGGTTGTGCGTAGGGTTTGGGACCCACCATATAAAAAAATTCACCAATGAAAACGAGAGACCTCAGATGAGAGACTCCAATTTTGTTGACGACCACTGCAAACGTATTAAGGACTACGATTCAAGGGCATACACCTGGAATGTCCGGACCCTTAATTGGGAAGGTGCCTCTGCCCAGCTGGTTGCTGTCCTCGTAAGAGTAAAGGCTGAGGATTGTCGTCTCGCAATGGAGAGAAAACCGACTGCATACCTCGCAATGTTGCAATCGATCGTAACACGTGAGGTATGGAGTTGATACTGAAAGCTGAATAGAGAAGCGAGACGCATTTGCAGACAAAAAAATAAAGTGGCCGAAATACGTGAGTATGGAGAGCTTAACAAGCTCACCGACAGGGGTACAGGGGTAACGCTCGAAAATTCTACGAGAAGATCCGCCGACTAACTGAAGGTTTCAAGACCGGAGCACACTCCTGTAGGACAACCAGAGGTGATCTAGTATTCGATGCCTAGAGTATACTTAGTTTGTGGAGGGAAGACTTCTCCAGCCTGCTGAATGGCAGTGAAAGTACAACACCAGGAGATGGGGAACCCGATTAACTTTGAAGTTGTAGATAATTACGTAGGTTCCAGCATCAACACCAATAATAATGTCAGCCTGATTATCAAACATATTAACAAATTATATGGTATAAAGTCCAATGAAAGTTCGAAACCCCATATATTTGGTATATGGGAGCTAGGAGATGTTATGACCCGATTTCACTTAATTTTGGCACGGAGACATACATATTATTAGATGAAATATATTCCCTCTGATTTTTTTCAAAATATTTGAGAGAGATCCCTATATTTTCGTTAAAAAATTGTATTAGAAGAACTGAGATCCTCATGTTCGGTATATGGGACCTTTAAAACATATGGTCCGATTTCGATGATTTTTATAAGGACGATGCCACACTATAAATGCAGTATTTGTGGAAAGTTCTGTTCCGATATCTTCACTAGTTCTTACTTTATATATTTGTAAACAATTCAAAGTTCTGGTATATGGAAAGTAGGCGTGGTTGTAAACCGATATGGCAAACTCAACATATCATTGGGACGCCATGAAAATGATACGAATCGAATTTCTTTGAAATTGGTCCAGTATTTTCTGATATATGGTTTTTGACCCATAAGTAGGCGCAGCCACTCCCACTTTAAATTTTGTATACCAATTTATGGTTTAGTTATGACACTTTATATGTTTTCGGTTTTCGCTATTTTATGGGCATGGCAAATGGCTAAACCACAAACATTTTAAAAATACATATGTATGTGGTAAATTTATTTATCATGGAATCAAGTAAATCTTATTATCATAGATATACATACATATATATGTATGTGTGCACATACTATGTAGGAAAATTGATACCACAGACAACTGCAAACTTACATATGTATGTTCAAGCGAGGACATAGATGACTTCGATGACAATTGATTTGTGCTTGCCTGTTCTGACAGATTTAGATAACAACAACACATTTAATAGGCGTGTTTTATTTGACCAGCAAATTAAGCTATTAGCTTATTTTGTATGGAAGACTTAGCATAAGCTATCATAGCTTGTATATTGAACTAGAGGCATTGGCAGTTCATCGCGTTTTTTCATTCACAATAGTAAGGTTTTTTCCAAAAAAAGTAGTTGGCAAATACAAAGTTTATTCATATTTATTTTGACCATCCCGGATCTAATAATGATTGTAGATTCGTTAAAAGATTAGAATATTATAGAAAAGCGGTAAACAAAAAGAAATTTGGTTTATAAATTCAACCGTTTTTTCTTATAAGTGATCTTGCACGGCGATTAAAAATGTCTCCGTCGTATAAATTTTTGGCAACATTACAATCTGGCAGTTCCACTTTCCCAATTGCGAAGCGTCAAAAGCTACTAATCTATTCAAACTGTCAAAAGATTTGTAGGTTTTGACCAAGAATGATAGAATACAAGATTACGACATTCGTTCACAGTTAGCTTTAATTTCCTGTGACGAGACATAATAAAGACGCCATTGCACGGTAGTACAAATCAATAAAACAAAGCCAAAAGGTGGAAGTGAGCGATAGTGCTTTATTGTTAATTTAAATTCTAAGTGAAAAATATATTAACTTAAAAAAGAAGTGCACAATGACGGAATTTAATAACAATAGTACAAAACATGTAAGGAAAGGCTAAGTTCGGGTGCAACCGAACATGTTATACTCTCGCAATTTAACGTTATATTTTAATTAAGATAACACACAATTTGACCCATATATTCGGCATAAAGTCCAATAGAAAAAGGGAAATCATTATATATAGTATATAGGCTGAGATAATTCCTGAAGCGATTTCACTAATTTTCATCACCAACATACATTATATCTAAGATTATATGCTCACTTAATTTGCCTAAAGTATTTCACATATTAACCGATTTATAAGCTATTAAGCCCTCGTTTTTTTGAAAATCTTATAATTAGCTATATGAAAGCATGGGGAAGTTATGACCCGATTTTAATCATTTCTGGTACATAGACGCACTATTAGAAGAAAAAGATTTCTTCTGAATTAAATTCCGATATCTGAGAGATTTACCGATATTTGCGGTGAAAAATTACCATAAGGCACTGAGTTCTTCATATGCGATATCAGGGGCCTTGAAAAGTCATGGTTCGATTTTGACAATTTTTCCACAAGTGATGTCAGAGCTCAAATACAGTATTTGTGTAATGTTTTATTCCGCTATCTTCATTTGATCCTAATGTATATATTATAAAATGAAGGAATAAGATGGAATTCAAAATTGAGTTATATGGGAAGTGAAGCGCTTTCATCCATTTTCCACACGTATCATTAGTGTGTCAAGAAAATATGATATACCTAATTTCATTCGAATCGGTCGAGTAGTTCCTGAGATATGGTTTTTGACCCATAAGTGGGCGATGCCACGCCCATTTTCCATTTTGTAAAAAAATAGGAGAGCAGCTTCTTTCTGCTATTTCTTCTGCAAAATTTAGTGTTTCTGACGTTTTTCGTTAGTGAGTTAACGCACTTTTAGTAATTTTCAACCTAACCTTTGTATGGGAGGTGGGCGTGGTTATTATCCGATTTCAACTATTTTCATGGTGTTTGGTGAGGTACGTAAGGGAACCGATTGCAGAAAGTTTGGTTTATATAGCTTTATTGGTTTGCGAGATATATACAAAAAATTTATTTGGGGCCGGGTCACGCCCACTTCCCCAAAAAAATTACATCCAAATATGGACTCGTCTCCCTGATCATATAACCCTATATCTATCTCGTTTAGTTTTATGACTTACAAACAACCGTTATGTGAACAAAACTAAAATACTCTCTTAGCAACTTTTGCTGCGAGTTGAGTTGCAAAAAAGTTGGCAAAAATTGCGAACTTTTCGTAACAAAACAAACAATTTTAATTATAAATATGCATTATTATATTGAATCATTTTATAGATGACGATTTTAAGATTTAATTACGTTCATTGTGATATTTCATCTGTTCATTGTTCAATTTGGTTTATGTTTTACATTTCACCTGATCGATTTAGTACGTTTCTCGACACAGAGTTTTAAATAAACGCAATGTGAAATGGAAATATTCTTGTGAATACGTATTTCATAAAAAATATTAATGAAAAATTTCATTCATAGCAAATGATACTCTACTATAGAAAAACAAATATAGAAAATATACTAAAACCCCTATCTAATGAATAGTGGTGGAGAAAAGGGTCCTTAACCTGAAAATTACGGGCAAACATGTGAACAACAAACAGTAAAGTAACATAGATAAACAGACACAGATTATATTCCGTTTCATATAGACAGACAAAGGGACAAGATTTCTATTTGTGTGTAACACACAAGAACTTGATATTGAAAATTTAATAATATTTAAATCATAAGCATAAATTTTAAAACATTTAAAAATGTTTCGATACCAACAATAAAATCGTGATCAAAACCATACATACAAATTATTCTATATAATTTCTAAATACCGAAAAATATTTGAAAAATTGTCAAAAATAACAAAACACTATGAGCCAGTCTCACCACAGCCAATGCGGAAGGAAAGATTTTAACAGCGTCACGTTAACATTGCTGAGCATTAAATGAAAAATATGCTCAGACGTTTACATTTCTATTATATCGGAATGTTAGCCCGTTTGCTTATATATTGATACATTTATATGCAATCATATGTGCTAATATGAAGATCTTTTATTTAATTATTATACTTTTATTTTGGATATTTGTTTCAAGAAAATTATTATTTATTTAAGAAATCGAAAGGAAATTTCCCTTGTATTAAAAATTCATCACAAAAAATTAGTCTTTTTAAAAGGACGCCAGTTCATAACATAAAACTTAAAAAAAAAAATTTTGTTTTAGTTAGATTAGATAACAATATCAGTGTTCATTTATATAATGCAAAAAAATTAACTTTTGACATAATTATATGCAAGAATTACATACTAAATTATTGTGTTCCCCACACACGGGTGTGTCACATTTTACGCATGTCATTTTTGACATACGTCGGATTTTGGACGGGCAAAAGCCACAGTACCTTTTCATTTTTAAGGTAGGCTGACCTCCACTAGCACTACATCCATTGCTGAGTTCATCTTTTGCAGAATTTTCAATATTACTTCTTAGTGTTCTCGACAAAGTTGTGATTTTCAATCTCTTCTGCATCCATGGCGTTGTCAAAGATAATGAAAGTGACTTTATATACTCTTTACGACTCAATGTCTTTTGACTATTGGAAAACGAATTATGACAATAAATAACATAAGAGTTTATGAATGCCATGTTTAGTATTCCGTAAAATATTGCCATAGGCCACCTGTTGGTTTTTCTCGAACAATGCTTACTTTTACTTTTAAGGGTCGGTTGGGTTAGCGTAATAATGCGATAATCGGAAGGTGAATTAAAGTGTGCAGAGGTTTGCGGTAATTCTTGAGAGGATTTTCAATCAATAAACTCATCTTCCACGTCGCTTTGTACATTATTCTCCAGCAATTCATTTTCTGATTCGCTTCCATTTTCCGATGTATTTGAGCCATCCAAAATATCCTGCAAAAGAGCAGTAATTTTTGTGTCATCCACACTTTGATTCTCCATGTTTATTAACTAAAAGAAATGAGAAATTATGTATAAAACCTCTCAGTGCTTCATCAAATACACGAAAAAACGAGAACATAAAAAAGTTTAAAAGTGACGTAAAAGATAACGATACGTCTCTCAGACGTACCTCAGAAAACAAACTTTTAATATTTCATCAGAGAAAACACTTATCACTGAAAAACTGTCACCACTCACAAGCTGCAGTTAACGACTGAGAAAACTGAAAGCGAGAATATTCCCTTTTAACGGTTGTGAGAGAGAGAACGAAAAATAAAACAAGTGTACGTATCGCAGACGTACGTTATCTAAGCAGGGTTAAACGGACCTACATATGTTATGTTTTAAAATAATATACCTACTTAAAGTTTATATTTTTATATTAAATGCTTTTCTTACGATACTAAAATTAACTACATATTTCATTATATGAGCCTTGTATATATCTACATATAAACAAAAGCGTATATACATATATGTAGATGCATATGTATGGACATCTTCCAAAATTCGAATTGTCTCGTTATCAGTGAAGGACATATGCACGCATTGCTACAGATGCATATATGTATATACATATGTTTGTATGTCATTGACGAACAAGTAATGCATACACAAACTTACATTCGCATATGCTTTTTTTATGGTGTAAATCTTCAAAAGATATTGATGGCCCGTACCATCAATTATGCACGATTCACTGTACAAAGCTACAAAGCTTATACAGCTCATACGTACTAAAGCACCCCTAGATCACGTGCCTGTACTTCCCCACGGAACTACCTTTCGGCTTTCCTTCGCGGGGCTGCACTCTCGATCTTACCGCGATTTCGTCTTCTCGAACCCTTTGCATAATGTAAGTTATTATGCTACATACTGTATCCCACGCAATCTGAGAAAATAACATAAAACCTACAATGTCCGCGCCACATATTGGTAGGGGTTTTCCTAATTTCTCGGACAGGATTCGCCTTTCATTTCGAAAACGGACACAGTTCACCACCAGATGATCTGCTGTTTCTATACAGTTTTCACAGCACACGCAGTAGGGAGATTCAACGTGCTTGAATTTGTACAGGTATCCTCGGAAGCAGCCGTGGCCGGATAAAAACTGGGTAAGGTAATAATAAGTAAAGGAGGATGGAGTCATATGTAGAAGTTCACGTAAGTGAGGAAAGTTTCTGACTGTCATTCACTTGGGAGTGGCCAGGAACGATTCTTTTACAAGTGGCTCAAGCAGCTCACGACTTCCGGTCTTAGACCATGTGTCCTCTGGGTAGCCAACAGACATCCGTTTGGAGGCGAGCTAAAGTGAGAAGGCGAAACCCGCTTATGCGGTTGTGCGTAGGGTTTGGGACCCACCATATAAAAACACCCCCCCAATGAAAAGAACAAAACAGCCTCGGATGAGAGACCCCAATTTTGATGACGACCACTGCAAACGTTTAAAGAACTACGAATTAAGGGCATGCACCTGGAATGTCCGGACCCTTAATTGGAAAGGTGCCTCTGCCCAGCTGGTTGATGTCTTCGTAAGAGTAAAGACTGACATCACCGCAATCCAAGAAATGCGATGGACGGGACAAGGACGGAAGAAGGTGGGTCCTTGTGACATCTACTACAGCGGTCATATAAAGGAGCGCAAATTCGGTGTGGGATTCGTGGTGGGAGAGAGACTCCGTCGTCGAGTCCTGACATTCACTCCGGTGGATGAACGTCTAGCCACAATCCGCATCAAAGCGAGGTTCTTCAACATATCGCTTATTTGCGCCCATGCCCCGACGGAAGAGAAGGACGAAGTGTTCAAAGATACCTTCTATGAGCGCCTAGAACGTACCTATGAGCGCTGCCCCCGCCACGATGTCAAAATCGTGCTTGGCGACAGTCGGAAAATTCAGCCTCCATGACGAAACATCACCAAACGGTCTGAGGCTGATCGACTTCGCCGGGGCCCGAAATATGGTCGTCTGTAGTACTAGATTCCAGCATAAGAAAATCCATGAAGCTACATGGCTGTCCCCGGATCGAATCACTCGCAACCAGATCGATCATGTTGTGATAGATGGACGACATGTCTCCAGTGTTTTTGATGTGCGTACGCTTCGTGGTCCCAACATCGACTCGGACCACTATCTTGTAGCAGCTAAGATACGCACCCGCCTCTGTGTAGAAAAGCGCACACGTCAACAAACACAAGGAAGGTTCGACATCGAGAAGCTGCAATCACAACTGACAACCGAACGATTTTCTACTCGACTTGCACTCCTGATCTCTGAGAGCACTCATCAGCATCTCATTATAAGGGAGCTGTGGGATGGCATATCAAACTCCTTACGTACAGCTGCAACCGAAACCACTGGCTTTCGGAAAAGTCAAAAAAACAGCTGGTATGATGAGGATTGTCGTCTCGCAGTGGAGAGAAAACAGACTGCCTACCTCGCAATGTTGCGATCGACCGCAACACGAGCGGGATGGGAAAGATACCGTGAGCTGAAGAGGGAAGCGAGACGTATTTGCAGACAAAAAAAGAAAGAGGCCGAAATGTGTGAGTATGAAGAGCTTGATAGACTGGCCGACAGGGGTAATGCTCGAAAATTTTACGAAAAGATCCGGCGACTAACAGAAGGTTTCAAGACCGGAGCACACACCTGTAGGACCCCCAGAGGTGATCTAGTTGTTGATGACCAGAGTATACTGTGTTTATGGAGGGAACACTTCTCCAGCCTACTGAATGGCAGTGAAACTACAACACTAGGAGATGGCGAAACCGATTCCCCAATCGACGACGATGGAACAGATGTTCTATTGCCCGACCGTGAAGAAATTCGAATAGCAATTACCCGCTTGAAGTATAATAAGGCGGCGGGGGCCGATACACAAAAAGGGAGAACCCACAATTTGCGCCAATTACCGTGGGATAAGCCTCCTCAACATCGCGTATAAGGTTCTGTCGAGCGTATTGTGTGAAAGACTAAAGCCCACCGTCCACAAACTGATTGGACATTATCAGTGTGGCTTTAAACCTGGAAAATCAACAACAGACCAGATATTCACCATGCGCCAAATTTTGGACCCAAGACCCGTGAAAATAGGATCGACACACACCATCTCTTTGTCGACTTTAAAGCTGCTTTCGACAGCACGAAAAGGAGCTGCCTTTATGCCGCGATGTCTGAATTTGGTATCCCCGCAAAACTAATACGGCTGTGTAAGCTGACGTTGAGCAACACCAAAAGCTCCGTCAGGATCGGGAAGGACTTCTCCGAGCCGTTCGATACCAGACGAGGTTCCAGACAAGGTGACTCACTCTCGTGTGATTTCTTTAATGGAGAAAATAATACGAGCTGCAGAGGTAAATAGAGAAGGTACAATCTTCTATCGATAACATTGGAAACAACACCCGCGCCGTTAGTTCTGCTTTTTCCAGACTGGATAAGGAAGCGAAGCGTATGGGTCTGGTGGTGAACGAGGGCAAGACGAAATATCTCCTGTCATCAAACAAACAGTCAGCGCATTCGCGTCTTGGCTCCCACGTCACTGTTGACAGTCATAACTTTGAGGTTGCAGATAGTTTCGTCTACCTGGGAACCAGCATTAACAGCAATAACAATGTCAGCCTGGAAATCCAACGCAGAATCACTCTTGCCAACAGGCTACTATGGACTAAGTAGGCAATTGAAAAGTAAAGTCCTCTCTCGACGAACAAAAACCAAACTCTACAAGTCTCTTATCATTCCCGTCCTACTTTACGGTGCAGAAGCGTGGACGATGTCAACATCCGATGAGACGGCACTAGGAGTTTTCGAGAGAAAGGTTTTGCGGAAGATTTATGGTCCCTTAAACATTGGCAACGGCGAATACCGCAGACGATGGAACGATGAGCTGTATGTGTTATTCGACGACATAGACATAGTCCAGCGAATAAAAAAACAGCGGCTACGCTGGCTAGGTCATGTTGTTCGAATGGATGAAAGTGCTCCAGCTCTGAAAGTATTCGATGCAGTACCCGCTGGTGGAAGCCGAGGAAGAGGGAGACCTCCACTCCGATGGAAGGACCAGCTTGGTATAACCAATTGGCGCCAAACTGCCAGAAGGAGGGATACGTGGCGCGCTATTTTGGACTCGGCTGTTAGCGGTGTCTACGCCAGTCAAGAAGAAGAAGAAGGTAATAATTCACCTCGCCATGACCGCGCATTATCCAGTCTCTAATATTGGGTATCAGAGAGTGGGTCCACCTTCCCTTAATTGAGGTACTTGCTGATTACAAGCTTTGTGGTGTCTTATATCACGGAGTAGTGCGCAACGCTCAGCGGCCATAGATATGGAGGTCTACCCGAGATAACATTTATTGCATCGTCCGATACTGTTCTGAACAGCAGGTTCTTAGAGATGCCAATCTGTGTACCCAGGCGACTCCTCTCATGTACGAAATATATTTAGGCGCAGAGAACCAGATTGGCGCCGCGTATAAAATGATTGAGTTACTAACACAAGTTAACAGCTTTCTCTCTTGTTGCCTGGGGCCTCGGATATTGGGCATTATCCTAGATATTGCCGACACAGATCGCGCCGCTTTGATGTGCTAGCTATCAAGTGCAGTTTAAAGGAGAGTCTGTGATCCAAGACAACTCCCAGGTATTTGAGATATGGGCTCGATTTTATGATATGCCCATCAATAATGATCTCAATGGTCTCAACTCTCTTACGACTACTCATTAGTACCACTTCCGTATGGTTTCGTTACATGGTTTCGTTACATTTATGTTTTGCTTCGTCAAGTGTTTTCGCCACGACTACAACCGCTATATCATCCGCATATCCTACTATCTTTACCGAATCCGGCACAACAACTCTTAGAACACCGTCGTACATTATATTCCACAGTACAGGACCAAGGACTGAACCCTGCGGGACGCCGGCAGTTACTTTGTACGTTTCAGGGCCGAATTCTGTGTCATATACAAGCACCCTATCTTCAAAATAACTTATAACAATACGAATAAGGTATTCAGGGACATTTAACTTTTTCAACGCTTTGATAATCTGGGTCCAGTTAGCTGAATTGAACTCATTTTTTATGTCAAGGGTGATAACAATGCAGTATTCTTTATCCCCTAGTACCTTCCAATGCTTTCTTTGCTATTTGCGTGACAGTTTGTATATCATCTACAGTGCTTCGTCCTCTCCGGAAACCGAACTGCATTTGGTTCAGCCCGGAAGTTCCCTCGGTATATTGTTCGAGCCGTCTACATATTATTGTTTCTAGTACTTTTCCGGCCGAACAATGATTTAGGTTTAATTGGAGGCACCTAATAATTTTTCTATGTTTTTCCCAACAGCCTTTTTATATACTGGGCAACTGAAGCTGCCAGTCGAGTGTTTATTTGCCCCTTGAGGACATAACACACATAGAGGGTCCTTTCTGCAGTCTTTCGTGGCATGCTCCTTTTCCCCACATCGGTAACAAGAGCCGGTAAGATCTCTGGAGTTTGTGCAGTTGCGAGATGTATGCCCAAATTCGATGCATTTGAAGCACTACACTGGCGTTGTGAATTCACGGATCCCACAATTAACCCAACCTATACGTACCCTATTTGTACTGAGGAGTTTGTTTGAAGTTGAGACCGGAAGACTTATGAGGGCAATTTGTGTTTCGTCCTTTAGTCGCCGCATGGATTTAATAGCTTTACATTCTACAGGAAATTTCTAGTCTTACAAATTTCGTCGGCTGTCGTTGCCTCGTCCAGGTCTCTGATTTCAATCGTGATTGTCTGCCCTAGGATTCTTACTAGTGCGATGTCTTTCAGAACCTCTAATGCACGCTCTTTAAGTTTATTCGAGGGCTCCTTTGTTTTTGCCTTGAGTTTAAGCAGGAGTTCACCCTTGGCTGTTCTCCTTGTTTTACTCAAGCTATCGCCAAGATCTTGGAGTCTTGGGTCGGATTTCATTTTTTAAGCATGTTTGCATATGACGTGTCACTGGTTTTTGAGATTACCAGCGCTTCAGTTTCCATTTTGAGATATTTCGTTTTTTTGGTTCTGGATTATTGTTTTTCCCTTTGTTTTTATTGGTTACCAGTACCCATTCGGGGGGCTGTCCTTTCGGGCGAGTGTTTTCTTCTGCTTCTCGAAGTACTCCGCATTGAGGGGTTTTCCCTTGTGGCGTCTTATAGATGTCGTTTCGCCTCTTACTCTTAGAGGTTTCTTGGCTGCTTTCAAGCTTTCTTTTAGCCTGCATCGCTTTCATAAACCACGGCGAAGTTTGGGACGTGTTTTCCCTCCGCTCACATTGCATTGAGTTGGTAATTCGTTCGGAGGCCGCTTGCTCGTATAATGTGGTTAGCCGCTGTATAGTGTCCCTCATAGCTTGATGGATAGATCTTCTTTTCCCATCGTCAAGCATAGTTACCAAATTTCCGATTTGTTCGCGAAGTTGGTAGAATGCTGCCACATTTCCTCCAGTAATATTTGCAGTGACCGTAGGAGTATCATTATCAAGTTTTTCTTGTTCGATACTTCGTACTTCGTACTGCGATATTACCTTCTCATCTGATCTGTAGTGGCGGTGTTCTCATTATAGTTGAGCTTCGCCTAAATGCTGTTGACTCGTTTCCGTTTCCATTAACGTCCGTTATCATACTCATGTTTGTTTTGTGCTGTAGTGTTCATGTAATTGGGTCCCCCCTCAGGGCCGCTATCTCTGCTCGTTATGTGCAATCGCTGTTTATCCCGTGGTTATTTTTGCATTGCAGGGAGGTCACGCAGGGGTTGACGTAGATCCTTATGGGTACCTACGTTCAGTGCCAGATCAGCGTTAATCTGCTTACTAAAGTTACCGAATGCCGCGTCTGTCAGCGCCGACATAGTCCATTTCCGAGAAACGTTTCCAGTGGGGTCTCACCAGGGTCTTACTGGGCTCAGACTCTGGCGTCCGTTTTGTAACACGTTTGTGTTCCAGTCGTTGACCATCAGTCAACTTGAAAGTGTATTGGAAAGTGTTTTCCAGCCGCTCCTACTTTGGAGACAGACGCTCACAGGATTTTCGGTTTTTTAACACTTATTTATAGGCGGTGTTAATTCGCCCCATCACAAGGACTTCGTCGGGCCGATGTAGCCTTTTAATCTACGCCCTCCATCCCTGCTGCTTTGGTCGGGGACTGCTTATTGGATATTCGCAGCTAACCTACATATCTGCAGGCCGTTCAGCTATCCGCCACCTGCTGAGCCCCACAGTAGCCCTGTGAAAACATTCGCATATGCGTACGCGAAAGTTTGTAAACATCACAAGTCAATATGGCAACCAATCGGTGAAGCCAAATTTTGTAGTAAATACGACAAAAACATCTTCATTAATGAACGCAAGCGCACATTCACTTGGTAAAGTTGCTTCATTCATAAAAGCAACACCATACACATCCCCCGCGCATGCCATGTCCACAAACGCCTTTTCGCGGCGATGCCAAAAATTATAAATTGAACATTTTTCTAATGCTCCCTCCAGAAGAAAAGTTGCAACACCGCAAAAACGTAGGGATAAAAGTGGCAACATAGCCCTCGAGTCGATTTAAAATATTTTCAGCACAAATTCTGAGGCTCGCAAAAATTTATGTCGATATGTTTGCATGCATATTCTCATACATATTCATACATATTTACGACAAGCCGATTTTCTACCAACAACGCAATGTTGTGTCGTCTTGACGTTGCGCAGGCGGCCATCAAACCTCTCCCTCCTCCCTCCCTAATTATAAATGCGCTAATTATGTATTGTATAGTATTGACTACAATTAGCTAAAAGAAATAATTAAATGTATTTAAATATTCTACCAATTTATTATGCCATATTTCAACGAACTACGATTGATTTCTGTAAGAATCAAGACATAAAAATATAAACGATAATATGAGTTGGGGACCTGGACCTCTTCCCTGCGAACGTGCGATACAAGTCTTTGACTTGAGAACAAAAAATCACAATTTTAGCATATGTATATAAACTAATTAGTTTGTTAGATACTTCGAAGCATTTTATGGAATAATTCATGATTTTTTACATATGTATGTATGTATTGTGATATTGTATATAAGCGAAACTGTAAGCGTATAGTTAATACATTGAAATTAACATAATTTTTCTCATTTAACACAGAAAATGCTCATTTTTGCTATTTTCGAGCGCGTCGATGTTAAATTTGTGGTGAAACTGGCTTATAGATTTCTGAGACTGGCTTATAGCGGCGAGTACCCCTGCGAGAAGAGGATCACTTTGACAATCGGCACACCATGAACCTTCTCTATATTATACGTTCTCTTCAGTGTAGCGAACTCCTTCAAGTTTATTTTCATCGTGACCAATGAACAAGTGAGTAAAATCAAATTGTTACTATAAACTCGTTTCAGTCATAAATTGACGGCACATATAAGTGTAAAAATACTATGAGTTTTTTTTTGGTTTGGTGGAAATGAGTCTTAGTCATTTTTGATATTAGTAAAAATGTGGCTAAATTAAAAATGTTTCTAATTTTGGCGACGACAATGGGCAGCTGTAGAGTTGCCACTAATATGTGAAATATAAAATTATTAAATGTTATAACAAATATGACGTTATTTTGCCAGCAGAAACGTAAAATAGCTCTGATATATCATTTATAATAACAATCGATTATTTAAAACAAATAAATCGACCATTTTTACACGTTTTGCAAAAATAATTTCACTTTAAACTAAATATGTAAATTTTATTGAAGTGACAGATTTTAGTACGGCAACAATGAAATTGCTGTTTGATATGTCGCTGCCGTCTTCAAAATGTTCAAGACGCTGGCTTCAAAGCGACATTTGTGTTCAGCACTTCTCTTTATTATTTTTATACTCTCGCAACCTGTTGCACAGAGTATAATAGTTTTGTTCACATAACGGTTGTTTGTGTCACCAAGAAATATAAGAGTTAGATATGGGGTTATATATACATAAATGATCAGGATGGCAAGTGGATTTGAAATCCGGATGTCTGTCCGTCCGTCCGTCTGTCCGTGCAAGCGATGACTTGTGTAAAAATTAAGATATCTTAATGAAACTTGGAACACATGTTCCTTGGCACCCTGAGGAGGTTGCTTTCGAAAATGGGCAAAAGCGGTCCACTGCCACGCCCACAAAATGGCGGAAACCGAAAACCTATACAGTGTCATAACTAAGCCATAAATAAAGTTGTGAAAATGAAATTTGGAACATAGGATCCCATTAGGGAGGGGCACATTTGGATGTAGTTTTTTTGGAGTTGTGTGCGTGGTCCCGCCCTCAAATTGGTTTTTTGTATATATCTCGGAAACAATAGAGCTATATAAACCAAACTTTCTGCAGTCGTTTTGTTTAGTCACTTCTTAGTACAGTCCAAAAATGAAAGAAATCGGATAATAACCACGCCCACCTCCCATACAAAGGTTAGGTTGAAAATTACTAAAATTGCGTTAACTCACTAACGAAAAACGGCAGAAACACTAAATTTCACATAAGAAATGGCAGATGGAAGCTACACTCAGATTTTTTACAAAATGGAAAATGGGCGTGGCGTCGCCCACTTATGAGTCAAAAACCATATCTCAGGAACTACTTGATTTCAATGAAATTCAGTATATACTATTTTCTTGACTCCCTGATAACACGGATGAAAAATTTCGAAAATTATTAAAATCGGATCAGAACTTCCCCTAGCTCCCATATACCTAATAATGTGCAGGCTTTACTGCGAACATATTGATTAATATGTGAGTTATCTTAGCAAAATTAAGTGAGCATATAGTATTGTATATAGTGTAGCTTGGAGGGGAAAATTAGTGAAATCGGCTTAGGTATTACATCAGCCCTCATATACCATATATGATGATTTTCGTTATTCTATTGGACTTTATGCCGAATATATGGGTCAAATTGTGTGTTATCTTAATAAAATTACATCAATAAATTGCGAGAGTATAAAATGTTCGGTCACACCCGAACTTAGCCTTTCCTTACTTGTTCCATATACATATGTATAAAATTAATACATGTAATAAATTAATATACATATGCAACTATATACTAATTTGCCTGAAAGATGAAAAAATGGGATAAACAATTAAATTGCTTGCGTACTTCCTTGCCCTCTTGGAAGTCGAATTAGGTTTGGTCCTTTTTTTCTATATTTGGTCCATAAATAAAAAGTCAACCGGCAACCGTAACCACAAGAACATACACCAGGTATAAAGGGATGTTCAACTTATTCCTGTGTGAGAGCGCCTCAAAATCGTTACCAGATCAGACAAAATAATAAATTTTGGACATTTAAGTTAAAATATCCAACATTTATTACGGTTACAAATTTTTATATATTGAATGTTTAATATAACTAGTGCTTAACTTATATATTGTTCTATAACATAATAAGTAGGCGTGGCTATGAACCGATTTGGCCAATTTTCACAACATATCATTGGAATGCCAAGAAAATATTACGAACCTAATTTCATTGAAATTGGTTGAGTAGTTTCGGAGATATGGTTTTTGAGCCATAAGTGGGCGGAACCACGCCCATTTAAAACTTTGTATACCAATTGGAGTACAGCATTTTTAGTAATTTGCAGCATAACTTTTGTATGGGAGGTAGGTGTGGTTACAATCCGATTTCCTCCATTGTTGGGATGTATAAAGTAGTACCTAAAAAAATAGGCTATTTTCGTTGTTCTAGCTTCAGTAGTTAACGAGATATGTACAAAAAACTTAGAAGGCGGCGGGGTTTCGCCCCTTTCCTAAAAAAATTACATCCAAGTATGCTCCTTCACAGTGCGATCATTTATACTTTCATAGCTTTATTTATGGCTTAGTTATGGCACTTAATTTTTAATTTATTTAATTAATTTTCGGTTTTCGCCATTTCGTGGGCGTGGTAGTGCTCCGACTTCGCCCATTTTCAATACTAACCGTCTCATGGTGCCAAGGAATATGTGTACCAAGTTTCATTAATATATCTCTATTTTGACTCAAGTTATCGCTTGCACAGACGGACAAACATCCGGAATTCAAATATACTCGTCTCCCTGATAGTTTTGGTATATATGTATAACCCTACATCTAACTCGTTTAGTTTTAGTTGTTACAAACAACTGTTATGTGAACAAAACTATAATACTCTGTGCAACATGTTGCTAGAATATAATAAAAAGTACATATTTACATTTCATTTAGCGATATAATGGAATGTTAAAATAGCCGGTTTTCGAACTTTCAGTAAGAAATAAGGTTAATTAATACATGTCAAATGACAATTAACAAATTTTTTTATAATTTTTCATGAAATATTAATTTGCCGATGCTACAAATCATAAAAAAAAAATTTAAAACTTCAGTTTCCCAATTGCGAAATGTCAAAACCTACTGATTCCAGTCAAGTGTCAAAGATTGCTGGGTTTTGACGTTGTCATTGCGCTCTCACTTCCAATGAAAATAGTGTAACGGATTTCCAAAATCTGTCGTTTACGCTGATACTCTACCCTGAGTTTGATCACTGGATTGTTAAATAAAAGTCACACTTTAATGGCTATACACTAATCTTTATTTGTAAATCCTTATAACTTAACACTTTAGTACTCAATACTCTACTTTACAACTCTAACTTATAACTTGTTTACACTTTACTCGACAACTCTCTCCTTAGAATTGTCCTCACTCTACAACTCTCTTATTAGAGTCCGGCAGCCCTTATATAGTCGATAGTAAGCGATACATCGGCACTCGAACATTCTGGCAACTACGAATATCGATGTCTAGATACATCTGGCAAGTTATTGATTTCGATTGTCAATTCTAGTTTGTTCTGGTGCGATTTTCGTTACACTGCCCTCCACTTAAGTCTGATCGTCCCGATTAGACATACTTCCAGAACCAAACGCTTAGCATTTCTTTCTTTAATCTCGTCTTCTAAGTTATTGTTGTCCTCTAACATTCCTTTCTCCATTGACATTAATCCTAAACCTTAAATCATTCAGTAACCAAAAATTATACTCGCAGTCGTCTACGCCGATGATTCCTGGACAGCAAGCCGATAAGCCAGGAACATGGATATATGGACACCCTCTGCACCTGTGGTGATATCTGTCCACCAGTTTTCTAAAATGATCTTCCAAATTTCGGATGAAACTTTCCACCATGATATCGGATCGTGGATGTGATGCAGCTTCAAATATTTTCCGGACACATAGCTTCTGGCACATCTCCCAACTTTTGATATCCACGTCCACCATCTCGTCAGTGTTTTGGCTTAGAATTGGGTATTTCTCCGTCCTAGCCATCAAACCACTCCTGTTTCCTAATTTGCTGGTAGGTAATGGACCATCTACAACCATAGCGAATCGGCCAAATGCCGCTCCCGTACTATACTGCTTCATATGACTATGAAGCTTGGAACTCGACACTTTAGCTGCATTGCAATCTCTCATTGAAGGACGACCAACCCAATAAAATTGATTCTTCAATTTTTCCAAGGCATCCGTGATTCTCAAGAATCCTCAGTTGGGACCTTTGTGCATCTCATTGCGAACTTTATGTAATATTTCATTCCGACCAACCAAGATCGGGAGATTTGTCCTTCTTTCCTTTTCCATACCCGATATAAGCAAACAGCCACCAACATAAAAATGTTTCACTGAGCTTTTGTGACCAGAGGTTCTGCAGCCTTTTCTTCTTTCTCTGGACGTTTCACACCTGGAGCCTCATGTTGTTGAGAGCATTCTTCCTTCAGATCACAATCTTTTGTCCATGACACGTCTGTCTCCTCTGGGATCACCTGCGTCGATATATGTACCTCCTGTTCCTTCAACTGTGTCGACACCGGTGCCGAAACCTGTTTGGGTATACACTTTCCATGCACTTCCAGCTGTATTGAAAACTGTTCTCTTTGTAAGGTCACCTCCATCGACTCCTCCTCTTTCAACTGTGAGGACACCCCATTCACTTCCAAATGTGTTAACAAAATCTCTCCATGCGCCTCCAAAGGTCTTCACATACAAGTCTCATTTGCTTCCAAATATGTGGACATATTCTCCCCAAGCTCCTCCAGCTGTTTTAATATGTCTGTTCTATTTGAAGTCGCATCCATTGACTCAAATTCCTCCTGCACTTTCAATTGGAAGGATGCATCATTTACCTCTGACTGTGTTGACACTTCTGCTATCTGTGAGGTCTCCTGTGATATACGTGCATCCCGTCCTTTCAGCTGTGCTGACATTTACGCAAGTGTTCGTTGTTGATTCCTCCAACACCGATTCGAAACCATATTCGTCAACGTTGATGTTTTCTTCCTCCATGGCCTCTTGCAACCGGTCTTGTAACTCAGCTTTCAACCCATTCGTTGCTAACCCTCGTTGTTCCAACTCCCTTTTGAGTGGTGGTATCCTTAATTCGTTTAACTTAGTGATTATCTCCGACGTTGTTTTATTTGTCAATCCCACTTCTGACACCAATTGTAACGGATTTCCAAAATCTGTCGTTTACGCTGAAACGTTTATAACTGCGTACGAAAACAGTACTGTTCTTGGTACAATCACTGATGAAAGACCCAAAACCGCGAACGAAAACTCCACATGCACTTTCAGTACTGAAATTTACAAAAGCCCTGAAACTTCTTCCTCTTCTTGACTGGCGTAAAAACCGCTAACGCGGTTATAGCCGAGTCCACAACAGCGCGCCACGCATGGCAAGTGAAGACAGGTCCTTCTCAACCTGGTCCTTCCATCGGAGTGGAGGTCTCTCTCTTCCTCGGCTTCCACCAGCGAGTACTGCATCGAAAACTTTCAGAGCTGGGGCACTTTCATCCATTAGAACAACATGACCCAGACAGCGTAGCCGCTGTCTTTTTATTCGCTGGACTATGTCTATGTCGTCGAACAACACATACAGCTCATCATTCCATTCTGCGGTATTCGCCGTTGCCAATGTTTAAGGGACCATAAATCTTCCGCAAAACCTTTCTCTCGAAAACTCCTAGTGCCGTCTCATCGGATGTTGACACCGTCCACGTTTCTGCACCATAAAGTAGGACGGGAATGATGAGGGACTTGTAGAGTTTAGTTTTTGTTCGTCGAGAGAGGACTTTACTTTTCAATTGCCTACTCAGTCCATAATAGCACCTGTTGGCAAGAGTGATTCTGCGTTGGATTTCAAGGCTGACATTATTATCGGTGTTAATGCTGGTTCCTAGGTATACGAAATTATTTACAACTTCAAAGTTATGACTGTCAACAGTGACGTGGGAGCCAAGACGCGAATGCGCTGACTGTTTGTTTGATGACAGGAGATATTTCGTCTTGTCCTCGTTCACCACCAGACCCATTCGCTTCGCTTCCTTATCCAGGCGGGAAAAAGCAGAACTAACGGCGCGGGTGTTGTTTCCAATGATATCACACACTTTTATAAAAATCTGTTTAGCTCTGCGGCTCGAACTATTTTTTCCAGCATCAGGTTAAAGAAGTCACACGATAGCGAGTCACCTTGTCTGAAACTTCGTTTGGTATTGGACGGCTCGGAGAGGTCCTTCCCGATCCTGACGGAGCTTTTGGTGTTGCTCAACGTCAGCTTACACAGCCGTATTAGTTTTGCGGGGATACCAAATTCAGACATCGCGGCATAAAGGCAGCTCCTTTTCGTGCTGTCGAAAGCAGCTTTAAAGTCGGCAAATAGATGGTGTGTTGATCCTCTTTTCACGGGTCTTCTCCAGGATTTGGCGCATGGTGAATATTTGGTTAATTGTTGATTTTCCAGGTCTAAAGCCACACTGATAAGGTCCAATCAGTTTGTTGACAGTGGGCTTTAGTCTTTCACACAGTACGCTCGATAGAACCTTATTAGCGATGTTAAGGAGGCTTATCCCACGATATTTGGCGCAGATTGTGGGGTCTCCCTTTTTGTAGATTGGGCAGAGTACACTGAGATTCCAATCGTCGGGCATGCTTTCTTCCGACCAAATTCCACAAAGAAGCTGATGCATGCACCTTTTCAGCTCTACGCCGCCGTATTTGAATAGCTCGGCCGGCAATTCATCGGCACCCGCCGCCTTATTGTTCTTCAAGCGGATAATTGCTATTCGAATTTCTTCACGGTCGGGCAATGGAACATCTGCTCCATCGTCGTCGATTGGAGAATCGGGTTCGCCATCTCCTGGTGTTGTACTTTCACTGCCATTCAGCAGGCTGGAGAGGTGTTCCCTCCACAAACTCAGTATACTCTGGTCATCAATAACTAGATCACCTTTGGGGGTCCTACAGGAGTGTGCTCCGGTCTTGAAACCTTCTGTTAGTCGCCGGATCTTTTCGTAAAATTTTCGAGCATTACCCCTGTCGGCCAGTTTATCAAGCTCTTCATACTCACGCATTTCGGCCTTTTTCTTTTTTTGTCTGCAAATACATCTCGCTTCCCTCTTCAGCTCTCGGTATCTTTCCCATCCCGCTCGTGTTGCGGTCGATCGCAACATTGCGCAACAGGCAGTCTGTTTTCTCTCCACTGCGAGACGACAATCCTCATCATACCAGCTGTTTTTTTGACTTTTCCGAAAGCCAGTGGTTTCGGTTGCAGCTGTACGTAAGGAGTTTGATATGCCGTCTCACAGCTCCCTTATAATGAGATGCTGATGAGTGCTCTCAGAGAGCAGGAGTGCAAGTCGAGTAGAAAATCGTTCGGTTGTCGGTTGTGATTGCAGCTTCTCGATGTCGAACCTTCCTTGTGTTTGTTGACGTGTGCGCTTTTCTACACAGAGGCGGGTGCGTATCCTAGCTGCTACAAGATAGTGGTCCGAGTCGATGTTGGGACCTCGAAGCGTACGCACATCAAAAACACTGGAGACATGTCGTCCATCTATCACAACATGATCGATCTGATTGCGAGTGATTCGATCCGGGGACAGCAAGTAGCTTGATGGATTTTCTTATGCTGGAATCTAGTACTACAGACGACTATATTTCGGGCCCCGGCGAATTCGATCAGCCTCAGACCGTTTGGTGATGTTTCGTCATGGAGGCTGAATTTTCCGACTGTCGCCAAGTACGATTTTGACATCGTGGCGGGGGCAGCGCTCATAGGTACGTTCTAGGCGCTCATAGAAGGTATCTTTGAACACTTCGTCCTTCTCTTCCGTCGGGGCATGGGCGCAAATAAGCGATATGTTGAAGAACCTCGCTTTGATGCGGATTGTGGCTAGACGTTCATCCACCGGAGTGAATGCCAGGACTCGACGACGGAGTCTCTCTCCCACCACGAATCCCACACCGAATTTGCGCTCCTTTATATGGCCGCCGCTGTAGTAGATATCACAAGGACTCACCTTCTTCCGTCCTTGTCCCGTCCATCGCATTTCTTGGATTGCGGTGATGTCAGTCTTTACTCTTACGAGGATATCAACCAGCTGGACAGAGGCACCTTCCCAATTAAGGGTCCGGACATTCCAGGTGCATGCCCTTAAATCATAGTCCTTTATACGTTTGCAGTGGTCGTCATCAAAAGGGGGGGCCGTTGCTTCTTATTCATTGGTTATTCGTTTTTATGTGGTGGGTCCCAAACCCTACGCACAACCGCATAAGCGGGATGCGCCGTCTCACTTTAGCTCGCTTCCAGACGGATGTCTGTTGGCTACCCAGAGGATACTCGGTCTAAGAACGGAAGTCGTGAGCTGCTTGAATCATGTGGAGAAGAATAGTTCCTGGCCACTCCCAAGTGAATGGCAGTCAGAAACTTTCCTCACTTACGTGAACTTCTACATATGACTCCATCCTCCAGCCCTGAAACTATACCCGCTATTTTCGGTTAGTTCTACAAAAACCCGAAATGAGAATTTAATAACAAAATTATTAATTTTACTACATATTTATTGAAAATATCATGCCATTTAGGTTTTTATTATTATATTTACTTTATACATGTATTATCGTACTACACTATATACATATTGAATAGTTGAACAATTTTTGCTATCGGACAAAGGCTGTCAAATATCCCGTGCGGCATGGAAGTGTAAGCTACGCACATTATGTGACGACTCTTTTGGTTTCTTTAGGAGTTTTTGTAAGATCTGTTCTTTTATTAATTTCACTAGTACTAGATTCATCCAATTTCTGGGAGGAGGGTTTCTATAAAATACAAAGTAAAATTCGAATTTTTACAACATAAAAGTTGGTAATAATTACCTTATGTTTCAGAAATTCTGAATCTAGCACGGGCAACGCTCTAGTCTTAACATCCATGCTCTTGCTGTAGTATTTCCATTGAACTAATTTCGGTGAATCCATGTCCTTGTAAAGCGATACAACAACGTTGTGATTCCTCAATACAAGTTGAAAAGAATCAAAAAACTCCTCCTAATTGACATACAAGAAGTTTTTTAATTTCTATGATCACAAACATTCACTTAAATTTACCCTTAAATTTCTGTGTTTTAGCTGCTAATGGCACGGCCAACTGAGGTGCCGGTAAGTCCAAAAATACTGCAACTGTTCGCATCCATAGTTCTGGATTTGCTTGCAGCACATATTCCATCGCTTCGAAAGTTCTACGGTGCTACCAGAAGTGACACCAATTAGGTTGCGTACCTTTAAAGCGCCGGATAAGGTTTGAAATATCTGTATGGAAAATTAATTAGAATTAAAGGCAAGATAATATTATTATATTCAACAATTATTTACGAAATTTACGTAGCTTCTATTGAGTGCTTCGAATTGACATTGCGATAAAGTATTACTGTATCACCCCCTTCAATTCCATATTTTGGCTTTAGAAAACTTTTATTTTACGTTTTACTTATTTAACAAGTAAGGAAGGGCTAAGTTCGGGTGTCACCGAACATTTTATACTCTCGCAATTTATTTATTTAATTTTATTAATATTATATAAAACACAATTTGACCCACATATTCGTCATATATATTGTATAAAGTCCATTGAAAGTTGGAAACCATAATATTAGGTTAGAAGCACCGAGGTCCTCGTGCAATTCACTTTAAGCAATTTTCAACCTAACCTTTGTATGGGAGGTGGGCGTGGTTATTATCCAATTTCAACTATTTTCATGGTGTGTGATGGGATACGTAAGAGAACCGACTGCAGAAAGGTTGGTTTATATAGCTTTATTGGTTTGCGAGTTATATACAAATAACCGATTTGGGGCGGGGCCCCGCCCACTTCCTCAAAAAAATTACACCCAAATATGCCCCTTCCTGGTACGATCCTTTATTCCAAATTTTACTTTTATAACTTCATTTATGGCTTAATTATGATACTTTGTGTGTTTTCAGGTTTCGCAATATTGTGGGCGTGGCAATGGTCCGATTTTGCCCATTTCTCTTACGGTCCCAAGGAACATGTGTTCCAAGTTTCATTAATATATATCTATTTTTACTCAAGTTATCGCTTGCACGGTTTGGTATCCCCCAAAACTAATACGGATGTTTAAACAGATGTTGAGCAACACCAAAAGCTCAGTCAGAATCGGGAATGATGCTGGAATAAATAATACGAGCTGCAGAGCTAAATAGAGAAGGTACAATCGTCTATAAGAGTGTACAGCTGCTGGCGTACGCCGATGATATTAATATTATTGGAAACTACAACCATGCCGTTAGTTCTGCTTTATCCAGACTGAATAAGGGTCTGGTGGTGAATGAGGACAAGACGAAAAATCTCCTTTCATCAAACAAACAGTCAGCGCATTCGCGTCCTTGGAAAGAGAAGCCTAAGAGGTTCCTACGCCAATTACATACATACATACAACTCGATAGTGATAATGAAGTTCTAAAATCAAATCTCTAACAGAAAAAAATGAATTTCTATAAATTACCATAAGATTAATGTTGAATCATTTAAACAAACAAAAAGAAGACAGACGACATCCATAAACCATGAAATAAGAATGTGCCGTTATTAAATTTGTTATGTAGCAATATTTTTTAACCACAACAACGACACATCTCAGTTATGCCAGAATTAGGCATGCTTCTTTTTCAGAAAGAAAGACATATTTTGTGTTACAACACATATTGTCATATGGTGAAGTTGGTTTTCTTTTCAGAAAGAACGACATATTTTGTATTACAACGATTTTTGTGAAAAGGGAATTAAATTTTTCATGTTGTTTTTCAGCAATAACGACACATTTAACTTATGACAGCGAAACTTATTTATATTTTTTACAAATAACGACACAATTCTAAAGGGGTCACGTTTATGCCTACGGCAAAGCTGCAGTACACTCTTTTTAGCCCACATATGCTCATCATTTTAATAAATATATTACATGCCACTAGTTTATTCAATACACTTATGCCTTTTTATATATATTTTTTTCTATATTTTCTAAATAAGAGACACTTGAAAACTCTAAACCGCTCTCCTGAAAAATCGACTTTTTTGAGTTGTGACACTATCATATAAGTCCACTTTCACACGGGCAACTTTTGTTGCCAATTCTCGGGCGATTCTCTTTTGCTGTCGCCCCTTGCGTTCACACGAGCAATTATTGTTCGACAACTCTGTTCGGGTTTTTCTGTCATTCTCTTTCATATAATTTTCTCAACTTCTTGTACGCATCGTTTCCAAGCAAAAAAATATTTCATTAAATAATTTTTATCGTTATTCTCAATTTTCTAGCACATTTTAATTATATTATGCATATTTCTATATGTATTTGCAAATTACATACAAAATTAAATGATTAAATTCAAATTTTAAAATATATTGTAAACATTAATTTTAAAATGTGTGCAAATGCAACACTGTTACGTAGCAGCGAACTGTTACGAATAAGAACACAAAGCGTGTTGCCTGAACACAGCAGACTCGGCGCGATTCTCCTCTCCTCGTCGCCCCCTCTCCTATAAAACTAAGAATTGCCGCGACAAAAATTGCCCGTGTGAAAGGGGTCTAAATGAGCGATATGTTATGTAGGAAAGCGTTAGGAACGCTCAGAGTTCGACGCCCTAGTGCGAGCTTGTATATTACTAATATGTATTTTGTTCTTCAAGCCGCTGCACACTCGTTACTCGACTCTCAAGTGCGCACTTGGGATGTTTTGAAATTTTGTTAAGCAAGCAAGCAGCTACGAGCGCTCGTTACACGACTTTCTGGCAAGCGATTGCGATGCGAAAAGAATGACTTGCAAGCGATTTTTAATTTCAGATTAAGATTCTCCATCACGGAGTCTTTTTGATACCCTCACCTGAGAACTATTTCCAGAAAGTTGAGATTCTAGCAATAAATATAACCTACATATGTTATTCGGGTGAATGTAGCTTTCCAATGGTGAAAAAATTTTTGAAATCGGCTCAGTAGTTTTCGGGTTTATTCAATACAAACATGTATACAAATCTTTCCTCTTTATAATAGTAGTATAGATAAACAATATTTTTAAAATTCCTATTGATGATATATGGCTTAATCTCATATGTATGTCTTTATTTGTAAGTGTGTGTGATTATTTTAAACCACTCATTAGTTACATCGCTTTTTGCTTTTTGGTTCTAAGGTCAATTTATATTTTCTGTTTTCCATTTAATGTTTTTTATTTTTGGAATGTTCCCTGTTAAAAACACTATTTTAGTAAATAAAACTACAAAAATACATTATTGATTTAAATTTTTTGTTCCTTGCGTTTGCCAGTTTGAAATCGAATGAAAATTTTGTAAAATGCACGAGTTTGAAACTCACAAACACAATACAGAGCGCTTCCATTGCGAAGGGAAAAAAATAAATGCGTTGAACTTACGCTGCGATTGTCGCTTTACAGAGTATCTTATTTGCGTTTGTGCGCCTTCAGACTCGTCAATTCCTTTTTAGGCAATTCTTGGTTTATGGTAGAGGGGGCGCCGAGGAGAGGAGAATCGAGCGAGTCTCCAGTGGTCGGCAACACCATTTATGTTCTTATTCGTAACAGTTCGCTGCGACGTAACAGTACTGCATTTGCGCATACAGTGGAACTTCCATAACTCGAAGATCTCCATAACTCGAATACTTGAATTTGCAATAGCGTTTAGAAGCCAAATTTCATACAAATTTCCTTCCCTAACTCGAATTTCTATAACTCGAACTCTTGAAGTGGCAACTTTCTACAAATTTCCTTCCATAAATCGAACTTTTAAACAGGGGCATAATACAAAATTTAAAATTAATATTATCGAGGCAGAATTTTGAACGAGTCCCTCTATATCGTACGGTGGCGAACACAAATATAATATTACACTTATGGATTTCATAAATCATCTAACAAAGGCATGGCATAACGACGTCAAGAGCCAAAGTATAGCAAATTACAACAAACAAAATTACAGAATACATGTTTGAATGTATGAACATAAAACTTTTTGCGAAGTAAATAAATAAAACTGTGTTTAAACCTATATTTTACCGCCTTTTGAAAATATGTATGTTTGAATGAAAATTCTATAACTCAAAGTCTCTCTAACTCGAAGTTTTTTTGTGGATTATGGTGATTCGAGTTAGAGAAGTTCCACTGTATTTTAAAATTATTATCTATACCACAGTACATACAGTGGAAAACCTTTTTCGTGGGGAATTCTCGGTGGTAAGATAGCCGCCATCTTGGAAAAACACAGTACACTATATATTGAGCAATTAAATTTTTAATATCAAATATTATATAATAATATTATTAATAATGTCTTATATAAAGCAAAATTATTTATTTTTGCTATATTTCACTTATAGAAGATTTTAACATCAATGTGTGCCATATTATATGCAAAAAAATTATTTAATGTAGATGAGATATTTTTTAAGTGGTGAGAATAAAATACAGCGCTCAAACAAGTAATTATCTGTGGTAAATTATTTTTGGCCACATTTATTTAAACTATATTGACACAAAATTAAAAAAAAATGCATTTTTGCTAGTTTTTACTGAAATTATTTGCAAATATTTATATTTAAAATAAATTTAATAAAAATTTAAGTATCCACAGTTTATTCATCCAAAAAATACTGTAAACTACGAACATTAAACTAAAATTAAAAGATTAACTAAATAAGGGGGCAATAATTATCTATGGGAAATACACAAAACCTTGATGTGCTTAAAATGAGGTCTGGTCGCCTCTCTGTTCAAAATTTTTAAAGAAAAATATGTCCTGATTCTAATGAATAAGTATTTCAAATCATCGGGTTGCGAATTTTCGTAGCAATAAAACTGTTCTATGTAGAGACCGATTAATCGGCCTTGGTATCGGCATCGGCCAGTATCGGCCTCAAAATTCAGCATCGGCATTGGCCATATTTGTCCGATTCTTTCAACTTCTTTTGGATTACACTAAAATACATTTTTTTTACTTTTTTGATTTCTTTAAAGCATAAAATTTTAATTATTCTGTTTACTATATAAAACACACAACACTAAACTAATAATTCATCACGATGATAATTTAAGTCTAGTATAAAGAAATTCAATAATTTTGCATTAAATTGAAAGTTTAGAAAGATTCGATTTATGTCAAATATTCACAGTTTTGTTTAACAACTTGTTGAAATTTTGAAGATAATGTCATAAAGCCACTATTATAGAAGCATTCGTAACTAGGAGAGTCTACTTTTAAAAGCTCGCCATAGTCAGGATCACGTAACAATCACTTGTTTCTGTCCTGGAATATAAGGTGCATGCAAAAGAACCTCCCAAACAAGCTTCCTCAGTTTCTATCGAGTCACTATCACTATGTGACGACTTTCACAATGCGAGATATAAATGACAAAAGTCATCTCTTTGAAAATAACGGATTCTTTTTACTACTATTTTCGAATATTGGCCTTAATGCTCATATTTGTCCTTAAGGGAAAAAACTATATTGCTGATTCGCTTCAATAACTTATTTTTTCTATCCACATGTATATATATAAAATTTGAATTTAAAAATTTATTTTTTGTATGTAATTTGCAAATACATATAGAAATATGCATAATATAATCAAAATATATTAGAACATGGAGAATAACGTTAAAAATTAGTTAATGAAATATATGTTTTTGTTTGGAAATGATGCGTACAAGAAGTTGCGAAAATTATATGAAAGACAAAGAGGGAAAAACGCGAACAGAGTTGTCGAACACAAATTCCTCGTGTGAACGCAATAGGCGACAGCAAAAGAGAATCTCCCGAGAACTTGCGACAGGAATTGATGTGTGTGAATTCGATCTTTGGGAGTATTTTCACTTGCGCAATGACTTATAGAGTAACCCCCATTTTGTTTTAAGAGCGGTTGTTTACAAAAATAGAATTGGAATTACGGATATTTATTTATTGCAGCGTTATAAAACCTTATGTTATGTTTCTTCAGAAGAAATTTTTAATATATAATATTAAGAATATAAAATACATTACTCATATTCAAATAAGGGTTATTTATGAAAGATGCCGCCAATATTGAGAGTTAAAACTTAAGCATATATGTAAAAAATTAAAGTATAATTTATATTTGTTTATAAATTCTGACTGAAACTCTAAAACATATTTATTGCTCAATGGGGTTTTCAGAATCCTGGATTTCAAGGTCCAAAGTTTCAGCCGCATTTGACTGTTCCACTTCATCTTTCTGAACGGGTTCAATGTTATCAGGCGATTTTTTTGATTTTTCCTTATTATTATTATTGCGCCTTTCTGCCCGTCGCTCTGAATAACGAGAGACCTTTTTGGTTCTCGTTTCTTCTTTTTTAACGCTTTCACAATCAGAAGTAGGATTACTACGAGTATCGCTTTTACCACTACTTTGAGGTTGAGAAGTACTGGGATCGCGCTCTTCAGAAATACGTATGCGAGCTTTCGGTTGATAGATGGCAATTGAGGGACGATCCTTAAAAATATATAAAAATAAATATATATAAAAATAAATATATATAAAAATAAATATATATAAAAATAAATATATTTAAAAATACATATATATAAATATACATATATATCTTGTATACTGAAGATAGTTGAACAAGTACCTTGTTTCTAATACGACGCTGTTCATCTGCTGCGCGCTGTTTTGGCGTACGAGTATCAAGTTCTATATTCGAATCAGTTTTCTTCAGCACTTCCATTGACGATTTCGTGTTTACTTCCTTTTCATCATCTTTTTCTGCCAACTTTTCGTCAGAGGAATTCCTCTGCTGATCTTTCATTTCTTGTTGTTTGTGCTTGGGAACAAACTCCTTGGCAGTTGCTACACTACGTATAAAATTCATAACAGACTCGCTAACAATGGCTTCTCCGCCAGCAACTGCTGCAGCGGCTGCAGCTCTAAAAGCTTCTGATGCTGTACTTTCAGTTTTAAGCACTTCGTCATCAGCTGAAGGATCTTTTGTCTTCTCTTTTTCTTTGTCCTTGCGGTTGCGATTTCTTTCACGTTCCCGACGTTCACTGTATCGTTTTCCCCCTTCTTTACGCTGAGATTGTTTCCCATCATCTGACTTATTTCCATGTTGGGATTGTTCTTTACCTTTTTTATCGTTAGCCGAATTAGACTCAACATTATTCTCTGTTTTTGATTTTCCTTCGCCACCTTTATCTCGCTGATCCCGTTCTTGGCGCTTACGTTCAAACTCTTCACGTCTTCTTTGATTGCGCTCGGCTCGTCGCTGGGAACGCGAACTTTTACCCTCTTCGTTCGGTTGTTGCTGGTTATTTTTATCACCGACAATATTCTCCTTGCCACTAGCCAACTTATTCCCACTTTTTCCACCGCCTTCGGTATTTGATATTATTTTTGTTACTTGTTGTTGAGATTGTGTTTGTTTCCTTTTTTCTTTGTCGTCATCGCGTTGGCGACGTTTCTCCTCTTGTCGTCGTTTTGCCTCCTCACGACGTTTCTCTTTTTTATTGGCCAGATACTGCAGTAATGGTGTTGATGTTATTTTTTCTTCTTTTTTGCGGTCCAAACTAAATTCTAATTTATTTTCACTGCCCTTCGCAGCCTCACGGTCTTCCTCCAACTTGGTTAGGAATTGTTGATAGTGAGGCTCTTGCTCAATAGTGTTTACCTTACTGTCAACTCGGCGTGATTTATTTTTAACGAGTCCTTGAAATGGTGCAAACTCAACGATAGCTGGATATTCAGCACCTTTAGAATCGACGAAAACGTATCCATCAAATCGATCTCTAAACAAGAACACATCATCATAGTTCTTCATAGTTATATAGGCGCGGCAAGTAGCGTCATAACCCAAGGACCAATCTGGTGCAGCGAAATAGTAAAAATCATGCGGAGGGAGTGGATCTATTTGTTTAAGAAATTCTTCCTCAGTCATAGTTGGAGGTAAATGTCGAATAATAATCTGTGATAAAATTAAAATATTAATACAATTTTTTACTGTTACATGTAATATTATTATTAAATAATGAACTAATAAATGATCACTAAACAGATACATACTTTCGTTTGAGGTTTTTGTTTTTCTTTCTTATGAGCACGTTTATTGGAACGGTCCTTTTCAGATTTCCCAGACTTTACTTCAGGTTTTCCTCCATTTTCAGCTTTCGTCATTTTTAATGTATAATTAAATATAATTAAATTTTATACGTGAATTGGAAATGAAATTGTTTACAATATAATAAATGTTTCAACCGAGAAACGAATCATTTAAATCAGCTGATTGTCAAACTTATTCAGGGTAATCAAGTGTTTGAAAGTGTTGTTTTAGCAAGTAATGTCATACCATTAACTTCGTCATATGAGACGTAAATTCTGAATACATAAATGCATATTAAATATTTTATTTTATTTATACAACATATTCATTACGGTTTAATGGTGCATACCACCATGCTAAACGTTTGAATTTATCCAGTAATGAACCTTCATTTTTAAAATTGTATGCTTCATGAAATGGACTTAACTCAGTTTTCCAAAACAACATGTAAACTTACAGGTATGCGGTATGCACTAAGCTGAAAGTCCGCATATGGGAGACCATTTCTTATGAAAAATGTACATAAAATGCATATTTGTTTGGCTCATAATTATATATTTGTACTCTACAAGTTTTAAACTCCTTTGAAATTCTGAAAATTTGGACAAATTTTTTACAAATCGTTATTCTGACTAGAATATTAGTTTGGGGTATGTTTTCTGTCGATATAACAATACAAAAAGAAACTTGATGGGTACTTTACGTTTATTTTAGGTCAATTTGAATTTATTTTTCACATTTTTTGCATATTATGCATTTCAATACATTTACTTTATCTGGTGGTTTCAATAATTATCTCATGAGTGTCTAGGTGTGACACCTCGAATTTCATTGGAGAGTACATGTCAACGGAGGTATTCGTGTCCAGAGCTTCAACTTTTGGTTGTACTGCACCTGTGCAAGCACTCTCATGCATTTCAAAGTCAGCAAAGTTATCGTAAATACTTCGACAAATCGCACACTCAAACGCTCTATAAAGAAAGAAAATAATGTGTTTATTATCATTTTAACAATTTTAGAATTGTTTACATACACAGGTTGCGATGCTAATTCAATACTTTGCCGCGCTGCGGCCGTGGCGGCCGCAACCGTGGCTGCAATATCAACTTCAACACCTTCTTTTACGTGAGATTGCAAGTGTTTCTTGAAGTTACTTAGTTGAATAAAGGATTTTTGACATATTCCACAGGCGTAAGGTTTTGCATTTAAATGGCCCATTATATGTTTCTTAAGGTTAACACGCTGAGAGAAATAGCGACCACAACGCTTGCAGCGGAATGGTTTTTCTCCTGTGTGGGTTAGTTGATGGCGATGCATGTTACTCTGTTGAGTAAAGGATTTGGTACAAAAGTTGCATTGATACGGTCTTTCCCCATTGTGCACCGAAAAATGACGTTGTAAGTTAACCGCTTGAGCGAAAGCTTTTTCGCATATATGACATACAAATGGACGCACATCATTGTGCACTTTCATGTGACGCTCCAAATTGCCACCATTGCAGAAAAATTTGGAGCACAACTTGCACTCGTAAGATGACTTTGCTTGAAAATGAACTTCTTTTTTGTGCAGTAGCTGATCTCTTTTACAAGAAAAAGTCTATTAAGAAGAATAAAAATTAATAAAATCATCTTTTAAAATTTACATACATATGTAAATATGTTGTACATAACTTACAATAGCCCGGAACTGTATTTACCTTTTTACACCTTTTGCAATTATAAGTGGGCGTAGGTGCCGGTTCCTCAAATTCATCGGCTGCAGACATGTTGAAATGAATCGTATCCATAAATCTTCCCAATTAACTATATCTCACAAAACAGCAAAGTGAACGCATGCTAACGATTCTGGAATAGTGGAAATACATAACACGCACTGTCAAAATTTCCTCTTTAAGTTCTTACAGACTTTAATGCTGAAAAAACCACTCCTTGTTAACAAATTTGGATACTTTTACAGTCCAATCTGCATTTGCTAAATAAAAACGCAAATATTTCTTCTGCAACAACAGCGGTAATCTTCTTGGTAGCTGAAAAACAAGGCAAAAAATTTGACAGCTTTCGTAGTTTCAACGAAAACTCGTCAGTTTATGACAGTCCCACTCGTTATTAAATAACGAATTTATTTCAATTTATTAAGCCGAAACTACATAACAAGGGCAAACGTATGAGTGAGCATGCGATATTATGATCTTGATTTACTTGCGTAAAATTCGAACAACTCAAGAGTACGTGAAATGTAATACTTACAAAAACAAGTTCTCAGCATATTTAAAATTTTTCATATTTGTCCTATTTCCGTTGTCGTTATCGTTTTAAAATGATATAAGTGCGCCTATTTGGCATTCCTGTTGGCGTTATCGGCATATATCGAAAATAAATTGAGATTCCCCAATTAGAAACGACTATTGAAACGACATAGAAACAGTTGTTCATTGTGTTTGCTATAATCATTGTATATCTATACAATAGCTATAATTGAGAGCAACATAGAAACGACGCGGTTGTTTGAAGGAATATTTGAAGTGAAGATGAAAATTCCAAATCGGAAACAGTTTGAAAATTTAATTTCGAAAATGGAAAAATATCCTGCATATTTCAAAGTTTTTAAATTTCAAATTTTTTGGCCGGATATATCCAAACAATTAAATCCATTCGTCAGTCATGAATAAAATTGCATATAGATATATGACTATATTATAGGTCTTCAAAACGAAGAAAAATGGTTCACAACAAGTCCGAAGGTAGAGCAACAACAGGAGGTGTTAATAAATAGAGGAGAGAGAGTCTCCTTTGGAAGAAAATCAAATAAAGATATAAGACTAAAATTGTTGGGCAGATCGTGCAACAAGTACAGTGATACCGTTGTTTAGAACTATTAGGGAATAGCATAAAATCCATTAAGGACTGCTTTAAATATGTGTTTCGTTAAAAAAGAAATGTGTTTATTAAAAAAAGAGCGCCTTAAAGCATACTATATAAAATATGTATAAAAAATTCGATAACTTTTCTTAGGCGTTACGATATTGTAACGGATTTCCAAAATCAATCGTTAACGCTGAAACTCTACCCTCATTTCGATCAGTAGATTGTCAAATAATACATGTTGCCCGATCTCTCATAGTTGTTCGAAACGAAACATCATCTAAAATTCGCTACAAGACGCGGAAACCTTGTGAAAATTAAAGCATAATAGTGCTCAGTGCATAGAAGCTAAAGGGACGAGTTCCAAGAGTCATAGACAGAGGAAGCAGTAAAGTTTGAGAGCGCAATTTGAGCGATTCGCCAAAAGTTGGAAGATGTGTCAGAAGCTATGTGTCCGGAAAACATTTGAAGCTGCATAACATCCACAACCCGATATCACGGTGGAACTATTCATCCAAATTTGGAAGAGCTTTTAGGAAAGTTGGTGTACAGGTACCATCACTGGTGTAGAGGATACCCATATATTCCTGTTCCTGGCTTATCGCTCCGCTGTACAGGAAACAGCGTCGTAGACGACTGGGAGGGTAATTTTCGAAATGCGAAGGAGGATAACAGTGTCCTAGAAGACAAGATTAAAAGAATGAATGCTAAACGTTTGGTTCTGGAAGTGTGTCTAATCGGGACGATCAGACTTAAGTGGAGGGCAGTGTATCGAAAATGGAACCAGATCAAACTAGAATTGACAATCGAAATCAATAACTTGCCAAATGTATCTATACATCGATATTCATAGTTGTCAGAACGTTCGATGATCCCCACAACAGCCGGTTCTACGTTACACCGGGATTGACTCGGATTTTCGGATCCGACCAACGACAGATTTTGGAAATCCGTTACAATACGAATTTTGGAACGAAACGACGATAACAACGACAACGACTTGAATTGTCTTTTTTATACGAGATTAGTACAAGAAGTTTGTTTTGTATGAAGTTTTGTGACATATTTCAGAGAATGTGCATAATTGCTCTTAGAAAATAAATTAAAAAATAACATATAACCTTAACAAAAATCAAACTGCTGTAATGGTTAGAGCAAAATTATTGTAGTGGGATGTGTCTAACGTGAGGCACAAGAAATAGGCTGTTTCAACGGGGTTGGACCATAAAGATACGCAGTCGACCAGCTCTAGAAGTTCTCACCGAGTTATGCCATTCGTTCTCTTTCTGGTCCTTAACTATTTGTGGTAACACCTATAATAGCATAACAACCAGACTTTGAATAAAAAATTAAAGCACTCCTGGAAGTAGATACGCTAACATAAAATATTCAAGTTCAGAGTATACTGTTTGGCTTTTTCTTGTCAACTCATTCAACTTTTAATATTGGAGATTTTACGGATTTATCAAAAAATATGTACTCGTAAACGCGAGGTATGGAAGTAATCGACAGACTGCCTGTAGTATTGTCGTGTTAGTAATCTCGATAAATAATCCGAAGGCAAATAAATCAAAGTGATTGACGCTATTGCTATTAATGTACTTTATTTTCTAATTATTACACTTTCATATGCATGATGTTTTTAAAAGCATATTTTTCATATCAATTGTTTCAATTGAATGGCTGTTAATGTTTTTGATAAAATTTACAAGGTAATTAAAATAAAAATGTGTCCCAATATATGTATATAGATGCAATTGCAATTTGAAAATATCATGATGTTATACCATAACAGCTGGGATGTAGGAGTTGTTGTTTTCATTATATATATTCCACTTTCTTTGTTGGGATACGTTATCTAATTATAATTAATTATACAATTAAAGAGCTCCGGTTGAAGCTCCATATTATTCTATACTTATTATATATCATAATATTACTTATTCAGTCAAAATGTATAAGTCGAACTATACACAGTAAAATTTACAATTAAATAAAATAAAGAAGTATAAAAATAAACAAAAATCTAAAGCCAATTTAATACCACATATTATATACACATTGTAAAATTAGATTGCGAGACATTGAATGTATCACTTGGAAGAAACTAGTCATATTCATCAGAATATTGGCGCTGAATTCAATATCACCTCCCGAAATTCTCCATCACATTGAAAGTTTACATAGTCTTATCAAGTAAACAAAAAATAAAAATTAATTAATATTTTACATTTAATACTGGGTAAATAATGTTAAACGGACGACTTTAGGTACCATATATCTAAAATATTTCGTTCAGCATGGAAAACTCCTTGGAAGATAACTAGTCCCCTCCAACTGAAATAAAAATATATAAACTAAAATATCTAATAAATTGTTAGTTTTATACAACAGTACTACAATTACTTTATATGTATATGCATAACTACAATACATTGTACATATTGTTTCGTTGAAACGAAAAGAATGCACCTAAGATGTCCTTCGTTAGTTTATAATTGAATCGCTTACTGGGTTCGATAATCAGTTCCATGTGTCTTGTTGAACTTCTAATTTAATAAGGTAATACATGTCTAACAGTTCCATATTGGCTAAAGTTGCCGTCTTTCGAACGAGTTTCTAATTTGGTCAAATATTCACATTAAAAATTGTAGATTACACTACCCAGGTATTTGAAAAACTAAAATGAAATACTTATTGTTAAATGCTATTTAACTAATCGAAATGTAAATGCGCTGTGTAAGAGTTTTTTGTTGTGAATTCATAATGTTCCATCAACAGAACTTCACTCATGTCCATGTAGATATTGCCCAGAGATAATATCGCTATATAAATATATACATATTAGAATCTACTTAAATAATATATGGTACGCATTACGTAACTATCCGTTCATGTATGTATATGTGTGTGATTATCCTTAATATTCTCTCAAATATTTAGCGCATTGGGTTTGTATTGCAGTTGATCCATTTGTATTAGCAGTCATGTTGACCAGATAGTCACATATGGATTAATCATTGAGACATTTACTTAAATATACATTAATTTCCCTATTTTACTGCAGTCATTTTATTGGCACTCAAACGTCCACAGGGAAAAAATCTTTGAGCAGTGTTGTACGACGCTTTTCAGCAATGTCCATTTGATTCTCCAAATCACCCAAATCTGTGGTTTCTGCACGTTCTATCTTCCAAGATAGGTTCTCAATTTCGGCTTCAAGTTGAGCCTTAAAAAATATTATTAATGCATTAAATATATTACATAAGTTTGGTTGATTTATAATTTAAACTAACCTGCTGGTATTCGAATAGGTCCTTACGCGAACCACTCTCCATGAAGTAAGCATATGGATATGTATACTGCAGTGTATACCGACATTTCGCTAACAGGGCAGCGGCATTGAACAAATACTGCCAATCAATCCAAGTGCCCCGTCCTTTCATCACTTTCTCATTGATGCGGTCACGCAGTCGGTCAATGGTTTGCTGTTCCAATTGTAAGGATTTCGAATGATTCTCCCAACGTTCATAGTAGTGTAAGTATTTCTTGAGCGCTTCTCTTGCTTGCACATGTACCGATTCATTGGCAATGTTCGGATTGTCTTTGTATCGAGAACATTCATAGTACTCGGATCCGTGCGTTTTCCAATCACCCAGGCACATCCAACAAAAGTCATGTTTACAATTAAAACACAGCATGTGATTGCAACCGCCATTCTTTTCTATACAAATGTGGCATTTCGGACAGTCTTTGGTGTTGGCGCTTATGTAATTGGCGGTCTCACTGTCATCGGCACACTTCGTTAACCATTTTTTAATAACTACACAGTCAGTGGGCGCATGATAATCCATGCCGCATTTGAAGCAAAATGATGTATGACAGGAAGTGCAGATGACACGTTTAGCACAGATCTCTGGTGAGCGAACTATATTTTGACAGTTCGGTCCGGGGCAGAAGCGCAACTGAGGATGCGACTTTACATAGTCCTTGAAGGCAAATTGTTGATACTTGTCGCGCATAACGGGACGTGTCACTAGGGTCAAGACCAATTCTTCGGGGACTCGCACATTGCACATGGGGGCCATGCAGCCGATTTGTGTTGAAATACCTTGAAATATTTGTGTATCGAAAAACGTTGACCAACAGTCTTTGCAAAAAGCATGACCACAAGAGAGACTAAAGAATTTATCACCCATCTGAGTACTAGCGCAGACCGGACACATTTGACAGCGCTGAGAGATGATTCCACCGCCCGGTGTCATTGCATTGTATGTGTTGCATACACTTATTGAGATCAATGCGTTGCGCGGCGAGTCGTCATTACTACTGCTACTGCTACTACCACTACTACTACTCGTACCAAATGCAACTGCGTCTTTGCTGGTGGACGGTGCTAACGGATCAGGCATACTGAGCAATGGATTTGGGGGTTTTATTCGCGCTATTATCAGCAATGCATTGGCATCCTTTCGGTATTTGTCTACTACCACTTGATTGTCCCATTGGTGCTCCAGTAGTAGCACTTTCGCTAGTGAAGGTGTAATCTCTAGAATCGTATTGAGTTTTTCTACAGACTCGTTAAGCAATTTTTCCACCTCCTCCACAGTGAGACATACAAATTCGAAGTACTCAGGATCGGTTTTCTTTGGGTCCAGCCGTTCCACATCGCAGTCTTCAGCTAAAAATTGAAAAGTGTTTATTATGCGATCTAATAGTAATCATAATTAATATTCTATGTGAATATTCAATATGAATGTATTAATACGTTATGCATGTAATACTACTTGATAATATCGTTTGAAATATAATAATTATGTACGTTTTATAGATTTTGGAAGAAAGTGATCCTACTCTCAATAAAAAACTCTTTAGAGTTACTAAGTTCCATCAAGTTGTAATTAGTGTCCCTATTACGGGGATCGACAAACACCAACTCTTTGTCGATTTTAAATCTGCTTTCGACAGCACGAAAAGGAGGTGCCTCTATGCAGCTAAGTCTGAAATTGGTATCCCTACAAAATTAATACGGCTGTGTAAGCTGACGTTGAGCAACACCAAAAGCTCCGTCAGGATCGGGAAGTACCTCTCCGAGCCGTTCGATACCAAACGAGCTGTCAGACAAGGTCGATATCATTGGAAACAACACCCGCGCCGTTAGTTCTGCTTTATCCAGGCTGGATAAGGAAGCGAAGCGTATGGGTCTGGTGGTGAACGAGGACAAGACGAAATATCTCCTGTCATCAAACAAACAGTCAGCGCATTCGCGTCTTGTCTCCAACGTCACTGTTGACAGTCATAACTTTGAAGTTGTAAATAATTTCGTATACCTAGGCGCCAGCTACAACACCGATAATAATGTCAGCCTTGAAATCCAACGCAGAATCACTCTTGCCAACAGGTGCTACAATGGACTGGGTAGACAATTGAAAGTAAAGTCCTCTCTCAACGAACAAAAACTAAACTCTAAAAGTCCCTATGGTGCAGAAGCGATGTCAACATCCGATGAGACGGTACTAGGAGTTTTCGAGAGATAGGTTTTGCGGAAGATTGATCTCTTAAACATTGGCAACGGCGAATACCGCAGAAGATGGAATGATGAGCTGTATGTGTACTAGGGCTCTTAAAATTATTCGATTAAACTGAAAACCGATTATTCGAATATTCGGTTTGTAACCATTCGTACGAATATTAACCGGTTAGTACTATTCGATTAGTCGCAATGTTCCGACTATTCGAATAATCGTTCTACTACGGTTATTCGAATAGTTGTTCCGCTGCGACTATTCGAATAGTTGCTACGCTGGGAGCATTTGAATAAATGAAAATTGTTTGAAATCCAAGCAGCCTTTGATTTTTGTTTGTTTTTATTTTTGAAAATGTCAATTGTTCGCATTTTTCATGAGTTTCATATTTTTCAATAAACATCGAAATTTAATGAACTTTCATTATTTGAATAGTCGAAAATGAGCGGTTAATCGAATAGTCGATGACTGACGATTATCCGAATAGTGCAAACCGAATATTATTATTAGAATAATGCCCTATTCGGTTAATTCGGTTAGTCGAATACCAAGAGCTCTAATGAGTACCACATAGACAAAGTCCAGCGAATAAAAAGACAGCGGCTACTCTGGATAGGTCATGTTATTCGAATGGATGAAAGTGCCCCAGCTCTGAAAGTTTTCGATGCATACCCGCTGGTGGAAGTCGAGGACGAGGGAGGCCTCCACTCCGATGGAAAGACCAGATGGAGAAGGACCTGTCCTCACTTGGTATTACCAATTGGCGCCAAACTACTAAAAGGTCCACTTGGTATTACAAGGAGGAAGCTGTCTCCTCTAAAGACTACTAGTGATATACGATTGCAAAACTAGTAGTAGTATAAAATATACATATTTTAAACGGACTCTTTGCGCTCCGCAGTACATTTATCGATGTATGTATATAAGTATATATTTTTTCTTAATCATATTTTTTAAATATGTACAAAATACATTGTTTTCATAAGAAATAACAAGCTAACGAGCTAATATACGCAATTCTACATGAATTTTTAATCACATACTTGTAGCACGTATTCATTGCCGAAATGGTATATAAAGACGTCATTTGTGTGTGCATGCATAGAATGCAAAACTATGCATATTCTTAGTGACGACAGTAAAGGTTAGCTAGGTATGTACCATATGTTAGTGCATATATGTATGTATGTACCATATTAATTTGCATGCGAAAATTCATGATGCACGTGTGTAAATTGCGGGTTTTAGGTCACTAAGTCCTTTGGAACATAAGCAAAAGATTAACTGTGGTGCAATGTACACAACAAATTTATTATTTCCTGTAATTGTCATACACAAATATACTATTCGTAAACTGCATCAAATCAAGTTTAATCACATTGCATTACTTTACAGCACCTCATGATAGTGACATTGATATTTCATTGTCTATATTATGTGTAAGGATATGCACACGTATGGGCCTCATCATAAGATAAATTAATTCAATAGCAAATGCTTAAATCAGTTAATGAGATATCTATTAACTCTAACAAAATAATTCATTTGATTAATTTTTATCTTTTATTAGAAGTGATAATATTAAAAGGAACTCTATACTTATACTTTTTTTATTTCATCAAAAAATATATTGAATAAATATAAAATAATATTCTATATACTGTTGAACTTCCATAACTCGAACTGCTCTAACTCGAAGTTCTCCATAATTCGAACTATTGAATTGGCAATAGAAGTCAAAATTCATACAAAATTTCTGTAACTCAGAAGTCTCTCTAACTCGAAGTTCTTTTGTGAATTATGGAGATTCGAGGTAGAGAAGTTCCATTATTATTATGGTTATTATTCTTAAGGTTAGTTTGGCATTTTATGATTATGTAAATATATATTCTATTGTCGATATTAACTATTTGGTAGAAAGTGTATTTTCTACCGGAAACATTTTTAATCAAAGCTTGAAAGATATAAAAAATATCAAACAAATTATTGAGACTGGAATTTTGTGCATACTGCTTCTAGACTATTTGATTATAAACTATAATAACACAAAATTATGTTTTATATGGTTGTCAATAAGGGTTTTATTGTCAAATGATACAATTCAACATTTGCTATTGTTTTACACTTTTAAATTAAATTATTACTTTTTTATCATTATGAATTTTCATTCTGGTATCAATTTTAAAATAAATCTTAAATAACAATCATAGATATTGTAATAGGGCGATATATATAGTTAAATAATATATAAATATACATATATGTACTTGTTATTGCTCGTAAGATATATACATATAATTTAACAAAAAAAAGTTATATGTATTCATATGTTTGCAAAGTTTACCCACCTGAATTATAATAATCGTCGTATTCACAATCGTTGTCAGAGTATTCCATGTCAGAATCGGCTGACATTGTGGTAACAGTATAAACTTTATTATTATTTACGGGGTTTCCAGCAGAAATAGTATTCCAAAGAAGTTTTATTCCAAAATCAAAGTGATAATGTAGTCAACAAACATCACCACCACTACTGCCCTATTGACTTTAAGGGCTGTCGAGCTGCCGACTGTGAGCGTTGTGAAAACGGTGGTGGAGGTGCACGATTCTTCCGCGATTTGAGTTGTATATATATATATATTGTTGAGTATGTAGTACTTTGTCAAATCAATGGGCAAAAGAGTAAAGTGTATTCTTTGCGGGGTAGTATTCACTGTGAGAGACTTTTAAAAGCTATGTCTAAATTAAAATTTTTGATTATTGGTTATTTACAGCGCGAAATATTGTATCATATTTATTTATTTATTGCTTGAATTATTGTACATATGTAAATTTTAAACATTTTCTTCATAAAATAAACATATTTCCGCATTGTTTTTTTTCTGTCTAAACCTTTCTTTTTTCTACCTTCTATTGTGCATTTAATGGCTTTCCCAATTTATACCTTAAAACTAAGCACACACTTTTCTTATGGTTTAGTTCTATAAATTCATTTTATGCAGTTTTTTACAATAATATAAACACTTCCATAAAACTTGTAATAAAAAATAACACTTTTCAAAGCAATTAGACCATTGTATAGATCTATACAATGAATTAGACGACCGAATTTGCTCGTAGTAATATTAATTCGACATAAAAATGTTATGGGAAATTGACAAATGGAATAATCGTAGCACAGAATGATCAAAGTGCTTTATTTCTTTAATAAACTTTTTAAGATATTTAAAATGAATGAACTCAATATATAATACATTTTTTAATGATCTTTAATTTTTAAAACGATATTGTCAGACCATGATTAAAATATTCGAATAATATGATTATCATTAAAAAATTTCTTTCGACACCAGTTTATTACACATCTTAACACCCTGTGTGGGGATATTTTTATTAATTTTCATTTGAGTCCTTTGAGTTTTTTCACACGAGTCAACTTCTGTCAGAGAATGTACATTCTCTCTGTGAACGCAATGAGCGACAGCAAAAGAGAATCGCCCGAGAATTTGTTAGTCTACTTTCACACAGGCAACTTCTGTTTCTAATTCTCGGGCGATTCTCTTTTGCTGTCGCCCATTGCGTTCACACGAGCAATTCTTGTTCGACAACTCTGTTCGTGTCTTTCTCTCATTCTCTTTCATATAATTTTCTCAACTTCTTGTAAGCATCGTTTCCAAGCAAAAAAAATATATTTCATTAACTAATTTTTATCGTTATTATCAATTTTCTAACACATTTTAATTATATTATTCATATTTCTATATGTATTTGGTAATTACATACAAAATTAAATTATTAAATTCAAATTTTCAAATATATTGTATACATTAATTTTAAAATGTGCGCAAATGCAACACTGTTATATAGCAGCGAACTGTTACGAATAAGAACACAAAGCGTGTTGCTCGAACACAGCAGACTCGGCGCGATTCTCCTCTCCTCGTCGCCCCCTCTTCTATAAAACTAAGAATTGCCGCAACAAAAATTGCCTGTGTGAAGGGGGTCTTACTTTAGCTTGCTGTGAGAGCAACTTGCCATTTTTGACATTTTCCTCTCCCAAAGAGCAAGCAGCTGCCAGCAGTAAATATTGTTACGAGTGATTTCTGTTGTTGTCAATAAACATAAATTTTCTTGTTATTTTCGAGATGTTTGAAGTCGATCCCATATCTGCTGATCACAAAGATGTAATTCATGATGTCGCGTTTGATTATTACGGTCGGCGAATGGGTACTTGTTCAAGTGACCAAACAGTGAAGGTAGTGGGTTCAAATATTATTACATATTTGAATAATAAAATATTTCTTAGATATGGGATGAGGATGAATCGGGCAAATTGACAGTTTCCAGTAGTTGGAAGGCGCATTCTGGTTCTATTTGGCGTATATCATGGGCGCATCCAGAATTTGGACAAGTTTTAGCCACTTGCTCTTTTGACCGCACAGCTTCAGTATGGGAGGAAGTTGCTGGTGAAAAAGTAGCAGCCACTATGACACCAGCACGGCGTTGGGTACGACGAACAACACTAGTAGACTCACGCACAAGTGTAACTGATGTAGAATTCGCTCCCAAATATTTGGGACTTTTATTAGCTACAGTGTCAGCGGATGGAATCATTCGAATTTACGAAGCTCCAGATATAATGAACCTTTCACAATGGCCAGTCCAGCACGAAATAACATGCAAATTGCCTTTAAGTTGTATATCCTGGAACACTTCTACTTATAAACTTGCATCACATATTTTAGCCGTAAGTTATAAGAGTAGTGCAAGTATGCATGTCGTTATATTAAATAATTATTTGTAGGCTGGCAGTGATGATACAGCAACAAATACTGGAAAAGTATTTATATTTGCTTACAACGAAAGCGCAAGAAAGTGTGCTGAAGTAGAGACTATAAGTGAAATAAATGAAACAGTAACTGATTTGGCTTTTGCTCCTGCGGCCGGCCGGCGGTTTCATATTTTGGCAGTAGCTAGTAAGGATCTATACATTGTGAACATACGTGGACAAAAGTATTTATTAGTTTGTTGAAGTATATAAATTTAATAACAAGTGTTTAATCATTCTAGTGATTCTAGTTCGAATATGAAACTTGACATCCAAACAACAAAGTTTAGTGATCATAACTGTCCCGTTTGGAGGGTGTGTTGGAATATGCTGGGAACAATGTTGATTTCCACTGCCGATGATGGATGTGTTCGGATTTGGCGAAGTAAGTTTTCTGGTATAAGTATAATTCTTAATCCACATTTTGATATTGTTTTTATAGTGAATTATACGAGAACTTGGAAATGTGCTGTTGTTTTAAAAGCCGAAGGCAGTTTATCGTCGTACGAACCAAATCTTAACTCCCCACCTTTTACTACCGCAGCAGCTGCTACTGCGAAATACTACAAAAAGGGAACAATTAGTAATCCAAGCCAGGTTCCTTGGCATTAACATAAACATGTAAAGGATCTTTTTATATATAAATTTAAATATATAAATTAATTTTTTTAAATTTATATTAAATAACACAATATTGAATAAACATAAATAAGAAATGTGTGACATCATTGTACATTATTTTTAAGTATAATATTAAGGTAGTTTTAAATATAGTTAATATCGGGTTCCATAAGAAAAATTGTGGTTGGTTTAAAATTCCCCAAATACAAATCGTATTGTATGTGGTATACAATGAAAATCGAGAACAAAGATTTGATCAACAGCAAGTAATATCTTAATATAATTTATTTTTATATCCATAAATTATATGAACAAAATTAACATTGTTTAAGTTATAAATAATTAATAATTAATTTTTTCTCAGTTGTGATTGAAACCCTCAATATATAGCCGGACGGGACCTGGTTTTGAATCCACCTAGAACTATTTGTTGTTCATAGAAGAACAATAAAATCCAATATACTTATTACATATATTTACAAGATCAGAGTAACAATTATATTTTTAAATACAAGTTAGGGAAGAATTTTTATTGCTATGGTTTCATTTTCTTTCTGTCACCCTGTGTTTTATGCATTCAGTGACGTTTGAATTAATTTTTTTGGACAATTATTTTACATCTCAATAATTATACATCGCGCGCTGTGTTGTGTATTTTAATTTCAGTTGTATTGTGGAAAATGTTTGAAGTAGAACTAATATCAGCAGATCACAAAGATGTCATCCACGATGTCGCATTTGATTACTATGGTCGCCGCATGGCAACTTGCTCAAGTGACCAAACAGTGAAGGTTTGAACTCCATTACACACATAAATAAAATGCCAGAATTTTTTTAACATTTCTTTTATCCAAGGTGTGGGATGAAGATGGGAAGGGTAATTGGATTGAGTCCAGTAATTGGAAAGCACATTCTGGATCTATCTGGCGAATATCATGGGCTCACCCAGAGTTTGGTCAAGTTCTAGTTACATGCTCATTCGATCGAACAGCATCTGTTTGGGAAGAAGTAGTTGGAGAAAAAGTTGCCTCGCTATCGACTCCTTCGCGCCGTTGGGTGCGACGAATGACACTGGCTGATTCTCGTACAAGTGTTTCTGATGTTAAATTTGCTCCTAAATACTTGGGACTTATGTTGGCTACGGCATCGGCAGATGGTATAATTAGAATTTATGAAGCTCCAGATATAATGAACCTTACACAATGGCCTGTTTTGCATGAAATTGCTAATAAGTTACCATTGAGTTGTTTATCATGGAATACATCAACGTACATGTTATCTTCGCAACTTCTAGCGGTAAGTAATATTCCCTTCGTTGCTATATATGTATGTGTTAAATATAGACAAATGCACACATACATATCTTTCGCATATGAATATTTGAACTAATGCATAGTAAACTATTTGTAGGCTGGAAGCGACGAGACAGCTACACATACTGGAAAAGTTTTTATATTTGCTTATAGTGAAACTCGTAAATGGGTTAAAATCGACGCAATTAATGAAATCTCCCAACCAGTTACAGATTTAGCATTTGCACCTAACCCAGGTAGAACATTTCATATGCTCGCAGTCGCCAGTAAAGACTTGTACATTGTTAACATCCGTGGGATAACGTAAGTATTTAGAGCATTATTTCTATAATCCACTTTAATTAACATTTTTGAAGTAGTGATGCATCTGCGAACACTAAACTGGATATACAAGCAACTAAATTTAGTGATCATAACTGTCCGGTTTGGAGAGTTTGTTGGAATATGCTCGCAACAATGTTAATTTCAACTGGGGATGATGGATGTGTGCGAATTTGGAGAAGTATGTATATATTTTATCTCTGGAATTATGTTATAACCAATATTTGTTTATTATTGTAAAGAAAATTACACTAAGAATTGGAAATGTGCCGCTCTGATAAAAGCAGAAGGAAGTTATCCGTCCTACGAACCGAGTCTAAATTCACCGGTAATGACTGTTTCAGCTTCTGCAACTGCCAAATACTATAAAAAAGGTTCAATTAGTAACCCAAATCAAGTGCCATGGCATTAGTTTCAATGGCTTTGAAAGAGTCAAATTTAATTTGCAACATATTGCTAGAGCGTAAATCTATTAAATTAATTAATATTAAGATATTGATTTGTAAAATTAGATAAAGTTGGAATTGTTTTCTATGTAACTTGATTGGTATTTTTAAATTTTAACATTTGCGATTAGTATTTATACTTCACTTTTCATATTTCATATTTCGGATAACAGCAAAACAGCATATTGGGTATGTCTGGGTTCAGTCTGCATGGGTATAGGTAGGAGTCTAATCTGCTTCAATATCCAGAACGTAGTTGCGCGAGGGTTACTCTAGTTTCGCGAGACAACTCGAGCTCGGTGTCTGCAATAGGTGCTGATTTGTCGATGAATGTGTTAATAGCTCCTCTGTGAATAGCGTTCAGTGCTTTTCGAAAGTCTGTTGCATCCGAAATCCGGTCGGAATAATTCTGTATGTCGTCGACGTATTTCAGGATGGTTCTGGGAGACGACTCGACTTCCACTGCAGGGATGGTTATGCGTTGTAAGGTTGGAAAGGTGTCAAAAACTTTTGACAGGCCCAACGCCACTAAGACGGTTCTCTTATAGGGTAGTTTCAAAAAAACATCAAAAAATTAATTCCGTCAGGGCCAATGACTTGGCCAATGCCAATGACAAAGGACTTGGCCTTCTTGATGACATCCCGGACCTCCCCGCTGGTGAAAGTAATTGGCTCGCAGTTGTTTGTCATCACTTTTCGCAGCCGTCTGGTAACGCGACTTTTTTCCTTGTCAACCGGAGGGTGCAATATGAATTACCGACTAAACTACAGCTTACAGATTGGGATCACATATGCGCAGATTGGGATCACATATGCGCGGATCGCAAGGAACGTAATTCGTAATTCTACTGGCTGGTATGAATTCACTTAAGCAAGCAGTTGCAGCAGCGATCACCTTGCGGAATTGAAATTCGCCAAATATTATGAGTAAAGTAGGGAATGTGTTCCCAGTGAATTCTGTGAAGCCAACCCAGTTAGCTTTATTAATTTTAACGTAAGTACTGTTGTCCACAGAAATAAATAGTGTTGCTCAATCGAGATAATTATAGCAGGTGGTTAACCACCCCTAGCGGTGCTGATGGCTTCGTCATTCATTGCGTAAAATCTCGAAACGTCTATCTTTAATTTTTGGCACGGAGACATATTATTAGAAGAAAAATATTCCCTTTGAATATCTTTAAAATATCTGAGAGACTTACCTACATATATTTTAGGTAAAAAAATTATTAGCAGTACTGAGGTCCTTATGTTCAATATATTGGCAGCTAGGGAAACATTATGAACCGAATTTCATTGAAATTGGTTGAATAGTTTCAGAGATATGGTTTTTGACCCATAAGTGGGCGGTTCGAGAGTATACTGTACCAAATTTTACTTTGATAACCTTATAAATGGATTAGTTATGGCACTTTATATGTTTTCGGTTATCGCCTTTTTGTGGGCGTGACAGTAGTCCGATTTCGCCAAAACCGAAACCAACCTTTTTATAGTGGAACAAGGAACATGTGTACCAAGTTTTAACAAGATATCAGACGGACGTACATACCGACTGACAGACAAACATCCAGATTTCAACTTTATTCGTCAACCTGATCAGTTTGGTATATATGTATGTATAACTCTATATCTAACTCGCTTAATTTTAGGACTTACAACCAACCGTTATGTGATACAGTGAAACTATTATACTCTCTTAGCAACTTGTCGCGATAGTATTCGACTATGTGCTGCACCTGGGTCAATTCCGGCGACGTAGAGTTGGCTGTTGTGGAAATTGTGAAGAATCTTGGCGAATCACTAGTGTAATGTGTGGTCTGACATTGTATTAATAGAACACAATTCCTTTCCTATTGACTAAATCTACCGATCGCTTCCTTCAGATGGTACTATTGTTTACACTGATGATCGCGAAAGTTGGTTAAAATACATATACAATTTGGCTTGGAAAGAGACTGTGAAAAATTCTATAATTTTTTTATATTTTGTAGTAGCTCTGTACATGAATTCTGTGGAATTTATAATGAAAGTTTTGTTGTCATATGATTAATAACTGTTTAAAATATATCGATGAAATACACAAATTTTGGGAGAATTACAATAATTCCTGCCACTTTAATCTGCCTAATGTTCATTTGCGAATCATCCGAGTGTTAAAACGAGCTACATGTGGACCACCTGTGCATATATTATAACAAACTGACACTCGGAGAATGAAATATGGGAAACTATAATAACAACTGCACTTCATGCAGGAACGTGGCATACACATGTATTTGGTTTCAGTATTAATATGTTATTGGCAATTTTTAATAGATCTGCACATGCAAATGCTCACATGTGACAATGAAATGTCCTTCGAATAAAAATGGCAATAACATAAAATACAGTGTAAAAACATTATCCACTTAATTGCACTTAACCTCATTGATATATTGACAACAAAAACCTCAAAACGTTTGGATTGCCGTTCCAAGCGCAGAGGAACCTGTTGCTGCCGTAATCATACAGCAATTATCGCTTAGCGGCGAATTGGGTGAGCGTGGAACCACCCCGACAACACAACTGGGAAATATCATCAATATGCAAACAATAACAAATCATTATGAGACATACATACTTACATTTGTGGAAATGGAAAATGGATTTACATTATTTAAACGCATGTGAAACGGGGTTGGTTTTTGAAAGCCCGTCGATTTTGAGTGTAAACTTTGAGTCAAGTTAGATAGAAACGTTTGATTCAACAGGGGTGTGCGACTATTGATCTGACTGCAGCGTGGGAAGTCGAGTCGAAAAGGTCTCTCACATTTAACACGAGCTACACGCACGTCATTACTTTTGAACAGTGCCTTATTGTTCTCAGATATTCACACTTGTGGACAGTTATAACTGGATTTGCCCGAGCTGAAAACATGAAATGTTACGGCTAAATGTAACAATGTAAATTAATATTGTCAGGAGATAGATTAACATGAGTACAAAGCGAATGGAAAACAAACATTGATGATGAGAAAATTTCAAATCAATTAAATGGAAATTTTCAAAATTATATTAAGTGCGTTTGTGATTTTATTGTTTGTGTGATAAAATATTAAGATTTCATATTTACTATTTTGACTATTTTCGAAACCCATTTTTAAGTTGTTTTTGAATGCGGAGAAGTGGACGTTGCTTGACCGCAGCACTAACACTCGTTTGAGGTTGTATTTTGTATGAAAAAAGCTCTCATTCAAAATTTTGTGTACGATGAAGTTTGAGGAAAACAGTAATAATGTGTGCTCAATGATCTGTGAACGCGGCAATTACCTACGAAAACACACGAAGTGTTTACGTCCTCTACGTCCTCATGTACTAATTTACATATGCATATGGACCTTTCTGAAACCAAGTTGTGTTAAAGGTATTCAAAGCCCTGCAACCCCATCGTATCCACAATACGCTTACCTACAGTCATACATGCATTCATACATAAATACATATGTATGTACATAATTAGTGACCATTCCTTAAGTAAGGATTATGCAAAACTTTCAAGTTCTAGTCTACTAACTATGGCGTATTAGTAAAATAAACACGTGTCTTTTTTGTAAATATTAAAACATTCATTTAAATACTCATACCATAATTTGGTTGCGGCTGCTGCAATAGCTACTGCCCTAGTGCCTATGCAAATTAGGTTGACCGGTGGTCAATAGCTACTGAAACAGAAAAATATGCAAATATACTCAGAAATCTACTTATTGGTTTGGAATAACAAGTAATTTGGAAAACCGCATGAACGAAATTTCTATTTCAGTGACCAATGATAATAATTCTTGTGCCTGGAGAACAGGGTTGACATTTTCACTGCAATGTTTTAAGCACTCCCTAACAAGAACTCTAAAATTTAGCGAAAAAAGTAATCTGAGTATTACTCTTTTCTAACACAAAAGCTTCTTGGTTTGTAGATACATATGTTAATTAAAATGATATTTGATATTTTTGCGGATATTAATTCTATTATTGAAATATACTTTATTTGTTAAATAAATTAAAATTTGAATTGAGTGTGCTCTCTAAAGGTTGCAAGTAAAAGTAGACGATATTTTACATTTTTCATTCAGTTACTCAGCATTGATCAATGGTAGAGGTATCTAAATCGTCAGAGTTATTCGTTTTTTTCAGCAAGGTGATTACGAGAAAATAGGTATGAATACGTATTTTTATCTAATCTATTTCTTCTCTGATTTTATTATTTTCAAAACGACAAAATGATCATATCATCACAAGAACTGAAACTGTTTAAACGAGGACACTCTTCTAAAGATACATACAAGTCTTTCATTGGAAGTCATAAAATCCCTGCTGATGGATACGATTATATTTATTATTGAAAAGTAAGCGAATACTCTTTTGGATTATTTACTAAAGAAAAAAATTATATAATAGATGTATAAGAATTAATAAAAAAATTGAAATTACGTAAATTTTATTATTTAAGCAACCTCTGAAATGCTGAAAAACTCATATTTTGTATAACATCTTTGCGATCCATACCTAGTAGTCTTCTGGCATCACAACGGACTTACACCATGAGTTGTCCATATGGGATCCATCGCGAAATCTGTCACGAAGATCAGCCTATTTAACCTAAGTAACCTCACCGATTCCGACCACCGTTTCGAGTCATCGTATAAATTCTTTTCCAGGGATAATAATGGAGTCTGTTAGAATATTGAAATGACGGAAACTTGAAAACTACAAAAGTATGTATGTATGTGACTGGCGTTCAACCGTTTAGCCGGTTATAGCCGAATCGATGAAGCGCGCCACTCCTATGTTTCCTTCGTAGTTCGGCGCCAGTTGGAGATTCCAAGTATAAGCAGGTGGCTCTCTACCTGGTCCCTCCAACGGAGTGGAGGCCTTCCCTTTCCTCGGCTTCCTCCGGCGGGTACACCATCGAACACATTCAGAGCTGGAGTGTTTTCGTCCATTCGGACAACATGACCTAGCCAGCGTAGTCGCTGTCTTTTTATTCGCTGAACTATGTCAATGTCGTCGTATAACTCGTACAGCTCATCGTACAAAAGTATACTGTTTGGAATTTATTATCAAACATTCGATACTTCGTCCTTAGTTGTGATATATCATAATTTGGGATATAATTGGCATAGAAATCGTTTATCCGATTATAGCCGAATCGATAATTCCTCGTCATTCTTCTCTTTCCCTCGCAATTCAGCGTCAGTTGGAAATGCCAAGTGTAGACAGATCGCTCTCCACCTGGTCTTTCCAACGGAGAGGATGCCTTACTCTGCTTCCACTGGTGGGTACTACATTTTTGTCATAACTAGTGTTCAGTAACTTTATTATTCTAAACTTGGTAACAGCTTTAACCGAAGCCTTAAGACTTGTTATCGAGAGATAATTTTACGAATTGTGGTTTCTTACAATATTTTGTGGATTCTTACAAACGTGGTACGACTTGACGAGTTTATTCATGCAATTGGGTAAAGAATTGGAAAGGTCTGGAAATTTCTGACTTCTTTTCCTAAGATAAATCTACATATATACAGTATTATTTAGTTACAATTGGTAAAATTTCATTGGATTGTGATGCACGACGGTTGTAGAACAATACACCAAGGTGTTTAGCTGGTAATTTCTCACACTTAATTATTTACAAAGAGATTATCAATCAGCTAACTATTATACTTTGAGTAAAATTACAATATATCACCTCCGTTATTCTAAATGAAGTCTAAATTCTTGAATGGTTAAACAACGAAGACGAAGAACACAGTGGACTACCAAGGTAAATAAAATAGAATCATAAATAAAAAAAATTTTGAATCATGAAGGATAGATCATTTTGATTATATAGTGGTTATGCACCCAATCGGCCAGTTTACCGTGTCGCGATTGAGAAATGGTACCGAAATTATGGATTCTCCACTTAACAGTATGTCGATGACAGTTATCTTCAATAAAAAAAAATAGTTTTACCAAACAGTTTTCAGCCTCCGTGTTATCTATATATATCTTATTAAAATATGAATAATAGTTATTTATGACTTGTTAATTTATTTTTATTTTCTTTAAAAAATATACATTGCTTTTGTTTTACAAGCTATTTGTAATTTAAATATAAATCTAAGAATGTTTGTAGGAAAAAGCTTTATGTGTATAAACCATTCCATTTCTATTTGTACAATTATGGTATATCTCCAATAATTCTGTATAAAAATATGTATATGTTATATGTTCTTTTCTTTACAAAATTTATATTATATTAAAGCTAAAATTAAGTAAATCCTAATTCCTTAAGAAAACTTTTAATGTGAATATTTGTACACGTTAGATCACTATATGCATACATATTTACATATATAAATGCATACTTTAAATATGTAAGTGCCTTTCATAAATATTTATATTTACTTCAAATTTTTCATATTTTCTTATTTCATAATTTGAGTGGGTAAGTTTGACTTGAATTGTTTTTGTTCGTGACTAGGTTATGAATATCATTACGCCGTTATTTCATTCACACATATTCGCAGTTATGTTATACTCGTGCATTTGCATATGGCCGTTAATAGGCCATTTCTGCACCCCATGGTCGATATGGCTTGGAACCGTTGGCAGCAACATAATTTGAATTGTACTCTTGTGCACCTGCGACTGGGTAATGCGTGGAGCCGGAGTAGTTTAGGCCAGTGGCTGCAATGGCCGCTGAGGGATTTCGGTGATCAATATGGACCTGGGCGTTGGATAAGTCCGCATAGGTCACGGCTTGCTGATCGGGATGCGTGTGCTCTTGCGTGTAGTGTTGAGGCTGCGTCTGCGCTTGTGGTGCCGTCGGCTGTTGTTGTTGTTGCTGTTGGAGGTGTGATTCATGCGATACAGGTGTTTGCTGCACGTGCGAAGGCGCTGCCTGCGTTTGATGCGTTGAAAGCGACTGTTGCTGCTGCTGTTGTTGTTGTTGCTGCGGATTTTGCTGATTGGTTGTGTGGCTTATGGTGGGCATCGTTTCACTTGGCACTGTTCCATTGGCCGAAGAAGCGCGATTAACCTGTACCGACGCCGCCTGCTGCTGTGGTTGCTGCTGCAGTTGTTGTTGTTGTAGGTGATGTGGATGCAGCTGCAGGTGCGAGGTGGTGGTGGGTGAGGTGCTCAGCGTGGGATAAGCATGTATTGGCGTGGGCATATAAGTCGGATTAATGCCAGGATGAGCGGTCGGTGTGCCAGTATAGGATTGATACGGTGTTGCACTGCAATTCGTCTGATAGCCACTGGATGCGGACGCCGAAGTCCAGCCTCCAGGACTGGCACAACTCTTGGCCGACAATTCACGCTGTTGCACGAAATACTGCAAATGCGACATCAGACGTAGGCGGAGTGGGTCCTGTATATCCATACCCTCTATGGTCACTAAGTAGCGTGCCACCTCGGCGGCGCACTCCCGAAAACCGATAATATGATAATCCATGGCGAAGCGTTGAGGATCATAGCTGAACGACTCAATACCTACAAATATAAATAAATACAGTTATAAAGAAGTCATTAAAGTCAGTCATGTATGCAAACATGCGATGGCTTTGTGTATCAATTAACTCACGCATACACTCGTACATACAAACGCACATTTTTCTCATATTAAATACTAAATAAAAACTATAAAGATTTTTATTCCCACAATAGAGCATATTTCACAGCGCTTGAGCAACCCCTTTACCCTCTGAGAGGGTGAGTTTGTGCCAGCGTGGTATAACAGTGTTGTCTGTATGTATGTTGGTGGGACATAGAGAATTATTTGCATTACGGGTGAATTAATAGCGCGACAAAGGCACTTGCTAACTTGCATACAATTCCCTTGCTGTTGGCAATTGACTGCTGATCCTACTAATGGCACCAAATTGGTGGTGGTGGTTGGTGGGAGAGTTGCACTGGCGGATTATATGTATGATAAGTTGAAAGCGTGGGAAGCACTTTTTAGGTGGGAAAACTGGTGAAACCGAATTCACGAAAACGCTTTAGGCATATAATTGCTATAACGGTGTCTGAAAGTGACAGAAAATGCTTTTACTTGTTCGCAATAAGCAAATTGAACAGTTTCTAAAAAGGAATAAAAATCGGAGAAGTTCTATCGGGAAGGTTTTTTTTTAGATATAAAACTGATTTATTATTATTACTTTTTTTTCAATAAGAACTCTCTTAATAGTCTTATGCCAACAGCGATCAGAAATATTATTTTGTTTTAATTTTTTTCTTGTAAAATTCGAATATAGGAATGCAATATTACGTATAATACTCTTACAACTCTTTCATTCAGTTTTTTCAGTATTTAAACTTTTATTATTACTTTTAATTTAATTATCCACTATCTTTTGCAAATCTCTCTATAGAACTTTCAAGAATGCCGGAAATGAACAACACAGCAGACCAATTTTCACAGTTCAGTTCAGCACAGATTCTTAGATATTAATATCCTTTTTTGTTGCAGATAGATAGATTTTACTGAACGAATTTGTTGCAAATCCAAAATTTCTTTAACCTGTTTTAAACTGTAGCAATTAATTAAGGATCACCCATTTCACTACACTTAAACTTTTAATTAGATCACTTCCCTTGAATGAAATTGATATTATAGATTTCTAAAAAAATGTATTTTACGATTTTAATATATGTACATAGAGTTCAATTTCTCTAACTCTAATCACCATAATCGACACAAAAACTTCGAGTTGGAGAGACTTAGAGTAATGGAAGGTAATTCGTATGAATTTTGACATCTATTACCAATTCAAGTGTTCGAGTTATGGAGAACTTCGAGAGGTTCGACTATATATTAATTTTGGTTCGATTTAGTCACTAATTCAGGCACTTGCAGCACTTCACAATATTTTTATTTTCTATTAAAACACTATATTTCGAAGGATTATTAAATTTCGATTTTCAATGATTACAACAAACACGCACTTTGCTATTTATACCAATTTAACTTCAACAAGTTGTGTGATATTTTACACATCACTTTCTTTACGATTTCATTTGATTTCTTGTTCAAACCATTTTCAATATGCGCATGCGAGTAACGGTGCGTTATAAATGTATGTACGAATATGTATGTGAGCTTTCACTAAAAAAGCTTAAATAAGCGCATTTCATTAAATTTACCTTTTGATTGTAGATTTTTTAAATGTTCCACGGTTAATTGCAAGATTTCAGCCTTCTCCAGTTTAGCAGAACCTTGCTTTTCATAAGCCGATGGCACAAGACGTTTCAACTCGGTAAGTGAAGAGTTTATGCGATCCCGTCGCTTCTTCTCGATGACACCTCGCCTCTTCTTACGTGTCAATAACTGACAGCTTCCAGTTTCGCTTGGAGAAATTCTAGATTTTTAGAAGAAAAATCAAAGGTTAAAATCTCTCCTTTAATTGAATGGAAAAATTACTTACTGCTCCTTCGAGGATTCCTCGGAGTAGAGTTCATCACAATCACTTTCGGACATTGCGCGTTTCAAGCTATGACTTTGCGGTGGCGGTGCCCAGTGACTGTGCGGCGTAGTTGGTACTGGAGCCGCTCCATAGCCCCAATGTACCGGCGTATTGTTATGAAGGTTATGTTCCATTTTTCGTAGCACAAATCAATAATACACAGTTAAGTTGAAGGAACAGGTTACAGTTTTGAAATTTGTTGTGGTCAAGTTGATTGAACCTCTATGAAAACCAACTATGTGTTTATTTTTGTTTAATTATTACCAGAGCTAGTAGCCACACGTGACTTATCGTGTGTACGAACGGCGTTCGACTGATTTTGCAGCGCATGACCAACGTGCGACCTGCGTGTGCCGTTATATCCTGAACCCTTGTCCCGCTTGGCGAATCCTGTACAAAGCTCATTGTATCCTCGCCAATAAAATCTGGACTCAAACCACCCCCTGGCTATAGGCAAGCATGTGTCGGTCGGCTTTGCTGACAAAGGTGGTGACAAGCAGCCCAAAGCGCATCCAAAGCATGTATATAGATGTTTGTAATACAACACCAACGTTCAACGACTTTGAGCACACGCCACAGCCCTCAGCGTCGGAGAAGGACGAGGAAGGATACGTTGAGAGCGTGTTGATCCTCGCTGTAGAGCAAACAATGTGAGAGCGCCGAGCATATGCTCTCTCAGCGTCAATTTGCTATTGGTGCGTTTGCTGTGGTGGTAAAAGGAGCAATCAAATGCACGGGGTGGGTATTAGATAAACTAAGAGCGTAACGAGTTATAAGGTGTTCTGATATTGTTTACTCTTGTTGTTGCTACTAATAAATATTATCATATATATGTATATAAACATGCATATATGTATGCTGCTAGAGTTTTTGTTTCAGATTATAATTGGTTCTGGTTGATTGACACAACGCGAACTTGATACACGAAGGGCTCTCTGTTATCGATGCTGCATCCGCGGTAGCCACTTGACATTTCTACGATAACAAAGAGCAGGCTTGTGCTGCCGACGTGCTGCTGCGCTGTTGGCCGTTATGTTTATCTGGCTCCTGCTGCTGGCCTCATGCAAACGCGTGGAGCACGCGACTTGAACTAACGCCGGTCGTGTGCGGCCCCAACAAGTGAATTGGCCTACATCTGTTGCCCACGTTTTCAAGGTCATGTTTGTGCACACACATATTATACGGATTTTCTGTATTCCATACAGGTGTCTGTATATCCGCACATACTTATGTGTGGGTACGATTAAGAGTCTCGTCTCCTAATATTGCGCAATGTCGTGTGACTGGGTCAATGAAAGAGATAAGTCATGCATTGCATTACATAAAACTATATTTCTCATTCTGAAAATACGGTTCCCCTTTTCTACCCAAAACAAATGTTTGACGCTTTCGTTATTCTCTTTACACAATCTGCATCACATGGAAAATAATGTATGCAAAAGTTTACTGGATTCTAGATTCGATTTACGTCGTTGTAATTATCTCCAAAGCTTTCTTATACTATGTTAGACATTTTGGAGATTGGAAAACCGCGCGATATCTACCAATTCCTTAAGATTTTCGAACATCGAAAAATAGTTTAGTTCTCTACTATAAGGACCATTTAGACAGAAGCATATAATGCTTTCTGCAAAATTTAGAAACTGCTTGGTAAACAGTTCATTATGCTCCTTAATAGGCAGCACAATGGCCTCATTGTGCAAATGTGCTTCTGGTGACATCAAGAGACATCGTATAGCTGTCCGGAGTGCGGTGTTTTGACATGTCTGTATCTTCCTCATCTGCGTGCCACTGCATCCAGGCGACCATACCGGTGCTGCGTAATTTACGACCGGCCGGCCGATAGCCTTGTAAGTGGCCAGCAACGTTTCTTTGTCCTTTCCCCAAGTGCTACCGGCTAGTGACTTGAGGATTTTGTTGCTGCTCTGTACTTTAGTGATTATCAAAATCTTGGGATTATTCACAGTCGGTATTGGTGTGCCATCGACATGAATATTAAGATTTAGTCTGTACTCCTTCGTCCAGTTGGTAAAGAGAGTCGCCGTGGATGTGCACTTTACGGAAACCATGTTGATGTTCCGCTAGAGTGTCGGGAGCAGCAAGGCCTCAAGTGTTTTCACTACTGGGGAAAGGAGAGTTATCGGGCGATAAGAGGTGGGTTTCCCAGGTTTCAGTAGTGGAACCGCCCTTCCGATTTTCCACATATTAAGAGTTGTTATCGACAAATTAAGTACCTTTTTGAGATATTATACTCCCGTTAAACCTATGTGTTTTAACATCAGAGAATTGATTCCGTCAGGGCCGATGATTTTGGAAGACTTGATCCATCCTGAACCTCCCCACTGGTGAAAACAAGTGGCGCGCCGTTGCTTCGCATTTTGCGCAGCCTTCTGGTGACACGTCTTTTAGCCTTGTCAACCGGGGGGTGCAGTATAAATTGTCGGCTAAAATAGCTCGCGCACCTCTCCGGGTCCGAGGAGGCATGGCTACCGAATTGAATTTCAACCCGGTCGTCATGCCTCCTCGGGTTTCACAGGGATTTGACAGTTGACCAGAGCTTGCTCACACCAGTGGAAAGATTCCAGGACTTCAAGTGCTCTACCCATTTCGTCCGCTTATAGTTGTTTACCAGTTGTCGAATCTCTAAATTGAGATCCCTTATGCGGGGATCGCAGGGATCGACCTGGTGTAAGGAGTCACGTTCATTTGCTAAAACTGCCGCTTCAGCCGGGAAATTCGGCCGCATATTTGCAATTCTCCGGCTGGTATGAAGTGAACAGTAGCAGCTTTGATCACCTTGCAGAATTGACGTTCGCCAACGATTACGTCCGTAGGTATCGGTGTTGGGCAACTTGTAACTGGGGGGATGTATATATTAAATATTTCGAGCTCGACATTGCCTGACCGGACAGCTACACCTTGACATTCTAGAATAGTGGCCCTGTGGACGATGTCACCTTCGATAAAACGATATTGCACGGTGTTGTGTAGTATGAATGCTAGGCCTCCACCACTATCTCTCTTGCGATCTTTACGTAAAACGTTTAAACCTGCACAACTCAGAAGATCAGAAGCAGCCATTAATTACAGCATGGGGCAACGTACGATGCACTCCACTCACGTGTGGTGCGCAGGCCAGAACACGTCAGAAAATGACACCATTCTCTGATCTTACTTTTACAATTTATCGATATGCAGTATATCCTATATACTATCTGTCGTCGTCAAGCATGGCAATGAGAAGATTTTTGTGTGACCAAAATATCCATTTCGTTGGAATACTTTGTCAACGATTGCTTTCATATCGGAATTCAAATAACGACTTAGGTTAATGGTTCAGCTCCATTAATGCACGAGAAAACATTTCATTGTAAACCACAACGCAAACCTAGAAGCAACGCAATATGTAAGCGAAATTCAACAAACTACAAAAATAGAAGTGGAAAATATCATCAAAATTAGATTAAAGCCCAAAAAGGCTCCCGGCTTAGACTTAATTTACAAGTGATGTATTGAAACATCTAACACCCAGAGCATTAACAAAGCTTACATCGATAATAAACGCCTGCTTAAATGTTAAATATGTCCCAATGTCATGGAAGGTATCCGAAATCATTAAGGTCCAAAAACCTGGGAAAAGTGCACATGAAGCCTCGTCATATCGTCTAATCTCATTGTTGTCTATTTTGTCTAAACTACTCGAAGCTGTCATTATCAAAAGACTTGAGAACATAATTGAAGAAAAAGGTATCATACCAATTCATCAATTCGGTTTTAGGGCTCAACATTCCACAATCGATCAAGTACATCGCATAACAAACTTAATGGAAGATGCGATGGAAAATAAACTAATTTGCAATTTGTCTTTCTAGACGTATCTCAGGCATTTGATAGAGTATGGTACCATGGTTTACTTTAAAAATTAAGACGTTTCTTACCACAATATCTAACTGACTTACCTGAATCTTACTTGAGCAACCGCTACTTCAGAATCAAGCAGGAACAATCGTATACCACATTGCAACCAATAAAAACAGGTGTACCCAAGGTAGTATCCTGGGAGCACTTTTACATATCTTGTTCACTTGGGATATGCCTACGCCGACAAACTGTACAATTGTCACATTTGCTGATGATACCTGCATCATAACGACAGGCAAAAACGGAGTGGAATCGGCCAACAGAATGCAATCCTCAATTAACAAAATAGTGGAATGGACACAGAGATGGTGCACGTAAACAACACGAACAAAAGTGCTAGATACATATATTCCCTTACATATTGGTAATGTGGTAATCCCATACTCAACCTCTGCGAAATATCTAGGCATAACGCTAGATGCAAAGCTGAAATGGAAAGAGCACATACAAAAAAAGTTGCAGAACTAAATCTAAGATATAACAAAATAAGCAGGTTAATCGGTAACAAATCGCAGCTAACAACATCAAACAAAATCCTCGTATATAATCAAACGTTGAAACCTATTTGGACATACGGAATTCAACTGTGGCGATGCGCTGCACCGATATACATTCAAGCGATACAACGGTTCCAAAATAAAGTCCTATGCAAATTTGTAAATGTCCCGTGGTATATACGTAATTCAGATCTGCACCGTGATCTTCATATAAAAATTGTCCGGGAGTTATTCACGAAACGGCATTGAAACATTCAGCGAGGTTGCAAAATCACGTAAACGCAGAAGCCTGACGACTTGGAGAGATTAGAAATAGCAGGCGTAGACTAAAGCGAACAACATCCTACGAACTTATACAAAAATAAAAAGTACAATTTTGTTTTGTTTCACTAGTTGCAATCATATGAAATGTAAAAATATATCTAATTACGTTTCAAGAAAAAATAAAAAATTGTAAACCACATTGTATACCAGTACTGATAGCCGTCGTATAACTACTTTTGGTCGGTACTAACCTCTTCCCTAGTTATTTCAGGTAACATTGTAGGTAAATTCGACTATAGGTATTGTTTGACAAATTTGTAATTGCGATCCGATGTCCGTCTAAATGTAATCAAAGATGACGTAATGGTAACTCATTTAAATGCAATTGACAGATAAACCACTGTGTTTGCCAAATGAATTCCTCCTCCTTCAGACGAATAACACCACCTTTGAAACCTGCATTCACTACAGTTCCATCGCACCCAACAACAACAGCTAATTCACTCAGCTTTACCGACTTAGATTTCAAATGTAATAATATATGTAGTTTATTTAATAGTTTTTGGTGTCTCCGACTCACAGGTGGCATGACCAAAATACTAGTTGCTTCTTTGTTCCGATAAAATCACATAATGATTTCTATCTGTCGTTTTCTGTAAAATTTCCATTGTTTATCAATACGAACCAAATTCTTATCTTTCCTTTCGTCAAAATACAAACCACGAAGTATTTTATTGCAATCCTCTTCTTGTAAAGTTGATCTGATCTTAGTTTTTCCACGGCGCAAATTTGTACGATCAATGATACAACTTGGATCGTTCCATGAAACAATACGAACGTTTTTTTAAGACAGAAGGGGCTATAATTGCAGCGGGTCTGTCGGAGACTCCAGTAAAATCACACTCAAGGGCTAATGACGTCAAATTTAATCTCTTTTTTGTAGAGGTGGTTAGGACTAGATATTTTTCTTATTCTTCACAGTTGTAACAATATCTACATCGCCTATCGCAATTTTTTTCTGGTTGAGCTTTGGTCGAGTAAGAAACTTACTTCCTCCTTGGGAATACGGCACCCTTTTAAACAGCTACAATTCCTAAGCTTTCAGATATTTCAAGAACTGTCAGCTCTTTTGTTGTTTTTTCGAGCTTTAATTAATGTTTTATGAACAGACACCATTTTATGTAGGTATTTGAGAAACAGGTAATTTGTCCGGCAAACCAAAGACAGGACAGCTCGTCATTTGTCATGTTTGAACTTGACAGATATTTCTGCTATTAAGACAAGTAATAAGTCCTAATTACATTAAACTAATCTACAAGCATCTTATATATCATGAATATATGCTACTTACAGTAAATTTCCCGATTCCAGCTGAAAAACTCTAAAAGTCACGACCATTCTATCGGTGGGTGTAAAGAAAGTAATATCCCCCTCCCCCTGATACGTAACACGCAAGCTTTAAGATCATTTATTTCTATTTTACTCTAACATAGCATCGCTATGAACATCAAATAGAGTTTATCAAATGTTTACGAAACTTCATGTAGATGGGGCACCTCTAAACATAGCACGAGCTTACTGATTTTTCTTGTGTTTAATTTTTACCTAAAAGAGCAACTTTCTACAGGTATGCCAAAGTCTGTCTTATTGACCAAAACTAGATGGGCTGAAAAATCTTTGGCCTGTCCAATAGATCGCACCACAAACAAATACCTTAGAATAAATTACTGTTAAAGTAGGAGACTGCGTATCTGAAGAACGACCGATAAGGGCTGGTGTACCGCAGGGCAGCTTTTACACAAAATTCAAAACTTTGCCTAGACAACATAGTTCATAAAGCTGACTTGGATGTAAGGCATTCAACAGTGGGGTACGACTTCTGCATCTAACATCGATATAATTCAGAGATTCCAATCAATAATGCTTAAAACAATTATGTGCTCACTATGGTATATGTGTAATGCAAATATTCATAAAGATCTTAGTATTCTCATATATAAACTCCGAGATCACCCAAACCCATTGGCTAATACTTTAGTACATTCCTGTAATCAATCACGTCTAAAAAGAATACTAATAAGCAACGTTAAACCAAAACTCAATCACTTAGTTGTGCTTGTCTAGTTTTAATTAGATTTAAGATTCTATAATTTATTGTTAGGCTACAAAGATCATATTCACTAAATAAAGAAATATTTAAAAGAAAATAGTTAGTCTAGCTCATTGTTCCACTTTATACGCCACTCGCCATTACCTTTGACTGCACCAAAGATGTTTTAGAACTTCTTTCAATTATTTGCAGTTTGGTTTTCTCCTTTTCGAGTAGCGTCCAGGACTCTGCTCCGTAATATAATACTGGTCGAATGATGGTTTTGTATAGGGCCAGTTTACATTGTCTATGGAATTTAATTAGGGACGAGAAGGACCTGTTGGCGACTTGTATTCTCGCTTTAATACTCAGGCTTGTTGAGTTATCGCTAGCGAGTTCTCAATTTCGACATGAGTATAATACTAATCTTCTTTGTATAAGTTAATTTTATTCTTGTTGAAAATAATAAAAAAAAATGAAAACACAAAATGGGTGCTTTAATTTTTGCCAATATTTATTTACATGACAATTAATTGATTAATTACAATTGTTGAGTTACGACTGCTAAATTATAACTAAACTATTAGTGAGAGTTGGGTGCGCGTGTTGCTTGATTCGCTGGCTTTTTTCCGTGCTAGTTATTAAGCTGGGCTTGCATTTCGATTGTTGCGAAATATTAATTGCAGAGCTTGCTTTCTTTAATATTTTCGTTCTTTAACTTATATAAAATAATCTGTACATGCGTGTGTCACTGAACTCCTCCTAAACGGCTGGACCGATTTGAATGCAATTTTTTGTGTGTCTTCAGGTGCATTCGAGAATGGTTTGTAGTCAGCATTCAGTTCAATATAAATAGTGCATTTAATTAATTTTAATTCATAATTCTTTTGATGTTTATATTGTCTAACAACTAAGGAAATATTGTATTGCAAGTATTTAGCCCATCATAAGGGAGCTAAGGGAAGTGTAAGGGGTGTGTTTTTAATTGCCTCTCTTGCTTCACCTCGGGTCTTCTGAGTAAGGTGGAAAAGTTTTTCGACATTGCTAATTGTCGGGTTACGGATATACAATGCTGTAAACATGTCCCGAAAAGTGAACCAATTTGTATAATCTCCGTAGAAAATGTCAGTGTCGCATGGTGGTAGATGAACTTTGGGGCCGAAATCTATTGCTGTGGCTTCAGAGGGTCTTTCCTTTATAGGTTGGTTTGACACCTGTGTTTTACGTAAATCGACATTTTCATTAATTGATGCTAAACAAGAGAGGTACATTTGATAGCATTTTTTATATCTATCTTTGACTTTATTAAAGTCGATGGTTTCTTGGGTTTCACGAGAAAGTCTGCGAATTGCAGCATATGCTTTTTTCGCTTCCTCGTAAAGCGAGTTGAGTTCGACTCTTTTGATCTCGAGAGTGTAAACAGTTTCCTCTTCAGTGTGAGTCTGGAAATAATCTTCCACAAATTCGATTAAATCGGTTGTGGTGAATTTGAAATCTTCCATTTTAGTTGGAGGGGTGGGTATTGTTTGAGGTAGAAGAAATAGTTTGATAAATTGGGTGGAGAATGAATTTAGAATAACTCGAATAATTTTTTTTTTCTTTTTTTTTTTTTAAGTGTTAAAAGTTTTAATATTTGAAATAGAAAAATATTTTTATAATCTATACGCAAAATAGATGATTAAATTTGAACCGCAAAATTTTAATGAATGATCGCAATTTTTCCTTTTGAGTCACCGTTCAAATTTCCTGTTGGGTCGTTGGTCGTTCTAATAACGCATAAAATTTGCAAAATCTCATCGGTTCTTTATTTGAAACGTTAGATTGGTTCATGACATTTACTTTTTGAAGATAATTTCATTTAAATGTTGACCGCGGCTGCGTCTTAGGTGGTCCATTCGGAAAGTCCAATTTTGGGCAACTTTTTCGAGCATTTCGGCCGGAATAGCCCGAATTTCTTCGGAAATGTTGTCTTCCAAAGCTGGAATAGTTGCTGGCTTATTTCTGTAGACTTTAGACTTGACGTAGCCCCACAAAAAATAGTCTAAAGGCGTTAAATCGCATGATCTTGGTGGCCAACTTACGGGTCCATTTCTTGAGATGAATTGTTCTCCGAAGTTTTCCCTCAAAATGGCCATAGAATCGCGAGCTGTGTGGCATGTAGCGCCATCTTGTTGAAACCACATGTCAACCAAGTTCAGTTCTTCCATTTTTGGCAACAAAAAGTTTGTTAGCATCGAACGATAGCGATCGCCATTCACCGTAACGTTGCGTCCAACAGCATCTTTGAAAAAATACGGTCCAATGATTCCACCAGCGTACAAACCACACCAAACAGTGCATTTTTCGGGATGCATGGGCAGTTCTTGAACGGCTTCTGGTTGCTCTTCACCCCAAATGCGGCAATTTTGCTTATTTACGTAGCCATTCAACCAGAAATGAGCCTCATCGCTGAACAAAATTTGTCGATAAAAAAGCGGATTTTCACATTTCGAACCGAACACTGATTTTGGTAATAAAATTCAATGATTTGCAAGCGTTGCTCGTTAGTAATCTATTCATGATGAAATGTCAAAGCATACTGAGCATCTTTCTCTTTGACACCATGTCTGAAATCCCACGTGATCTGTCAAATACTAATGCATGAAAATCCTAACCTCAAAAAAATCACCCGTTATTATATGCTGCTCGCTATTAGTCCGCCACTAACAATTCGTATACGAACTAGTTCGCTAGTTCGTAGGTATAAAAGTAGATGAGTGCGATTGTGTATATTTATTTAAGTATTTATTATTTTTGTTACTAGAAGAGTGCAATGTATTTTATTCTTGCACTTCTTCTTTCGGGTGTATTTATGTATGTACACAAGTAATTAATGCAATAAAAACTTAGTGAAACTCAATAGTCAAATAAATTGAATTTAAGAACCTTTAAGCACACAATTTGAAAATTGAAAATTTAACACTTTTTATTAACACCTTTGACATAAATATGTATAATAAATATGGGTCGCACTTACAGTTTTTGCCTTTCTGGTTAGTGTAAGGTATTTATTTAATATTTTTGTGTCCTATTGGTGGTGTTCGGCATGCAAGCTTTTTGTTGGGTACACTATGTTTCCGTGATGTAATTCCAACGATGATTTTGATGTCGGGTGAATTCCCACGAAGAACTTTTCTTTAAATTATCCGGCTCGAAGGACCAAAATGTCGGCTTACGACGAACGGGGCCGATTTACGGTTTTAAAGAAAAGTTATAATTTTGGAATTCAACGTTATAATAATTCAGTGTATTTTGTTTAAAATTGAGTGTACATTAAGTTTTGAAGGGTGTATGTATATATATGTACAATAATTGTTAATATGTTTAAATACAATGTAACTTTAATTTAGTGTTAGTATATATTTATTTTATTGACCTGTTTTGCGTATGATTTTTCCTTCTTGTGTTGTATGGTGTTGAATGTTGTGATTGTGGGGGATATGCTCTCCGAGTTATTCTCCAAGTGATTGTTGAATTGTCGTTCACTTTCCTTTTTGTGTATTAAATTTGAGTTTTGAATATTTGATTTGCTTATTTCACTGTATATTGGAATTGTGTGTTTTGTTCACTTCAGAAAAAGCGCGGGTGTTTTGTTCGGATCCTTCCAATGATGTCTTCTTTTTCTTCGTGTAATGTTGTGTTGTAAAAATTAGTGAAGTTGGTTTCGGTCGGCTTATCTCCTTTGCATTACTGTTCTATTACTTTTCGGAGTAATTGAAAGTAATGCAGAGGAGTTTTTTGTTTGCACTAAACAGGAAGTATGACCCGATTTCACTAATTTTTGGCATGGAGACATATTATTAGAAAAAAGATTTCCTCTGAATAAATACTAATAAAATACATATAAAAACCAGCATTTTTTGTTTATTTGTGTTTGGTATTACATAAATGTTTATCAATCATTTTCAAAATTAGACCTGTAGTTCAATTCTCAATTCCGTGAATCTTTATATCAGCTACAAGTTTAGTTGGAAACCTTGAGTTAGCTACAAATTAGTATTTATATAAAATATATTTGTATATTTAAATTATAAAATCAGTTTGGCTATCTAAAGATATATTGAAGTTTGATAGATACATACATATAATAAAATTGATTAAAAATACGTAATACCTTTCCAGAAAACTTCCAAAAATAAAATTAATTTCGCAATTGTATGTGTATTTTATATCGATGGTAAAAGCAGGGATCTCAACACTAAAATAAATTTAAAATCTCTTAAAATATTCTATACAGCCATCCCATCGAAAGCATTTGTTTCGAACAATGAACGCTAATTAAATATATCGCCGCAATTACGTTCGGGACACGTCCATTTAAAAGAGGGCATTTAAGTGGGCCAAAAGTGCAACGATCGCACGCATATGGCCATTGGCGATTTTCGCCACAGTTTCTGAATTATTTATTATACACAATATTTGCAATCATAAATAATTTTAATTTTTGCACTTGTCAATGTGTTTCGAATTTCATACACACCTACAAACGTATGCAATATATGCAACTGTAATAAAATGTAAATTAAGGTCATTGGAAATTCATGCCCACAAGTACATATATTGCATATATGTACGAGTATTTATTCACGTGCACTTCGTGTATCACTCTACAGATGCGCGTAGAATTTGAGACTGTCGGAACAATACATATTTTATGTCTGCGCATTTTCCTTGCGACTAGCCCTTCTATAGTTACAAAATATGCCGATAGAATGAAAATTTAACGCCGCAGGGGATCTAGCGGTCATTGTGTGTCACGCGCAACCACGTAAGCAACAACAACTACTCATTCATCTGTGTGAAGTGGCAGAAAGGAGGGAATCGATACCTTGATAATGACACTTCAAAGCCAAATCGGCGATTGTCATTGGCTTCACGAACGGTTACACGAAACAATGACGTGTTCGTTTGCAATTAAAAATTAAAATCAAATTGGCGAAACGTGTGCAAACGAGCCTTTTAAGCGCCTCTACCGTATCCATTTACATGTGCGTGTGTGTATATACGTACGTACTTGTCTGTAGAAATCACTTTGAATCAATCGTATCGAAAGTATCAATCATTCGATAATTGGCAATGCTCGGTGTTCGTGTTGTGGGAATACTTCAACAGGATGATCGCTTTGCTTTGCCTCATCCATACTCATCAATTCGCTGCATCACTCCGTACGGTACTTACGTAAAAAACACAAACGCGCAAAGCATTTCTAATTTTTGCCAACTCTTTACTTTTTACGAATCAAAGACACGAGACATTTTCGGTGAATCATAACATGTGCATGTGTAACTTTGCAGCGAGGAATGAGTTGAATTGTTAAAGTCCTCTTTGTGCTCTTTGTGTGTGAGATTGCTATGAATTCATCACAAGTTCATAATTTTATTGACTCTTGTGTTTATTACTTTCCATTCGGAGAAGCTATTAAGTGATCAATTTTCACACGTCACAATTGAAATTGTCGCACAGAATTTATAAAGCAATATGAATTCTTTGTACAACTTAATCGAAACATTCAACTTATTTCGGCTTTTAAGAGTTCAGCATTCACATACATACATATGCACTTGTTTAGATAAATTGTAAAGTAGCTGTTAATGCATGTTTTCCAAATTTAGCACAGTTTACCTTTTAAACGTTTTTTAGTCTCACATTAATGGTCACAGCCGCAGCTCGCCCCTCTCCAACTTGAGTGATGTGACTAATTGAATACAAAGCACCATTTCATTTGAGTGTAATTCGAAACAAGTTTTTTCGTTTTCATTCTCAATTGTATTCGCGCTAGATTTAACATACAAACGAATATATGTATGTACATATATACAAATGGAACTTTAAATTGAAAAAATTAAATAAATCCGTCGAAAGAGTCTGAGAGTCCCATTTATTTTATGTAAGGTATGTATGTATCTCTGAGATTAATTATGTTGCGGTTAGAAATGTCATCAAGTCGGCAGCCAAACTATTGTCCTTTTTAAGAAAAATATATGCAAATTAGTTGTATAATTTTGGAAAGATCTATTACCCCTAACCAAATACGTATATATGTAGGTCTGTTGCATACTTATTTATATATAAAGTTTCATTAATCATGGTAGAATCTTTTCATGATTAGTTTAGTTATGCTGATGCGTTTACCCTAGCTTAGATTACAAAAACGAGTAGGTGCTAGATAACATTCCATATCTAGACTCTTTCGGACATAACCTAAACTAACCTATTAGGTCTTCTACATTTATACTCTCGAAACAAAGTTGCTATGAGAGTATTATAGTTTTGTTCGCATAACGGTTGTTTGTAAGTCAAAAAACTAATCGATTTAGCTATATATATACACATCAGGGGTGAACGCAGGGGGGGGTTTTGGGGTGTTAAACCCCTCCCCCCCAAAGTAATTGAATTTTTAAATAATAGAATTTAATTCTACATAGTCATTTGAAAAATTGTAATTTGTTGTTTTCAAAGCAATCTTTCTGCCGACGATGTATAATATGTGAAATAAATGAATACATTAGTCACTAACAGCGTTGCCGTTTTGATACTTTTTTTTCTAAATTTTGTGATTTGATACTTTTTTGTTCACAAACGGCCTATTTTGATACTTTTCTGCTGATAGAATTTAATTTTTTGAAACTATGAAAATGTTAAACTAAAAACAAACCTATTGTATCTTGATAGTATTAAAAAGTTGTGGGAATGTAGGCCAATTAAAAAACCCAGAAAAATATAAACTGGACAGAGACATTTTTTTAATTTGTTTCAAAGTAATGAGTTTGCCTTATAACTCTGTGGCTGCTGAACTGGATTTTTTTAGATTTAAGGGGAATTGTGAGTCGAAAATGGACTTCTTTTGAAAATTAGTTCTGAACTGAAAAGTCACCAATAAGGTTTCTATTATTTTTTTTAGAGTTTATTGTTAATCATAATACAGGAAAAATAAAAACTCATTTATTATGACTTTCAGTTTTCGTTCCATGAGCAAACTGTTGTGAAATAAATTTAAATAAAAAAAAAATTATGCTATTTGCAAAAAAATACTTGAGTGTCTTAACTAAAATGTCTATATTTTTAATAGAAACAACCAGAAAAAACTGGTCTGATGAGTGGACATGTCAAAGGTTGTGCTAGTGTCATCCAAAATTTAAGTGCTGAACACAAAGACGACGACACGACACGACGTAGCGACGGATGACCACAAATGTCGCTTTGAAGCCAGCGTCTTGAACATTTTGAAGACGGCAGCGACATATTAAAGAGCAATTTCATTGTTGCCCTACTAACATCTTTCACTTCAATAAAATTTACATATTTAGTTTAAAGTGAAATTATTTACGCGAAAAATGTAAAAATTGGCGATTTATTTGTTTTAAATAATCGATTGTTATTATAAATGATATACCAAAGCTATTTTACGTTTCTGCTGGAAAAATAACGTCATAGTTGTGAGAACTTTGACTAATTTTACATTTCACATGTTAGTGGCAGCTCTACAGTGGCCATTGTGGTCGGCAAAATTAGAAACATTTCTAATTTGGCGACAACGACAACTACAAGCCTGTTGTAAAATCAAAAAATCTGTACCCATAAGAACGCGTGTATTTCAATATTTGACAGATGTCGCTCGTCGCTTGTCGTCTTCTATGTGTTCAACACATTATATCCAGCGGCTCTTTAAGTGCACTGTGCTAATCACAGCTTAAATTTAGCCATCGCAACGACTTGCAAAATACCTGCTATAAGAAATTGTATTGGTACCATGAAAGAGACCGTAAATCTTTTTCGGATGTCAACTAAAGCAGGCACACTGCTCAAAAATCTTATTCTTGAATCCTTTCCAAACTCAAGTCAAGTGAGGTTACTTAAATTCTGCGAAACACGTTGGGTGGAGCATTTAGAATCTCTTTCTTTATTTAACGATTTATTCCCATTGATCTGTACAGCGTTGGAAGAGCTTGATACTGAAAATTTAAGAAGTGATTTATCAAAGCCACATGCTTTGTTGACTGCAATCCAATCACCTCAATTTGTGATTGCTATGGCGATACTAAAGCCAATTTTTGCATTATCAAAACACATAAGCCTATGTTTGCAGCAAATAGACTGTGATTTGAGCAGCTGCGTTGCTTATGCAAATAATTTGTATGCTGAAATTAGTGAAATGCGTCAATCGTTTAAACTAATTTTTGAATCAGTTAAAACAATAGCCTCAGAATTAGATTTGGAAATCAAAATTCCGCGTTTGGCGAAACGGCAAATTAATCGCGACAATTATGAAGGCGAACCGGAAGAATATTACCGCAGATCAATTTATATACCGTTTTTAGATCATTTTTTGGACCAAATCAATGAACGATTTTTAAAACATCGAGAGCTGCTTTCCAAAATTGAAAACATTTTGCCAAATAAATGCATAAATCTTGACGTTATTGAGATGCAGGAGACTGTTCGTGTTTTAGAAAAGCATTGGTCCGCTGATGTAGAAGGTCCCGATGATTTCGTTGCTGAATTTAGAATGTGGAAAAGGTTAAAAATCTTTTCTTCAGATTATATTTTCTAACTAAAATTTTTAATATATTTTCAGGAACTGGTTAAATCAAACAAAGAGATCCAAAACTTTTTTAGACGCGTTGAATTGTTGCGATGCAAAAATTTTCAAAACAGGTCATCGTTTTTTAAAGATTGGAGCAACAATCCCTATATCTGTCGCTTCAAGTGAACGCTCGTTTTCCTCACTTCGCAGGCTTAAAAAATATTTAAGAAATAAAACTGGAGAAGCACGCCTGAACGGAATGGCTCTCTTGAATATCCATAGAGATATAGACGCGACGGAGGAAGAGATTTTAAATGTTATGGCCCAAAATAAAAGAAGATTAGACTTCAATTTGTGAATAAAATAATGAAACATTGTCTTTTTCAGACATTTTCAGACATTGTCAAATTCAGACATCGCGGCATAGAGGCAGCTCCTTTTCGTGCTGTCGAAGCCAGCTTGTCGTGGTGTGTGTCGATTCTTCTCTCTCGGTTCTTTTACAAGATTTGGCACATGGTGAATATCTGGTCCATGGTGGATTTTCCAGGTCTAAATCCATACTGATAAGGTCCAATCAGTTCGTTGACGGTGGGCTTTAATCTTTCACACAATACGCTCGACAGGACCTTGTATGCAATATTGAGGAGGCTTATCCCATGGTAATTGGCGCAGATTGTGGGGTCTCCCTTTTTATGGATTGGGCAGAGCATACTGAGATTCGTCAGGTATGCTTTCTACCGACCATATTCTACAAAGAAGCTAATGCATGCACCTTATCAGTTCTTCGCCGCCGTATTTGAATAGTTCGTCCGGTAATCTATCGGCCCCCGCCGCTTTGTTGTTCTTCAGGCGGGCTATATATTGCTATTCGAATTTCTTCATGGTCGGGTAATGGAAAATCTGTTCCATCGTCATCGATTGGGGAACCGGGTTCGCCATCTCCTGGTGTTGTACTTTCACTGTCATTCAGCAGGTCGGAAAAGTGTTCCCTCCATAATCCCAGTATGGTCTGAACATCCGTTAGCAGATTACCTCCTCGGTCCCTACATCTTTTCATACAATTTTCGAGCGTTACCCATGTCGGCCAGCTTTTCAAGCTTTTCATACTCACGCATTTCGGACTCTTTCTTTTTACGTCTGCATATGCGTCTCGCTTCCCTCTTCAGTTCTCTGGATTCTATCCCAACCCAACAACGAACGACAATTCTCATCGTACCAACTGGTTTATTGTCGTTGCCGAAGACCAATTATTTCGGCTGCAGCGGTATGCAATGAGTTTGAGATGCCGTTCCACAGCTCCCTTATGTCGAGATGCTGATGAGTGCTCTCAGAGAGCAGGAGTGCAAGTCGAGTAGAAAATCGTTCGGCTGTCGGTTGTGATTGCAGCATTTCGACGTCAAACCTTCCTTGTGTTTGTTGACGGGCGTTATTTGCGAGGCGAGTGCGTATCTTTGCTGCTACTAGATAATGGTCCGAATCAATATTTGGTCCTCGGAGCGTACACACATCTAAAACACAGGAGACATGTCTTTCGTCTATCACAACGTAATCGATTTGATTGCGCGTGTTTCGATAAGGGGATGATGAATTTTCTTGTGCTGGAATCTGGAACTACAGACAGCCATATTTCGGGCAGCAGCGAAGTCGATCAGCCTCAGGCCGTTTGGCGATGTTTCGTCATGGAGGCCTCATCCGAGGTTCTGTTCGGTCTTTCATTGGGGAGGTCTTTTAAGTGGTGGGTCCCAAACCATAGCGGGCTTCACCTTCTCTATATAGCTCGCCTTCAAACGGATGTCGGTTGACTACCCAGAGGATACTTGGTCTAAAATCGGAAGTCGTGAGCTGCTTGAGTTATAGCAAAAGAATCGTTCCAGGCCACTCCCAAGTGAATGGCAATCAGAAACTTTCCTCACTTACGTGAACTTCTACATAAGACCCCATCCCCCATATTGCGTTATATATACTATCTAAATGATTAGGATGACGAGATGAGTTGAAATACGTATGTCTGTTTTTCCGTTCGTCTGCTCGTCCATCCGTGCATCGGATAACTTGAGTAAAAATTACGATATGAATTTTGACGAAATTTGGTACACATGTTCTGGTGAGATGGTTGCTGGGTGAAATCGGACCACTGCAAAATGGAAAATATACGTGGCATCGCCCACTTATGGGTCAAAAAGCATGTCTCAGGAACTACTCCACCGATTTCTATGAAATACGGTGGGCTTTATTCCGCATATATCGGTTAATATGTGAAATATCTTAACAAATTAAGTGAGCATATAGTCGTGGATATAGTGTACCTTGGTGGTGAAAATTAATGAAATCGGTTCAGGAATTATCTCAGCCTTCATATGCAATATATGACGATTTTCTATTGGTCTTAATGCCGAATATATGGGTCAAATTATGTGTTATCTTAATAAAACTATATCAATAAACTGCGAGAGTGTAGTGTTCGGTTGCAGTCTTTCTTTACTTGTTTTTTATTTGATTGGTGGCTATGTTCTAAATTATGTATTATTATAATAGGCAAGTTTTTGAAACGGCTTATGTGAATTTTTAAATATCATCAGTTTTAGAGAAACACTTATATTTACATTAACCATATATCTTATCTTATATAACTTTGAAAACATTCTGTGATATGTGGAGAAATTTTAAACCTCTTTTCAGCTACATATATTTGATTATATTTCATTGTGACGCCGCACAGTGGAGCAACGTGGCCTATTTTTCCGGATCAATTCACGGAAAAAAATTTGGATGGAGTTGTAATAACAAGTAATGGTTTACTAGTAATGAATAAAAAATTAAAAAAAGAATCAAAAAAACTCTTATTTAATATTCATAAATGTCGTTGCCATGTTTATCCAAACTATCATTGGTGATGGTGGAGTACTCCTCACTGCCCTTATTCCCACAAATAATTCCACAAATTCTGGTAAAATTTGAACGTTCGTTTTTGACAATCTTCGCATTCTTGAAATAATGGAATTGTATTCTGAATGTCATGAGACTTCACTTGCACTTGAGTGGTTTTGAGCTTCTTGAGCTCTGATAGTTGGCCAATAAGCAAAAGAGCGTGTAGCATGGATATAACTTAACAAATAATGTTGTTGTTTTATGTGCAAATACTCGAATTTTGCTGTTATTGATTTCATACCCACTAGACACTACAATTATTAGTATGTGCATTTGCTTTTTATACTCTCGCAACAAAAGTTGCTAAGAGAGTATTATAGTTTTGTTCACATAACGGTTGGTTGTAAGTTTTAAAACTAAATATATCAAAATGATCAGGGTGACGAGTAAAGTTCAAATCCGGATGTCAGTCTGTCCGTCCGTCCGTGCAAGCTTTAAAAATTGAGATATCTTGAACTTGGAAGACGTATTTCTTGGCACCATAAGAAGGTTAAGTTCAAAAATGGGCTTAATCGGACCACTTTCAAGCCCACAAAATGGCGAAAATCGGAAACACAAAAAGTGCCATAACTAAGCCATAAATAAAGCTATGGAAGTAAAATTTTGTTCAAATGATCGTACTATGTAGGGGCATATTTGGATGTAATTTTTTTGGAGAGTTGGCAGTGGCCCCGCCCCCACTACGTTTTTTGTACATATCTCTTAAACTACTAAAGCTATATCAAGGAAACTTTCTAGAGTCGTTTATTTTCGGTACTACCTTATACAGTACAAAAATTAAGGAAATCGGATCATAACCACGCCCACCTCCCATACAAAGGGTATATTGAAAACTACTAAAAATACTTTATTACAATTCAGTAAGGAAAACCACCAGAATACCTTAAATTTCATTATAAAGATGGTACAGAAGAGCTGCACTCAAAATGATATATGGCGTGGTTCCGCCCACTTATGGGTCAAAAAACAATATCTCAGGAACTACTCTACCAACTCTACTCGATGAAATTCGGTTTATAATAACTTCCTAGCTTCCCAATGATATGTTGTGAAAATAGTCCAAATCTGATGAGATACTGCTGGAGATATTGCCGTCGTTTGTGTTTCCAAATCCAAGTTTGGGTTGGTCAACTATTAACCCTAAAGTTTCTTTAGATTGATTCTGAGTTTTTCGATTCATTTGAGAAACGTTTTTTTTTTCAGAATCAGTTTTAGCTTGCCATTTTTGTATATGTAATTTGTAATCTTATTGTTAGGAGTCTACAAATTGTAGTATATGACGGTCGAAGATTTAAATACTTTTAATCAATCATTAACCATTTGGAATAGGATATTAACAAAAAATATTAATATAAAATAATAGACACAAATTTTATTGATATTTTTTTTTACAAAGAGAAAAGTATCATAAATTCAAGCATATGTATCTTCTGAAGCGCACTAATGCGCAACCTAAATTTCTTTAAAATAAGACTTGTTTGTTCAGGCTTTCAAATGGTGTTTAAATCTTATCTCAACTCAATTAAACTACTAACTTTTTGTCCACTTAAACTGAGAAATTCAAATTGTTTTTTCGCTCTGTATAAATATAGTAAAAAACCAACTTTTGCAAATAACCACCTGAGCTTGATAGTTCCATGGTTAGTTTTTTTTAAATTCAATTGAAATAGACAAATTTAATTACAAAAGGTCTGCGCATTTTCTGAAAAATTTCGTTTATTTTTTCACAAATAGTAAAATCGAAGCTTCAGTACATAAGCACCGTTACGTATTTGCATTTATTTTTCTGCTTAGTCTCTAATGGCAAGAACTCAACATAGTTCTTAAGTATTTTTCAACGGCTGTACATTCATTACGAAAGTAATGAAACATATAATAAATATTAGGTATTAAAAGTATGCTTTCACTAACAAATAAGCAAACTTATTTCATACGTGGTTTCTTCAAACATGTCCAAAGCTTCAACGGTGAGAGAGATACATATGTATTTGGAACAATTGCACAATTTGATTTGTTAATTTGACGGAAAACTCAATAAACGCATATTACTTATGTATACAAGAAAGTGTCCTAAGTAATACCTCAATACATAATGTTATTTCTCGTTCGATTTATTTACCAGCGAGTACCTTATGAATGACCGGTACATTATCATGTAGGGACCGAGAAGGTAATCTGGTAACGGATGTCCAGAGCACACTGGGATTATGGAGGGAACACTTCTCCGACCTGCTCAATGGCAGTGAAAGTACAACACCAGGAGATGGCGAACCCGATTCCCCAATCGATGACGATGGAATAGATGTTCCATTACCCGACCATGAAGAAATTCGAATAGCAATTACCCGCTTGAAGAACAACAAAGCGGCGGGGGCCGATCAAATACGGCGGCGAAGAACTGATAAGGTGCATGCATCAGCTTCTTTGTAGAATATGGTCGGAAAAAAGCATGCCTGACGATTGGAATCTTTGTGTGCTCTGCCCAATCCATAAGAAGGGAGACCCTACAATCTGCGCCAACTACCGTGGTATAAGTCTCCTCAATATCGCATATAAGGTTTTGTCGAGCGTATTGTGTGAAAGACTAAAGCCCACCGTCAACGAACTGATTGGACCTTATCAGTGTGGCTTTAGACCTGGAAAATCCACAATGGACCAGATATTCACCATGCTCCAAATCTTGGAAAAGACCCGAGAGAGAAGAATCGATACTCACCATCTTTTTATCGATTTTAAAGCTGCTTTCGATAGCACGAAAAGGAGCTGCCTTTATGCCGCGATGTCTGAATTTGGTATCCCTGCAAAACTAATACGGCTATGTAAGCTGACGTTGAGCAACACCAAAAGCTCCGTCAGGATCGGGAAGGACCTCTCCGAGCCGTTCGATACCAAACGAGGCTTCAGACAGGGTGACTCACTATCGTGCGACTTCTTCAATCTATTGCTGGAAAAAATAATACGAGCTGCAGAACTAAATATAGAGGGTACAATCTTCTACAAGAGTGTACAGCTACTGGCGTATGCCGATGATATTGATATCATCGGAAGCAACAACCGCGCCGTTTGTTCTGCGTTTTCCAGACTGGATAAAGAAGCGAAGCGTATGGGTCTGGTGGTGAATGAGGACAAGACGAAATATCTCCTGTCATCGAACAAACAGTCAGCGCACTCGCGTCTTGGCTCCCACGTCACTGTTGACAGTCATAACTTTGAAGTTGTAGATAATTTCGTTTATCTGGGAGCCAGCATTAACAACACCAACAATGTCAGCCTTGAAATCCAACGCAGAATCACTCTTGCCAACAGGTGCTACTTTGGACTGAGTAGGCAATTGAAAAGTAAAGTCCTCTCTCGACGAACCAAAATCAAACTCTATAAGTCGCTCATTATTCCCGTCCTGATGTATGGTGCTGAAGCGTGGACGATGACAACATCCGATGAGACGACTCTTGGGGTTTTCGAGAGAAAGGTTTTGCGCAAGATTTATGGTCCTCTAAACATTGGCAACGGCGAATACCGCGGACGATAGAACGATGAGCTGTACGATTTATACGACGACATTGACATAGTTCAGCGAATAAAAAGACTGCGGCTAGGTCATGTTGTTCGAATGGACGAAAATGCTCCAGCTCTGAAAGTGTTCGATGCAGTACCCGCTGGAGGAAGCCGCGGAAGAGGACGACCTCCACTCCGGTGGAAGGACCAAGTGCAAAGTGACCTGGCTTCACTTGGTGTTTCCAGTTGGCGCCAAAAAGCAAAAAGGAGGAATGAGTGGCGCGCTCTGGTGGATTCGGCTATAATCGCTTAAAGCGGTTCCTACGCCAAATATATATATATATACCTTATGGCTTTATATTCAACAGGTCCACCATTTTGTCGTTTTCTTGCACCCAAGGTACATACCTATTTACGTATGTATATATGTACAAGTATCGTGTCTCTTATACTCGTAAAAGAACAATAAATAAATGTAGATAATCTCTTTCTCAAACTGATCCTTACCAGTTATTACTCACATACATTCTTCACTCGTGGGTACAAATTCTACCAAAACTACATACGAGTATACCTTACATAGTACACATGGATGTGTGACTTTGTTTTGAATTTTATCCCATATTCATAGAATAAATGTATCAAACACCCCCGACTGGACTTGTGATGTTTGTGATCTCTGAGTAATCACTATGAGTGCATATTCGTTATTTTATTTGTTCAAAATCAACTAATAACACTTACATACGCACACACACATTCAAATGTGTGTTGACGAAGCGAAAAGCCACCCCAAAAAGCATTTTCTGCATTAAACCAACTCGCCGTTCGCCTATGCCTCAGCAATGGCGGTAAAAGCGGTACGAAAGCATTGGACGCATCCAAGTAACCTCAAACGAAATAATTGTAAGCGTGGGAAAGGCAATGAGCAGACGTTTCTCACGCGCGATTGACACGTGCAGAGCGCACTTTTGCGTCGCTTTATGATTAATATTTGTATGTGTGATCTGTACGTTTGTGCGTTGGCTACTACGTCTCGCTTTTGCGTCGAATTACTTTTGGTAGTAATAATGGTCCTCAGAAACATACATATAAATATATGTATGTATGTGTGCCGCTCTCATAAAAATATATTGCAGTTTTTAATATGCTTTAAACATTAAAGCTGTCATACATACGAGTATATACTCTACTATATGTACATATGTACGTTTGTGCGTTGGCTATATGCAGATATACATATGTACATATTTTTAATTAATTGAAAGTGCTTACGTTGTGTAAAAAAATAATAATTTTTAACAATTGCGCAGTTGTGAACGTACATACATACATTTGTATGTATTAACATACCTATGTATATGTATAAATCTGTATGTTTTTATTTAGCCCGAGCATTACATGAAAATAACCTGCCGCATATGCAGTTTCTTAAGAACTACCTTACAATTACTATTACGGTAATACTCAAAAACAGGCACATATGTAGCTTTCTAGTCCATTTTGATAAATCGTCCGAGTTTTTATGGAAAAGCACCATGACCTAGAAAGGAAACGCGGTCACAAGTGTGACCACTTTACGCCAAATGAATTTGACTACGATGGCTGATACTTCAGAGTTGTATTTTATTTTGGAAAGATGGGTGAAGTTGTGCTTTGTTTGAAATATTAATATTATAAAATTGAATAATAGACTGGTACCAAAAACTCCTCAGACGAAGAGGCGATCCAACAAAAATAAATTAATAATTTCAATTTGTAAAGGTAAATATACATTTTTGATTATTTGAGATTAAAATTTATAATATTTTTTAGTATGACTTGAATTATTAACAATTGTCGAATTTCAAATGTAAATAAACGTCAAATCAAAATGTCACATAAAACATTTAAGAAATCGAAGTCTAAAAGATAAAAGACAAACTACTCTCCGAAGATGACCAATATTGCTCAGATTTTTGTCGAAATACAGTTGAACTTCCCTCATTCAAATCACCATAATCCACAAATAACTTTCGAGTTAGAGAGGCTTGGTAGGTAATTTGTATGAGATTTGACTTCTATTGCCAATTCAAGAGTTCGATTTATGGATAACTTCCAGTTATGGATGTTTAACTGTAGTATAATATTTGTGGAAGCTTTTCATATCATGTTTTCAAATGAATAGTTTCGGATCGAGATAGAGTTCCCAAAATGTTTGTTAATGTACAAATGCTTAATAGAAAATGGAACGAATTCAAGACCTGCGGATTTGTAATCTGTACCTTTAACAACGACTCTTTTTTTACTGCAGTAATCCCCACTTAAGTATCTTTCCTGCTTAAGTGACCATATTTTGTGGCATCGTTGTTTTTCTCTAAATTTACATATAAAATTCGCCGCTTAAGGGCCTCCGCTTAAGTGCCTTTCCCGCTGAAATGCCTGTAATATTTAAGCCACAAAAACAAAATTGTTTGCAATTTTACTCTTTTAAGTGCCTTTTAATATTTTTGACATTGAATGCGCTGAGAATTGTCAAAAGGAGAACATATACATAGCTTTGTAATGTTTTTGTTTTCATATTTATTGTTATTAGTAAGTATTTTTGTTATTAATAAGAAATAAATGTGGCTTTCATTCTAAAAGAAAAAATATTCGACGATATTTGAGAAAAAGCTTGGATTCATTTAAGTGCCTTTCCCTCTTAAGTGTCCCAAAATTCTTGCATGTTAAGAAGGGGTACTTAAGCGGGGATTACTGTATATAAAAATGTCTGAAATAAATATACATATGATTCCATGGATGCACTATATGCTTGGGTGTATGAAGACATAATATTGTATATATTTATTATTTTATAATTAGAGGTGCGCTGAGATGAAAATATGTACATATTGAGTATAGTTCAAAAGTAAGTACGTATTATTGCTTAATTTAAGACACAATTTCATTCTTAGATACATATTGGTATGTAGGTACAAAGTTTTTATGTATGCATGTAAATATAAGCTATACGAGTATATCCGTTGCAGGTAGATATATGAACAATATATAATACTATTAAATACTTGTAATAATACATAGAATTCACAACTTTACGTTTATGCAATGCAGCGTTGCATTACACCTTGGACCGACAAAGATTGCCACCAGCGAATAGTCGTCGCTCATTTAGCGAACTGCCGAGCAAGTCCTCGTCCAGCCAAGTTTCCAATGTCGTCGAACTGGAGCGAAAACTGGACTTTTGAGACTCGCTATCTAATTTGAATTGGGAAACACGCTTTTCACTTGAATTATTCCAATTCATATCCGTGGAATCATTCCAACTGTCGTCGATGTAGAAATCATCGTCCAGCGAGTTGCCGTTGATATCCCATTTGACAACGGGCATCAGTTTATCAAAACGGTCACGCTGCTCTGCTATGACAACGCTTTCGCATTTTCCAGGATTTTTTATTTCCAAATTCATTACATTGATAGCCACATATGCGGGTATAGTTTGTGGGAAAGACTGGACGGTTGGGGGTTGACGCGTGCCGCCGCCGTTGTAGCTACGCTTGGCTTCGCCGGCGTTGCGAGTTCGTTTTGGTGGATCGGTGAGCGGATCAGCGATTTGTGTACTCTCATTGCGTTTGCTGTCGTCAGCGTTGTCTAAGCTCAAATTAGACGGAGTGCGACGGAAATAGCGGATGTGCTCTTTATATCGGACCTTTTCGAAGACAATTTTGTGTGTAGCGATTTCGGGCTCATAAACTATTTCATCGGAGACCGTGTCGCCACGCGGTTGCTCTAATCGTTGAAATTCATAGCCGTCGGAGGTTAGAAACAAGCGTGTAGTTATACTTTGCAGCATCGTGTTACTCTCGATATCGGTTGAACTTAAATTATCTATATCAGCCTCATATGCCGAAGACGTTTCGAAGTCTTGGACGGTTTTATTTCTCTTGAAAGTGCATTTTTGATTACCAGTTTCGGTTTCATGCTTATATTGCGGTTTTGTTAAAGATGGTTCTTCATATCGCGAAGTCACGTCTTGGTTATCATTGGATATTTCATCTTCTTCTTCAAGTTTTATCGCAGACATCGGCTTAAAAGGTGTAATTTTGCGAAATATCTAGAAAAATATGTGTATTTATATATAATATATGACAACAGTTTACAGAATAGTGGAGCAAAACTATAACTGCGATGGAAGATACATACTTGTATTTCCATATACAGTAGTTTTCCGAAATAATGAATATTCGTTTTAACGAAAACCGCTTATAACGAACAAGGAAATTTGTTACATTGAGTACCTTAAATAACGAACATCGGGGATTTGTAAGTACGAAACACACGAAGTAAGTTTAACGAGCAACACGAAGAAGACATACGTAGAAAGAGTTAAAAATCAAATGAAATCGTGGTAAAAGAAGAATTACAAATATATCTTGAAAAAATTCAAAAGAAATGTGCAAATTGAAAAAATGCGTACAAGGAAAGTAGTGAATTTGATAGAAAAACTTAAAATTATTGATCAGCAGCAAGTTAAGTGGCACTAAAGAAGAATAGAAGGGGCAAAGAAGAAGAATATCAATTTCTCAAAACTTATCGCATTGATTGAACGAAGCGAACGACGATTAATCAAGTTTTGAAATAGTTATAGAAATTTACGAGTATCACGAATTAAAAAATATTTTGATCTCGTATAACATGAATTTGCTTTTTCAGCACATTACTTCTTTCAATACAATATTTGAATTGTTCTATTATGGTTTTTCTTTTTTAACAAGTAATTTAATAAAATAGTTTATTAAACGGCAATTTATGGATAATTAACTAATTTTTATTGAAAATAATCCCTCCAAGTGAGTACTCGAATTAACGAAAAATTCGATGTAACGAACAGGCCTGACAATTAATTGACTAGTGAAAAGTGAGGTAATTCCTGAACCGATTTCACATATTTTCACCACCAACATACATTATATTTAAGATTATATGCTCATTTAATTTGGCTAAGATATTTCTCATATTAACCGATTTATAAGCTATTAAGACCATCGTATTTTTGAAAACCCTATAATTAGGTATATGAGAGCTAGGGGAAGTTATGACGGATGGACGGACAGACAGACATAACCCTATATCTAACTCGTTTAGTTTTATGACTTACAAACAACCGTTATGTGAACAAAACTATATAATATGGCTATGATTAATCAGCGATTAATTTCACATTTAACATATAAAATAATGCTGGGTGACGAATTTAGCATTATCCAACTATCTCGGATACATAGATGAGATAACTTCAGTCAAACATTGTTTAACATTATGAGATTTATATGTGTATAATTGATAAATAATTTACGATCGGAAGGCTTTATTACAAACATTAAACATTCAAGTTTTTACAATTGTAAAATCGTTTTGTAATAACGGAGGCTATCAATAAGTTTAGTGAAATTGTTACAATGGGTTCCGTCTTCACTTAGTTCTCCCTACGTTCCTTTATTATTATCCAACCGATTAAAATTGAAAATCAATTGATTAAATTTAAACAAAATATTTGGCATACGATTAAGTCGATTTGCGTTCGCGGCGACAAGATAAACCAAGATAATGTTCAATTTTGACACTTCATGCATTTACATATAAGAAGCGAAATTAAAATAAAGGTGTGCTGCCAACAACTTGTGATTACATATTTACTGATCAGAGACCCGCTATTTTGCTTCCATTATTCTTTTTATTGATTTGTGTTTTGGTCAAGGCATGCACCCCAATTTATTGTTTACTGTTTGTACAGGTAAGATTTTCATATTCATTACACAAAACACATGAACTAACGTGCTTACATACATTAAGGCGGTGAGTAGCACGTTAAGGAACGGAAGCCTATCTGACTCATTACTACACTTGATAAAGGTTTTGAAGGTTTTGCTTTTCAAGATTTCGTTTAGCCATCATTCTTTAAATTATTGATTTTTTCACTGAGACTAAACTTTTACTTTTTATTGTATAATTTCTCACCTTCAAACACGACTTCTTCGTCATTTTTAGTAACTGTGCCATCCTTGTATCCCCTTATGTTATTTGACAGTATGTAACATGAACATTCCTGCAGACACCTGTCATTCATACTTCCCGGTGCTCATAACATCTCGTGTCCCAATTAATACTCGCTTCCGATGTACTTCATTGAACCGCGGGGTCTGAGTGTCTTAGACTAGGAATGCTTTTGGCGCCGACAAGGAGCCATGAATGTTAAGAAAAATGTGAAAATATTCCGAAGTTGCAATCAATTGAACGACTGGCCTAATGGCAACCGCAATGTCTGAGCAAATATTTACTAATGCTGCCGCCCATGAGCCGTTAGTGCCACTGGGGCCATTGCGTGCTCGTATGTCGTCGGCGACAGTTTGGCACGCACAAACACGTGAGTGAGGCTGTGGGTGAAGAAAGCTGCTAAAAAGGGACTCCACTGACACATTGTGGTCACTACGCTTCATTGACAGACTTGAATGACACACATATACGAATTTACGTAATTTGGTGGCAGCGCAGGCGCAATGAGGCACGCATCTCGCTAACGTCATGATGAAGAAATGGCTTTGCCACAATGAAAATACACGAGAATGTTTGAAAAATACGCACCAGTTTGTTCAACTCTATGCATCCTGATTTGGTAATTTAAGTCAATTATTTTTAGAACTTATAGCGAATCGGTATCTACTTATGTAATCTGCACGCTTGCCTACATATATATACTTATATATAAATTTCTTTTAAATTTAAGGAAGTGGGAAATAATTTTAACACAGAAATTCATTCAGTTTTGCTCACCTAATATATACTATGTGCTTATTTACATATACATATATACATATATACCTACCCCATAACTGCATTATAATTTTTCTACGTATGACTGACTTTAAATAGAATGAATTGGCCAATGACTGAACTGCGGGTTCTCATATTAAATATAAATTAAAATGTATTTGAACAAAGTAGTTCATTTACTGATTTTTCTAAAGTTCACATATATGTATGTACATATAAGATTAGATATGTTGACAACTTATTTTAGTCAATATTCGTTTCGGAATTTCAAGGCATGCTATACTATATATAAATCCCAAATCCATAGACGCTTTAATTTCATTCCTGATTTATCTGTCAGTTATGGAAGTTATCTTGACTGTACCATCCTTTAGACATCAATGCTGAAATTCAAGGTATTTTGCCGATGCATGTAATCTAAATACCTAAATTTTCTGAGTTCTTGGCTATAGAAATTTTACCCTAAGCCTAATGATTAGCCATTAAAGCTATTCTAGTTGGAATCACTTATTTCGCATATTTATAGATATTTCATTAACTAGAAAGATACAAGACAGAGAAACAGGAATTCTCGTGCACTCAATAATTCCAACAACCGTGACTTGCAAAAGGAAAGTTGAAGTGATACATAACACAAATATATTTTATTGAGGGTTTATCAAACACATCACATTAAATACACAGCACAACACTCGGTTGGGTATTGGACCAAACTGAGTTTTTCTGGGAGATTGAGTCTTAAGTAAACGTATTCTCCGATTTACGACGTTAAATATATATATTTTTTAAAATAATTATTATTAATTACAGGATATTGTTACTGAAAAATCCAAAATATGGGTATAATCTACAGTTCGTTGCTAATTCAATGGTGTATAAAACAGTCTAGCATATATGTATGACAGATGCTATGAAGTTAGATTTTCGAAAAAAATAAAAAAATAATTATAGAGAATTGTTTAAAAGAATTTCTACACTGTGTGTTTTCTATAAAAAATTACTTCGTTAAACCATAATTAGAAAGAGTTTCTCTGAGCATGCCTAACGTGATTTTAGACTATAATTACCTTTGTTGAATTCTCGAAAGTACCGATTTTATATATATATTCACAGCTTTCCTTTGACTACTCTACAAAAAAAAAAAAAAAATATACGTTAACATTTCCTATTGGGCATGTACTCATAATTAATTACACATATTGTATATTTACTAATATATATTTACTAATACACTTACTCAAATGTCTTCAATGTGGAAAAGATTTAAGTGATAAGAATGCGTCTTTCTAATATTGAATTTGGAGCATTTAATCAGTTCTCGTTCATATTTTACGTTGTTGAGATTGACGCGGCAATTATGTACAAATTCAGGAAAATAAATTCATACGAGGGTGTTTTAGACCTTAAAGGAGTCGTTAAAGAAGTTGACGTTGAAGAGATGGAGGAGGCGTTGAATATATGCGATCTTTCTACTCTCGCCAAAAAGTACAAAACCTGGATTAAGCATATGCCGCGTGTCAAACCGTACTATGGTGAGCTACGTAATGGAATTTTGATGTAATAGCTATGTACATATATGTTATATACAACCGATATATGTACATAAATGACGTAGTAAACCGTGAATGATATATAATAATATTACATTTAGCGAAAACAAACTGACAGTGAATATTTTCTTGGTAAAAGACCTTAATTTGTATTCATACATATACATTTATATATGTATGTCAGCTTTGGAAGGTAATATTTAAGGTAAAACTCTGGGCAAGGATCGAATAAATTGGTCAGAGTATTTTCAAATGTCACCAATAAAGCTGTGTTGATGGGTTTTAGGAATTCTCCTTTAATTCCCTATAGAAAAGAATACCTAAAATGGAATTTAGAGAGTTGTAAAATCGACATAATGTTCCCAAACAGAAATAAATTTTCCTCGTTGAAAACTTCCTCATGCATTGTTGAATTTTTTCTTCAAAATAAAGCTAAAGCCCTAAACTAAAAGTACAAAAAAACTTTCAAAAAAGGGTTTTGAAAATGTCTAGCTAAGTTTAGGGCTTATTCACAAAATATATGTATTTTACGAAAATCCGATTTTCTCTTTGCAGCTGTTAAGTGCAATGATGATGCATTGATTGTCAAGGAGCTAGCTGATTTGGGCGCCGGGTTCGACTGTGCCTCCAAAAATGAAATAAAACTCGTAAGTAAATGATTTTAATATTAAAAAATATATATCTTTAAAAATGTTTGACGTAGGCCCTGGAAGCTGGAGCCAATCCAGAAGGCATAATATTTGCCAATCCCTGCAAACCACCGAGTCATCTTCAGTATGCTAAGGAGAAAAAAATTATGGCAAGCACTGTGGACACTGAGTTCGAGATCTATAAAATCTTTGAGCACTATCCTGAATCAAAGTAAGACAACGCTTTGGGTAAAGAATTATGGTTAATTATAGCACTTTTTCTGACATTGTAGATCACAATCTCAACCGAGGCCAAATTTTAATTTTTTTTTTACGAAAAAGTTTATCATAAAAATTTCAGTTATTTGAAAAGAGCTTAGATCTTTTAGAATCCTTAATTTGTCGCATAGCATCTATCCTTTTGATAACTATTTTCAATTTTATACTTACTCTTTGATCTTTCGGTTTTTACATCGTATAAGAGAAATAGAGATTTTTTTACATAACAAAGACGGGTGTTTTGTCTATCCAAGTCGCCTTGAAACTGAGCCCAATTGCAGTATTTTTTGAACCCTTTAGATTTTGAGTATTGGATTGATTGGGTATGGATATTCTTAAAATATTAGTAACATAAATACAACTATAATAATTTTGATTATGCTCCCAACTCAACTCATAGAAAGTATCCATCCATTCAGATTCAATATTGTTACAATCAGAATCGTATCTTTACGGTTCTAAAAATAACTGTATAAATTATCATAAACTCTCAAATAACTTTAAATATTATATTAATATTTTACTTAAATTCATTAACTGTATGATAAATTCGTTTAAGTTTGGTGATACGCTTTCGGTGTGAGGCCAAAGTTGCACAGTGCCCTTTGGGCGATAAATTCGGATGTAATGCTGAGGAAGATGCTGCTGCTTTGATGCTCCTCGCTAAAAGTTTAGGACTTTCCGTAAGTAGTAAATTAAAATTAAATATATTTGCCCAACCAAATGAGCAATGTCATGACCAAAAGGTGATAGGAACAAGTTTCCACGTTGGATCCGGCTGCAGTGACTATCCAGCTTATAACAGAGCCATTGCTACTGCAAATAATTTGTTTAAATTTGGAGAGTTACTTGGTTTCGACATGAAGTTGTTGGATATAGGCGGTGGATTCCCAGGAGCCGATGACAAAAAATTTGCTACTGTGAGTATATATGTATGTACAAAGTAAAATATCGCAAACATACTTATTATTACTTTGGATTAATGCTATCGACTACGACGGCTCTAGTGACTAGGGTTAAACAGGAACTGAAAGACCGACCTTCAATATAAAAAGTTCTTACTGTGAAGTTCGCATGTCTATTGGCAAAAGCCATTATAAGAACATTATAAAAATAATTAAAACTTTGAATAATTTTTTCTCTTGAATCCTGTTTTATTCTTATCAATATTACGCACTCCTTTTATTTCAAGATTGCGGCAATTGTCAACTCATCTTTGAACAAATATTTCCCTGACGAAAATGTTCAAATTATTGCCGAACCTGGTCGCTTTTTCGTAGCTTCAGCATACACCTTGGTTTGTAAGATTCACGCCAAGCGAGAAGTGCGATCTGGTAAGAAGGCGGATATAAAAATGTACTACATAAACGACGGGGTATATGGTTCCTTCAACTGTGTTTTGTATGACCACCAGGAAGTCACCGTGGAACACTTCTTGGTAAGAAAAGTACTCCATTTTGTTTTTCTAATAAATTATAAAGAATTTAATTAACAATTCTTAGGAGGAAGATCCAAATTTGAAAAAATTCAAGACTTTAATTTGGGGCCCCACCTGCGATGCATTAGATAAGGCATGTAAATATTACAACGTTAAATCAATTATCATTCTCATCTCCGTTCTTCAAATTATTTAGATAATCGAGGATGCATACTTGCCAAATCTATCTTGTGGAGATTTGATTGCATTTCCCAACATGGGAGCATATACCGTACCGATAGCCAGCCCTTTCAATGGATTCATGGTGCCGAAAACTTTATATTTTAAAGCTATTTGAGTTAATAACAACAATATTTCCCAATTTATACAACACTTAATTTGTTACTGGCTCATATTTGGATTCTGATTCTGTGAAAATTTTAAATAAATTAAGTACATAATTGCTTTAATATAATATTATATTAACTTCCTTTTAGTTAAACCCAAACAGCTAAGTTAAGCCATAACTTTTGTTGGCTCATTCGGCCCTATTCCCGTTGTCGTTGTCATTTTAATAGTCGTTTCTAAGTCGTCGTCGTTCTTATCGTCGTTTCGTTCCTAAATTGGTATTCTTGAAGTATATCGTAACGCCTAAGAAAAGTTATCCAAATTTTGTCTACATATTTTATATAGTATACTTTAAGGAGCGCTTTTCCCATATAAAAATTTCTTTCTTATGTAACGGGACACATGTTTAAAGCAGTCCTTAATTGATTTTATGCTATTCTATATTGACTCTAAACAACGTTATCACTGTAATTATTGTACTTACGTACAACAATGTTAGTCTTCCATCTTTATTTGGTTTTTTAAAAGAAGTAGTGGTGACATTTGCGTCCTCCAAACTTTCTTCTAAAATATGTTATACTTCCAGCGCCTCATGCTCCTTGCTTCTGGCTAATCCGACTACTCTAACTAGTGGTCCAGCCAAAGGAGACATGAGTGTCTGTTTATTAACTCCTCCTCTTGTTGGAGTACTATTTTTTTCTTCATTTTAAATTTTAAGATCTTTCATATCTTAAATATATTATTAGATATAAAAATGCAATTTTATTAATGCCAACAATTTCCGACGCGAGATGGCGGTGGAATGGATTTATTTTTTTTTTTTAGAAAAAAATATCCCTCCCAAAAATCGAAATTTAAAGGATTTATCCCTTTTCTAAAGTCCTTGGCATATGCGATTTTTTATTTTTCCATTTCAGAAATTAAAATTTCAAACTGTTTCCAATTTGGAATTTTCATCTTCACTTCAAATTTTCCTTCAAACAACCGCGTCGTTTCTATGTCGCTCCCAATTATAGCAACGACAAAAAACGACTGTTTCTATGTCGTTTCTATAGTCGTTTTAAATTGGGGAATCTCAATTTATTTTCGATAAATGTCGTTAACGCTAACAGGAATGCCAAATAGGCGTTCTTAAGTCGTTTTAAAACGATAACGACAACGGGAATAGGGGCGATTATGTTTGCCCTCAAAGTCATGAAAAGGGTCTTATTGATTATGATATTAACAACATGACGGTACATTATTATATATTAATTGTATGCAACGAAAAAACTGACTGAATAAAATACTCGCAATTGTTGTTAAGACTAAACCGGCTGCTCTTTATTATTATTTAACTAAATACAGTTATATTTGTAGTAACATTTACATTTCAAAAATTGTATTTAAAGGAACGCAAATCGTAGAATATGCCTATCACACTATCAAACTAAGAGCTGCCAAATCTGACCCTAATTGATAAAGCCTCTCATTAGTTTACTAGCATGTAGCATATACATAAAATATTTCTATAATTACAACAAACAGATCTAAAAAATATTTTTTAATCAAGACAAGAGAAATTCGAAATATAAATAAGTTAGTGTATACATTTGTATATTGGATGTCTAAAAAGAAGCATGCATATATGTAATTACAAAATGCTTTAAAAAATGCTCTCAAAAGTTTTCAATGCGTCTCAATTCCTCTACGTGTACATTTGAGTGTATAATAAATTCAGTTTCTGAGTACAAACATACAACCTTTGATTACTGACCCAATTGTTTTGAAAATATTTTCATATTTTCGTTTCTCAAAGATTCTATGCCATTACTCATTACAATGAATATATTTTACAGGGCTTATTCGTAAAAAATTTAAATACTAAAAATATTTTGTCTTATATTTTAATTGTACATACGAGTATGCGTTTGTATTTACCTATATGTATGTGTACATATGTACATACATATACCACCACATAAATATAATCTCCAAAAGGTAACAAACTATTTTGCACTTTCGTCGAAAATAAATTGGCCCGGTAAATGTTTATAAAAATGTATTTTCAACTTTTAATCTCTATTCTGCATTGCATGGCACATGCTGATATGTATGGTAGATAGATCGTGTTAATTTGTTAACATATATTTATGTATTTAAAGAAGCAAGAAAACTTTAAGAAATTAAAAGTAGCTGAAAAGTTAATTAAAAACTAAAAAAAAATAATATAAGATTTTCAGAAAATTTCTGTAAGATGTTTCAAAAACAGCTTTTTCAAATTTAAATAACTGAATAAACATATTAATGTTGAGTATAATTTAATAACATTCCTTAATAAATATTAATAAATAATTAAACAATAAATAAAATTTAACAAATCTTTGGTCGCCTCTTCTATTTAGCTAAAGCAAATTACTGGACATTCCATATTTATAATAATTGTAAGTTAAAGAAAATATTTTAAGTAATTTAAAAAATTTAAATTTTGAGATTTCTAAAACACTTTTTACCATATGCACTATTTCTATTTTCATTCTCAAATACATACATATGTACTTCGAGATATATATTAATTTTCACCCCTCATATGCTCATGTTATGAGTACAAACTACTTATTCCGTAATCAGTTCTTGTAACATGTTAGTGCACTTACATATATTTTAACACGCACAAAACTCTTCAATTTTAGAAATTTGGTTCTCTTTTAATGCCATACACGTAAATACACATTTAGCTATGTTTGGCAATGTATGCATAGAATTTGAAGTGAATTATCCTAATTTAGTTTAAATTTATAAATTTCGATTATGTCTTTCTTTTATTAAATATACACAAACCCAAAAATGATTGTATCTCACAACGACGACATTGATTTTGCATTAGTAGCTTCCCTTTGACGTTAGATTATTACAATATATAGTATATTAAATATATGTATGTATGTATGTATATGAAATAAAAATTATAATATATAGCTTCAGCAAATATTAGCAAATACTTGTTAGTAAACATTGGAATAGGAATAATAGGCGTAAACATACATATATACTTAGTTTCAATAAATACATAGATATAAGTAGTTCATATAGCTGCTTATGTAGTTTCAATGGTTCTCCCTTTTAGGTAACATTCGGCATCAGCAAAATACATGTGTCAAAAAGTAAACGTTAGTGTATAACTAATTCAATCATCTTATAGGCTATACTAAATACTCTTCACAAAAACTTAGTACTTAGTAGTTGATATGTATGTTGGTAGGAGCTCAATGGCATCCGTTTGATATGTATGCATGTTTCATTTTCAATAATATTCGAAAATCCTTCTCAGCAAATATACATGTGCGCGTATCTATGACACTCTTCAACATTTCCACTGCTGTGGCTGTGGCGTTGTGCCAATGTATATATGTATGGATGTTTGGTTGTATGAATGTATTACGTCCCGGCGTACAATAGAGCAAGCGTTTGTGATCCTTTTATTTCAAAGCGTAATGCAGTCAATTGCATTGGTTTCGTAAATTTCAATGAAATTGCTTCACAGCATCGGTGTCTCAGCGTGTGGCAGCTTAAAATCTACTCACTGCTGCCAATATGCTGACGGCTACGTTGGTGAGCACGTTCACAGGCAGCACCGCATTGTTGAGTAGGTTGGGAGCGGCGTTTTTGCCACCGCAGTGCATCTTCTCCAATGGCATTGTTTGTACGTAGTATTGTCGATTTTCTATGGGCATGAGACAAGTGGGCTTCTTCTTCTGCGCCATTTCGTCATCTCTGTTCTTCAGATCTTGCAAAAGCTTCGGGAACCAGGTGAGCTCACACGAGCACACCAATGGGTTATCTGGATGCACGAATTCGGTAGGAAATATGTTATTTTGAAATTGTTATTTAATCAAGCAGCGTTTTAGGCACTTTAAGTGTTATTACCTGTAATATCGATTATACGCAGCGTATCAGTGATTGGCTCCATTATATCTTGTGGTATGCGCGACAGCTTGTTGTTTTGGATATTGAGCGTTTCGAGTGAGTTGAGATTTTCAAAAATCATACTCGGTAAAACTTTCAAGCTGAAAATAAAAGATTATTAAATAGATTTTCGATTGCGGATGTGTACAGTTAGGATGCGTGACATACTCATTCTTTTGGAAATTGAGGAATGTCAGTGAGTCCCCATAGCCAGCGAAAGCGTCTTCTTGTATAAAACTTATGTTGTTGTTTCTTAAATCTAGGTGACGCAACCGATGCAGTGGACGCAAAGCTTCACTGGGTATAGATTGAATATTGTTGTCGCCCAGGCGGAGATATTGCAGATTCTCTGAAATATTTTCATACAAAAAAATAAGTAATAATGGAATTTCAACAATAAATAACAAATAATAATCTTTCTACCTTCTAAACCCTTGAACGCATCCTTGTCAATGATTTCTATCTTATTTCCCTCCAATTCCAATGAATTCAAAATACTTAGATGGGAAAACACATTTGCAGGTACAGTGGTGATCATGTTGTGCGCCAAGATCAACGAGTCCAAACTCTCCATTCCTTTAATTGTATAGTTAAATGTGTTAAATCATTTACAAATTACAAAACCACAAATAGATATATGTAAATATTAAGGCACCTGCAAAATCGCCTTCACGAATGCTGCCGATTTTATTCTCTTGAATTTCTAATTTCTTCAGAGTGTCAAGTATAGAGAGCGCCTGTTGTGGTATCGCAGTGAGATCATTTCCTCCAAGATTTAACCGTTTCAATTTTCTAAATAAATATAAAGTTATAAATGGTTATAAATTTAGTTCAAAAAAATTTAAATTTCAGCAGTATGGATGTATAAAGAGCCTCTTCAAAACTTTTCCAATAATATATGTTAATACGTTGCACTGGATTTGGATTTTTCAAATATATAAAAGAAGTTTAAGTCATTGTTATGGATGACGAAATGCATCATTTTGTTTTACTTAAATATATGTGGTACCACCTTATTGTTCCGAAACCTTATAAATCTTAATATTAAACAACATCTGGTATTAATTCAAAATGTTGGAAATTATTGACAGTTTTGTTACTAATTACACTAATTTAGAAGCAAATATTTTCAATTTGGAACCATAAGCAATTCCTTCATTCTTACTTTGAAGACCTTGAAATTATTACTAATACTAATTAGTAACATTAGTTCGAATTTGAGGCGTACACTTTCTAAGAATAATTTTAGTGCAATTGTCAAAATACTTCAATTTATATTGATTTTAAGCCTTTACCTTTCTCTAATTTATTTTTTACTCAAATTTTAAATATGATCTCGTTGAAATTACTTGATAATATCTCACTTGTCTTTTATTAGCATAGGTATATATTTAATTGATTCCGACTCATTATACATGTTGGCGGAAATTTTAGCTTTAATGCAACTTGATTACTCACTTTTCAAGGCCTCGGAAAGCTTCGGGCTCTATGGTGACGATTTTGTTCTCGTACAAAGTAAGTATTTCCAAAGTATCCATGCCTTCGAATGCATTATTATGAATAACACTAATTTTATTATGATTCAAATTCAGGATTAACAAATGGTAGAGATGCTTTAAGGCTGAAGATGGTACAGTCTTCATTTGATTCTGCGAAATGTCCAACTGTGTGAGTCCATTACCTATTAGACATATTTAAAAAATGTTCAGATCGCAACAAGATGTTATTCAAGATCGTTCTAAGAAGTCTCGCACACTTACCTAAAGAGCTGAGCGCATTCTCTTCTATGGCTGCCAAGCTGCTGTTGTGAATAGTCAAATGGCGGATGTCCAGTGCCAGAAATACAAATCCCTGTAGTTTAGGTAGGTTGTTGTGGCGCAATTTCAAATAGAATATTATGGGGCTTTGCCCTTTTAAAGTGCCCATAGATTTAGTTATATGAGCTAAATCTGTGGTTTCACACAATATATCCAGACCGTTCTTCTTTACAGTACATATACAGGGTGCAATATCATTCTGTTCGGGACACACCTGTTGCTGCGGTGGGCTTTGTGCGTCGATTTGTTGTATTCCAAGTGAAAGCGCCCAAAACGCTATCGTTACGCCATAGACGACGAAACTGACGTTGCTAACGCCGAAAAGTTTGCTTGTTGTCGCCACCGCCATTTTGCACTGTCACTATTTAGCTCTTTACTACAATGTACGCGATCTCGTACGCACCCGTACTGTTAATCTGATGCTCGTTCTAAATCCGTCGCGTCGTTGAATCTGCCTGCCAGTAATTCTATTCACTTCTATTGTATGCCTACAAGTTGAAGCGGAGCAGATATGATTAGCCAACGATCATATGAATAAAGCTCAATCAGTGGCAAAATGAATGTGAATCGTGCAGACCACAGCGTACATACACAGAATCGCATATATAATAATAAACGCATGCAATTGCCTCTAGAAATGCCACACAGTAAAAGTTTACCTATTTCTCAATAGGACTAGTTGCGAAACGTCAAATTTGTCAATGCAAATTCAACAGGCGATCGGAAACGACTTAAAAACTAAGAAAATTCTCAAATAAATATCAGGTATAATATAAATACACTAGCGGACCCGACAGACGTTGTCCCGCATGATATTTCAAGCTATTAGGATATTAAGCAAGACTTTTTTTTTAATTGAGAAAAACTAGAATTAATATATAATTGGATTGAAGATTTGGTACACCAACATTAGCGACATCCAGTTAAAAAACATTTCCAAAACAAATTTCCTCAAAACAATTGTATATACCATTAGGCGGTTTCTATACAGTAACAATGGCGCCATCTATTTTTGGTTACATCAAATAAATTTATATTTTAAAATTAATTAAATGCTCTATTTAAATTGGACCAGTCAAAAAATTACATTCAAACTGGTCCAGCCGATTAGGAGGAGTACAGTATCGTACACACGTACGGAAGAATTTTGTATAAATATAAAGATAATACGCCCATCAAAATAGGTCTAAGAGGTCTACATACATTTTGCCTATACATACATATGCATTACACACAACTTCGATCTTTGCATCGACACTTATTGAAAGCAAGAAGGAGGTTAAGTGAAATCGTGGTTTAAGTCTTGCTTTATGTTTATAGAACAAATATTTAAGTAGAACTGTAGTGAATAATTTTTATATGATATGTATTGCGAATTTCTGAATCTTTCACAATATATGTCAATCGGACTTTTATACATTTTTATTCCCGTTTTATCCGTTACCATATATGCATGTAAATTATATTATCTAGAGTTCAGATTACTCATAAGTAGGAACATACCATGATTCCATGGAATAGTCCTTTAAGTTATACGGTCAGAAATTAGTTTGCAATTAAAACGTTAAATTAGTTAACTGTCTTAATTCTTAATTCCTGTGTTACTTTGTAGTTACAGTTTTCTGATTAAGCGGCTACATTGTAGTTTTTGATGTCTAGATTTTTATACAGAAAAAATATTTGTCAATTAAAATCACAGCTAATAAGAAGAATTTAGCTTTATTATAATGTTAAGGGTTTGGCATTATATTTTAAAAGTGATTTCGGGCAAGTGAGCTGGCTCTAATAAATCCCAGCCGAAATGCGACCACTTTTTGTAGGCGTATGTCAGCAATAAGCGTTATTCCGGAGTAAGTCTGTCCATTATGAAATGCCCACCAAACTTAGTATAAACCAAATAACAACTGTCAAAAAGTCCAACATCGAAAATAGTATTGTCTCATTGAAAACCACACATCTAAAGGAAATACCCGTTACTAAGAACGTGTAATTGAGCTTTTAACTACTGGGTGAATGTATTTACATATATGCTTGTACATATTATATACGCATATATAAATAAGTACGTTCTCAATTTGGAACTATAAGTTCTGTAATTTTGCACGAATTAACCTAAATTAAATAAAATAAACTCACATAACCGATGTCAACATGATATACGGTTGAATGAAGCACGAATAATCCCTTATAGTATTTACGATATACCGGCTATTCGCTAAGTGAACAGTTAGTAACAATAGATATGAACTAGACCAATTTCTAATACTGTGCACACATACACACCCACAGAAAAGGATAGGACCCCTGCACGTAATCAATTGGGAATAAATTACTCTTCAACACATACCTTAAGGATACAATTGGATATCAACAACAGATATCTTTAGAACACAAGTGGCTGTGAAATTTTTGAACTACTAGAACTTGAAAAAAAAAAAATTGAAAACCATTAATTTTTCGTTCACAAAAAAGTGATAAATTTCATCACATTTTCTTTTCCGAATATTGAAAATTCCTAAGTCCTAAAAAATAACTATTCTATCATAGATATGGTGCAGTTATTAACTTGATTTGACTCTTTAACTTCTGTAGAGAGCAAACGGGTTTTAAAACTTTTTACAATACATATACACATATACATAAATACACACAAAAACACATTTCAAAATCAAAAGAAATTCTTCGTCAATGTTTGAAAAAATCGATCTAATGTTATATTAGAAATTATTTACACATCGGACGTTTTGTTTACAAGTTTCACAGAAAAAGCGCTCGTTGGTGTTGTTGTCGCATGGTAACAAAATGATCGGAGACTGTTACTAAGTTGAAGACAGAAAGAAATTTATAGAATTTAAAGGAATACTGTTTATGATGTTATTAAAAAAGGATACGAAATATTTCAAGGACAATTAAAGATAACTGGGCGGAAACCTGTGATAACTCAAAGAGAATGCAGAAGATTAGTATGAACTGTCATACAAAATTCCACAATTAGTCCTGTTAATATTGCAGCACCATTGAATTAGCATTCCGCATGAACAGTGAATGATGCTACACTGCTCACGACATTAAAAAAAGTTAACATACCTGACGTTTTGCTCCATTTCATAAAGGATCGTTACTAACAAATCTTTTAAGTGAAGCAAATCAAGTTGACCTGCGCAATTTATATATTTAACTTTATTTATATTATATAATACAAAATTTGACCCACATATTCGTATAAAATCCATTGAAAGTTGGAAACCATAATATTAGGTTAGAACCACCGAGGTCCTCGTGTTCGATATATGGGGCCTTAAAAACCTATGGTCCGATTTCGGCGATTTTTAGAATGGGGCTGCCACACTATTAACATAGTATTTGTACAAAGTTCTGCATCGATATCTTCACTAGTGCTTACTATATATATTGTAAAGTAAACGATTCAGATTGTCTTCAAAGTTCTGGTATATAGGAAGTAGGCGTGGTTGTGAACCGATTTGGCCTATTTTCACAACATATCATTGAGATGCAAGGAAACTATTACAAACCAAGTTTCATTGAAATCGGTCGAGTAGTTCCTGAGATATGGTTTTCGACCCATAAGTGGGCGACGCCACGCCCATTTTCCATTTTGTAAAAAAATCTGAGTGCAGCTTTCATCTGCCATTTCTTATGTGAAATTTAGTGTTTCTGACGTTTTTCGTTAGTGAGTTAACCCACTTTTAGAAATTTTCAACCTAACTTTTGCATGGGAGGTGGGCGTGGTTATGATCTGATTTCTTTCGTTTTTGGACTGTATTAGGAGTGGCTAAAAAAAACGACTACAGAAAGTTTGGTTTATATAGCTCTATTGGTTTGCGAGATATGTACAAAAATCTTAGTAGGGGGCGGGGCCACGCCCACTTCCCCAAAAAAATTACATCCAAATATGCCCCTTTATAGTGCGATCCTTTATACCAAATTTTATTTCCTTAGCTTTATTTATGGCTTAGTTATGGCACTTTATGTGTTTTCGGTTTTCGCCATTTTGTGGGCGTGGCAGTGGTCCGATTTAACTCATCGAAAGCAACCTTCCTATGGTGCCAAGAAATAAGTGTGCCAAGTTTCATTAAGATATCTTAATTTTTAACCAAATTACAGCTTGCACAGACGGACGGACGGACGGACAGACAGACATTCGGATTTGAACTCCACTCTTCACCCTGATCCATTTGGTATACATAACCCTATATCTAACTCGTTTAGTTTTGGGTGTTACAAACAACCGTTATGTGAACAAAACTATAATACTCTCTTTAGCAACATTTGTTGCGAGAGTATAAAAATTGGCTTGTATATATTTAGGATATTTTCAGGAAAAAATAGCCATGGGCACTAAAGTCCTCATTCGATATCTGGGGCCTTGAAACGTTAGAGACTGATTTCAGTGTTACAAACAACCGCTAGGTGGACACAACTATTATATTATGTGCAACTTGTTGCTAGAGTATACAAATAATGCAAAGGAAATAAATAATCGTGATTCGGCGAAACCGTGAATGGATACAATTATATTTGGTAGCATATTAACATACCGTATTAGGCATAGATTCACTTGATTGATATACTCTTAAAGGCACAATTATTATCGAAATAAATCATCATAATTATATTTCGACATTATCTATTTAGATATATGCAGTATAAACTCAATCCATTAGAAAAATGCAATGTATTCTAAGGTAAAAGAAATAAGATGGGAGAAAACCTATTAATATTTGATGAAAAATGTGCCCTTTGCATTTCAATGAGATATCTTGGTTATTTATGGATATTACCGTCATAGGCACTGAGGTCCTCATGTTCGGTACCTGGTTCGGTACCTGCAATGTTATAGTCCGATTACTGTTAATGCTATATACGTATATAGCTTATAAAATTTTGTTCCGATATCTCCATTTGCATTATCTAAGGTGAAAGAATAAGTTCGATTATAAAATTGTTGTATGGGAAGTGGGCGTAGTTGTAATACGATTTGGCCAATTTTCAAGCTGTACCATCAGGATGCCAAAACATTGTTACAAACTGAATTTTGTTGAAATTGGTCGAGTAGTTTCGGAGATATGGTTTTTGGCCCATAAGACGCCCATTTAAAAATTTGTATACTAATTTGAGTGTATCCCTTCTGTGCCATCTTTACCATGAAATCTAACATTTCTGGTGTTTTTCCTTACTGAATTAAGGCTGTTTTATTAGTTTTCAATATAACCTTTCTATGGGAGGTAGGCGTGGTTAAGATCCGATTTCGCCCATTTTTGGAATGTATAAGGCAGTACCTAAAAGAAACGATTCCAGAAAGTTTGGTTGATATAGCTCAAGCAGTTTACGAGATATGTACAAAAAACTTAGTAGGAGGCGGGGCCACGCCCACTTATCCAAAAAAAGTACATCCAAATATGCCCCTTCATAGTGCGATCCTTTGTACCAAATTTTGTTTTCATAACTTTATTTATGGCTTAGTTATGGCACTTTATGTGTTTTCGGTTTTCGCCATTTTGTGGGCGTGGCAGTGGTCCGATTTAACTCATTTTCGAAAGCAACCTTCCTTTGGTGCCAAGGAACGCGTGTTCCAAATTTCATCAAGATATCTCAATTTTTACTCAAGTTACAGCTTGCACAGACGGACGGACAGACAGACATTCGGATTTGAACTCCACTCGTCACCCTGATCACTTTGGTATATATGACTCTATATCTAACTCGTTTAGTTTTAGGTGTTACAAACAACCGTTATGTGAACAAAACTATATTACTCTCTTTGCACCATGTTGCGAGAGTATAAAAAATAACAGGATAATCCATTTCAAGTTGTGTGTAAATACTTTTGACTACTGCGAGTATTCAGTTCATTTGCTTATATCTCCGCCATATTTCTAGCTATTCTTGCCAAACTGACTTCATTCTCTCAGGAATAGATCAAGGGTTATAACAACATAGCATTTTGTTACCCTGCGACAACAACTACAACAAGCAAAAGCTTTTTCTGTGAATCTTGTAAACAAACGTCCGATGTGTAAACAATTTTGACTACCTCTGTATGTATATATGTTTGCATGTCAATAGATTAAATATTAGAATTCATGCAAAAGTAAGATACTTATAACCATTATTATCACTCACCTAAATTAGTAATCGTCATCCCATGCAAAATTACCGATATTATCATGTCTTCGGTCACAGTTTTATTAAAGGCAAAGTCATTTACATGCATGCATACGCATTTAATCCACAGCAATTCGAAGCGCTGACTCATAAATATCGGATTTATTTGTTTATCTATATATATAAAGACACGACCACGTCTCTTACTCCAGTTATTGGCCTATAAACTCATCGGACGCCAGTTCATATTATATTCATATTTGTAAGTGTGTACGCGCCAAATCGAAGCCAGAGTGAAGGAATGTAGGTTGGAATAGAGTTGATTTCACTGCAACCACAAGTGTCAAGTGGTCAAAATAAATTTGATTGTAATCAACTTAGTCCTTTAACATAAATGTATATATTTGGGTTATAAATGATTTATGAATTTATACTGTATATTCGTTGATGGGTTCATTTCCAATATTCTTTCTAATGCACGAATCCATGTATGTATGTGTGTAACTTACACGCAAATACCTACAAACATGGGTACTACGTGCATGCCCCATAATGTTTGGTTGTGCATGTATAACAGTGACTTAAGAAAATCAATATTCTGACAACACAGACTGAAATTAGGCGCATCACACATTCACACACATATGTATAGCCACCCCAAAGAATAGGCCTGTGAAAGTCACCCACTTATTGTTCTACCCCCAAATACCCATTCATTCACACACACGGTTAATAAGTTTGTACGACATTCACTTTGTAAAAAGGGAAATTAATTGTTGCTTCCTCGTTGCGTCTGGTATATCTACAGGCAGTTTATTCTTTTCTTCTTTCGTTATAAGCTATTCCAAAAGTTTTTAGTTCGTAGAGCAAAAACATACACATATGCAGATATATCTACATTGTTTAAACTACTCATATGATAATATTCAACCGAAATTTTCTACTTCTACTTTATTTGCTACGCCGTTCATTTTAACTATTTAAAAGTATTGGAAATGGGTTTTATATAAGTTAATTTTCATTACGTCTGCCACAACGTCCCAATAAAATTCACTGCGATTTGCTGCGCTCGCTCAACGCTTATCGAACAGACAGGAAATCCCGCGCGCGCGTTTTCACTGTGACATCGACAACCAGAGACTGAAAGAAATATCAGTGAGAGTACATTTTTACAACGCATTCGGAAACCCATCGAATGGGGTTCGTTCGGCTAAGCACAGAGTTTTTCACCATTCTCTCTCCATTTCACCATAAAAGTTCGTTTAAAGTCAGTAATGTTGTAGATATATTGAGAGATAAATAAATTAAAATTTTTTAAGAAAATTTTTTTTTATAATTTTAGGAACTAAATTAATTATTAAAAAATAATTTAAGTTAGTATATATGCTGTATGATGTCTTTAGAAGCCATTAAAGCAAAGTAATTGTACTTTCATCTATAAGAAAAAAATAATAATTTTCATCAAAAATATAATGCACAAATGAAGTTAGATATCAACTAAGCACAGTTAATATTAAGTATATTCTAACGTAATATTTGTATGTACTACAACAAAACATAAATCAACAATTTTCAATTCGATATGCAAATGAACGGATGCTGAATGATAAGTTCCTCATATTATAGTTTTTAATGCTTTTTAACAATATGAAGAAATGGATAGCTTAAAAAAATAAAAACAAATTACAAATAAGAATGCACAAACAAATTAAACTTAAACTATACAAAGGCTGTTCAACCTCAATGTGCAATGAAATGAAAATTTTGTTAATTTTTTTAAAGAATATAATTTTTAAAAGTTTTAACACATAATGGACTCAAATACTGATAAAAAAATGTTTAATTTGAAAATTTTATACTGTTTGAAATTTTTTGGATTTAATATTTTTAAAGAATCTAGCTGTCGCCGCTTGTACTGCTCCAAAGGTTTTTGGTATTTGCAAGCTACGTGTTATCCACTGTGGCAACTTCGCTCGCACACCAGAATTGCAATAACGTTCGTCCACAAGCAAAACACAAGCGTAATCGTTGATATGCCGCACAGACCTCCCAATACATTGATTTACCGCTTTCAGGCAAAGATTTTCATAGTATTCATTGCCAGCACCAGTGCTTAGTGTCACATCTAAATACCGCATACGCTCTTGTAACTCAACAGATTGTCGATTTGGATAAGGCATGCCAACGACAATAACACACCTACCCAGATCATCCGCAAAGTTAAGTCCCTCACTTAACTTACCACCGACAACACTGAAAAGCAGCGCTCCACCACCGCCTTGCGTTTTTATAGCCGCACTGTAGTCGTTTAAAAGCTTCTGGACCGACGAACCTGCCGTCGCAGCTGCACGCGTCTCCGCGAAAACACGTTTCTTTGTCGCTAGTCTCTCCAATATGCCGAATTTTTGCAAATGATTATATACGAGGTCTAGATATTCGTACGATGGAAAAAAGCAGACAATTCCTGCCGGTATCACACTGCAAACATTTTGAATAATCATCCCGAATTCGGTAAGCTGCAATTATTAAAAATTCATCACATTACGTATCTATTAAAATTAAACAATGAAAAAACTAATTATTAGTTTTAATTATAAAAATATATATGTGTAATAAACCGTATGAGAAATTCCTAACTAATCGTATTGGACTTGCTAATTCAGTAATCAAAACATGATCGCATTTCACCCATCTTATTAGAAAATTTTTACCAAATGCTCCGATAACTCATGGCTTAAATCAAAAACCCCCTGCAAGAGGACGGTCCTAGTAAACAAAGAAGAATTAAAAAAGGGTTCCACAATGTGGTGTCCTATCCCCTCTATTATTCAACTTTCATAGAAACCATCCCTATATTCACCTTTTGGAAACCGACCCTCCACCCAGAGCCATCAAGGGTACCTTCCTGAAATATGTCGACGACATACAGGACTACACCGACCGGACTTCGGATGCGGCAGACTGAACGCCATTCACAGAGGAGCCATTAATACCTTCATCGACTCCCTCCCCGGAATGGCGTACTTGGGGATAGAACACCACCCATCACAGCCACAGAGCTCGAGTTGACTCGCGAAACTTGAGAGTAGGTTAAACTCCTACTTATCTAGACTATACTCTGACAACCGCTCATTTCCTGGAAATTAATTTATGCTTACCGGTTTAGGCAGGTTTGGGTAACCGTTACAACAACAACAACCAAATACACAGAACACTAGAAACTATTAATTGTGTTCTTACCATATCCGTTGTACTGCGCTCAGTATAGTTAAAACAAAGTCGACGACCAGTTGGCCCTTGTGCAACTACTAGAGGTAATACTGCATCGGGTGGTACAACGTGGTCGTAAAAATATTCCCGCACACGATTGGGACATGAACGAAATAATTGCTCAGTCAATTCTCTGGTCGGTTGCATGGTACCTCCAGCCACAATTATCTAATAAACATTGTAATATTTTAAATACACGAAAATAGGCTAGTTGAAAACTACTTACAGAACGAGCATCTCGGATAACGTCTGCGAAGTGGGCTCCAGGATTCAATAAAATATACTTAAACGTGCTATTTGTTGAATCACTTGTTGCATCACTCGTTACAACAACCCGTCCATCTTCAGCCTTTTCAGTTAACGATTCAATAAAAGTGAGGAGTGCGCGGAATGGTGCAATGATTGGTGTTACACTATTGACATTTGTGTGATTATTTATGTTATTTACATCAGCTATTTTCTCAACAACAGTTTTATTCTTTAGTTTATTTTTGTGCGAAGTTTCAATTTGTTTAAGAAGTTGTTTTGTAGCTGATCCTTCCATTTGCTCATCTACCGTTGTTTTTGAGAAATCTGTTTTTTCAGAAAAGCCTTGCAATTTTTGAGCCAGTCGGGATTTTTCACAAAACTGTAGCAAAGTAAATAAGTCGATATTGTAGAATTCACCCTCTGCGGTAAGTTCATATGTGCGAAGAACTCTGCAAATTGGTGACACTTTCCTTTCGGCTGCAGGTGTGTCCGTTTGTAGTGTTTTTACAAGTCGTTTTACAATGAATATTAATTGGTTGATATTAAGTAAGCTGGCTGAACTGAAGCGTTTTAAGAATTGCTTTTTATACAGTGTAAGTTGTTGTTGTACCAATAATAGTTGTTGCAAGGTCAACTCGCAGCTATACAAATGAGCAATTGTATCTAGCAAATTGTGCGCCTCGTCCACAATGACAATGGCACCTCGCAAATCGATGCCCGCCTGAAGGCGCGTCTGCCGATGTAAAAGCATTTGATATGTGAGCATTACAAGTTGTGCTGACTTCGCAGCTTCCCTTGCGGCATAATAGGGACACGAGTTAATGGATTCACCTTCACCAACCAACTCCTCAATATCCATCACATTAAACAAGGCAGTTTCACTTAAATTCTGCACCAAATTCACTTTGCGGAATTCACAACATTTGGTCTTTACATTCTCTTTCCCATCTTTATTTTTTGGAGCCATATCTAGGCACTTTTCGTTTATTAGACTTACGTTGGCCAATCTTTTCACTTGCGGATTTATACATAACTGTAGCCGGGACGCTAAGGAGACACATCGTATTCGTCGGCCGTACGGCGTGCGTTTCACTTCTCTTACGACTTGTGCTAGCTGTGAATGAGTGCGACTGCAAAAAAATATCTGAAAAACAATTATAATTATTATATAGTGTTGGAGGAAAAAAATTGTTTACAAAAGTATTCTATATTTGTTTCATTTGACTATTTTTATTATTTAGAACTTGGTACTTCGTGCTTGCAGTATGTAATTATTAAAAGATAAATCTCTATTCAAAAAGTTAACATGTAATGCAAGTGATACTTCATATCTCATGTTCTTGGTTTATAGTTAATCTCATATAAATTGGGTATTTCACGAATTCATGCCGAAGTTTACTAATACAAATATAAACAATACCTGAATGGGACGATATTTATCTTCCTCTTCAACCTCGTCACCTTGGTTTTGCATATCGGAATTATCAGTGTGTTCATTCCAATCTACGGGGTCTGTCACCTCGTTTTGTTGGTTTGCTTCCGTTTTGCTTACTAATACTTTGGAATGTTTATTGCGACATTCTTTATGAAATTCTATTTGGTGCTTTTGCATTTCTTTTAAGTGCTCATCATGTAACTGCAATAATTTTTGAAAACGCCGATGGGTCGCAAGTTGTTTCTTTTTTTCCGTAGCTTCATAACTAGCTGTTATCCAATCTTGAACAACATCAACACTACTGCCAATACGTTTAACTTCTTGGTCCAGACTAGAAATTCGTTCAGTTAATTCTATTCGTTCCAAACTCTTAAAAATTGGAAATCTATTAATAAGTAACAAAATATTTTACGAAATATATTACCTCGCGATCTTCAATCCATTTCAGAACAGAACAAGTTAAAGTCAATGACTTTCCTGTTCCCGTTGGACTCTCAAATATCCCAATCGACTTCTGGGTCAATGTATTGTATACTGCTTCCATTAGCTCTTTCTGAATTTTATACGGCGTAAATGGAAATTCATATTCATTGGGAGCTTCTAAACTTTTTTTAGGCGAGAACATTAGATTTGATTTGTATGTATTTAAAATGATCAATACCACAGATTTTGGTTTAAAAATTTAATTAAATATAACAATGATCACCCGCCAATCTTTACTTCTTTCATTGTTTTTGTATTTTTATTTGTATCTACAAAATTTCCGTTGACAGCCAAACTATATCAAAACAAACAGAGCGAGTTAAATCCTAACAGCGTCTATACACGTCGCAAAATTTTGCACAATATAAATAGTTTCACATACGTGGAATCAAAGTGTATTCAACAAAGTGAACTAAGTATATGACATTTAATAACTGCCATCGATTAGTCACTTCTCTGCTCGCTATATTTGGGCGCTGCTCGCCTGTCAAAAATTTTAGATGTGAAAGCAACAACAAAGTTATCTAGTTGAATTCGTGCAGGAGAGTATGCGAATACCTCATTAAAAATTCTATCGCCATTTGCTGAGTGCTATCAAGTTTTGTTTTACACATTTTAGAACCATTTTACTATTGTGAACGGCTCAAAGGACAAATTACTGTCAAAATAATAAAAATTGTTATACACAAAGTGTATTCAACAAAGTGAACTAAGTGTATGACATTTCATTTTTTTTACCCAAATTTGGCATGTTTGTTGCCATTGATTTAACCCTTACATTTATTCAAAAATTCAAATTTTGAAATTCAAAAGTAAACAAATTTCCAACCAAAAAAAATATTTTTTAAATGAATAAAAGAAAATGCCGAATACTTTCTGATTATGCAAAACAACTCATGGAAGCAATTTGCTAATATTTTGTGCTCCAACTGACAAATTGCAAACAATTTTATCAATATATATTTTATTTTTCAAGATAAAAAAGACGGGTTAATGTAAACAAATACATGAATTGTTTACTATTTTATTGTCAAAAACGGGTATGTCAAATACTTAGTTCACTTTGTTGAATACACTTTGGTTATACACAAATGAAATGGCAGGCGAAGATAAATCGTAAGTATTTTTGTATTGAATTTATTGAATAAAAACTTTAATAAAAATTAAATTTGTTGCAGAAAACATAGTTCAGTGCGACCAAGTATAGGCAATTCGATTTCAGTGCCAATCGATGACAGCTAATATTTCTTTACCCTTATTTGACATCTACATATGTTGTTATTGATGTAACCTTTGCATTTATTAAAAAATTCAAATTTTGAAATTCAAAAGTAAAAAAATTCAAATGAAAAAAATACTTTTTAAATAAAAAAAGAAAATGCCGAATATTTTCTGCTTATGGAAAACAACTCGAAGCAGCAAAGCAAAAGCAACTTACCATATTTTTGTGCTCCAACTGACAAATTGAAAATAATAATATGTATATCTAAATTTATATATATATATGTATGCAAGTGGCTTCATAGATAAAAAAAAAACGATTTAATGTATACAAATACATGAATTGTTTATAATTAAAATAAGGGTGAATCAAATACTTAATTCACTTTGTTTAATACACTTTGCATGGAATAAGATATGTAATACGAATCATAGCTGTATTCGATTGGTCACTTCTCTGCTCGCTATCTTTAGGCGCTGCTCGCTTGACAAAAATTTTACATGTGAAAGCAACAACAAAGTTAACCAGTTGAATTCGTGCAAGAGGGTATGCGGATGCCTCATTAAAACATGCGAAAGCATTGGAGGTCATCTCATAAGAATATGTGTATTCAACTCAGCTGTCAAACGTTCGCATTGGCATATGCGAGGTATGGATCTTCAGTTTAAGAGGACATTTTAGCGCATGGAATTATTGTATTGTGCGTTTTATTGGCTTCTCTCTAACGCTTAGCCACTCGATGACAGCTAACCTTACAAGTCATGCTGCTGAAGACCTTTGAATAAATAAATTAATTTTAATTTTTATTTAATTACTTGTATGTGTATTTGTGTATACTTAGATATCTATTTGCTAGCATTCCAAAGTGAGTCCATACATTTATAAAGAAGCAGTGCCCAAACTCAAGCAAGCAAAATTCCCTTTGGGAAGCCCAAAAGTCCATGAAGCCATCAGTCGACTCCAATATGCCTATTCGACACATGGGTGGGAATTAGGAGCGAAGTGGTCCAAGGGGTAATTGTGTTATAAATCACATAGAAAGGTATTTCAATCTAATTGCCCGAAGAACAACTATAAGTTGTCAATCTTACCTAACACAGCAAACGAGTCGCCCGAGTCCTTTAAGACTTCACTGTCTGAAATTATTAGCATCATAAAAGAACTTAATCCAACATAGTTAATTGAATTACCAAATATTGCTGTACAGGTGCTCTCTTTGGATACTATCCAATTTCCTGGAAAAATCCGAAGATTATCCTGATAGATAAACCTAATAATAATTGGAAAATAATTATATGTACATATATATAAACCGCAACTAACTTTCATTTGAGCTAAAAATGCCACTTGGAACCGAATTTCGTCTGACGAACAGATGAAGATTGAGATTATGAACAAAGATGTTTTAAATTTTATGTAAATACTCCTGAAGTAATGTGGCATCGAAAAAGCATACAAAACTTTTTAGACACCTCGAGGAATACAAAAAACATAAGCGTACTGGATTAAAATCTTCGATAAATGAACGTTCCAAATGGCATATTCGTAAGTTGGCAACTCAGGACATGAGGAGTTGCTCCAAATTAAAGCGGAATTTCGTCTATAAGTGCCCAGACAACGAGTACAACAAATTTTGAAAGGAGACTTAAATCTTAAATATGAATCCAAAGGGTCCAAATCGCGCTTATAAGATCGCTATAAAAACGCATGCATCCTTTTTCGAAAAATGCAAATTCTAAGAAGTAGAGCTTCAAAATTTTATATTTTGTGTTGTGTAAACATATGTGGTCCATCTAAATGACCATAAGCATTGGAGGTATCCACTGCACCCTCGACATACTTACTATAAGCACAAACATGACGGTGGATCTCTAATGATGTGGGCTGCTCTTAGCGCCAAAGCGAAGTCTCCCATTTGCCTCGTCCCGAGTCGTATGAAAGAAAATTATATATGGAATTGCTGGACAGTGAGGCGAGGCATATCATGGATACAACTGGGTGTTCCAGCAGGATAACGCACTTATCCACGTCGCAGGGTATACTAAAGCCATTTTTGAGTCGCGTAATAATCCCTAACTTCGGTGTGCGTCATTACGTCTAGATCTGAATTCAATAGTGGATTTATGGAACATACTTTCCGCAACATTTTTGAGGAGGAATGGGCGAAGATAAACGTTTCAGGACCGTAAAAGTTGGCCAATTCTATGACAAATTGGCTAAAACTTTTGAAAAACACGGACAGGAGCATTTTGCACAAATAGCTATTTTCTATGGTACAAAATGAAGTTTTATTAATTTGATTACTTTTTATTTTAGTATGGTATATGTTTTTCAACTCAAACATGAATAAAATAAGCAAAGGTTGAATAAAAATCGAGAAAAATAACAGTGTACAATCACTTGGTTTAGCTTGTCTAGTTTTTTAATAGATTTTAGATTTTAGAACTCATTGTTAGGCTAACTGATTTTTTTACGAGTTGAGTTGTTGTTGATAGCATAGTTGAATTTTAAAACTTCAACTGAAGTGGACTCATGTTGAAAATTTGATTTTTAAATCATATCTTATCCTAGCAAACCATATTTAATTATATACAACAATTTTGATAATAAAATTTTGTAGAGTCATTGAAATATGTACATATTTAACATACTTTCGTTTGATTATGTTTATTTATATTTTTCCCCTCATTGAGCATTAAGACTTACACTGTATTTCATATACTTACGTAGTTTCCTTAAATAAATTGCAAGATTAAATGTTTACTCTCCTTTTTCATTATATAATGAAATTAATAAGGCTTAAACTATTAACATATCTAATCATAATTGTAGTAGAAAATAATATCTATAATTTAATTATAATTATCTCATATTTCTGGCATGTCCCATTTGAATTGGTTTTAACGCAGAGAATGTTGTGTTCTCAAGTAGGTCCATAAATCACGGGCTGTCCGTATGCTCACCATAAATTGACAAAGCTTCGTCTCGATTAAACACAATATGATGAATTTAGCCCGTTTGTCTTTGAGCAGGGACTGAGGATGTAAATACGTACTTGGTTACATTTATTTCGCACAAAAACTGAAACTAATAATTACCTCCTCATTGTTTTCAGGCCCATTTTCCACAACCGTCCATAAATCTTCGGACTCCAAATAGGCTCTTAATGTCATAGACCAAGCTTTATAATTGTCAAGTCCCTTGAGCTTTTCAATTTGTAGCTGTAAAGTCATTTTATTTATTTTTTACTTTTTAACGAATTATTTGTCGTAAATAAATATGCGAAGCGTGCACTATGTATGACTTCCGGAACGAAACTGAATGTGAACAACAGAAAACAACTGTAAAATAATGGTGAGCATGCGACTAAAAATTTTTGTTTGCCATTTATCATTGAAACCAAACAATAAAATGTGGCTAAAAATCGTTATTTTCGCTACTTGAGTCCAATAGCAATGACAACCTGGTCAAGAGGGTCACGATTTGATATAGAAGATAAAAATATGAAACAAAGGCAATGGCTGCAAGGCGACAAATATGAACAGAACTTGACAACGAAACAACAAATAATATACAAATACACACGTACATACTCGTATACATATGCAGCTAGAAATACACAAATGTGAAATAATGGAAGGAAGCAAGAACAGACCAGATTGATTATAGGAACCCTAGAAATTTAAAAATTCTACAGACATCTTGAAATGTATACTTGAAATAATAATTAAGTAAAAATAAGAGAAAAAATAAATATATATTGGACCATACAAAATATGAAACGAACGCTATGATCTATCAACGGCATGCTGGACGATTTAATTTACTACATTTTCGTCCTCAGCGACTGTCAAATTTTATATACTCTCTACTTCGGAAGGACATGACAGATTATATCTCTTGCTCAATTAAAAAAGAAAAGAAACGAAAACTAGTACTGGATCCTTGTGCACTAACAATAAACCAGATTCGAATTTATCAATTTTCCTTCATAGACAATGGAATGGCATCGAAAGAAAAAAATTGATATCCATTCAGACCCATACATACATACATATACTGCAAATGTTAAAATTTTCATTATGTGGCGTCTGTGTCTTGTGGCGTGTCGTAGAAATTATGGCAGAGAAAACATACGAGGGCGATACGTTAAGTTCTTAGTAGTGTCCGACCGATACCAAAATTTTGGCCGATGTCGATGCCGATTAATCGGCCATTTGGAAAAGAATCGGCCGATGCCGATTCTTTCTTCAACAACATTATTTAGTAAATTAGTATAGTATAAAAACAAAGACAAATAACATCACAAAATAGGTAAACAACTCAATTCATATATAAATATGAAGTTGTTTAGTGATTTAATTAATATTCAAAACTAAATAAATTATTATTATAAGATATATGTTGATAGAACAAATAAGTTATTCGCAATCAGCAATATAGCTTTTTTCTTTTAAGGGGGTATACCGGTGTGACATTTTCAAAAAATCGATTTTTTATTTTTTGCTTATTCGAAAGTTTATAATTTCAAAAATATCCTGTGAAAGGTAAGGTCGTATCTAGAATAGTTTTTGAATGGCAGCATTCTAAAGAGCAATCGCTCTCGAAACGACTTTTCACAAAATTACTCAAATCATAACTCAACGAGATATTGACCGATCAACTTCAAATTTAAACTGAATGTTCTTGAATATATTTACTATACAATGACCTACGACCTTTTTTATTTGTTGAAAATTGTCAACTTGGCATTTAAAAAACGACCATTTTTTACCTAAAAATCGAAATTTTTTTCAGAACTACGCCATTTTGTTAATTTTTGATATCTTTCAATAATCGTAGGTCATTGTATAGGGAATATATTCAACTTTAATAACCTTTTTAAATTTTTGTGTTTCAGTTTCTCATTCGGCCGGAATCATGTCAGCAGTTGAGGAAATTTTTTTTTGGCACCTCCCAAGACAACCCATAACTCCTTTATTTTTCAAAATTTTTGTAAAATAAAAATCTTAAAATATAGTTGAAAGGACACCTTATTATGTCCAAAAAACTTCGAAACATTCGACCGAGTACTTTCTTTAAAAAAATTCACTAAAATCGCCAATTTTTCATGGGGACACCTGGGTTACCCTTAAGGACAAATATGAGCATTAAGGCCAATATTCGAAAATAGTAGGTCTAGTAAAAAGAGTCCGTTATTTTCAAAGATATGACTTTTGTCAATTATATCTCACATTGTGAAAGGCGGCAAATAGTGATAGTGACTCAATAGAAACTTCGGAAGCTTGGTTGGGAGGTTCTTTTCCATGCACCTTATTATAATCCAGGCCAGCACCATGTGATTCATTCGTGACCCTGTCTATGGCAAACTTTTAAAAATAAATTAACCTAGTTACGAATGCTTCTATAATAGTGACTTTATGACATTATCTTCAAAACCTCAATAACAAAATTGTACATATTTGACTTATCGAATTCTAGCAGTGCTAAATAAAACCTTTCATTAATGCAAAATTGTTGAATTTCTTTATACTAGACTTAAATTAACACCATTATGAATTGTTAGTTTAGTCAAATGTGAATCACTATGTTTTATATGGTAAACAGAAGAATTCAAATTTTATGCTCTAAAGAAATCAAAAAAGAAACTAAATGTATTTTAGTATAATCCGAAAGAAGTAGAAAGAATCGGCTAAGAATCGGCCAAATACGGCCGATGCCGATACCGATGCCGATGCTTAATTTTGTGGCCGATACTGGCCGATGCCGATACCAAGGCCGATTAATCGGTCGGTCTCTAGTTCTTAGCCTAAAAAAGAAATTTTTGGAAACATACTGATTTAATTTTCAATACAGCCCCATTTCAGTTCGGTGCTCCAACTTATTTATGTAAAATAAGTATTCTGGAAGTATGCAAAAAATGCCTTCTTGGCGGTGACGGTTGCTCCGACGTAGGTTAGATTTATATTTTTTATTTGTCAAAAGGGACTCTATTTTCTGAAATTCGGTAAAATCATTGCAATTATTCAGGATAGTAGGGTCTTCACCCTTATCCAGATAGTCAATGTGAATCCTAGAAAACGGTGTACACTATCATTCCGGCCGATAGGAAAGTCGGATCAAGTTAACAGTCTCGTTGGTCCTTGTTCTCCGGTTTTAAAAAATTTCGTGATGCGCTCCAAATACGATATCGTGAACATTTCTCATCCGACGTACGATCACCTTGAAATTCGTTAAATTTTTGATGGTTGCCATAGAAAGAGATGCCCTTATAAAGTATCCAATGTTGCACAATCGTGTTCGCCATTCTATTGAATTGAAAATTTGGAAGCAAACCTATTAATTGAATATGTAGAAACAATTAAAAATATAACTTGAACAATTACAATAAGTAAATAATGGCAGTTAAGTTCGAGTGTAATAGATCATTTTATAGGCTCAAAGGAGTAAAATATTTTTATACTCTCGCAACAAAGTTGCTAAGAGAGTATTATAGTTTTGTTCACATAACGGTTGTTTGTAACACCTAAAACTAAAAGAGAGATATAGAGTCATATATACCAAAGTGACCAGGGTGACGAGTAGATTTGAAATCTTGATGTCTGTCCGTCCGTTTGTGAAAGCGATAACTTGAGTAAAAATTGAGATATCCTAATGAAACTTGGTACATGTTCGAAAATGGGCAAAATCGGAAAAAAACCATTGCCACGCCCACAAAATGGCGAAAACCAAAAGCACATAAACTGTCATAACTAAGATATAAATAAAGTTATAAAAGTTAAATTTGGAACAAAGGATCACACTAGGAAAGGCCATATTTGAATGTATTTTTTTGGGGGAGTGGACGTGGCCCCGCTCCCAATAGGTTATTTGTATACATATATCTCACAAACCAATAAAGCTATATAAACCAAACTTTCTGCAGTCGGTTCCCTTAAGTTCGCCACCATACACCATGAAAATAGTTGAAATCGGATAATGACCACGCCCACCTCCCATACAAAGGTTAGGTTGCAAATTACTAAAAGTGCGTTAACTCCCTAATGAAAAACGACAGAACATCTAAATTTTACAGAAGAAATAGCAGAAAGAAGCTGTACTCAGATTTTTTTACAAAATGGAAAATGGGTGTGGCATCGGCCACTTATGGGTCAAACACCATATCTCAGGAACTACTCAACAGATTTCAATGAAATTCGGTATATACTATTTTCTTGACACCCTGATGACACGTGTGGAAAATGAATGAAATCGGTTCACAACAACGACAACTTCGCATATAACTCAAATGTTCGATTGCACCCGAACTTTATTGTTTCAACTTTATATTTAATATGTAAGGAAGGGCTATGTACCGGTGAACCCGAACATTTTATATGCTCGAAATTTATTTATTATTTTTATTAAGAGAGCACATAATTTGTACATTTGTACCACATATTTTTTTCCAATTCTCAAATTGCTCAGCTACAGAAAGAATTATTTCAACAGCTGAGATTTAAAATTTATAAAAACAAAAAGTTTAAAATTTCTGAATATTTCTTATTAAGAGAAGACAAAATAGTTTTTTGATGCTAAAGATTGAGCCAGATGGATCAAATGTGCTGGAATGAGAATTAAAATCATGACATATTCGGCGGAATGGTTCGTTTAGCTCAAATTTGTTCTAGAATATTTTAGAAGTAAATATTAATGAGACATTAAACTTAATATCAGACAAAAGGAATGAACTACAAATTAAACCATTTTGAAGTTTTACTAGGAATATTATACCTACCATTTATCTGCGACTGGTGAGTTTTTAACGACTAGTATACGGAGGAAGATTCAATCTTGAATCCCAATGTAAATGACGTAAAGGGAAAATTAAAAATTGTTTTTCAACGGACTAGGGTTCCATCCAACAGAACAATATTCCAATGTAGGCCTTACTAATGTTGTAAAAATAATTTTAGTAATATACGGATCACTATATTCTTTAGACCAACGTTTAACAAAGCTAAGAGCACCTTTAGCTTTTAAAACTATTGAATTTACATGAGAGTTAAAATTTAGTTTAGGATCCATAGTAACTCCTAAATCAACAAAGCTAAAAACTTGCTCTGGACTGAAATTATTTAATACATATGGAGAATGGTCAACAGATCTACGAGAAAAGCTCACCGTTTTACATTTTTTAAGATTCAGTGGCATACATTTTTGTGACACCAAGTAACTAAATTATTTAAATCCGATTGTAACTCAGTCCTTTCGTTATAAGAAGTATTTGATTTAAAAAGTTTTATAAGCATATAACAAAATTTCTGAAAACTTAATTACGGAAGGTATATCATTGATGAGCAACAAGAACAGAATCGGACCGAGATGACTACCTTGTGGAACGCCTGAAGGGACACTAATTGAATCTGATAAACTATTATTAAATAAAACTTGTTGTTTTTATACTCTCGCAACAAAAGTTGCTAAAGAGAGTATTATAGTTTTGTTCACATAACGGTTGTTTGTAACACCCAAAACTAAACGAGTTAGTTATAGGGTTATATATACCAAAGTGATCAGGGTGAAGAGGGGAGTTCAAATCCGAATGTCTGTCTGTCCGTCCGTCTGTGCAAGCTGTAACTTGAGTAAAAACTAAGATACCTTGATTCACCATAGGAAGGTTGCTTTCGAAAATGAGCAAAATCAGACCACTGCCACGCCCACAAAATGGCGAAAACCGAAAACACATAAAGTGCCATAACTAAGCCATAAATTAAGCTATGGAAATAAAATGTGGTATGAAGGATCGCACTATGAAGGGGCATATTTGGATGTAATTTTTTCGGGGAAGTGGGCGTGGCCCCGCCCCCAAATCGGTTATTTGTATATATCTCGCAAACCAATAAAGATATATAAACCAATATTTCTGCAGTCGGTTCTCTTACGTACGTCACCATACATCATGAAAATAGTTGAAATCGGATAATAACCACGCCCACCTCCCATACAAAGGTTAGGTTGAAAATTACTAAAAGTGGGTTATCTCACTAATGAAAAACGTCAGAAACACTAAATTTCACATAAGAAATAGCAGATGGAAGCTGCACTGAGATTTTTTTACAAAATTGAAAATGGCCGTGGCGTCGCCCACTTATGGGTCAAAAACCATATCTCAGGAACTACTCGACCGATTTCAATGAAACTTGCCAACTCGCTTCACAACCACGCTTACTTCCTATATACCAGAACTTTGAAGACGATCTGAATCGTTTACATTACAATATATAAAGTAAGCACTAGTGAAGATATCGGTGCAGAACTTTGCACAAATACTATGTTTATAGTGTGGCAGTCCCATTCTATAAATCGCCTAAATCGGACCATAGGTTTTTAAGGCCCCATATATCGAACACGAGGACCTCGGTGCTTCTAACCTAATATTATGGTTTCCAACTTTCAATGGATTTTATACAATATATATGACGAATATGTTGGTCAAATTGTGTATTATATACATAATATAAATAAAGTTAAATAAATAAATAGCGAGAGTATAAAGTGTTCGGTTACACCCGAACTTAGCCCTTCCTTACTTGTTTCTTTTATATTTATTTAATATCTGTAAGAACTTATGAACTTAATTTTGCAAAATTAAAATATTTATTTATAATATGTTGTGATTACTACATTTTTTATATCATGTTTTCCTTTTAAATTTAAGTTGTAAAGGTGAAAATATGCCTACAGGGGAACCGAGCACATAAAAAAAGTCGGTAACGCGCCTTATTGCATACGCCAGGGGTGGTGCGGAAAATGCAAAATATTTTAAATATAAATATTTGTAAATAATTCAAGTAAAAACTAGCAAATATATTTTTTTTTTAATTTTGTGTCAGTAGGTTAGGTAAGGTTATGTGGTTGTCAAAACGACGCACCTAGGCCTTTTGGAGGCCCATTGGGACACCACTGGGACTGTGATCCCTCACACTATAGAGTCATCTTTGAACCGCCCTGTGGTCTTAATAAAGTGAAAAAGTTCACATAACTTGATATGAGCAACTTCACCCATATCCTCGAGAAAACCGCGTACAATAGTTGCAATTCTTTTCATATACAGAGCCTTACATCCACATAGAAGGTGTGTAATCGATTCTTCATCTTCTTCTTCCTGGCTGCTTCTGCAGTAATCGTTACAAGGTAACCCCAGCCTGCTGGCGTGTCTACCAATCAGACAGTGTCCCGCTAACACCCCTACAAAGGTTCTTGTGTCATTCCGCTTAAATTTCAGTAAACGACAAGTGCGGCTCTTACTCCATTCAGGCCATGTTTGTCTACTTACGGAACAAGTCGTTGATTGTTTCCATTGTGATTCAGCCATATAAACAGCATGTTTATCTATTAGGTATCTGCACGTTGCCAGAGGTATATAAATTCCAATTGCATCTAACTGCAATGTTGTGCCCAATCTGGCTAATTCATCTGCTACACAGTTTCCAGGAATGTCGCTATTTCCCGGGATCCATTGCAGGTGTATCGTGAAATATGATGTCATTGCTATTAGTAAATCCAAACACTCTTTCATTATCTTCGATGATATTCTATGCGACTTTAGTGATTTTAAAGCCGCTTGACTATCCGAAAATATGAATGTGTGTGAAAAATGCTATGTGCTTAGTCGTTAGCACTCTTTTTGCAAAATGAGACGGCTTTCTTTAATTGCAGAGATCTCTGCTTGAAAAACACTGCAGTGATCCGGTAATCGGAAAGCGATTCTGGTATCCAGTTTCTCTGAACCGTCTGTATAGATACTTATCTCTAAATTTTTGTCCACTTTTCCCAATTCCCACTCCTCTCTAGAGGGGAAGGATATGTGTAGGTCCGAGTTTAGATTCATTTCTATAGGATTTCGAAAGTCCATACTATTCGGTAGAAATGGGAACTTGCCGAGTATACTGGAATGTCTCCTATTGCAGTTTTGCAGTAGCGACCATTCCCTCAGCCTTAGTGCCGATTTCGCCGCCAGTTGCTTGCAGAATAGATCTATAGGCAGTAAATACAGAATCGCATCTAATGCCTGGCTCGGCGTTGTTCTGAGAGCTCCACTGATACATATACATGCCGCTATTTGTAAACTTACCATACGCTTTACTGCGTACTTCTTGTCAATTATTGGCCACCAGACCAGTATCCCATATGTCATAATCGGTCTTACTACAGCTGTGTAGAGCCTATGTGATACGCGGGGAGTTAGTCCCCATTTTGGTCCAACCATTCTTTTGCAAGTGTATAGTGCCAAAGCTGCCTTCTTTACCCTGGCCTCCAAGTTTGGTTTCCATAACAGCTTCCTGTCTTAAATTAGTCCCAGGTAGCTTGTCTTTTAATTAATTGGTAGCGAGGTGCCGTTTAATGATGGCGGTGTGAACTCTGGAATCTTGAGTTTCCTTGTAAACATCACTAATTCAGTTTTGGTTGCATTTAGGCTTAATCCACATGATTTTGCCCAACGATTTATCTCATTTAGCCTTGTTTGCATAAGGTCCGAGAGTATATGTGGGAATTTTCCCCTAATTGATACCGCCACATCATCAGCGTAGGCCACCACATATACTCCCCCTTTCTCTAGATCTAACAACATACTATTCATTGTTAGGATCCATAGAAGTGGGGATAGCACGCCTCCTTGAGGTGTACCCCTTTGGACAGATCTGCACATCGTCGAAACCCCCAGCGTTGAAGTTATGAACCTGCCTAGAAGCATCTGTGTCAGTAAATTTTAAATAAATGTGGCCAAAAATAACTTACCACAGAGAAGTACTTGTATGAGAGCTGTATTTTATTCTCACCACTTTTAAAATATCTCATCTACATTAAATCATTTTTTTCATATAATATGGCACACATTGATGTTAAAATCTTCTATAAGTGAAATATAGCAAAAATAAATAATTTCGCTTTATATAAGACAGCTATATATATAATATTTGCTATTTTATGACTCAAGTTTTTGTACTCAATATATACAGCACTGTGTTTTTCCAAGGTGGCGGCTATGTTACCACCGAGAATTCCCCACGAATAAGGTTCCACTGTATGTACTGTGGTTAATAATCTTAAAGCGGAATCTTTTGCGTAAATATTGATTTACAGCGCCATCTCAGCGTCATTATTTTTGGTTTACACATAATATGTGACGTATTACAGCGCCATCTTGGCAAAACCCTTGTTATTATTTTTTATAGCCACCAATAACATATACCCAAGTTTTTTTCTAATGAAAATGTGTTTCAAGTTTAACCCTATAGTAAATGGGGTATACTAATCACGAATCTGTGCTTAGTATTTTTCCAGCAAAAGAGTAATGGAAGTTTTTATGCTAAACCAATTTGCCTGTCACATCGAGGATGGCCGATATACATATACGTATATATTTTTTTATTAAATAACGTAAGCAATTAATTGCATATCATTATTTTTTATTAGATAGTATAATTCGATCCTTGCAATGCTGTTTTATTAGATAGTATAATTCGATCCTTGCAATGCTGTCTGGTACTTTGTATTAGATATTAATTAAAACAGATTACAGTATCAAAAAGCCTAATAAGAATTTTTTATATATTCCTACTTTAGTAGATCCCCAATCCAAGGATCGCGCAATCGCATCAATCAATGGATTCATTGAGAGAATACTTCGGTGAGCGGATAATTTCATGTTTTGGGCCGATTGATTGGCCACCAAGATCGTGTGATATCACTCCAGTATACTTTTTCCCGTAAGGATATGTAAAGTCTAAACTCTATGCGGACAATCCCGCTTCGATACAGGCCGTGGAGCAAAACATTACGCGTGTTATTCGCCAGTTACCAGTCGAAATGCTCGAGCGAGTCATCGAAAATTGGACTCAACGAGATAATCTTTAAAAGAGAAATGCCAAAGAATGTTCTTTCGATTCAGAAGAAACATCCCCATTAAATTTGAATTGTCTGTGTTTTTTTTACAAAAGTAGGGAACCTCGAGATGGATCACTCGATGGTGTTAATTTGTGATCTTAAATAAATCAATACTCACATGAATACTTATAAATGTAGTTAATTGAGATATTTTTCATTATTTCCAAAATGTATGTATATTCTAAAATCAACTTCAGTATGACAATGACAGAAATCATTAAATTTATCATATTAGTACTGAGAAAGGTACGAACCACTTCATTTTCAGATGGTCGAATATCATTTGATTGTTCATATGCTAGTATCTTTTTCGCATGCACCGCTCGAGTCTATTTTTATTTTAGGCATCAGATCACAAAAAAAAACAAGCCAACAAGCTGAAAAACGTTATATTAAATCTCCTAAAGAGAAATAGCAATATTGTTCAATAAAATTAGTCAACTATATGCAGATAAATACGTAGTATGTATGTACATATCTTGTGTATGCTTGTATTAAAAGGTTAAATGTGGTTTCTCTGCGTGTCGAAGACTACAGCGCTCACAATGTCCAACAAGTTGTGGCGAATACAAGCACTCTGCGCACATCGCTTCATCCATACATCACTTCGTAATTGCAACCGGTTGGTCGGTGTCGATGATGGTGTTCAAAAATGCGCTTTGATGATCGGGTTACACAAACACGTGGGAGTAATTTTCCTGCAATTAGGATGCGATTACGATAATGCCAACGATGAGCTGTGAAAGGGTAATTGAAGAATGAGTTGCGCAGCATGAAGACGGCGGCGTTGTCACGTGTCGGTATACAAAAACAAATACGCACAAAGCTCGTTCCTACTTTGAGAATCAAACATAGTCAAAGAACCAAATCACCAGAATCAAAGCCAATGGGTTATTGTGAAGTGAGTTTCTTGTGCGATGTCTTGGGGTGGATTTGCCTACTGTTTTGCTGCGATGAGAAAAAGGAGTGAAGAAGGCGATTGATTCCGGGCGCACTTTCATTTTGGCAAAGTGAAAAACCTTCACATTTGAAGCTGATTGACTTCTTATCCTTGAATAGATTTGAATTGGGAGTTGCGCCCGCACACGACCTCGCTGCCTCTGTGTCAGCGTGTTAGCGTGTGTGTGAGCATGCAGCGGCTTTGCAGCATCGCTTTGGTGCCCAGCTGGGAATGAAGAAGGCGCAAAGGTAGCGAGCGGTGACTGACACAGTCAGAGCAATCAGCAGATAATCAAGATGTAGCAAAATGCGTGAAAGCTGAGTAGTCGGGCGTTTGCGGCATAAGCAGAGCACACAAGCATTCGATATGACAACTGAAAATGTAATTTAAAACCGAGGAAATACAACCAGCAGCTTAGAATGTTGAAACACTGAGTAATGCTGCGCATACGTTACTTCGGTTCAAATCTACAAATATCATGAATTTGAATGTATAAAAACATGGATAAAAGCGCTTCACACTCCTACGTGGAAAGCTACGTGTACAGTGTGGCTTGTGCGAGATGAAGGCGTGGCCGGTGGTAACTACAGTGTAGACCGTTGAGATCTTGTATTTCGCACGAATACTATAATTATCTTAATGAAGTAGCAGGTAGGCGTAGGCGTATGTAAATATACATACATACATATATATAACTATATACACCTGCGCCCAAATATTTCCGGAATAAAATCGATGAATGAAGCAAACGAGCAGATCTGCTTCACAGGCTTTGTATTTAAAATTTCACTGACATAAAGAGTACATACATATGTATGTATGTATGTATGTACGAATGTACACTATAGATTACTTCTCATTCATTCTATTTATGACGATTTTTGGTTGCTTGAAATTCGTGAAAGACTTGTATACGTGATCCAAAGTAATAAAAAACGCAAATATTCGTATCACGTAAATCTTCAAGGTTAGTGGAATGGTTATCTGACTAATCACAGCTGGCTGGGGTCATATATTTACATATGTATGTACACCAGCACTTTTAAGGAGCTAAATTGGTGAATGTATTCGGTTCTCATTATTTTGCCAGCTGCAGTTAAATTAAAGACTAAAACGTAATTGTCTATTGTGCTAAGGAATTGTGACATTTTTGTTTACAAATTCCGCAAAGTGGCCAGAAACGATTCTTCTCCATATGATTCAAGCAGCTCACGACTTCCGGTTTTAGACCAAGTATCCTCTGGGTAGCTAACAAACATCCGTTTGAAGGCGAGCCAAAGTGAGAAGGCCAACCAACTTCTGCGGTTGTGCGTAGGGTTTGGGACCCACCACATAAAAACGAAGTACCAATGAAAAATCGAAGAAAGCTTCGGATGAGACACCCTTTTGATGACGACCCCTGCAAACGTTTTAAGGATAACGATTTGAGGGCATGCACTTGGAATGTCCGGACCCTTAATTGGGAAGGTGCCTCTGCCCAGCTGGTTGATGTCCTCATACGACTAAAGGCTGATATCACCGCCATCCAAGAAGTGCGATGGACGGGACAAGGACAGAAGAAGGTGGGTCCTTGAGACTTAAGGTCATATAAAGGAGCGAAAATTTGGTGTTGGATTTGTGGTGGGAGAGAGACTCCGTCGCCGAGTTCTGGCATTCACCCCGGTGGATCAACGTCTAGCCACAATCCGCATAAAAGCGAGGTTCTTCAACATATCGCTTATTTGCGCTCACGCCCCGACGGCAGAGAAGGACGATGTGACCAAAGATACTTTCTATGAGCGCCTAGAACGCACCTACGAAGGTTTCAAAGCCGGAGCATACTCATGAAGAGACCAAGGTTGTAATCTGGTAACCGATGTCCAGGGCAAATTGGGATTATGGAGGGAACACTTCTCCGACCTGCTGAATGGCAGTGAAAGTACAACACCAGGAGATGGCGAACCCGATTCCCCAATCGATGACGATGGAACAGATGTTCCATTACCCGACCATGAAGAAATTAGAAAAGCCCGCCTGATGTTAAAGACTAAAGCCCACCGTCAACAAACTGAATGGACCTTCTCAGTGTGGCTTTAGACTTGGAAAATGCACAACTGACCAGATATTCACCATGCGCCAAATCTTGGAGAAGACCCGTGAAAAGAGGATCGACACACACCACTTTTTTGTCGGTAATACGGCTGTGTAAGTTGACGTTGAGCAACAACAAAAGCTCCGTCATGATTGGGAAGGACCTCTCCGAATCGTACGATACCAAACGAGGTTTCAGTCAAGGTGACTCACTATCGTATGACTTCTTTAACTTGATGTTGGAAAAAATTATATAGAGAAGGTACAATCTTCTATAAGAGTGTACAGCTGCTGGTGGATGCCGATGATATTGATATTATTAGCAACATCCGCGCCGTTTGTTCTGCTTTTTCCCGTATGGATAAGGAAGCGAAGCGAATGGGTCTGGAGGTGAATGAGGACAAGACGAAATATCTCCTGTCATCAAGCAAACAGTCGGCGCATTCGCGTCTTAGCTCCCACGTCTCTGTTGACAGTCATAACTTCGAAGTCGTAGATAATTTCGTATACCTGGGAACCAGTATCAACAACACCAACAATGTCAGCTTCGAAATCCAGTGCAGAATCACTCTTGCCAACAGGTGCTACTTTGGACTGAGTAGGCAATTGAATGGTAAAGTCCTCCCTCGACAAACTAAAGTCAAACTCTACAAGTCGCTTATCAGCATGACTCTACAAGTCAGACAGCGGCTACGCTTGCTAGGTCATGTTGTCCGAATGGACGAAAACTCTCCAGCTTTGAAGTGTTCGATGCAGTACCCGCCGGAGGAAGCCGAGGAAGGGGAAGGCCTCCACTCCGTTGGAGGGACCAGGTGGAGAGCAACCTGGTTACACTTGGGATCTCCAACTGGCGCCGAACTGCGAGGGAAGGAGAGAAGTCGCGCGTTATCATCGATTCGGCTATAACCGGCTAAACGGTTCAACTCCAATCACATACATATATTATATTATTTAATAAGACAAATTTTTTTTTTTAATTTTGAAAATGTGAATCCCACCTGACCCCTTAATAGAGCAAAACTTTCAGACAATTTTCATAGTTGGATGTCAGGTAGGATTTCTAGCTGTAAACTGGTATGCTCCAACTAGTTTGATGTTTCACTGCAGCGTTTGTACATTCATATGTACATATGTTTGTCTGTGTGGCACTTAATTAGTGAACGAGCTAATCGCGTCCAACACTTGCTTAAAAATCCCTTCCGCATGTGTTTCTATTTATGTAATTGTGATTTCAATTATTTATTCATGTTCACATACACTTGTGAGTCCGCATTATTCCTGATAAAATGTAGGAATACTTTTTGTTTTTGTTGAGTTGTTCTATTATATTTGTTGTCATCGTTACAAGCATATATGTATCTATAATAGTATTATGTGGTATATATATTCACATAACATCACATTGGAATCCGTGGATCATAAGCTCATTGCACAAAGTGGCAAGTTAAGTAAACAGTTTCATTGTGTGAATTCAATTAAAATTTATTCAAAATGTCAACAGCAGTATTGTTGCCAGCGTGTACAAAGCCATGTCCATATATGTATATGCATATGTATACATACTTTTTTACAAATTACATACCCACATACTTCATAGCATCATATTGCTACACCATATTTGTTGTTGTAACCGTTTGCGAATACTTATATATAAGTATATATAGAAAATAAACATATGTATCTAATTGATTGTATCTGTTGTGTCAGTGAACATTCTTATACATATATACACACACACAATCATGTGTCACATATGGCTATTGCCGCAATTGGCGAAAGGGGTGTGTTCTGCTAAGCAACGCCCAATCCACGCAATCAAACTCGTTCATTCGGCTCTCTTTCTTCTCGCGCAAAAGGGCTGAAATCAGGAGTGAGTGGGACAACTTGTGTGTACTTGGAACCGTAAAGCAATTGCCCAACTCACTAGCGCTTATCATTATACACAAACAAATAATATAAGTATTATGTTTGTACGTGGCAATGCTGATAGCTGGTTGCTATTTTCTGAGGCGTCTGTTGTCGCGTAGCAGATGGTTAGCACTTCAAAGTTTTGATCCACTGATAGCTAACGCCCGCCAAAATGAGTCGCTCGCTTTTTTTTTGTTTTTCCAATGGCATGTATACTCATAATAACATTTTGTTATTCGTTTTACCTTTTTACATACATACATACATATATGTATATATAGGATTTATAATAAAAATCAGCATACAGACCTTTACTCTATATAGAAGTTATGTTGACTGATCCTTAATATTTTTTTAATATAAGACTATGAAGGGTTAGCACACACCAAAGTATAATGTGGGAAATATAGAACAGTAAACAGGATTTCATAGTTTTTCTCACAACAAACGGAACATTTATAACTCTCATAATTGATATCTGAAATATCTGCAAATACTCATTATGGAATTGCTCCCTCTATGCCGCTTTGTCTGAATTCGGTATCGCCACAAAACTACTACGGACCATGAAGAAATTCGAATAGCATTTACCCGCTTGAAGAACAACAAGACGCCAGGGGCCGATGGATTGCCGGCCGAGCTATTCAAATACGACGGCGAAGAGCTGATAAGGTGAATGCTTCAGCGTCTTTGCGGAATATGGTAAAAAGAAAGCATGCCCGACGATGGAATCTCAGTGTACTCTGCCCAATCCACAAAAAGGAAGACCCCACAATATGCATCAATTATCAATGGATAAGCCTCCTCAACATCGCTTATAAGATTTGATCGAGTATGAAAGACTAAAGCCCACCGTCAACAAACTGATTGGACCTTATCAGTGTGACTTTAGACCTGGAAAATCAACAACAGACCAGATCTTCACCATGCGCCAAATCTTGGAAAAGACCCGTGAAAAGAGGATCGACACACACCATCTCTTTGTCGATTTTAAAGCTGCTTTTGACAGCACGAAAAGTAGTTGCCTCTATGTTTGAATTTGGTATCCCTGCAAAACTAATACGGCTTTATAAACTGACAACACCAAAAGCTCCGTCAGAATCGGGAATGACCTCTTTGAGCCGTTCGATACCAAACGAAGTTTCAGACAAGGTGACTCACTATCGTGTGATTTCTGTAAACTGATGCCGGATGCCAGCTGTTGGCATATGCCTATGATATCGATATCATTGGAAACAACACCCGCGCCGTTAGTTCTGTTTTATCCAGACTGGATAAGGAAGCGTAGCGTATGAATCTGGCAGGACAAGACGAAATATATCCTGTCATCAAACAAAGAGTCAGCGCATTCGCATCTTGGCTCCCACGTTACTGTTGACAGTCATAACTTTGAAGTTGTAGATAATTCCGTATACCTAGGCACCAGCATCAACACCAATAATAATGTCACTCTTACACACAGGTGGTACTATGGACTGAGTAAGCAATTGAAAAGTAAAGTCCCCTCCCGACGAACAAAAACCAAACTCTACAAGTCGATCATCATTCCCGTCCTACCTTATGGTGCAGAAGGGTGGACGATGTCAACATCCATGAGACACATGAGACGGCACTAGGAGTTTTCGAGAGAAAGGTTTTGCGGTATATACATATATACATTTATATATATATGTACATATATATACTAACATAATCGACATTGTGAATTGCCCCGCTTGCTTTTGATTTGGACCAGTATAAATTGTGTCAATTAAATTCAACATATCAATTAATACTTACGATATATGTAAGTAAGTAAAGCTTATTGCCCTAAGGACATTTTCATATCCATATGTAATGCCGTTAATATACATACATAGCTATTCGTTATTTTTAAGCTTAGTTACTAGGCATTTAAGCATTTTTTATTAAAAATGGAAATAACTCAACATCGTTCTTAAGTATTTTTCAACAGCTGTATATGCATACTAATTAGAGCTGCAAAAACAACGATAGTTGGCCCAATCGATATTTGCATTATTTTACGGCTTTTTAAAAAGCTCGAAACACTCGAAAACTCGAAAAACTTTTTGAACATTAAAAAGGAAGTCAGAAGTGATTAAATTAGCATCTTTTCAAAATATTGCCGTTGAAATATTAAAGTTTCAACTTTCATACCAGGGGGCTTGAGTGAATTTACGCGCTATTAAAAATTTTACTTAATATTGTTGTTACATTCCAGAAACTATTTTTACAATCACAAACATCCTCCAAAATCACGTTGAAACCATATGAAAGATCCGTACATTTGCGTTATCTATACTACTATTATAAAGAGGAAAGATTTGTACAAACATACATATTGAATAAACTCAAAAACTACTGTGCCGATTTCAAAAATTATTTCACCATTGGAAAGCTACATTCGCCCCGAATGTCCATTGTCGTTGATACAAATTTATATATTGTATTTGGAAAAAACATCCTGCAATTAATTAGATATTTTACTGTAATATATTTTAGGCCCAGCTTTCATTATTCAACAATTGCGAACTGTACAAATTGGATATTTGAATTTAGCATAAAATAAATATACATACATACATATGTATATTGTACATATGTATGCAGTTCAAAGTGCGCAACATTCTCCAACGGTCCCTACATTTATTGGGGCTATTGTATCCACCAATTAACCATGTAACCATGAACAACAACACCGACAATCAGCAGACATGCATAATTGTCCGTCATCAAATGCGACATTCGCGATTTTTCGCTAACGAATTCAATTGGGAAGAAATCAGTTATTATTGCGCCATTATTAGTTTCCATCTGCGAAGGGTTCTGCGCTCTGGTAGGCTAACGCTCTTCAACATACATATGTATGTAGCTGTGATTCAATGAACGAATAAAGCGGGAATGCTTCCAATGAATGGATGGCGAATTTATGTAATTCGCATGGGGGTTGGCAATTCGTTGGCAGAGTCACCGTTGACTTCAGTAACTGTGACGCGTTTTCTACGAATACATATGCCTATGTGTGTCCATAGATGCATACAAACATGTTTATTAAATGACGCTTTATCCAGTATAAAATACGAGTATATATATTTTTACTGGATTGAGTGCTCGTTTCAGACGTTTATTAAAAAATATAGAGTTATTAAATATATGTTGAAAAAAGGTCCACCTTAATACATATGTATATGAATATATAAATATGGGTATGTTACAGTTATTATTTTATATGTGCTTGTAGAACATAAGTATGTATGGACGTGTAAGATTTTATTTGCCTCATCCCCCTATAATTGCACATGCATGAACACGCCGTGATCCCTTGTCAATGAGTGCATGCATCAGCTCTTGAGATTGACTTCTCTCGTCGTGGGTAGAATAATACGAGTGTGCGAAGTTACAATTGCGAAAATTTACACAATTGATTGCATATGTATATTTGTGCATACATATATATAGGTAAATAATAAACTTGCCATATTCATTGAAATTATTTTACTTTTAAATTTAAATTATACCATACTTCAAAGTATCATTTATTTTTTTCCAGCGATCTCTTAGATATTAGAAGTTTTATTATTTGAAGCAGGTGGTATAATAAATATTTCTTTCGATATTTTGTGAATTCCGTTATATGTTTCTTAAAGTTATCAGATGGCCTGCATCACACGGCGATTTATTCAATTGTATCTTATGAGAAATAATAAAAAAGAAAATCCACATTTGCTTCACAAAAAAATGCAGTTAGTCGTAAGCCTAACACAGACATATGGTTTCCGTACTATGATGTGTACGACAATAAAAGCTCAAGAAACCATGTACCAGCATAGTGACACACATGTAGTATTGTAAACAAGGCAGGAAAATTGATCCTGACTTAGTTATAACTTCAAGCAATCTTAAAATATTATTGTCCATTATAATTATTACTTCTCAACATATTTTTCACATAATTTTTTCAAATTTTGTTTTTTGATTTCTGTTTATTTTGAATTTAATTTATTTTCTGTATGTCAAAATGTCAGAAAACATATGATTGTGGCAGAAGAGCTTAAAGCTTTCGGTATGTTCAATGCGATCCATTGTAGTACATTTCACAACACCACAAAATTTAAATGGTTTCTAGAACCGTATTGTAGTACGGTACACCATTTGCTTTCAAACAAAATTCTGAACACTGGTGATACACATATGGTTTCTGAAGCATACTACAATGTGTACTACATGTCTGTTTCAGGTATTGAAGTATTCTCAAGCAAAATCGTTAATAAAATATTTGATGTTTTGCTGAATTTGTTAGAAATAACATTCGTACTTGAGCTATGCTTGATCCTGTAATTTCACCAAATGTGGCAACCTTCTGTAAGCAAATATGTATGTGTAATTAATTGTAAGTTTAATGGGCGCGGCAGGAGTAAGTACTTGTAGATGATGGCTTGTCAACCCACCGGATGCATTGAATTCAACGCGTCGACATATTTCTATGTACATCGCAAATGTAGCGGATCCAAATTGGGCTAGTGCTTAACACATTCATATGCGTATATGCCAAGTTTTCATTGAGTCGAACCACATTGCCTTGACGCAGAGTTAACCACTCCCCTCGTTATTCAACCATTCATACGAATGCGATAAATTCAATATGGAGTCCACCAGCGCAGTTGTGGCTGTAATCCACCACTGATTTGTCACTTTGTCCTCAAAGTACAAAAGTTTCGTTTTCCAAATGGGCGCATACATACGAACACAGGGATATATGTATGTATGTATGTTACATAAGTATGTATGTGTATGTGCGTCTACACAAACGTGCAATGCTTTCCGTAAAGGTAAAAGTGTCTTTTGTCATTTAACAGAATTAAAAAATCAGTAACTGTTGCGACTGCAAATTGAGTCGCCATCGTAGTCAAGTTACTAATGTGACATATTGAAATAGGACGGCAAAGCAGAGAAACGTTATTTCATTAACGCAACAATGCCAACTCACAATGGATAATTGTTGAGAAGAAAACCGCTGCAGGCTGCCGGCTGCCGGCTGAGCGCAGAAAATGAGTTCAAATTACAGACAACCTCTGCCCGAACAATTCCACATTACGACATAATGGCTCTCGTAGGAACATATGTATGGGTAAAGTACAAATACGTAAATAAAAATTCATAATGGAAACTTTGTTTGGAAATGTGTTACCTAGCATTTATCAATCAGTAAGTAGTATGCTTGTTGAATTAGAAAGTTTCTCAAATTTCAATTCTCCTCTAAATAGCAATTGTATTTAATTCAAATTAGATTCAAAAGAAATCTGTTTAAATACCATGCATGAGAAGCTTCTTTTCTATTTAATAAGTGTATTTTATATTTACATATATGTACATATGTATATAAATATGTATTTATTTATATTTTTATTGCGCTTATATACTTAATACTGATATTAATTCAATAACTCTATTAGGTGATATCGAATTGCGTAGATCTTTAAATATTGGTGTTTAGACGAGCACCGTCTTAGCAGATTGCATTACGTGAAAGAACTGAGATACAATCTACTGCGTTATGAATGAAATACTTTGGAAATATTTAATGATCATCCGACCAATTCACTTAAGCCCCAAATTTAAGAAGTGCTTGGAATGCACTTATGAGTTATTAGTAGATCATAAAATAATAAATTTAGGATACTCGAGATGGCAATCATATTTAGTTGGATATGTATGGACGACATGTCTCCAGTGTTTCTGATGCATGCGTACGCTTCGTGGTCCCAACATCGACTCGGACCACTATCTTGTAGCAGCTAAAATACGCAACCGCCTCTGTGCAGAAAAGCGCACACGTCAACAAACATAAGGAAGGTTCGACATTGAGAAGCTGCAATCACAACCGACAGCCGAACGATTTTCTACTCGACTTGCACTCCTGCTCTCTGAGAGCACTCATCAGGATCTCGGTATAAGGGAGCTGTGGGACGGCATATCAAACTCCTTACGTAGAGCTGCAACCGAAACCATTGGTTTTCGGAAAAGCCAAAAAAACAGCTGGTATGATGAGGATTGTCGTCTCGCAGTGGAGAGAAAACAGACTGCCTACCTCGAAATGTTGCGATCGACCGCAACACGAGCGGGATGGGAAAGATACCGAGAGCTGAAGAGGGAAGCGAGACGCATTTGCAGACAAAAAAAGAAAGAGGCCGAAATGCGTGAGTATGAAGAGCTTGACAAGCTGGCTGATAGGGGTAATGCTCGAAAATTTTACGAAAAGATCCGGCGACTAACTGAAGGTTTCAAGACCGGAGCACACTCCTGTAGGACCCCCAGAGGTGATCTAGTTATTGATGACCAGAGTATACTGAGTTTGTGGAGGGAACACTTCTCCAGCCTGCTGAATGGCAGTGAAAGTACAACAACAGGAGATGGCGAACCCGATTCCCCAATCGACGACGATGGAGCAGATGTTCTATTGCCCGACCATGAAGAAATCCGAATAGCAATTACCCGCTTGAAGAACAACAAAGCGGCGGGGGCCGATGGATTACCGGTCGAGCTATTCAAATACGGCGGCGAAGAGCTGATAAGGTGCTTGCATCAGCTTCTTTGCAGAATATGGTCGGAAGAAAGCATGCCTGACGATTGGAATCTCAGTGTACTCTGCCCAATACACAAAAAGGGAGACCCCACAATTTGCGCCAATTACCGTGGGATAAGCCTCCTCAACATTGCGTATAAGGTTCTGTCGAGCGTATTGTGTGAAAGACTAAAGCCCACCGTCAACAAACTGATTGGACCTTATCAGTGTGGCTTTAGACCTGGAAAATCAACAACAGACCAGATATTCACCATGCGCCAAATTTTGGAGAAGACCCGTGAAAATAGGATCGACACACACCATCTCTTTGTCGACTTTAAAGCTGCTTTCGACAGCACGAAAAGGAGTTGCCTTTATGCCGCGATGTCTGAATTTGGTATCCCTGCAAAACTAATGCGGCTGTGTAAACTGACGTTGAGCAACACCAAAAGCTCCGTCAGGATCGGGAAGGACCTCTCCGTGCCGTTCGATACCAGACGAGGTTTCAGACAAGGTGACTCACTATCGTGCGACTTCTTTAACTTGATGCTGGAAAAAATTATAAGAGCTGCAGAGCTAAATAGAGAAGGTACAATCTTCTACAAGAGTGTACAGCTACTGGCGTACGCCGATGATATCGATATCATTGGAAACAACACCCGCGCCGTTAGTTCTGCTTTTTCCAGACTGGATAAGGAAGCGAAGCGTATGGGTCTGGTGGTGAACGAGGACAAGACGAAGTATCTCCTGTCATCAAACAACCAGTCAGCGCATTCGCGTCTTGGCTCCCACGTCACTGTTGACAGTCATAACTTTGAAGTTGTAGGTAATTCTCTACCTGGGAACCAGCATTAACAGCAATATCAATGTCAGCCGGGAAATCCATCGCAGAATCACTCTTGCCAACAGGTGCTACTATGGACTAAGTAGGCAATTGAAAAGTAAAGTCCTCTCTCGACGGACAAATATCAAACTCTACAATTCCCTCATCATTCAGTCCGTCCTACTTTACGGTGCAGAAGCGTGGACGATGTCAACATCCGATGAGACGGCACCAGGAGTTTTCGAGAGAAAGGTTTTGCGGAAGATTTATGGTCCCTTAAACATTGGCAACGGCGAATACCGCAGACGATGGAACGATGTGCTGTATGTGTTATTCGACGACATAGGCATAGTCCCGCGAATAAAAAAACAGCGGCTACGCTGGCTAGGTCATGTTGTTCGAATGGATGAAAGTGCTCCAGCTCTGAAGGTATCCGATGCAGTACCCGCTGGTGGCAGCCGAGGAAGAGGGAGACCTCCACTCCGATGGAAGGACCAGGTGGAGAGGGACCTGGCTTCGCTTGGTATAACCAATTGGCGCCAAACTGCCAGAAGGGGGGATACGTGGCGCGCTGTTTTGGACTCGGCTATAACCGCGTAAGTCAAGAAGAGATGTAGGTGAAAATTATTATACTAAGGGTATCGAGGTCTAGACCAATTTCACTATATTGGGTATGTCTATACTCAAAAACATGTTTCAAAGAAATTGTATTAAGATAGCACACAATTTTACTCACATATTCGGCAAAAAGTACACTGGAATAACTTAAATCAGTATTTAAGTATACAGTATATGGTGGGTTGAGTAATTACGAGACTGTTTTCCCCCGTGTTCTGTACCTAACTAGATTGTTAACAAGATTATTATTTCATAATACTATATATCTCACATATTAACCGGTTTATACATACATATACCGTATAAAGTACACCGGATGTTTGCAAATCATGATATTAGATACATGTTTACGAATTTTGGACTCAAGGCATATAAATATATAGAAAAGGTTCCCTTTATTTCCCCTATATTTCTTTAGGATATCTGGGGCCTTGCAAAGTTATAGAACTATTTCGACAATTTTTAGAAAAACGATTCCACATCTCCAATGCAGTATTTATGCAATGTTTTGTTTATAGTCATAGTTGTGAATCGATATCGCCCGAATTTCAAACTGTAACATCAGAATGTAAAGAGAGATGATATGTACCAAACCTAGTTGAAATTGATGAAGTAGTTCTTGGCATGTGGATTTTGTTTTAAAAGTGGGCGGCACAAATTTGAATATCATTTTGTTTAGTTTTCCACTTAACTGCATTTTGTCGGCATGGAAATGGTTCGATTTCACTCATCTGCAATATCAATCTCCTCTGGTGGCAAAGGAACATGTGTATCATAAAGCCAACCAGAAGAGTGAAATTCACTAAGGATGTGGTGCTCTAAAATATGTATGTACACGGAGTCCGTTATGTTTGGTAGTTAGAAATTTCAAACTTTTCCTACTCCACTGTTCATTGGTGGAGATCTGCAGTCTCACCGCGTGGCTATTTTATGTACCAATGTCTTTGCTGAAATCTAATAGATTGATCGGTTGATAAGATCGATTGGAAAGAACAAATTGCAATCAGGACTTCCAAAAAAAAAACAGAATGCAGTTTTTTTGGTTCCTTGGTGAAGTTAGCATAACAAGATCTGCATATGTATGTAACAGCAATTGAATAATTACATATGTGCTCCACCAGTTTTTTTTGCACTTGCCTCTTACTTATGCTTATTTACTTGGATCAGATAATTTGTTTCGTCTAAATATTTCCATACATACGAGTAGATAGGTACAAAATGGATCTATTATACATACTTACATATGTAAATATATTTCTATCTATCCGCAAACTTTTACTTCTACCTAAACACGTTGTCGGTTTGGTCGCGGATATTCAATTGTGTAATCTTTCGTTTGCATTTTCCTTTTCCTTTTTCCGATCAGCGTCAACACTTCCTTTTAATTAATGAAGGTGAAATGAAGGATTTAACGAAGATTGGTTATTAAATTGATTTGGAATGTGGGCGCCAATAATTAAAAACTGTATATGGTTTTTTTAAATTTTCCTTTGACTTTTCTTTCGTTTATTTTTTATACTCTCGCGACATAACGAATAGAATAACGAAAATCTTAATACATATGTATATGTATAGTATATGAGGGCTTAGGCAATTATTGTACCAATTTCACTATTTTTCGCTACCAAATCTTTATATATGTAGAAGTTCACGCAAGTGAGGAAAGTTTCTGATTGCCATTCACTTGGGAGTGGCCAGGAACGATTCTTTTACATATGACTCAAGCAGCTCACGACTTCCGGTTTTAGACCAAGTATCCCCTGGGTAGCTAACAGACATCCGTTTGGAGGCGAGCTAATGTGAGAAGGCGAAGCCCGCTTCAGCGGTTGTGCGTAGGGTTTGGGACTCACCACATAAAAAACCTCCCCAATGAAAAAACAATCAGAGAAGAGAAAACCCACTTTTGATGACGACCCCTGCAAACGTTTTAAGGACCATGATTTGAAGGCATGCACCTTGAATGTCCGGACCCTTAATTGGGAAGGTGCCTCTGCCCAGCTGGTTGATGTCCTCATACAACTAAAGGATGACATCACCGCCATCCAAGAAGTGCGATGGACGGGACAAGGACGGACGAAGGTGGGTCCTTGTGACATCTACTACAGCGGCCATATAAAGGAGCGAAAATTTGGTGTTGGATTTGTGGTGGGAGAGAGACTCCGTCACTAGTCCTGGCATTCACCCCGGTGGATGAACGTCTTGCCACAATCCGCATCAAAGCGAGGGTCTTCAACATATCGCTGATTTGCGCCCACGCCCCAACGGAAGAGAATGACGATGTGACCAAAGATGCTTTCTATGAGCGCCTAGAACGTACCTATGAGCGCTGCCCCCGCCACGATGTCAAAATCGTGATTGGCGATTTTAACGCCAGGGTGGATAAAGAAGGTGTATTTGGCACAACAGTCGGAAAATTCAGCCTCCATGACGAAACATCGCCAAACGGCCTGAGGCTGATCGACTTCGCTGCGGCCCGAAATATGGTTGTCTGTATTACCATATTCCAGCACAAGAAAATTCATCAAGCAACATGGCTGTCCCCTGAACGAAACACGCGCAATCAAATCGGTCACGTTGTGATAGACGGAAGACATGTCTCCTGTGTTTTAGACGTGCGTACACTCCGAGGACCAAATATTGACTCGGACCATTATCTAGTAGCAGTAAAGATACGCACTCGCCTCTGTGCAGCAAAGAGCGCCCGTTAACAAACACAAGGAAAGTTCGACGTTGAAAAGCTGCCATCACAACCGGCAGCCGAACGATTTTCTACTCGACTTGCACTCCTGCTCTCTGAGAGCACTCATCAGCATCTCGTTATAAGGGAGCTGTGCAACGCCATCTCAAACTCATTGCATACCGCTGCAGCCGAAACAATTGGTCTCCGGAAACGCCAAAAAAGCAGTTGGTACGATGAGAGTTGTCGTTCCGCAGTGGAGAGAAAACAGACTGCCTACCTCGCAACGTTGCGAAAGACCACAACACGTTCGGGGTGGGATAGATATCGAGAGCTGAAGAGGGAAGCGAGACGCATTCGCAGACGTAAAAAGAAAGAGGCCGAAATGCTTGAAAAGCTGGCCGACATGGGTAATGCTCGAAAATTGTATGAAAAGTTGAGGCGATTTACAGAAGGTTTCAAGAACGGAGCATTATCATGTAGGGACCGAGGAGGTAATCTGGTAACGGATGTCCAGAGCATACTGGGATTATGGAGGGAACACTTCTCCGACCTGCTGCTGTGAAAGTACAACACCAGGAGATGGCGAGCCCGATTACCCAATCGATGACGATGGAATAGATTCCATTACCCGACCATGAAGAAATTCGAATAGCAATTACCCGCTTGAAGAACAACAAAGCGGCGGGGGCCGATGGACTACCGGCCGAGCTATTCAAATACGGCGGCGAAGAACTGATTAGGTGCATGCATCAGCTTCTTTGTAGAATATGGTCGGAAGAAAGCATGCCAGACGATTGGAATCTCAGTGTGCTCTGCCCAATCCATAAAATGTAGACCCCACAATCTGCGCCAATTACCGTGGGATAAGCCTCCTCAACATTGCATACAATTTCCTGTCGAGCGTATGGTGTGAAAGACTAAAGCCCACCGTCAACGAACTGATTGGACCTTATCAGTGTGGCTTTAGACCTGGAAAATCTACGATGGACCAGATATTCACCATGCGCCAAATCTTGGAAAAGATCCGAGAGAGAAGATTCGATACTCACCATCTTTCATCGATTTTAAAGCTGCCTTCGATAGCACGAAAAGGAGCTGCCTTTATGCCGCGATGTCTGAATTTGGTATCCCTGCAAAACTAATACGGCTATGTAAACTGACGTTGAGCAAACCCAAAAGCTCCAACTGGATCGGGAAGGACCTCTCCTAGCCGTTCGATACCAAACGAGGTTTCAGACAGGGTGACTGACTATCGTGCGACTTCTTCAATCTATTTCTGGAAAAAACAATACGAGCTGCAGAGCTAAATAGAGAAGGTACAATCTTCTACAAGAGTGTACAGCTGCTGGTGTATGCCAATGATATTGATATCATCGGAAGCAACAACCGCGCCGTTTGTTCTGCTTTTTCCAGACTGGATAAGGAAGCGAAGCGTATGGGTCTGGTGGTGAACGAGGACAAGACGAAATATGTCCTGTCATCAAACAAACAGTCAGCGCTCTCGCGTCTTGGCTCCCACGGCACTGTTAACAGTCATACCTTTGAAGTTGTAGATGGTTTCGTCTACTTGGGAACCAACGTTAACAACACCTAAAACCAGAATCACTCTTGCCAACAGGTGTTACTTTGGACTGAGAAGGCAATTGCAAAGTAAAGTCCTCTCTCGACGAACCAAAACCAAACTCTACAAGTCGCTCATTATTCCCGTCCTGATGTATGGCGCCGAAGCGTGGACGATGACAACATCCGATGAGACGACTCTTGGGGTTTTCGAGAGAAAGGTTTTGCGTAAGATTTATGGTCCTCTGAACATTGGCAACGGCGAATACCGTTATTGAAGGCTATCCAAACACTAAATTTTGCTCAAATTTCTCACATATTAACTGATATATACAGAATAAGTCCCCGGAAAATTCAATCCTAATATCGGGTATATGGGGGCTATTTGGCACAGAGGTACATTACTAAGAGAGATAGATTTCCTCTGAATCTCTATAAAATATCTGAGTAATTACCCATATTTTCATTTTTGTCAAACATGGATACTAAGACCCATGCAACCTACATGCATAAACACTTTTTCACCACGAGTTAAATGATCTACACATACACACATTTTCTTTACGTATGTAGACGAGTTAACTCGGATGCATAAACGGATTTAGAGTTAAGTTGAACGTCAAATCAGCTGATTTTTTGTGCCGGTGTATATTTTTTGACAAATTGCATATACAGGGTTCCCGTATTGCCAATTTTTCGCTGAAAACCCCTACCCCACTTACTACCGAATTTGCGGCAAACGCCTGGTACTGTGTAGTACTACAGTAACCGGTTATTGGTTTTTGGCACCGTTTTTTTGTGGCCCACCCGTGGCACTGTGGGTAGTCGAATGGTGTAGCGAAAACCGGTTTTTTGCAAAAACTTCGACGAGTGGGTAGTCGGTTTTCGTAGAAAAACCGTTTTTTTTGGGTCGGTCAGTGGTCGGTTTTGCTCGTGCATTTCTGCCCGAACACTTCTCAACCGATTTATGCCGCATACCCCTTATATCTGGAAAATACGGACATATTTATAATACGTGGCAGCCCTCATTTGAATTCAATTCATAATTTACCTCGAGTAGAGTATTTGCCGTTTATGCTTATAGGCTTTACCCATGTAGAATATAACCGAGTAGAAATGAAGCATAAACGTAGTATGAGTGTCCTTATACAATATTTTATATATAGTAGATGTATATTGAGACATTACTAAAAAAATAGTTCAGTTACCAGATTATATATCAGATTATATATCAAATATCACGCGCGAGATAAATCCAGAAAAAGCCATAAGTTTATTGAATAAACTAGTGACATGTAATATATTTAATAAAATGCTGAGCATAAGTGGACTAAAAAGAGTATACCAAGGCTTTTCTTAGGCAAAAATGTGACCCATTTTGAATTATGTCGTTATTTGTGAAAAGTATAAATCAATTTCGCCGTCATAAGTCAAATGTGTCGTTTTTGTAAATTGTAAGTATTTTTTCACCAATATCGTTGTAACACAAAATATGTCGCTCTTTCTGAAAAACAAAACCTTCCCAAATTCTAGCACAACTCAGATGTGTCGATTATGGTTAAAAAATAATGCAACATAACAAGTTTAATAACGGCTCGTTCTTATTTCACTTCACTTTCCAAATGAAATGATTATTTTTCTACGCATCAGAATGCAATTTTTATATAATATGGACAATGAAATTACGCACATTTCGGCATACTCAACTCAAAAATCGAGTTTTTGCGTTACGACACTATTCATATAAATGACCGATGTGTATGTACGTCATGTATGTGATTGGCGTTGCAACCGTTTAGCCGGTTATAGCCGAATCGACGATAGTGCGCCACCTGTCTCTCTCCTTCGCAGTTCGGCGCCAGTTGGAGATCCCAAGTGTTACCAGGTCGCTCTCCACCTGGTCCCTCCAACGGAGTGGAGGCCTTCCCCTTCCTCGGCTTCCTCCGGCGGGTACTGCATCGAACACTTTCAGGGCTGGAGTGTTTTCGTCCATTCGGACAACATGACCTAGCCAGCGTAGCCGCTGTCTTTTTATTCGCTGAACTATGTCAATGTCGTCGTATAACTCGTACAGCTCATCGTTCCATCGTCTGCGGTATTCGCCGTTGCCAATGTTCTGAGGACCATAAATCTTGCGCAAAATTTTCCTCTCGAAAACTCCTAGTGTCGTCTCATCTGATGTTGACATCGTCCAAGCTTCTGCACCGTAAAGCAGGACGGGAATGATAAGAGACTTGTAGAGCTTGATTTTGGTTCGTCGAGAGAGGACTTTACTGTTCAATTGCCTACTCAGTCCAAAGTAGCACCTGTTGGCAAGAGTTATTCTGCGCTGGATTTCGAGGCTGACATTGTTCGTGTTGTTGATGCTGGTTCCCAGGTATACGAAATTATCTACGACCTCGAAGTTATGACTGTCAACAGTGACGTGGGAGCCAAGACGCGAATGCGCCGACTGTTTGTTTGATGACAGGAGATATTTCGTCTTGTCCTCATTCACCTCCAGACCCATTCGCTTCGCCTCCTTATCCATGCGGGAAAAAGCAGAACAAACGGCGCGGTTGTTGCTTCCGATGATATCAATATCATCGGCGTACGCCAGGAGCTGTACACTCTTGTAGAAGATTGTACCTTCTCGGTTTAGCTCTGCAGCTCTTATAATTTTTTCCAGCATCAGGTTAAAGAAGTCGCACGATAGTGAGTCACCTTGTCTGAAACCTCGTTTGGTATCGAACGGCTCGGAGAGGTCCTTCCCAATCATGACGGAGCTTTTGGTGTTGCTCAACGTCAATTTACACAGCCGTATTAGTTTTGCGGGGATACCAAATTCAGACATCGCGGCGTAAAGGCAACTCCTTTTCGTGCTGTCGAAAGCAGCTTTAAAATCGACAAAAAGGTGGTGTGTGTCGATCCTCTTTTCTCGGGTCTTTTCCAAGATTTGGCGCATGGTGAATATCTGGTCAGTTGTCGATTTTCCAGGTCTAAAGCCACACTGATAAGGTCCAATCAGTTTGTTGACGGTGGGCTTTAGTCTTTCACACAATACGCTCGATAGAACCTTGTATGCGATATTTAGGAGGCTGATCCCACGGTAATTGGCGCAGATTGTGGGATCTCCCTTTTTATGGATTGGGCAGAGCACACTGAGATTCCAATCGTCAGGCATGCTTTCTTCCGACCATATTCTGCAAAGAAGCTGATGCATGCACCTTATCAGTTCTTCGCCGCCGTATTTGAATAGTTCTGCCGGTAATCTATCGGCCCCCGCTGCTTTGTTGTTCTTCAAGCGGGTAATTGCTATTCGAATTTCTTCATGGTCGGGTAATGGAACATCTGTTCCATCGTCATCGATTGGGGGATCGGGTTCGCCATCTCCTGGTGTTGTACTCTCACTGCCATTCAGCAGGTCGGAGAAGTGTTCCCTCCATAATCCCAGTATGCCCTGGACATCGGTTACCAGATTACCACCTTGGTCTCTACATGAGGATGCTCCGGTCTTGAAACCTTCGTTAAGTCGCTTCATTTTTTCATAAAATTTTCGAGCATTCCCTCTGTCTGCCAGCTTCTCAAGCTCTTCGTACTCACGCATTTCGGCCTCTTTCTTTTTTTGTCTGCAAATGCGTCTCGCTTCCCTCTTCAGCTCTCGGTATCTATCCCATCCCGCACGTGTTGTGGTCGTTTGCAATGTTGCGAGGTAGGCAGTCTGTTTTCTCTCCGCTGCGAGACGGCACTCCTCATCGTACCAGCTTGTTTTTTGTCGTTGCCGAAAACCAATTGTTTCGGCTGCAGCGGTACGCAGTGAGTTTGAGATGCCGTTCCACAGTTCCCTTATACCGAGATGCTGATGAGTGCTCTCAGAGAGCAGGAGTGCAAGTCGAGTAGAGTATTTCGTGGCTGTCTGTTGCGATTGCAGCTTTTCGACGTCGAACCTTCCTTGTGTTTGTTGACGGGCATTCTTTGCTGCACAGAGGCGGGTGCGTATCTTCGCTGCGACCAGATAATGGTCCGAGTCTATATTTGGTCCTCGGAGCGTACGCACGTCTAAAACACAGGAGACATGTCTTCCGTCTATCACAACGTGATCGATTTGGTTCCGCGTGTTTCGATCAGGAGACAGCCAAGTAGCTTGATGTATTTTCTTATGCTGGAATCTGGTACTACATACGACCATATTTCGGGCCCCAGCGAAGTCGATCAGCCTCAGGCCGTTTGGCGATGTTTCGTCATGGAGGCTGAATTTTCCGACTGTTGTGCCAAAGACACCTTCTTTACCCACCCTGGCGTTAAAATCACCAAGCACGACTTTTACATCGTGGCGGGGGCAGCGCTCATAGGTGCGTTCTAGGCGCTCATAGAAAGCATCTTTGGTCACATCGTCCTTCTCTTCCGTTGGGGCGTGGGCGCAAATCAGCGATATGTTGAAGAACCTCGCTTTGATGCGGATTGTGGCTAGACGTTCATCCACCGGGGTGAATGCCAGGACTCTGCGACGGAGTCTCTCTCCCACCACAAATCCAACACCAAATTTGCGCTCCTTTATATGGCCGCTGTAGTAGATGTCACAAGGACCCACCTTCTTCCGTCCTTGTCCCGTCCATCGCACTTCTTGGATGGCGGTGATGTCAGCCTTAAGTCGTATGAGGACATCAACCAGCTGGGCAGAGGCACCTTCCCAATTAAGGGTCCGGACATTCCAGGTGCATGCCCTTATATCATTATCCTTAAAACGTTTGCAGGGGTCGTCATCAAAAGGGGGGTGTCTCATCCGAGGCTTTCGTAGATTTTTCATTGGGGGGTGTTTTTATGTGGTGGGTCCCAAACCCTACGCACAACCGCATAAGCGGGCTTCGCCTTCTCACTTTAGCTCGCCTTCAAACGGATGTCTGTTGGCTACCCAGAGGATACTTGGTCTAAAACCGGAAGTCGTGAGCTGCTTGAACCATGTGGAGAAGAATCGTTTCTGGCCACTCCCAAGTGAGTGACAATCAAAAACTTTCCTCACTTGCGTGAACTTCTACACATGATCCCATCCTCCTATGAATAATATAAATATTCATTAAACAAAGGCGATTGGAGAAGTCCTCCTCACCTAATCTACGAAGTGTTCAGAGGCGCTTGATTCTTGATTGTTTGCAAATACACACTCATACCGAATACATACCTATATTTATGTAGAAAAAGTAAATAGTTAGTTATTGCTTGTAATGCCTTAATAGGCGACACATGAAACATGCGGTGCAGTGGTGATTAATCAAAAATACGCAACCGACGTTGGCTACCGCTTTAATGCCGCTTATGCATGTGTTCGGCGGACGGCACAGTATAGGCACTGGCTGCTAATACGAGTGGCATTCCCTATAGCAAAATGTACGTTGACCATATTAGTTCATTACTAGACATTTTCAGAACGCAGTCTATATGCGATAATTTATTCATAAATAAATGTGCGTAGGAATCATTGTTTAAAACATATAAAGAATACATATATTTTGTTTGTTCTATTTGTGGTCACATTCTGCGCAGGGACAAATATGCTTCTTTGTACAATTAAAAACAGTTATTAACAATTATTAAATTAATAAAGTCATCCTATTAAATATACTCACTTTTTGGAGCAATCGTTACGTTAGCAAGGCTTTTGAGCTTTGGAAAACACTCGTGAGAATGGAAATAATAAGTACTTTCGTTTGATGACAGCAGCTGATCATAATTCACCCCTTAACCTTTAAATATTTACTCAGCTGATATATGTATGTAGTAAGGCTTTTCTGTAAAAAAATTATGTGATGTGTACAGAGAGGATGTGTTGATCGAACTCCAGTGCCAAAATTGGTTTACGAAATTTCGTTGCGGAAATTTCAATCTTGGGGATGAGTCCTGGAAGGCCTCCGATATGGATAAAATAAAGTCGTTGGTCGATGCAAATCTTCGAAAATGGAAAAAGGTATTGGATCAAGGCGGAGTATAACTTAATAAGAAGTTTTAGCTGTCCACAGTTTTGAATGTACTAATACATAATTACCTCATCTAATTTGGTGGAACTCCTTCGTTTGGAACAATTATATTTTCCTGCCGGGTAGTAGATATACCCAGTATTCACAACAGATACTCATATCGTTGGCTTAGTGGCACGAACCGTGCGCTTTACAAAAATGTTGTGAAAAGTAAATCTAATTACGCGAAAACCATTTCAAATGGCCAATTTTTCAAGATACTTATCTAATTAATGGTCTCTGTCTTGTCAAGTTTCTTATTGCCAAAGCCGACACCAACTCAGAGCGGTTAACAGCCAAATGAACACACTCGTATCTGCGTACTCATTTAATAAAATGAGCAACGAGGGGCAATCGGGGTATTCATTGCCATTAACAGTTAGTTGTTTTCTTGTACGTTGTTAATCGTTTGCCACTTCCCGCCCGTTGATTCGCTCACCAAGTAGTAAATGAGTTATGGGAAAAACAATGAACTGCTGCTCATCAGAGAAAAGTCAGTGAGCATTTGGAAGCACCGAAATTACTCGTAGCTGCCAAGGTAAACGCGATATCCTCCTGGGCGGGGCAGCTATTAATATTTAGCTGCGCATTCAGAAAATATTTTACAAATTCGAGTACATACATATAAACAAAGAATTGTGAGGGGAATGCAAATGCCATGTGAAGTGATGAAAACAATAAAAAAATTAAAGCTGTACTCTCAATGCAGTTTAGTAGGGTATGTATGTTTGTATGTAGATTGGTGCGCACATTGTGTACGGCTATGTGGGTATATATGTATGTGTATATTCGACTTAAAATGACTTGACGAATAATGGATTGGTGAAATGGCACTCTTATGCTTCCTGCTCACTTGACATTTTTTTGACATTCCATCAACACACCGCTGCGCAATCATTAGTTGACATTAGCTCAGGTGAGTTTGGCATTTTAGCTAAAAAATAATAATAATTTAGAATAGAAAATATTACATATAGCAACATTAATGCTAGTTATCTGCCTGAAGAATCGAACTTTCAGAAATAATTTAATTTTTTCAATAAACGCGGTGAAGGGGAATTAAGAAGTCAATACCTTATATCTCAACTTATCTTGTATTATTCGAAAAAAGGCCACATGTTGACTATAAATATGCCGATAGATAAGACATATCCTAATTTTCTGACCTTAAATTCATGGCTTATATGGTAGTCTTCACATATTTTTACATAAAAAAATCCATGGCAGATAGTTTATGATTTTAAACCATTTATTCCTTCTTAGGGGCCGGTTTTGACTCTGATTTCCAAAATAACATCAGAATAATCCATGAATTCCGATTCGTCAAAAATTCAGGTGTTATTCAGGCAAACAACATAACGCTCTCCGAAAAATAATTCAAAAACAATTTGACCCACATATTCGTCATATATGTATATGGTATAAAGTCATTGAAAGTTAAAATATATGAGTGAAGTTATGACCCGAGACATATTATTAGAAGAAAAATATACCGTTTGACTTTCTTCAAAATATCTGACAGACTTACCTATATTTTCGGCAAAGAAAGATTAGAAGCACAGAGGTCCTCATGTTCGATATACATATGTGGCCTTGAAAACCTATGGTCCGATTTCGACGATTCAGTATTGGTGCAAAATTATGTTCCGATATCTTCACTAATGCTAACTTTATATATTGTAAAGTAAACGGTTCAGATCGATTTCAAAGTTCTGGTGTATAGGAAGTAGATGTGATTGTGGCATATTTTCACAACATCATTGGTATGCATAGAAAATAGTACAACTTAGTAGTAGATCACGCCCACTTCCTCAAAAAATTACATCAAAATATGCCCCTTCATTGTGCGATACTTTGTACCAAATTAAAAAAAAAAAAAACTTTCATAGCTTTATTTATGGCTTAGTTATGACACTTTATGTGTTTTCGGTTTTCGCCATTTTGTGGGCATGGCCGTGGTTCGATTTCGCCATTTTCAATACCAACCGTCTCATGGTGCCAAGGAATATGTGTACCAAGTTTCTTAAGATATCTAAATTTTTACTCAAGTTATCACTTGTACAGACGGACGGACAGGCAGACATCCGCATTTCAAATCTACGCGTCACCCTGATCACTTTGGTATATATATTTTATTCCTATATCTAACTCTTTAAGTTTTAGGTGTTACAAACAACCGTTATTTGACCAAAACTATAATACTCTCTTAGCAACTTTTGTTGCGAGAGTATGATTATATGACAAGACTTGTCGCACTTTATTAGAAATCTTTCAAAATTAAAACTTAAAACTTCATTAGTTATATTTTTATTGAAGAACTTTCTATTAGATATAGTCTTGTATTAAATTGATGATACGTACCATTGTAAATTTACTAACAAATTACTATATGGTTATAAATAAAAGAACAATTGCAAGCTATTACAGTTCTTTATGTCTACAAAAAGTCAGTCTTACAAGTGTTGAGCGTTTTAGCCGAGTCAGCGGTAATGAACTTGTGAGCACAATAAAATCTGGGAACTTCGAATTGGTGTTAATGATTTAATTAAAACTGCGGAACCCAGTCCTTGTTTCGTTATTTTCTTTTAAACATCTTTGCATCTGGGAATGATGAAAAATTGAACCCGCTTTTCAGCAAAAACACACAAAAACACGCAAATACACTCAGAGCAGGCTCCACGCCCAACCAAATATGAACAGCACAATGGTTTTCACGTTTTTGTCGGACTTAATTTTAAAGACATTTCGTCTTGGTGTGCAGATTTGCGAACTCCGATCGTACGGCGAAGGCATGAAAATATTTTGAATAATGCACTGCGCCGCGCAAGTACGAGTCACCATTTCATGCCGCTGCCGATGAAGCCGCATGCGCAAATCTCACAACACTCCAAACTCATTGTCACCATAAGAGTCGCGGTTACCATTGTCGTCTTCAATCTGATTAATATGCGTAACATCAACACGGTGTCCAAAGACAGAGAACAGAGGTGTAAAAGCGCAAAGAATCGGCGTACAGAGGCGAAGAGGAGCGAAGCAGCATGAAAAACTATGTTATGTTGCCGTTTGCCGATCTCTGCCGGTGTTGCATAGCAATACAAGTGGTCGTCATGCTGACTGTGGCAAGGCATGCCACATGCCGCCAGCGTCATTCGGCATATGGTATGCGGCATCATCACAACTGCAGGCGGCACAAAAAAAAACCGCAACGACCATTACTTAGCCATAGTGAAGCCACCGCAAAATATCATCACCACCAGCCACAGAAGAACGCATGCACATACATATATATTTATGCGCGGGTATGAGCAAGTTCGCGGTATATGCACGGTTTTCTGCCCGCTTTGAGAAGTTAGTGTTAATCGGCGGAGCGAAGGCGGTTACTGGTCAGCCGGCCAGTCAGCCAGTCAGCCAGCAGCAAAATGGCTAGTAAGCAGATGACAGTGTTTTGGCGCTCTGACATTTTCATTAAAAGCGCAGCAAAAACCAGTGGCATTTTGAATTCGACGAGATGTCGCAATCAGCGTCGCTGTCACTGAATCATAACTTAACAAGTAACCATCGCTAATGGCTCGCGAATGCGCTGACTGCGCCAACTAAGCCAAGTGTGGAGTGAACATCTCCATCTCCAAACGCAGCGAGCGGGCTTGCCGCGCAAAGTGGTCAAATCGGTCAAATCGACTGAATCAACGGAATCGCGAAGCCGCAGACAAAGACGGAGACGCATGAAACTCGAAATTATTAAATGCATTTCAATATGACGCGCATTGCTGGCATATTTGCGACTTATACTGAATGCTGCTGTCAGCGTTGCCATTATTGCAACTAACGTTATTATTGCCTTTGTTTTTGTTGTTGTTATTGTTATTCTGTTAAAAAGGAACGATTCTCAAACAACATATGTTCAGATCGAGAAAGAAACACGTGCAACGGGGGTAAGCGGGGAGGAGCGCTTAATTGTTGACGATTGCAAGTGAGCTTCATTCGTGTCTGATCTTCGACGAGCGTCAATGACTGTTTATGACAACGGAATGTGGCACAAACGCAGAGCAGACCTTCGTTGCGTCTCGTTTATTTCGAAAAAAAACATTGACATTATTCGCTATATTTGTTGGAATGCGGTGTGATCGGCATGGTGATTCCAAATATTCTCCGCCAACCAACCTGCGCCCTAATGAAACGCCGGCGCACAAAAGTTGCTCCTTGGCAAAAACTTTTATGAAGTTATTCCAAAATAATAAAGTTTGCAAGGGACAACAGGAGAAAATTAATAATTTAAATGCAATAAAAACGTAATATAATGAAACGGAAATTCTTATTTTTAGCGTGAAGAGGTGCTTTCTTTAGTGAAAAGATTCAACATTTTTTTCATTTTTCCAGGGAACAGTGGAATCTTCACTAATTTTTTGCAGCATTGCAACATCAAATGATTCTCCGTTTAAACGCCTCTCTTTAAAAAGAAATAGTTTCTTTGAGATCATTTACTTAAACATCAGAAATTGCAGGAGAGGCAGGGTCATGCTCTTCACAGAGGCGTATGCTCCAATTACATAAATACGGATTTCAAATAAGAATGCTATCTTCGATTTTAGCCATTTGAATTAAAAATTGAAATAACATTAGAAATCGGTCGATATGCACCTCCCATATCGAGTGAAATAGCAATTTTGTTCCTATAGATACTTGTTATGTAATGAACAACAAAGGAACGCATAATTTCGAGTGTAGCCGAACATTTTACACAACGAGATTTTATTTATTTAATATTATTAAGATAACACACAATTTGTACTGATTATTCGCATAAAGTCCACTAGAATAACGAAAATCATTATATATAGTATATGGAAGCTGGGGTAATTTCTGAACCGATTTCTCAAATTTTCAGCAATAAGCTTCATTATATAAAAGATTTTACGTTTACCTAATTTTGATATTTTTTGGATAAAATCTCTACGGTGAGGACCTGTTCGATATCTGGGGCCTTTTCGATGGCGATGCCACTCTATAAATCCAGTATATCTTCACCGAACTGAATTTCGTTGAAATTCTATTAGACCAATTCATTTCCTGAGATTTGGTATTTGATTCAGGTGCCACGCCCATTTAAAATTTTGATACACAAATTTGAGTACAGTCCTTCTATACATATTATAATAAAATGTTGAATGTCTGGAGCGTTCCTCTATTGATTTAAAGCATTTCAGTACCAACATTACCTTTGTCTGGGGAAAAAGATTTCATCAAAATATGTCCTGTGATCCTCTATACCAAATTTTAGCATAGCAGTGATCCGATTTCCCTCACCTACAATATCAACCTTTTTATGGTGCCAAGGAATACGTGTACCAGGTTTCATCAAGATATTCCAATTTTTACTCAAGTTATCGCTTTCACTGAAGGAGGGATGGACAGACACTCATCTGGATTTCAACTCTACATGTCACCCTGATCACTACGATATATGTAACCCTATATCTAGCTCGTTAAGTTTTACCGTTTTGTGAACAAAACTATTATACTCTGTGCAAAATGTTGCGAGAGTATAGAAATTGCTTTGTAAAATACGAGTACTATACTAGAGCAAAACAAAGGCAATATAACCCTCTTTTAGGCGCATAAATTTATTCGATTAATAACGCATTAAACAAATCAAATACTTGTATTTTCAATTAATTTTGTGTGTTTGCAAATTTCAATTAATTATGTTTAACACATCTATTTATTAGAATAAAAAAATATTAATTTCCGATTTAACTTGTATGAAAAAATTTTGAGAATTTTTAGATATTAACTTACTCGTATGTGAACTAATTGGGAATATTTGAGCAAAATATAATTTTTACTCTGAGAACGTGTGTACAAATTTAACTTATGGGAACTTTGTAACTTTTAAAAATAAAGGAAAAAGTTATAGTGCTAAAGATATCATTAAGAAGAAGATAATGCCCGCTATCATCTTCAAATGGTCGAAATTAGTCCATACGTTTTCTTCCCAATATAAGCCTTTCCGTTCTTCTGGTTAGATTTTAGTATGTGTAATGTATTTGCAATTGATTCCTATGTGATATTGGTGCATGCACATAGTCCTCGATTAGTTGATTTCTATTCAACCAACACATCCGCAGCCCGACATCTAGCCAAGGAAAATGTATGGTATAGAACTAAAGATTGCGACACGCTAAGTCATGTACGAAATAATTTGAAGATACAACGATATGTCCTAAGCATTTTTCTTTCAAACGCACTTCGATAAAAGTTACGGGACGAAACTATCGCAATGACTACTTTTATTATTCCTGCCTTGATCTGTACTATACTGCGAGTACGAGAATAATAATTGCTTGTTAATTTTCTGGCGCAAAAATTTCTCTCTTTCTGGTCTACATTAGATATAGACCAAACAAATTATGAATTCTCTAAATTCGAATCTCTGAGCATTGAATGTGACAACATATCTTACACATGGAGCTCATCACATAAGAACATGTGGAATTGCAATTGCTTTGAATATGTAAGCAGTCATCTATTTCAGCTGAAGGCATTGAACATTTTTAAATGAGAAATAACAAACATCTACGGCCCCATTTGTACTAAAGTTATATATAATATAATAGTATGTGTTTCGTATTTTTTTATATCCATTTTTGCTCAGTTTTTAACTGTAAAGGATGTCATTATAGTGTTATATAAATTTGCATCAAAGTTTGTCATTTCATTTAAAAATGGGCGGTGCTACGGCCATAATCTAATTTTAACTAAGCAAATCGTTATAAGGGAATTTCAAGATTTCAAGACCAAAACACACTCACATATAACCCAAAGAGGTGATTTAACGCATAATTTCCAGAGCATACTGAATTAGTGATGATGGATTAAGCCTCCTCAATATCAAATATAGGTCGAGCGTGCTACGTGAAAGATTAAACCTCACCGTTAATAAAATTGTTGGACCTTATTATCGTGGAATCTGACATGACTTCGTCGATTTTAAATCTGCCTTCGACAACACGAAAATAAGCCCTGTACCGCTATGACTAAATTTGACATCCTTGAAAACCAATACGGCTGTGTAAACTGACGTTAAGCAAAACTAAAATATTCGAATACCGCAGTCGATGGAACCATTAGCTGTATGTGGACCTGGCCTGAGGAGGACCTTCGCTCTGTTGGAAAAATCAAATTGAGAAGGGCCTGACTGCACTTGGCATCACCGAATGGTGACAAAAAACGACTTCCGGGCTGTTGTTAATTCGGTAATAAACATGTAAGCAGTGCCAACAAAGAAGAAAATGGGGGTGGGCGTGGTCTCATTCAATTTCACCCTTATTCACACTGTATCAAAAAATAAGCGGGTTTACTAAGTTTAGTTGATATTAGCTTTAGCAGTTCCTAAGGTATGTAATACCTATAGATAGGTAGACAGATTACTTACAATTGCTTTTTTTAGTTTTGGACTTGGTTTTTATTGCTATAATAACGACTTATTATGTTTTGTCATAGCATCTATAATGCTTAGACAGTAAATTATTAAAGATTATTGTTTAAATTGAGACGGAATGAAGTCTTGTCCACTCCTCGTTTGACTTGTGTGCAAAACAAACGCACATACAATATAATCAAAGTTTTCCTCTCAATAATAGAATTTAAAACTCAATGTGCTTTTGCTTGGTGTTTGGTGCTTCATACTGTACGCTTTAACGACGGCAAAACGATAAAGACCCATTCAAAATAAATAATAACAACTAATGTCTGGGAAAACAAGCCGAAATTGAGCAATTTGCTCCACATACAATATTATACTGTTATTTTAACATACATAAATTGTTGTGTAACGATGAAATCTAATTTCAATTTCTTTTGTGTTCGGGATCATATTCGACCGAAATTTGTTAAATTTTGTCTGCGCATATAAAATGGATAAATAGATTTGTGTTCGGGTGACACAAAGGCCCAAGAGAAAATTGTTCTCATTTTTTAGAGTTCATTGCTCACATAATTATTTTTAACACAATATAGTATAATGATAAGATCGGTTGTTATGCGTTATGAGTCTTTAGTGGAGCAATTAATCAATGCTGAGAAGCTTAGGGTGGGTACCACTTTTGATTGAAATGCTATAAAACAGGCGCTATGATACCCACGCTCTCAAATGTTTCCTAACGGGGTACATTTACTGCTAAATCGAATTACGTTAACTCGAATGAAATTTAGTATCAACGAGTGTGATGACAGTTTAGAAGCGCATGTATTCACAAATACAACTATATAAATAAAAAAATTAGTAAGTTCGTACCGGTTCGCCAATGTATTTGTGTATGTTTGCACCTAACTGTGTGACAAATACATATAAATATGTATACATATATCCAAGGGTTTGTATGTATGTATATCCCTTCTGTTCTTTTGTGCTGGATGAGATTCGCCTTAAGGGTAAAAAGATATTATTAGAGGGTTGAAATCAACGAAACCCAAATAAACTTTTCAAATTAATGTTACTGTGTATGCACTGGGAAGGTAGACGACACAAAACATTTTATTGAGCGGAGAAAATTATAACAGCGCAATGTTGACATTCATTTCTGATGCGGCACAAGCAGGTGTGATTTGTTGAAGCCTCCGCTGGACCGAATTATTTTTGGTTTGTTGAACACGTTACATGGCATAGCTATGAACATATAAATGGCACATAGATTTTTAAAGAATACTAGTATTCATTCATACCAAGTTTTCTTTAATATTTTAGAAAACAATACGTTTTTAGGAGTTTTTGTTAAAGTTCATTCCTCTATTTATATAACAAAAATATCAAGAACTTTTATCAAAATTAACGTGGATATGGCAAATGCCAAAGAATGTGTGCCATTTATATGTATAGTAAATGCTTGCACGGGGAGACGGAATAGTATCCGAATCTGAAATCTACTGGTCATCCTGATCACTATATATAACCTTATGTCTAACTCTTTTAGTTCTAGGTGACATAAACAACAACAACGTTATGTTAACAAAACTATATTTCCATGGTAGAACCATCCCCTAAATAACTTGAAGGAACACATGCCGAATTAATAGACTTTTGCTGATAAAAATTCGGGTATGTGTCAATGACGTAGACCAAACTAGACTGGGTATATTGTCTAATAACTCATTTCTTCCTTATTCATAAACTTTGTTGACTCAAGTTGTTTTTTTCATAAGATGTAGCAATCGAATGGTTGATGAAAAGAATTGACCAATAAAGGGAATTGAATAGATTTTCAAGTGAATGATTCGGTATTCTTTTGAGATAGTTGAAGAATATAGAACTCGACCGAACTTGTTTTGTTTGGATATTATTTAGTGATAAGGTTATCTTTCAAGCTCAATGATATCTTATTCATTGATACAGATATCCAATGTATAAAGTATGAAATGTCAGTATAATATATAAGTTCTATATCGATTAGAAGTGGTAATAAATGCAATGACTTTTGACTTTCAAGAAAACCTCCTATTGCTTCTATAATTTGTCGTGTTCTTTTCAGAATTATTTAACAATGCCACTGCCAAGACTACTACCTCAGAAATCCAAGACAATATTAATATATATATATATATACGCACACGTTCAAAACAAATTTCATGAAATCTCGTTTTCACCGAACAACGTAGTGGTTATTACATTTTAATTGGTATTTAATTGTTTTTTTACTGCAGAGTTGATTAACTGCGCTCAAAAGACAACACAGGTATTGTTGTTGCGCTCAAAGTACTGACAGTATGCACTCACGCATGCATACATACACCTACCTTCCTACCACAAAAGTGGTCTAACCAGCGACGCAATTCTATTTGCGACACAATTTCTTATTTACTAAATCACTGGGCACATGATTCAATTTGCTGTAGAATTTGATTTATTCGCGTAAGTGACACAGTTGCCGACTTCATTATCTTTTCATAGAGCATAATGAAATATTAACTTACTTATATCAAGAAGATAGGTAATATACGAATATGGAAAGGAGAGGGCCAATTACCGAGTTTTCACCGATTGGGTTAAGATTTCTTTGGGGGACAATTTGAATTGCCACATTCTGTCATGAATAGTTGTTGTAATAAGTAGGACGGGTGGAAGGTGACATGCCAGCTGTGCTATGCTCGGGCGCAAATATACCTAAGCGTTGTATATACCTAAAGGGATTCTCTTTGAAGTGAAAGCTTTACGGAAGCGCATATATTGGTGCCTTGCTTTCTTCAGAAAACTAGCCCAAGGGCCTTAAGTTTTTCTTATTAATTTTCACGGCAGTGATCTCTTATAACTTCTTATTAGGGCGTAATTGTTTAGGAACTAGACTTGCACATTTGAAATGTATTATTTAACAGCCAAGTTTTAAAATGTTTAGAGTTGTGTGAAAGCCTTATTAAATAAAACTCTCCAGATGTCAAGACACATACAGCATCCGACAAAATCATGGATACCCCACCACATTTTTACTATTACTTGAATATTTCTCCCAAGAGTTCAGCAAAAAAAATTGCACATACTATTGGTAGATACTATAAGCTACCAAATAATAATAGTATTACCGTTAGCTTTTGTTTCGCTTGCAGAATCAAGGCTTTTTGAAGATTTGCACACAAAAGAAGTATATGTATATACCGTGGCAATATTTGCCATTTAAATAGGAAAATAGTTTAGTTTGGGGTTACTGTAGCTACAATAGTCTATCAAATCTGGTATTAATCCAAGGCAAATTACGGGAGAGTCCTACGGAGTGATGCTGAGTACAAATTTAGAGCCCTCAGCACAAAAAATGGACTTGGAGGATACTTTATATACCTCCAGGATAATGAGCCCAAACATACAAGTTGGGTTAGGAAGAATGTTTCGATTAAAAATCGACAGAGCTCCTGTTATGGCCTGCCTAAACCTCTGACCTAAATCTTTAGGAAGACACGACGAATTGATTTTTGGACCTACGTCCATCAGTCTGGGAGATCCACCCTATAAAATGTTATTGCACATAAGGGGCCATCCATAAATTACGTCACACCTTGAGGGGGGGGAGGGTATCATTCAGAAGTGACATTCTGTGACAAGGGGCAGGGGAGGGTCGAAAGCTTTGTGACATCACATTTCAAAATTTAGGGCAATATCGTTTCCCGCTCTGCTGCGCTCCTGGGTGCTAGACGACTGGCTGCTCTGTACCATGCCGATCACGCAGCAGCATAATTAAGTATCTATTATTTCTTGACTAGTCATTCGTTGTCTCTGTACTTTAATATTTAACTAAATGTTGATTTTATTAAAGATTATTCAATAAATATAAGAATAAATGATAAATCGTGTGACGTAATTTATCGATGGCCCCTAATACATAGACTAACATAAGCCAAGATTAATAGAAACATGTCTTTCCGGATTCTCTTGATTCCCTTGCTCCTAAACTACGGTTATGTTCAAAAGTACGGAACTATTTAACAAAAACCCGACAGGTTTGCATGCGAATTGGTATAAAAATTTAGCAATGGACATGACACCGCCCATTCTTAAGTGAAAATACATATTTCAGCAACGACTAAATCATTTTAAACAAATATTATAAAGTAATGCCTACCATTTCTTTAATGACATATCTATATCTATTCCAACAGATTTTATAATTTGTTTAAGTAACGCGTCATTAGACTTAAACACAAATAGTGTTATTAAGCTATGACAACTGACGTCAGACCAAATTTTTTCAAGCCCCTGATACCGAATAAGGAGACCTCAGTACCAGTGGCTTATTTCGACCTGAAAATATCGGTAAATACTTAATATAATAACTTTCGAAAGTCTGATTGTCTTTATACCACATCTACCGGTCAATATGTAAGACAATTTTTACAATATTGTGTAAATCCATGCTAAACTAAATGATAAATACTATATTTGATGGTTTTCGTTATTCTAGTTGAATTTTTGGCGTTTGCATGAAGAAATATTTTCAAGCATATTTTAGTTGGATGTATGTATGTGATTGGCGTTGCAACCGTTTAGCCGGTTATAGCCGAATCGACGATAGTGCGCCACCTGTCTCTCTCCTTCGCAGTTCGGCGCCAGTTGGAGATCCCAAGTGTAACCAGGTCGCTCTCCACCTGGTCCCTCCAACGGAGTGGAGGCCTTCCCCTTCCTCGGCTTCCTCCGGCGGGTACTGCATCGAACACTTTCAGGGCTGGAGTGTTTTCGTCCATTCGGACAACATGACCTAGCCAGCGTAGCCGCTGTCTTTTTATTCGCTGAACTATGTCAATGTCGTCGTATAACTCGTACAGCTCATCGTTCCATCGTCTGCGGTATTCGCCGTTGCCAATGTTCTGAGGACCATAAATCTTGCGCAAAATTTTCCTCTCGAAAACTCCTAGTGTCGTCTCATCTGATGTTGACATCGTCCAAGCTTCTGCACCGTAAAGCAGGACGGGAATGATAAGCGACTTGTAGAGCTTGATTTTGGTTCGTCGAGAGAGGACTTTACTGTTCAATTGCCTACTCAGTCCAAAGTAGCACCTGTTGGCAAGAGTTATTCTGCGCTGGATTTCGAGGCTGACATTGTTCGTGTTGTTGATGCTGGTTCCCAGGTATACGAAATTATCTACGACCTCGAAGTTATGACTGTCAACAGTGACGTGGGAGCCAAGACGCGAATGCGCCGACTGTTTGTTTGATGACAGGAGATATTTCGTCTTGTCCTCATTCACCTCCAGACCCATTCGCTTCGCCTCCTTATCCATGCGGGAAAAAGCAGAACAAACGGCGCGGTTGTTGCTTCCGATGATATCAATATCATCGGCGTACGCCAGGAGCTGTACACTCTTGTAGAAGATTGTACCTTCTCGGTTTAGCTCTGCAGCTCTTATAATTTTTTCCAGCATCAGGTTAAAGAAGTCGCACGATAGTGAGTCACCTTGTCTGAAACCTCGTTTGGTATCGAACGGCTCGGAGAGGTCCTTCCCAATCATGACGGAGCTTTTGGTGTTGCTCAACGTCAATTTACACAGCCGTATTAGTTTTGCGGGGATACCAAATTCAGACATCGCGGCGTAAAGGCAACTCCTTTTCGTGCTGTCGAAAGCAGCTTTAAAATCGACAAAAAGGTGGTGTGTGTCGATCCTCTTTTCTCGGGTCTTTTCCAAGATTTGGCGCATGGTGAATATCTGGTCAGTTGTCGATTTTCCAGGTCTAAAGCCACACTGATAAGGTCCAATCAGTTTGTTGACGGTGGGCTTTAGTCTTTCACACAATACGCTCGATAGAACCTTGTATGCGATATTTAGGAGGCTGATCCCACGGTAATTGGCGCAGATTGTGGGATCTCCCTTTTTATGGATTGCGCAGAGCACACTGAGATTCCAATCGTCAGGCATGCTTTCTTCCGACCATATTCTGCAAAGAAGCTGATGCATGCACCTTATCAGTTCTTCGCCGCCGTATTTGAATAGTTCTGCCGGTAATCTATCGGCCCCCGCTGCTTTGTTGTTCTTCAAGCGGGTAATTGCTATTCGAATTTCTTCATGGTCGGGTAATGGAACATCTGTTCCATCGTCATCGATTGGGGGATCGGGTTCGCCATCTCCTGGTGTTGTACTCTCACTGCCATTCAGCAGGTCGGAGAAGTGTTCCCTCCATAATCCCAGTATGCCCTGGACATCGGTTACCAGATTACCACCTTGGTCTCTACATGAGGATGCTCCGGTCTTGAAACCTTCGTTAAGTCGCTTCATTTTTTCATAAAATTTTCGAGCATTCCCTCTGTCTGCCAGCTTCTCAAGCTCTTCGTACTCACGCATTTCGGCCTCTTTCTTTTTTTGTCTGCAAATGCGTCTCGCTTCCCTCTTCAGCTCTCGGTATCTATCCCATCCCGCACGTGTTGTGGTCGTTTGCAATGTTGCGAGGTAGGCAGTCTGTTTTCTCTCCGCTGCGAGACGGCACTCCTCATCGTACCAGCTTGTTTTTTGTCGTTGCCGAAAACCAATTGTTTCGGCTGCAGCGGTACGCAGTGAGTTTGAGATGCCGTTCCACAGTTCCCTTATACCGAGATGCTGATGAGTGCTCTCAGAGAGCAGGAGTGCAAGTCGAGTAGAGTATTTCGTGGCTGTCTGTTGCGATTGCAGCTTTTCGACGTCGAACCTTCCTTGTGTTTGTTGACGGGCATTCTTTGCTGCACAGAGGCGGGTGCGTATCTTCGCTGCGACCAGATAATGGTCCGAGTCTATATTTGGTCCTCGGAGCGTACGCACGTCTAAAACACAGGAGACATGTCTTCCGTCTATCACAACGTGATCGATTTGGTTCCGCGTGTTTCGATCAGGAGACAGCCAAGTAGCTTGATGTATTTTCTTATGCTGGAATCTGGTACTACAGACGACCATATTTCGGGCCCCAGCGAAGTCGATCAGCCTCAGGCCGTTTGGCGATGTTTCGTCATGGAGGCTGAATTTTCCGACTGTTGTGCCAAAGACACCTTCTTTACCCACCCTGGCGTTAAAATCACCAAGCACGACTTTTACATCGTGGCGGGGGCAGCGCTCATAGGTGCGTTCTAGGCGCTCATAGAAAGCATCTTTGGTCACATCGTCCTTCTCTTCCGTTGGGGCGTGGGCGCAAATCAGCGATATGTTGAAGAACCTCGCTTTGATGTGGATTGTGGCTAGACGTTCATCCACCGGGGTGAATGCCAGGACTCTGCGACGGAGTCTCTCTCCCACCACAAATCCAACACCAAATTTGCGCTCCTTTATATGGCCGCTGTAGTAGATGTCACAAGGACCCACCTTCTTCCGTCCTTGTCCCGTCCATCGCACTTCTTGGATGGCGGTGATGTCAGCCTTAAGTCGTATGAGGACATCAACCAGCTGGGCAGAGGCACCTTCCCAATTAAGGGTCCGGACATTCCAGGTGCATGCCCTTATATCATTATCCTTAAAACGTTTGCAGGGGTCGTCATCAAAAGGGGGGTGTCTCATCCGAGGCTTTCGTAGATTTTTCATCGGGGGGTGTTTTTATGTGGTGGGTCCCAAACCCTACGCACAACCGCATAAGCGGGCTTCGCCTTCTCACTTTAGCTCGCCTTCAAACGGATGTCTGTTGGCTACCCAGAGGATACTTGGTCTAAAACCGGAAGTCGTGAGCTGCTTGAACCATGTGGAGAAGAATCGTTTCTGGCCACTCCCAAGTGAGTGACAATCAAAAACTTTCCTCACTTGCGTGAACTTCTACAAATGATCCCAATTAGTTGGATGCCAAAAGTCAATAAAACCACTTCCGTCCTTCCTCTAGCCCCAACTTCCCTAACTCGAATCACCATAATCTACAAAAAAACTTTGGAGTTAGAGAGACTTTGTATGCAATTTTACTTATATTGCCAATTCAAGAGTTCGAGTTATGGAAGTTCAACTGTGCTTTAATGAAATTAAGTGAACATATTTCATTGACCACAGCGTGGTTTATCGTTAAATATGGATAAAATCAGTTAAAATTTTTTTTGTTACCTCTCTTCCTTCCTCCGGTTTCAACATTCCCTCATATACCCAATATATAAACTTGTGTCCCTTTTGTTGAGTTTCGCAGTAAAGTTGCAAAAAGAGTATAATTGTTTTGTTCACATAACGTTTGTATGTAACACCCAAAAATAAAAGATTTAGATATATACTACGTTTATGCTTCATTTCTACTCGGTTATATTATACACGGGTAAAACTTTTAACTTTGAAATGTTTTCAATATTAACAAACAATAACTTAATAATAGTACACTTATAATATATTTACGTGATTCAAGTTCTTCACATCGACATTTATTTAAATGAAACAAGAAAGGAAAGGCTAAGTTCGGGTGCAACCGAATATGCTATATTTTTATTAAGATAACACACAATTTGACCCATATATTCGGTATCATACATATCAGTATGAAAAACACCATAAACCTTAAATTTCATTACAAAGATGGTACAGAAGGGCTGCACTCAAATTTCTATACAATATTTTAAACGGTCAAGAACCATATCTCCGAAATTACTAGACCAATTTAAATGAAATTCGGTTCATAACATTTTCCTGGTATCCCAATGACATGTTATCGACAGAGGCCAAATCGGTTCACAAATACGCCTACTTCCCATATACCAGAATTTTGAAGTCGATCTGAATCTTTTACTATGCAATGTATAATGTAAGCACTAGCGAAGTTATCGGAACAGAACTTTACACAAATACTGTATTTATAGTGGCATCGCCCTTTTCAAAATCGCCGAAATCGGACCATAAGTTTCCAAGGCCCCATATATCGAACATGATATTTTAATGAAAGTCAAAGGGCATATTTTTCTTCTTCTATACAAATATATACAGTGACAGACATTCGTTTAAATGCAGCCTTATTTTCCATTTTGCTTCATTCTCTCTCTTTTATCAATGACTTGCTTAAAACAAATTCTATGTTATATTGATTACTAGGCTAACGGGAGTCTGTTTGTAATGCAAAAACCCAGATTCGTTGTTGTTGTTATTTTTATTGCAATTTTTTTAATAATAATAATATGATAAAAAAGATGTAGACATTCGTTTAAACGCATCAACTAAATGTCTCATATTTTCATATTTATTAAGTTTTCAATAATTAATTGATGTTGCATTTTGATTAATAACTTCAAAAACACGATTTGACAACGAGTTCACTAAATGTTTCAGTTTCAAATGATCAAAATCTTCCCAAGTGTCTTTAAAGTCCAATTTGAGCTCTTATACAGTCAAATAAAGGTGTCCTTGGACTTTTTGCTCATAGATTTTGCGCGATATGTTTCTCCAAATGTTCTCCACTGAATTCTAATCACGACTGGGCACTTTATAAGTGCGATATTGCGATCCTCAAACCATTTTAAAGACTCCTTAGAAACGTGAATGACTGGTTGTCACTGGAATTGGATCCCAAATTATCTTTTATTTTTGTGCAGTTCAAAAAGTTTTTTAGTGGTTTGATTTTTAATTTGATTTATCTAGCGAATATTAAGTTTGACAATGCCCTTCGTTTTTACCTTAAAAAAAAAATGTCTCACGACTGTATTTAATCTTTCAATTTTGTGCCGATCTCCAGATTTCAATAACCTTCCTTATGGTAAATATCTATCCTATCAAGCAATATAACATAGAATTTGTTTTAGGCTAGTCATTGATAAAAGAGAGAGAATGAAGCAAAATTAACAAGTAAGGAAGGGCTAAGTTCGGGTGTAACCGAACATTTTATACTCTCGCAATTTATTTATTTGACTTTATTAATATTATATAATACACAATTTGACCCACATATTCGTCATATATATTGTATAAAGTCCATTGAAAGTTGGAGACCCTAATATTAGGTTAGAAGTACCGAGGTCCTCATGTTCGATATATGGGGCCTTGACAACCTATGGTCCGATTTCGGTGATTTCTAGAATGGGGCTGCCACACTATAAACGTAGTATTTGTACAAAGTTCTGCATCGATATCTTCACTAGTGCTTACTTTATATATTGTAATTTAAACGATTCAGATCCACTTCAAAGTTCTGGTATATAGGAAGTAGGCGTGGTTGTGAACCGATTTGGCCTATTTTCACAACATATCATTGAGATGTAAGGAAACTATTACAAACCAAGTTTCATTCAAAACGGTCGAGTAGTTCCTGAGATATGGTTTTTGACTCATAAGTGGGCGACGCCACGCCCATTTTCCATTTTGTAAAAAAATCTGAGTGCAGCTTCCATCTGCCATTTCTTATGTTAAATTTAGTGTTTCTGACGTTTTTCGTTAGTGAGTTAACCCACTTTTAGTAATTTTCCACCAAACTTTTGTATGGGAGGTGGGCGTGGTTATGATCCGATTTCTTTCATTTTTGGACTGTATTAGGAAGTGGCTAAACAAAACGACTGCAGAAAGTTTGGTTTATATAGCTTTAATGATTTGCGAGATATGTACAAAAAACTTAGTAGGGGGAGGGGCCACGCCCACTTCCCCAAAAAAATTACATCCACATATGCCCCTTCCTAGTGCGATCCTTCATACCAAATTTTACTTCCATAGCTTTATTTATGGCTTAGTTATGGCACTTTATGTGTTTTCGGTTTTCGCCATTTTGTGGGCGTGGCAGTGGTCCGATTACGCCCATTTTCGAACTTAACCTTCTTATGGTGCCAAAGAACACGTGTTCCAAGTTTCATTAAGATATCTCAATTTTTACTCAAGTTACAGCTTGCACGGACGGACGGACAGACAGACATCCGGATTTGAACTTTTCTCGTCACCCTGATCATTTTGATATACATATATAACCCTATATGTAACTCGTTTAGTTTTAGGACTTACAACCAACCGTTATGTGGACAAAACTACAATACTCTCGTAGCAACTTTGTTGCGAGAGTATAAAAATAAGGCTGCATTTAAACGAATGTCTGTCGCTATATATGTGCATATTTGTTATTGTTTATATTTCTTGTTTAATCTTATTTTTCGAATTTCGGTAAATGTAGTATGTTGCTGTTACCATGCAACGAAAATTCGCTCATACTTTTCTTGTTCGTTGTACCGTTAAATAAAGGATGATTCGACGGCTAACAGTTGCGGACTTGATAAACAGCGGTCAAATATGGACCTAGTTAAGACAGAAAATCACAATAAATATAATTTTTCCAATTATACATAAAAATCAGTTTCTCAAACACAGCTCCATGGTATCTAAATCAATGCTAAACAGAGGCACAATAAAGCACATTTGAGGTTTGCAAATAAATATCAATTCCTGGCCAATGAGCTATAGAATATAGTATGGGTGATCCTCTCTGCTCCTGTTTTCCAAAACGGAAAGCAGTTTGAGACACTACGTGACTTTAAGTTAGCCATAAAGCAAGAATTGGCCATAAATGAAGATATAAAAGTAAAATTTGGAATAAAGGATCGCACTAGGAGGGGGCATATTTGGATGTAATTTTTTTGGGGAAGTGGGCGTGGCTCCGCCCACAAATCGGTTATTTGTATTTAACTCGGAAACTAATAAAGCTATATAAACCAAACTTTCTGCAGTCGGGTCTCTTACATACCGCACCACACACCATGAAAATAGTTGAAATCGGATAATAACCACGCCCACCTCCCATACAAAGGTTAGGTTGAAAATTACTAAAAGTGGGTTAACTAACTTACGAAAAACGTCAGAAACACTAAATTTTGCAGAAGAAATAGCAGAAGGGAGCTGTACTCAGATTTTTTTACAAAATGGAAAATGGGCATCGCCCACTTATGGGTCAAAAACCATATCTCAGGAACTACTCGACCGATTCGAATGAAATTCGGTATATAATATTTTCTTGACACCCTGATAACACGGACCAAAAATGGGCGAAATCGGTTCACAACCACTACTACTTTCCTCATAACTCAATTTTGAAATCCATCTTATTCCTTCACTTTATAATGTAAACATAAGGAACCAATGAAGACAACGGAATAAAACTTTACACAATTAGTGCATATCATCTCTGGCTTCACTTGTGAAAAAATTGTCGAAAACGGACCATAACTTTTCAAGGCCCCAGATATCGAACATGTTGAACTCAGCGCCTAAGGATGAATTTTAACCGAAAATATGGATAAATCTCTCAGATATCTCAATTTAATTCAGAGGTAATTGTTTTCTTCTAATATTGTGTCTCTGTTCCAAAAATTATTAAAATCGGGTCATAACATTTCCATATACCTCATTGTAAGTTTTTCAAAAATACGGTGAGCTTTATTCCGCATATATGTATTGGTTAAATTTCTTCAATAAATTGCGAGTGTATAAAATGTTCGGTTGCACCCGAACTTAGCCTTTCCTTACTTGTTATATTATGATTTTAATATAAATATAAATAATTATGATGAGTGCATGAACTATTTTAGAAGGTGATAAGATGCCAATATGTCTGTAAACCATTTCTGACCAGCAACGCCTCGGCTGAATAAATGGGTCAAGGTCCATGCTGTAAATATTCTCCAATAATTCCAGTACATAATATATATATAAATATTATTTCAAATAAATGCAAAACCATCCGGAGGTACAATAGAATGGCTTTGCAGCCGAAATAAATAGATTCAGGTCACCACATACGGCTGGAAAATAATGGCAGAGGCTAATATTTTAATAATACTATAAGCAATTTGTAAGATTTGATTTACTTCTGTTGGTATATATATTAATATACAGATGTTGCAGTTCTTTTTTAGGTGCTGAAATGTGCACATGTGTTTCATTCATACATTGGATTACACCAGGAAATTCTGTTTGATTACTTATTATTTGTTATTTTAGTAGTATTTTGCTCTTATATACTTATGTTAAATTTTATATGTTTTGGGCATATTTTCTGTTGCATAAATGTAACATGTATTCTGTAAGAATCGCTGACATTGTATATAAGTTGTGCAATTCCGAAGTCATTCCTTTGACCTTTCTGATAGCTACCTTCAGCAAAGAATCGTATCGCTGCATAATTTTCAAAATTGAAAGAACAACAGTTGATCGGTTGATGGGTTTAAAATACGGCCACCAAGTATGGAATTCATAACTACTCAACATAGTTTTTATATTTTAATTCAAATAAATTATTTTAGTTCAAGTATTTGTATTTTTAACTGCACAAATTGTCTCTCACATTTGAACAATGCTGCCAAGTAGTTTCAAAATAATTGTCAAATATATAAGTTAACACCAGAAATATTGCAAGTAAACCAATAACTGCCGACGTCAACTATCACCCAATAGGAAATATTCGAGACGTTTAGTCAGCAGAATCAAACAATTGGGAACAACATCCGCCATGCGCCGCATAAGCGAAAGTAACCAGAAACCAACATCCGCCATAACGTTAACCAAAATTGCTGCCGCAGGTAGATTTAGGCAATATTAAGAATATGTTTAATTGTAAATTAGAGTTAGTTGTTAAGTTGATTTCAATCAATAAAGGTCACTCTTGACCATAAAATATTTATTTTTTTGACTTTGTAATTAATAAGTCATTAACTTATATAAACTCTGGGCTGTTATCTGCGTATTCTTGGCAACTGAGACAAATAGCTTATCGTAATAAAAAATCTAGTCTCTGTAGCCAAGGCTACTACAATGGCGATTATTCACCAGTAGCCTTACACAATTGCGGTGTTAGTCTTTAACCAAGTACGAGCTTCATCGAACTAATCCTTCTTAAACTATTAATTAATTACTATTTTCTTTTAGTTGTTTTTGTTGAATCATTCTTAATATAATAATCTAGCTTACAATATTGTAATGGTTACATAATAAACCTATCCGTTGCCTTATAAAAGGAACTTTCCAAAAATTTTTAATGTTAAACTATGATACAAATTTATAAAATGTTTAAATTTATTTTTATTGTAATATATAATAAGTAAGCATACATATATACATATGCATATAAACTAAATACATAGATATATACATATATATGTGCATCAATATTTTTTAAATATACAAAAATGTGCACATACCCTGTATATGAGTATGCAATGTAAACAAGGCAGCCCAAAACCATCACGTAATACGATTATCTAAATGCTTAGCCAAGTGCTCAAAAAGTCATCGTTCAGATTTAACAAGAGTCATATAGCATGTGGCATGTAAATACATATACATACATACATACATATTCATACAAATGTGTAGCACAATATCTGACTGCTCTGACAAAAGAACAGTTATTATATAGACATTGATTACAGAGGCCGCCAACATGTTAACGCTGACGCGCATTTATAATATTTCACATACATACACACATATCTATATAGATGTGTATCACACTCATTTATGTATTTCGTGCAATCGGCTGACCAATAATCACCCTCCCTCATACTGATAGGACTGTTAGGACTTGGAAGTTCATTTTTTATGATTTCGAGTCGGTGCGTATTACGAAAGTCTTAAATTTGTGTGTGGCAACTTAGAGTACTCATTTACTTGTGGCATGTAAACAACTAATCTGTTAACACTCTGACAACATGATATGGACGTACATATGTATGTATGTATATATGTGCGTTTGTAAATGTTGAATCTATAAGTAATTGTATAGATACATACATATACATAAGTATCTACGTACTTATTGTTATATGTACATTCAGAATGCCCTCGTTGCATGGCAACGCCCAACCGCTATCGCCGCCAACATCCATCCCCAGCACCGTCTCCAACAGCAAATTATGGCATAGACGTGCCATTCAATATTGCGCTTGGACCTCGGAAAGAAACCTCCGACCAATTCATTGTGCTCAGCCACGCTGCCAGTCAGAAGGTGCCCATCTATGCAACAGTAATCATAATGCTCGCTACTTAAATGGCACCACAATAAGGCATGCATATTTATACAATGTGTAGTGGCATAAGAGCATATGCATGTACATAAACACATACAGACATATGCCAACATATGCATGATACTTAAAGTTTATTGCTGTTATTGTTGGTGCTTCTGCTGCTGTTCATATAGAAAGTGTTGTTGTTAAGAGAGGTGTGCGAATGGGGATGGAAAAACGGATAACCTTTAAGGATAGGCGAAAGAGTAAGACAGATATAACGAAATGAATATTCGTTTCGGCGAGAGTTTTTGAGAAAGCAAGCGCAAAAAATGAATAACACTAAATGTACGCTGCTACAATATACACCGTCACAGACGGACAAATTGGAAAATATGTGATGAAAAAATATTTATTAGCATCAAGAGCCAAACAATAGCGAACTGCAACAAACAAAATCACAGAATACATGTTTTAACGTATGTACATAAAACTTTATGTGAAGTAAATAAATAACACTGTGTATAAATCTATATTTTACAGGTTTTTGAAAAATCTTATGTTTTAATGAAACTCTACAACTCGAAGTTTTTTTGTGGATTATGGTGATTCGAGTTTGGGAAGTTCAACTGTATTTAAGTTAACGATTGCATTTAATAGTTTTATTGTAAATGTTATAATGTCGGAATTGTATAAAAATTATTTAAAAGTGTTTACCGGAAGAATTTATCTGATAAAACCTATGTACACTCTGAAGAAATTTACTAGTCTAAGGTATTTTTTGAGTATTACTAAGGAAAAAATGTTTTGATCTCATATAACGCGAATTTACTTTTAAGCACATTACTTCATTTAAGGCACCATTTGAATTGTTGTTATGTTGTGTTATTTCTTAACAAATAATCTAACAAAATAATTTATTGTACTGCAATTTTCGGATATTTAACTCATTATTATTGAAAAACATACCTCTAAGTTAGTAGACAAATTAACGAAAAATTCATTGTAACCAACTGGTTTGACAACACAATGTTCGTTATTTCGAAATACTGTTGTAGAATCAAAAAATAAATTTCATTAACATTGAATTGCACTTATTATGAAAATTGAATTTTTATTTCTATGTTGACAGTGCAATTATTATGAACACATAACCTTATTATGAACACAAGGATTATATTAAGACTAGTTTCAAGTCATAGAAATTGCTTATACATATGTTGTTGCATGTTGTTATTATATTTAATTCTATATTAAATTGAAAAATCATATTTTTTGAAGAATTTCAACTTTTGATCTGTAAAACAGTTTATGATACACTGTATCTTCAGTTTTCGTTGTAATACTTACATTAATGAATTTTACAATGCTAAGTAAATGGATCCCATCCAATCGAGGATAAATGGAAACGAAACTTTCGCGTACCTACCAATATTAGACTTTTTTCAAAAAAAAAATGTCGCATTGTAGCGATTTCATTGTTGTATCATAAAGAAGTTAGGATAAAAGGGCAGTGGTAACACGTCCGCTACACTTCCCATTCACACACACAATTTGTTGCCCGTCCGCACTCTCAGCAATGCAAGCGTGTAAAATATTCATTCAGATATATAAATATATAGTTGGTGCACCCATTTATGTGGTTAGAGCGGGATAGCTAGCAAGGGAGTTCAAAATAAGCGTACCGCTAGCCTTTGGAAAAAATGGCGTCGGTTAGAGCGAGAGAACACTACATGCATAAATTATGGAAACGCCTCCTAAATGTACTGGCCCAACTTGTTTGCTTCGGCTAAGCGCATTGTTGCACTGAATTCGAGGAGAATCATCGCGGCAAACGATACCTAATAACTGTTTGCTTGTCAGTGTGCTGGCTGGCTGGTGCCTGGCTGCTGTCTGTATTACATTGCTCGGGGTGTTGATGTGTTGGCGCACGAATGAGCATACGTTACCAGTAGGTTATCTCCATGGCGTGGTATTGCTTACAATAATATTGTAATACTGGCATCTTGCTATTGTTGTAGTTGTTATTAGCATTGTATGCAGTTGTTGCTTCCGCCACTCGGCGCCTCCATCACCAATAACCAATAACACAACACATACAAACAGCAACGTCATCGTGGTAGTCAGCTCAGTTACAGGCCATTATTTGATTTTGTTTGCTGACGGTTGCGACAACGACGATTCGAGTGCTTCTCGCTGCCAGTATCGCCGCGATACGAAAAGCAAAACGAGTTTGGTGAAACGAGTCCGATAATTTACACGCAGGCGTCGCCGCAGCAGCTACGGCAACAACGGGAGTAACAGCAGCTGCCGTATTGGCAGCATCGGTAGCAAGAAGCAACACAACGGTAGCAGTGGCACCACCAGTGACAGTGGCTATCACAAACGTAGAAGCGGTGGCAGTTAATTGGCATTCGCCTACTTGCAAAGCATACCTACGCGTGGACGCGCAATAACCCGTCGCCAAAGTAGCACCGATCGGTTCGGTGTGCAGTGTATAAACCGCGGCCGCATCAATGTCTTATCCGGTTCCGATTGCCTGAGAGATCATAGCTGTGTATTAATTCGCGACGCAGAAACGGTTCAGATGATAGCTTCAGCCTACAAGCAATACTAGAATAGCGGTACTGTGCTATAAGGTGTGATTTCGTGCTATCGAACAGCAAAAGTGTTGGAAATAATTTCAGATAAATAAACAAATTTTTATACGTTCTAAACGTGCTTGTCACGAGTGCTGTGTGTTAAAAATGATAAATTTTCTAAATATTCGTTAAACGAAAGTGTCCATAATAAATGAAGTGTGGTGTCGATTCATCAGCTGGAAATCGTCACAATCGATCCTACTAATTTTTCAGTGTGTTCAATAAATCGAATGCAAAGTTTGTGTGCTCTAATTTACACATGTTTGTGTATATTTTAAATTTTACTTCAGACCGGTGTAAAAAATCCAGAGCATAGCAGATTTGTAGTTGTTGTAATAGTTTCTGTTACTTTTACCGCCGCTAAAAATTGCGAAAAATTCGTGGTCTGGAATAGTATGCAAATTAGTTCACAGTGGATTCAACGAATAAAATGGCCGTTGGACCGACGGAGGGCAAGCAACCTCCCTCAGAGACATTCTCGCCCACACATCAGATTATAGCACCGAGTCCCATCCTGGCCGTGCCAACGCTCGCCTTCTCCGCCGCACAAGTGGAAATCGTCTGCAAAACGCTGGAGGACTCGGGGGACATAGAGCGTTTGGCTCGCTTCCTCTGGAGTCTACCGGTGGCCTTGCCGAATATGCATGAAATATTGAATTGTGAAGCCGTACTCAGGGCGCGAGCGGTTGTTGCTTATCACGTCGGAAATTTCAGGTGGGACAAATTATTCTAAATACCAGCACTTAAATTTTTTTATAGAAACGACATTTATTGAGGGAAATGTAAATTCTGACTATAATTGTATACAGGTTTAACATAAAAATATGTCTGTATGTATGAATTGATTTAGTTACTTACCGGTTACTACTTTCGAATAATATTCAAAAACAAATTATCTGTTCTAACTTATTCTCGGCTGTTTTTATTTAGTTACAGTGTTGCAAAGTGCGCCGTTGAAGTAAAGTACAATCACTAAAGCTGTAACACAAGCTACAGTAAATGAATTAACTATTTGTGTTGTAAACAAGAACGCTATGAACTTGTTATTAAATTGCTTGTGTATATTGATAATTCTATTCCATATAAAGATAAAAAAGAGCACTAAAATTTTTAAAATGAGACATTCATCATTTTATCTAATTTATCCGATAGAAGTTAAATAATTTAAATTATTTCTTGACGGTACCATATTTTATATCAAATACTGCATCGATGTTCCCGTAAATAAAGAAAATAATCCAATTATTTCACCAAATTGTTGTTGTTATATGATTTAAAAAATATTTTCAAATATACCCAAATTTAAATTTCTTAAATTTTGTAAAAAATTGTTATTATACACTAGATTTAATTAACCCTCAGAGATATAATCAGGTCTGTTGAGACATATAAAAGTGCGTACAACTTTTTTGCTTTTATGTTAGAAACAAATCCTTCCATGACTTCCTGGAACAAAACTCTCCGTCAACATTGAGCAAAAAATTAGACTGATTATAAGTACAGTATCGTATTAGTCTGAGTTCATAACTATTTTGTTTCAAACGTCATAACCAGGTCTGTGCAAACCTAATAATATACGTATGGAATTAATGGGAAGGGCCGATTATATAAACCGTTATATACAATAAGATGCATATATTGAATGGTGCACATCGAAATATTAGTACATCAGCAGAATTTGAAACCTAAACATTTGTGCATTTTTTTTAGGATAAGTCAACTAACTGTTGGTTTAAGTATAAGTGTTGCGTATAATAATCTTTCGACAAACATACGCCGGCCTCTAGTAGACCTCATGTAAATAACAGCGTTTCTGTTGGTCATGAAAACAGTGTAATAGGCACCATGAGAAACCTGATCTTGTATTTAAATATTTATTAACACCCGAGACCTTCAAAATAATTGTTCCTGATGCAAATCGTAAGAACCAGGAAATATGTCCTAAATGGTCAAAGTTGAATCCTGAGCAGAATCCGCTACTTGGGCCGATATAATCAGATTCTGAAGTATGTCCATATGATTTTATAACAGCAGCGCGAGATTCGATCGATAGAAAGAAAATCGGCCGCCATCGAAGACGCCTGGACATGCTTATGAAGAACTTGGGGCGTCGATATTTTCCAAATGTCAGTTGATGAGCAGTTGTTTCTATATCGGACTCTATTCATCTAATATATATTATGTACCATCAAACCAGCCAAATAATATAAAAATCTGGTATACGTCTCCAACTCCGAGTAATTTATATTGGAAAATAATCAAACGGAGTACGTGCTGCATATCCAGACGAAAATGTTTTTCTTAAAATGGTGGAAAATTATAGTGAAAGTCATATGAATATAATAACACAAACCACATACTTTTAAGACACCTTACTATACCGTTATACCGTTTAGCGCAAAACAATCCTTGTACCTCCGAGCATTAAATATCTTCAGTATTTTAATATTTCTAATGTGTTGTTAACGTCATTTAATAATCATCACTGATATATTTAAAAAAGTGCGGTGCAGTATGCAAAATAAGACATTTGAACGGGTATATACATACATACATATGTATATCATATACATAATCTTATGTATCTTACCATCTTATAGTATGTATCTTATGCAAAAAATATAAAACTGTTCTATCGATAAAGACCTATTAGCCTTCAAGACAAGTCTTAAAAACGATTAAACTCTGTTATTCTGTGAGATCCTATATTTATACGTGCTATTTATGTATGTACATGCATATGCAAATACGTACTTATATGGATGTTTGTATATACATATGTATGAATACAGATACCCACATAGATATCTGGGAGCCGCTGCAAACGTTTTGTTTTCCAAATATCCGTCTTTTTGAATTTCACAAACCCAGCTCAAATGCCACAATGAAAGGAATTTGAATGTAAGTTAAACATTTTGCGGACGGATGAGGTGACACTTGATACTCGCTCCAGAGGCAGCAGCAGAATATGAAACACGCCGGAGCAGCACTTCGATGTCTACTAGAAAAGGTAACGAAATGCAGAGCCGAGCGAAATGAACGTGTGTTTTGTGAACTTACCAGTAATGAGTATATAATGGAGTTAAATTAATAAACAATGCTATTAATTTACTAATTAAGATTCTTTAGAGAATTGCCTTTAAGAAGTGAAATCTCGAAATTTATATTTGCCATAGCATTGCACAGCTTCCAGCTTCCATTTCGTGCCATGGCGAACAATGGCATCACGTCCGCCGTTCTTGCGGGATGGGTCGGGATCTAATAGTTGATCATTTGCCTCAGCATTAAACGCTTTTTGATCAAGCTTTGGTTGTTCGCAATTCGCAAATATACAGATACGTACTCGGCTTGTGAAGCGAGTCACTCGGTAGGCGGAAGTCTATGGGACTCATTGTTCAACAATTAAAATAATTGAATATTACCCCATTATAATGCGCGTACAATATAATGGAAATTAACTTCAGAACTACTCTAATTACTTAAGTATTCCTCTGAATTGTGTAGTTGTTTGCATATACATATATGTTCATAACTATGTTTGTGTATATGTATGTGTATGCAATGAGCGGCTCTCAAGCAGTTTGTGTTTCTTATTTGTTTGAGCGCAAATCAATCTTTTTTTGTAAATATGTCACAGTGGTGTAAATGTTGTTTTGCAATCGGTTGAAAGCTGTGCTCACCGCCTTAGTAAATTGCTAACTGTAATAAAATTTACGATTGCATTTGATGTCATGTGATTGAATGATCGTTCATTTGACATGCATTTAGTTCAAAGTCATTCCACTAAAGCTTACGAACAGTAATGTTTATTAAATTAACCATATAATTATATTTGATTTGCAACAATTTGGATTTCGAGAAATACAGGTTTATCTAGTGTTTTTTACAGCAGGTGGTAACTATTTTTGGCTATTGAAAATATATGTACATATGTATGCATACACTTTGAGATGAAGTCTTGGAAGTATCAAGGTATTCTCGGTTTGTCCAGAAATTAAATGCTGCTTTCTTTACAGTTGAAATGAAAAATAGTTTTGAGAAGTTCGGTATCCATAATAATAGAATACGTTTTCTGAATACATTTATTAGCATTTACATGTTTTTTAATTATACTCTCGCAACCTGTTGCACAGAGTATAATAGTTTTGTTCACATAACGGTTGTTTGTGTCACCAAGAAATATAAGAGTTAGATATGGGGTTATATATACATAAATGATCAGGATGACGACTGGATTTGAAATCCGGATGTCTGTCCGTCCGTCTGTCCGTGCAAGCGATAACTTGAGTAAAAATTAAGATATCTTAATGAAACTTGGAATATATGTTCCTTGGCACCCTGAGGAGGTTCCTTTCGAAAATGAGCAAAATCGGTCCACTGCCACGCCCACAAAATGGCGGAAACCGAAAACCTATACAGTGTCATAACTAAGCCATAAATAAAGTTATGAAAATGAAATTTGGAACATATAATCCCATTAGGGAGGGGCATATTTGGATGTAATTTTTTTTGGAAAAGTGGGCGTGACCCCGCCCCCAAATAGGTTTTTTGTATATAACTCGCACACCAATAAAGCTATATAAACCAAACTTTTTGCAGTCGTTTATTTTAGCCATTTCCTTATACAGTCTAAAAATGAAAGAAATCGGATAATAACCACGCCCACGTCCCATACAAAGGTTAGGTTGAAAATTACTAAAAGTGCGTTAACTCACTAACGAAAAACGTCAGAAACACCAAATTTTACATAAGAAATGGCAGAAGGAAGCTGCACTGAGATTTTTTTACAAAATGGAAAATGGGCGTGGCGACGCCCACTTATGGGTCAAAAACCATATCTCAAGAACTACTCGACCGATTTCAATAAAATTCGGTATATAACACTTTCTTGACACCCTGATGATACGGGTGGAATATGGACGAAATCGGTTCACAACTACGTCTACTTCCCATATAACTCAATTTGAATTCTCTTGATTCGTTCACTTTATAATACATATGTATATACATTAGGAACAAATGAATATAGCGGAATAAAACTTTATACAAATACTGTATTTGAGCTGTGACATCACTTGTGGAAAAATTGTCAAAATCGAACTATGACTTTTCAAGGCCCCTGATATCGAACATGAAGAACTCTGTGCCTAAGGTTAATTTTTCACCGAAAATATAGGTAAATCCCTCAGATATTTTAATGTAATTCATGCCCTCTGAATTTTTTTCTTATAACATTTTCTCTATGTACCTGAAATGGTAAAAATCGGGTCATAACTTCCCCCAGATCCCACATACCTAATTATAAGTAATATTAAATTAAGTGAGCGTATAGTCATTGTACATTGTACATAGTACATTGTATCTTGGTGGTGAAAACGAGTGAAATCGGTTTAGGAATTACCTCAGTCCCCATATACTATTTATGATGATTTTCGTTATTCTATTGAACTTTATACCCAATATATGGTTCGAATTGTGTTATCTTTATAAAATTACATCAATAAATTGCGAGAGTATAAAATGTTCGGTTACACCCGAACTTAGCCCTTCCTTACTTGTTTTTAATAGTTAGCGAGCTTCATTTTGATAGAAATTTAATTACAAAATATTTTTTGTTTTGTTATAAACACAAACATAGAAAAATTAGTTTCAAAATGAGAATTATTAGAACAAAGACGTACACTCAAAATGAATAGCTGAATTCATTCATGTGTACACTAGAGCTCAAAAGATTGGGCCCACATCTGTAGTTTCAGTTTATCGCTTTAAAGTCGTCATTACTGAGGTATGAGAAATTATATTAGAAACATTAAGTGATTACTGAGAACAAATATTGGTTGCTAATAGTGAACAATAAATAACATTAAACAATGAAATCAAAATTGTATCAGTTGAGTACTAAGTTTTAAGTGATAGTTTATTAATTGTATAATTAATATAGGAGAGAAGTTCCGCCACTATATTGTCAAAATATGTAGCAATGACGTAGCTTCGAACTAAGAATAGCTTTTAAGCTATTTACAATAAAATTTAAAAAGTAATATTATATAATATTATTAAATAATAATATTTAATAAAAGAAGAACAATATGTATATGAAAACGAGTGGCGCAACATTTTATTATATTCATACAAATTGCTGTATATATCTAAGCATAATTTAAACTATTTTATTACTGAAATTAAATCCCCTACTGCTATAATTACTGAAGTCTTGTATTTAAAAGATGAGCTTCCAAATACCGAATATTTCTGTTCCAAAAAGAATTCCATTCCACTTTTTTATTCTCCGTATAAATTTCTTCACGTCTCTTAAAATGTTTAAGCAATTCGGTAAAACAAATACAACTGCTTGTCGCCATTTACAAAAGATTTTAACAAAAGAGCATATTGCCACTCAAAATATTGTTAATGAACTTATGACAATAAACTATTGCCTGTGGGTCGTAAGATACAATTGAGTTCCCACCGACTAATAGAGTCATCATATAAAGATTCAATGGTTAAGTAACTTAGTTGAAGATATAACAGTAAGATTGTTGCAAAAGGTTTGTATAAAGATCCAATTCTTTTCAGAAACCAATGTGAAACTCAACATTTTTTATTTATGAATACTTTGAACGATCCTTCAAAAATTTGCATCATTCCTAATTTATTACATTTTATTATCGCGTATCGAACAGCAAAGACATATCATAATAATAATGACAATTTATTTGGGGTTTCTTAAATGAAATTTGATATTTAACAAAAGCGAAGTGCTCCTAAATATTTTTTAAATTACATTGGGTATATCCTCCAGTAATAAACATACTGTACTTATATACATACATACATACATCTCATTTCTGTATTTGATTTGTAAGCAATTTAAAATTAAAGGTGATAAAAGAAGGTGTCAACAACAGATTTATAACAAATTCTTTGAAAGCTCATCAAAAGTATTCGAGCCAAATGTGACAATCTCCCATGGAGAGACGTCCTAGCATGGGGTAAGTCTGAAACATTTGCCAGAATTTCATTCGCAATAAAAAATATTATGGAATTTTTTTATATATGGTTGTAGGCATAAATGTACGATTTTAATATGATGACATATATTTGTATATTATATAATGCTTATGAAATGGTCATACATACATATTAATAATATCCATATATGCTTTAATATGTGGAAACTTACTTTCAAAGTTAATGAAAACTGTCCATGTCGTGAGTCAATTCGAATATTTAGTCATAGAGAATATGCCTACGTGCCTATTGCAAACGGCAATAAAGCTATGGATCTTAGATTAAAGCTTCTACTTTTGCCCTTTTTAGCAATATTGCAATATATACCAAGGTTATACGATAGTTTTAACAGTATCAATCGGTTTTATTTATGTAGTTAAATTTAGCGACGCGGTTCCAAGTGAAGCTCTCTTCTTATTGTATGGCCACAAATTATAAGACTTCGTATGTTTCTTGCAAAATTACTGTTCAGATTTCTATAATTAATTAAATTATAGGTAAGGTAGGAAATACTAAGTCTATAAAGGACTGACAATGTCTGTATAGTCACTTTTGTTTAAATGATGGATTACAAAGTAAGTCTGTCGCAATTATATTTCTCTTTCCAATATTATAATTTCTATGAATAAGTATCGATAACAACAACAAGCGCCAGGTTTTAGAGAAACCAAATATTTTTTAAATGCTTTTAGCAAAATAATCTTCTCAACAAACATGAGTGCCTTAACTTAGAAAGATTATAAGTAATAGGTTCTGGTTATAGTCGGATACAAGGTACGGGTGATGTTAAATAGTTCAAGAATTATAAATTTGAGACTTTGAAAAATAAATGTCTTTTAATTATGTATTTTATGATAATTACATTGTGTTTATTGTTTATGCTAAATTTAAATTCCGCCATGTATTTTTATTTATTCAGCATCATTTATATTATATTTTCTTTGCAGGGAGCTTTATGCAATAATAGAAAATCATAAATTTACAAAAGCGTCTTATGGCAAATTACAAGCAATGTGGCTCGAAGCCCACTACATTGAGGCGGAAAAATTACGCGGCCGATCACTAGGTATGTAAATATGTATAAGAATAAATTATTTTCGCCTTATTGATGTGGTGTTTATGAACTAATAACTGTAATTATATCCATTGTGACAAAAAAAAAACATAATTTTTATACACAACATGTTTATGTGTTCCAAATCGGTTTGGAAAGTGAAATTATAAAAATTCAACTTACAGTTGAACCATTAGTGAAATATCTGAAATATTGAAAAATTTGGTGCAGTTGATATTAAGAACTACTCTTATGTACATTAATTAAGTTTTTATACAACGAATAGACATATTGTGAAATATATTAGCTGGGATTTTCATAAAAAGCTGGGTATGTTCAGTTTTAAATTCAATCAATATACAGAGGTAGTCAAAATTATTTACACATCGGACGTTTTTTTACAAGTTTCACACAAAAAGCTTTCGCTTGTTGTTGCTGTTGTCGCAGGGTAAAATGCTATGTTGTTTTAAACCTTGATCTATTCCCGAGAGAAGGAAGTCGGTTTGGCTAGAATACCTAGAAATATGGCGGAGAAATAAGCAAATGAACTGAAGACTCGGAGTAGTCAAAAGTATTTACACACATTTTTTTGCGTCAAAAGTATTTACACACGGCGATTTAGCCTTTATCCTTGGATTTGGTTTGAGCAAAAGTAGTAATTTGATTCTATTGCATTCTTAACAACCTAACTCAGCCTTAAAATATAAAAATTGGTAAATAAAATATCGAAAACAAAGAAATTATCGATTATAACTAGATTGGAGACTGTTACTAAGTTTAAGACTCGGGTTTAGGCTTCGGAGTTAGTTAAAATTTATAGAATTTGATGGAATACTGTTTATAATGTTATTAAAAAGAAGGAAACGAAGTATTGCAAGGACAATTTAAAGATAATTGGGCGGAAACCTGTGATAACTCAAAGAGAATGCAGAAGATTAGTAGGAACTGTCATTCAAAATCCCACAATTAGTCCTCTTAATATTGCAGCATCATCGAATCAGCATATTGCATGAACAGCCAATGATGCTACACTGCTAAGGACATTTTAAAATAGTAACATAAATACATACGTTGTGTATAAAGTTGACCACTTCCGAAACCAAAACAGCTTTATTTCCGAAACCAAAAAAGCGATGTGCCTCTCATTTGCCTTAAAATGCATCCTAAAGCCTGTCGTGGACAGATAAGGCAGATTTTTTGTTCCAGGGCTTCCTTAGTAAACGCTTTATGCATTTACCACGTGAGAATAAGAATAATGCAGCGTAGACGCTAAATAGAGTCGGGAGTGATGATTTTTGATTTTTTTTTTATTCTTTGGGGAAATTTTCCTTACTTCTGTTTTGGAGATTTGGTACTAATTTAGTGACCCTCAATCATCCGGATATATCAGAATTCACATGACCATGCCATTGTAGTGGTTCGTCGGCCTTTTCCAACTATTGACTACATTTTACAACAGGATAATGCTCCATTTCATGAAGGATCTTTACCTTCAAAAGTTTTAAATGAAGCAAATCAAGTTGACCTCCGCACAGCCCTGACCAAAACTTTAGTCAAAATGTTTGGTCTTTCGTTAAATATCAGAGGACAATTGATATAATAACCGAAAACGCCGAAATTAGCGACATTTGGTCTAAATTAACTGTTAACTTAGCTCACAATAGTGTTGAATCAATTCGGACCATAAAACAGGCTGGTATTGATGCCAATGGTAATGTAACCAATTATGAATTTATCGCCTAAGAATAGTAACTTAGACTAAACATTAAAATTAAAGAAATTGTCATTAAAAACTAACAAGATAATCCATTTCATGTTGTGTGTAAATACTTTTGACTACTCCGAGTCTTCAGTTCATTTGCTTATTTCTCCGCCATATTTCTAGCTATTCTAGCCAAACTTCATTCTCTCGGGAATAGATCAAGGTTTACAACAACATAGCATTTTGTTACCCTGCGACAACAACAACAACAAGCGAAAGCTTTTTGTGTAAAACTTGGAAAAAAAACGTCCGATGTGTAAATAATTTTGACTACTTCTGTAAGTATAACTCAGTTCAAATTTCTTTATTTAACCACTACTTAAGTATGTGCTCTGAATGAGGAGAAATAAAGAAGGAAAAATGCTGATAGACGAGTGATATGTCACACTGTTTCAAATACTTCGATTTTATATCCAAATTGACCAAATAGTGAATTCATCAGTGACATTTCACAAATATTTCATTTGGCTGTAAATAAAATAAATTTACATTCAACTAAACTAACTTGCAAATAATTTGTTAGTGGTGTTCCTTAGTAGCTCAAACCAATTCATATTCAATTTGTTATACAATTGCTTCCATGACCAACCTCATGTGATAAAAAGTGTTAAGAATGTTAGACGGCCACCAAATTCTCAAAGAGAATCTAAATATCCTGTGAAGTGAAGCATGATTGATCATCACTAATGGTTAGGAGACTTTATATGTTAATTAGAATTTGAGAAAATATCATGCTTGGTTGTTTAAAATTAATATAAAATTAAACTCTACATACTTCCTCCAACATTCCTATACATTATTATTTTCACGAAGAAATCAATATCATTCAAGGTCCCGTGGATAAATATCGAGTGCGAAAGAAGTTTCCTCTGCCACCCACGATCTGGGATGGTGAACAAAAGACACATTGCTTTAAGGAGCGAACGAGAAGTTTGCTGCGTGAGTGGTACCTTCAGGATCCGTATCCGAATCCGACAAAAAAACGTGAATTAGCGAAAGCAACCGGCCTAAATCCAACACAAGTGGGGAACTGGTTCAAAAATCGGAGGCAGAGGGATCGAGCGGCTGCTGCCAAAAATAGGTGAGTCTACTATTTATTTAATACACTCATCTCTTTTGATTGCACACAAATATGTGGTTGTTTTAGAGCGGAGAATATTAAAACTCATTAGCGGAAAGTGTAGCATTTCACTGAAAACCACTAAGCAGATGACAGCTGGTTACAAATAAATCAGTGTGGTCTGTGTCAATTTGCACGTGTGCGAAACGATCCACACAGTCTGTTGACTGATCGCACATATGTAGAGTAACGGCTCACAAGCACGCTTTGGCGAATCAGCAAGTCAAGCGACAGGCTGTGTATGGTAAAAGGAAATCCGATACTATTTGAAGGAGTAGTATACACAAGCGTAGGCACATACATATGTATGCAAACTTAATGGCTTGCTATGAGCATAGGCCAGTAATCACTTACATACTTGCTATTCATTGCAAACCCTTTTCTTAATGCGCTTACCAACGCTGGGAACTTACATATAATGATATTCGTACGATCTTCGATTGATCTCTGCCGCACACGCACGCTGACCCCGGCCGCACGTATGCTTCTCAATTTCTTATTTGCGGTGAAGAGTTTTCCATACATATGCCCACATCAAATTGACCGCCGATAAGAGCGGTACTTTGTAAATACTCATACTTGTGTACATTACACCAACACACGTTCAAAGAGAAACATTAATGGCTTGATATACATATATGTATGCATATATATATCGATATAATATATATATAAATATTTAAATAAGTGTGAAATACCAAAATTTTATATTCTTCAAATGTCTTAGCGAAATGCCTGTTCATTAAGCGTGCCCCGTTAAATTTATTCCAGAACATTCCAGGACATACTGACAAAATATTTATAATTTTCTACTTTACTTCCTCAATCATGTTTTTGAATTTGCATTAACAATCAGGAAGCTCAGAAAAAATAATTAATTTTTGTTAAATTTAATATGGCATTTTTTGTTACAGCATTAGTCATTAGACACTATTTGGCATTGAAGCGAAGCACAATCCATTATATTCTTATATTTTACAATTGATAAATCAGAAAAGAAGATTTCGGAAGGACACTTTGCACAGATTGTACCTCTAATTTGTGTCAACTCTCATTTGAAAATTATCAAAATCAGTCAGTAACTTTTCAAGCCTCCAGTAAGTGAATCTTCGTAAGTTTTACCATTGGAGATATCTTAAAGTAATTAAGACATATTTACCTGGCAATATTGGGACCTAGTACTAAAAAGCAGTATAGTCGGTTCAATAATATCTCTCTCTCATATATCTATACTACTATTATAAAGAGGAGAGATTTGTATGTATGTTTGTAATGAAACTACTGTGCCGATTTCTAAAATTCTTTCACCATTGTAAAGCTACATAAGTGTGTAAAAACTTATAACTTTAGAAATGTTTGTTTAAACCCATGCGAAGCCGGACCGGTTTGCTAGTAATTTATACATATAATTATTTTCTTTTAACACTGAGTCTTTAGACACTGAATGTATAGTTCAATATGAAATGTGTTTTAATTTAATTGCGTGGAAATATTTTCTAGATCATACTTGGGGTTAATGATCAAAGTAGAATATATGAAATCGGTCTACATAATACTTAGTTTAATTATATCCATTATACTAATATGGTAAGTTGACTTGACCGTTGACTTTAAATGATTTATCGGTCATACCATTTTGTTACATAATGAATGGCTTTAAATTAACAAGTTATTTTAGACAGAATAATAGAAAACCTTAATATAAGAATATTATTTTTGCCTTGAATTCCAACTGCACTGCACACTATTAGGTTGTAAATCTCTTCCAGTATTACCTCAATGAAATTTCTAAGCATTGTAGTCGAGCAGTTCCTAAGTGACAGTGACAACACTGAGTCATTCAGTTGATTTACATAGAAAATTACATTTTGCCTTTTCAATATACTGCCACTTCTCATATTCATTTTTTTCTCATGTTTCACAGTTTTAAGACGCTTCTGTTTTCTATGTTCTTTGAAATATCGTCTTCTTTCCTTTACCATACATCTTTATAGTTTTCGAGGTGTGTGTGTAAATGCTAGTTTGCTCATTTTGAGAAAGGCGAACATGCCAATAACACGGCACTTAACCGCTCCTCTTGTGTGGCAGAACGTTCGGAACTTGACGAACTACCACACTACGTTAACATCAATATAGCCATATAATATTCTTAGAAACCAGCAAGAATCACATAGGAGCGGCGGTTGAAGAAAAATAAAAAGATACAAGTAAGCAAGATTTCCGTAAAGGGTTTTCCTTTTCTAGAATACTCATATGCGACCTGGTCTACAATTGGTAAATCAATTTTCACTTTTTAGTTGATTCGGATGGAAGATGGAGTTGTTTATTTTTAACAGCTGTTTCCCAGAAAACTAGTTTTCGCACGTTAGCTCCCTTTTCGTAGACCAGGTCACATATAAAGAAATTTGTTAATAATTTTATTCATAATTCATTTAAAGTAAATAACATTTAGAATGACTAACTGTAAAATATTTGAGAAATTATTATATCTACCTTAAAAATATTTTGTACTTTATTTGATTGGAATCGAAATCTATATCGTAAAATTTATTTATTTTTAAATTGATTTTAATATCTTTCATACATCTATATACATATCTACAAATGAATACGTATTTTATTACAGCAAAACCTCACATCTTAGTGGTTAAAACTACATATCTCTAACACGAATCACCAAAATCCACAAAAAAACTTCGAGTTAGAGAGACTTCGAGTTATAGAATTTTCATTAAAACATGTAAATTTTCAAAAACCTGTAAAATGAGATTTATACACTCTTTTATTTATTTATATCGCATAAAGTTTTATGAATATACCTTAAAAGATGTTTGACTTTGTTAGATGATTTACGAAATCCATAAGTGTAATATTATATTTTTTATTCGCCTCCGTACGATATAGAGAGATTTTATGAAAGATGTCTTCTATTGCCTCTTTAAGAGTTCGAGTTATGGAGAACTTCGAGTTATAGAAATTCGAGTTAAGGAAGGAAATTTGTATGAAATGTGGCATCTAAACGCTATTGCCAATTTAAGTGTTCAAGTTATGGAGATTTTCGAGTTAGAGAAGTTCGAATTATGGAAGTTCCACTGTAGTTGTAAGTTCGTAATACTTCATCGACCATGTTTAGTTGCAATTCTATATTGTTGTTATCGCATTTGTTGTTGTATCATTTGTGGTGTGTGCTGAAATCCATTGCTTGTTTTTTTCGAATCTCATAACGATGTAAAATGATTTATAATATTTTGCAATTTCATGCGATTAATGCAAAGTCAAGCAACTGAACGCGCTTCTATTGGCCTTAACGTGGCCATTGGCGGTGTTTAGCAAAACGCCATACTACGCAAACACAAGCACACAGACACCGACACACATACACTTTCGTGCTATTTGCTTGCTCACTTACACAGGGAACACTCGTTTTTCGCCTCGTCAGCACACTTAACTTGTTCACGTTTGTTTGAACCTTCTGTGCTTGTTGGCTCCTTATCTTCTTCAACGGTACACCGAAGGCGCCTATGTATTTAGTGAGTGAAGTCGGTGCTTCCTTCTTCAGTACTTCCATGGAAGCGCAATGCCCTTCTGTGTGTCGTCCATCGCTGAGGCAGTAGATTTCACTGTATTTGCGTTGACCCCAAAAATTTTTTAAGAAAATAAGTAGTTGTTGTTGATTTTGTTGCAAAATTATTGCATGTCAGCAAATTGGATATTTAAACGACCCTTTGTGTAGAAGTAATTTTGTTCAACACTAAATAAATTCAGAATTTGAATAGGACTGTTGGTACCGCTACCATATTAACATACATGCATATGTATACACATACATATTTTTAAAGGCAGTATTTAAACAAGTCTGACCTTAAGGTATGCTATCCATATGTATGTAGATACAGAAATTTAAAATTACACTATGAAGCTTCTTGGAAGCAATAGGCACTTCACATCCATTGGTGGATTAGAAGTTCGATCTATTTTTTTCAATTGGTAGCAAAAACCTACTGGCAATAAATTTTACCGCCAATCGTTTTATAAAAAACTGTTTATCAATCGAAAAATATTTAAAAATAAAATAATAATAAAGATCATAAATTCAGATACAGAAATCGGGTGAATTCATTTATTCCTAGAGTAGAGTTTAGCATGCTCTCAAAAGGTTTGCGTGATACAGGAAATGCTACTCTCATATGAAAATCAACAAAATCTACATACTTACAGGGGCTTTTTTAGTGATAATTGATAAGCAAATATTCACAACTTACATTCACCAATTTGCCAAGCAGCTGTTATTTGCTTAATGACTTGAAACGGCTTACGATTGCCCCCGTCGTTAGCAGACCCTTCAAGAATTGTGTTTTCATTGTCGGCAGTTTTACTAGCTTATGCCAGTTTATTTGCTTTCAATTTGAAATACTTTGCTTTAAAGTACATCAGTGATAATTGTTCAATCGAACGTTTTAAATTTTTTATGTAAATGATGGGGCTGCAGTAAGCTCTTTACAACACAATGCGCTCACACAACACTCACAGCGCCAGGAATTCGAAACCACCGCGTTGTAATGGATTTATTGTGACATTTTGCTGGCCGAACTGTGTCGCCCAAAAGTCGATCTGTTGACATACAAGATTTCCATCTATTTGCATGTCAACACACACGCCGATGTATGTGTGTGTGCATGAAATGGAAATTTGAATTTGATTTTCGGCAAGGACACGTGGTAATTGAATGCACCAAACGCAGCAGGTGTGCGCGGCCACCCACCCTTATATATACTCGTATATCAAAGCGAAAATTTCCCTGAACACTAACACTGGTCGTGCCCAGGAACCTGCCTTGACAAACTGTTTACATAACTTTTCTTTACAATTGAGCTCAAACATTTTGAATATTTTATACAAATTATCAATGGCGGCGTATCGCAACACCTTTATTCTTGATTGCTTTTCAATTCAGAAAGCGCAATTACATACCAAGCATTGTATTATATACATATATATACAAATGTGTATATGTGCACGGTGGCAAAACATTGCTTTTCATGCTCAATCAATTTCTATTTGATTCCTCTTTTTCACACTTTGTAGTTACCCATTCGCTTGCTGAAGATGCGCTACTTCCGTTTTCCCGCTGTTACACGAATTTCAAATCTTACAAATCTTATTGATTTGTAAGTGTGTTTGCTTTTGTTAGTTCCCAGCCTCCGTTACAGTAGTTGGTAAGCGTCATTGAATATCGAGTCGTTTCTACAATGTATGCTGTCAGCGTTGATCGAGTGTTATTCCGAAGCTTTTATATTGCCCATCATACACCCGTACATATGTATGTATGCACATGTTTGCTTTCTAAGTGCGCTTTCTTCGCATCGCTGCAATCGCTGGAGCTGTATCGATTGAGTTGACGTCAAGTGTTTCAAGAATATTGGTATCGATGTTTATTCGTTTCGTGTTCTACAAGACGCACTTGAGTCTCAACAAGTTTCTTACTACCTATATATGTATGTACATACAAATACTTACATATCGCTCATTTACATGAATAGTGTCACAACTCAAAAAAGTCGATTTTTCAGGAAAGCGGTTTAAAGGTTTCAATTGTCTTTTATTTACCAAATCCAGAAAAAGCCATAAGATTATTGAATAAACTAGTGACATGTAATATATTTAAAAAAAATGCTGAGCATATTGGACTAAAAAGAGTATACCAAGGCTTTTTCTTAGGCATAAACATGACCCCTTTTGAAATATGACGTTATTTGTGAAAAATATAAATCAATTTCGTTGTCATAAATTAAATGTGTCGTTTTTGCTGAAAACACCAACATGAAAATAGTAATTATATTTTCACCAATATCGTTGTAATACAAAATATGTCGTTCTTTCTGAAAAGAAAACCAACTTCATCTTATGGCAATATGTGTAGTAACAAAAAATATGTTATTCTTTCTGAAAAAAGAAAAGTGCCTAATTCTAGCACAACTCAGATGTGTCGTTGTTGTGGTTTAAAAATAATGCAATCTACGCATCAGAATGCACTTTTTATACAATATGGACGATGAAATTGCGCACATTTCTGCACACTGAACTCAAAAATCGGTTCTTTTAACGGAATCTATTATATCTAGTACTAGTTCACACAATACGCTCGACAGGACCTTGTATGCAATGTTGAAGAGGCTTATCCCACGGTAATTGGCGCAGATTGTGGGGCCTCCCTTTTTATGGATTGGGCAGAGCACACTGAGATTCCAATCGTTAGGCATGCTTTCTTCCAACCATATTCTCCAAAGATGCTGATGCATGCACCTTATCAGTACTTCGCCGCTGTATTTGAATAGCTCGGCCGGTAATCCATCGGCCCAGCCGCTTTGTTGTTCTTCGAGCGGATAATTGCTAATCAAATTTCTTCATGGTCGAGTAATGGAACATCTATTCCATCGTCATCGACTGGGGAATCGGGTTCGCCATCTTCTGGTGCTGTACTTTCACTGCCATTCAGCAGGTCGGAGAAGTGTTCCCTCCATAATCCCAGTATGCTCTGGACATCCGTTACCATATTGCCTCTTCGGTCCCTACATGATAATGCTCCGGTCTTGAAACCTTCTGTAAATCGCCTCATCTTTTCGTAAATTTTTTGAGCGCTATCCATGTTGGCCAGCTTTTCAAGCTATTCATACTCACGCATTTCGGCCTCTTTCTTTTTACGCCTGCATATGCGCCTCGCTTCTTCTTGTGCAAGTCGATTAAAAAATCGTTCGGCTGTCGGTTGTGATTGCAGCTTTTCGACGTCGAACCTTCCTTGTGTTTGTTGACGGGCGTTCTTTGCTGCTACTAAATAATGGTCTGAGTCAATATTTGGTTCTCGGAGCGTACGTACGTCTAAAACACAGGAGACATGTCTTCCGGCTATCACAACGTGACCGATTTGATTGCGCGTGTTTCGATCAGGGGACAGCCATGTTACTTGATGAATTTTCTTGTACTGGAATCTGGTACTACAGACAACCATATTTCGGGCCCCAGCGAAGTCGATCAGGCCATTTGGCGATGTTTCGTCATGGACTTTCCGACTGTTGTTCCAAAGACACCTTCTTTACCTACCCTGGCGTTAAAATCGCCAAGCACGATTTTGGCATCGTGGCGAGGGCAGCGCTCATAGAAAGCATATTTGGTCACATAGTCCTTCTCTTCTGTTGGGGCGTGGGCGCAAATCAGCGATATGTTGAAGAACCTCGCTTTGATGCGGATTGTGGCAAGACGTTCATCTACCGGGGTGAATGCCATGACTAGTATAGAAGATGTTTTAATATAGTATAAACAAATAATAAAATATGAAATGTTTTATGTGAAATGAAAACATCAGTTTAGTTGAGAGGTTTACAACAAAATCTTCAAAAATGCTATATATTCCAAAAAGCTTAGCGTAAACGATGCAAAAAGCTCCAGATTTCCACTACAAATGATTTGTTGGTATACAGCCAACCAAACAAACGAATATTTTTAGTCTTCTGGAGCAGGGTTCATATTTGTTAGTTTTGAAATATTAATTCTAAGTACATATGTATATTTCTCGGTATGGAGTTGGAGCTTGGGATGAGCTCATTGACACCAAAACCCTGATATCAAAACGAAATTGTCGGCTCTCGTTAGGACTGTTGGGTCTTCATTGACGTTTAGTACATTGTGTTGACGTTTAGTAAAATTCCGGATATGAATCCAAATTGATGTAATAAATTTATAATTATTCAGCATCACTTTTGATTTTATAAAAGAATCGTATTATCTCGCTCGCAGAATTTTGAAACATTCAAAAAAAGTTTGCCCATAAAAATGGTCGACCTGCGACGTTATTCAAATTGTCAATGGTCTCCTCTTTTACATTGAACTAATGTCTAACAAACTGCTTTAGAAAAGGTAAGAAACTCAGTTGTTGTAATCCCTTGAGCATTTGCGTACAAACTGAATTATTACTTTATAAATAACATATTATTTTCGAACATTTTTTCTTGCAATGACAGTACTTATATACCTAACTAATTTCTCTTAATAACACTGTGATTGCGTTTCTCATTTCTAGGTGTTTTGATTGATCACCCACATTGAAACCCCCATATCAAAACACAAGTATTTTGTTATTGTTGTTGCTGATGTTATTACGCCGCATTTGTTGGATATTTTTTATTTTGAATATCATCGCTTTGCGTCGTCCAACGTCACTCGTCTGTAGTGTAGGTTATTAACGTTGTGATTGTATTTGTGCTGTGGTGTTGCGCATATCTGTACGCACTGTAATATCATTTCAATTTACTTGATAAATACAAAATGTTTTGAATAGCAATTCATTTGTCCAAACACGCACATTCATCAACGAAAAGTATATATGTATGTGTACAACCGTACCGATGAAAGAGTGAAGAACCAACACCCACACTCATTGCCAATTGGCGATATGGTGAGCGATTCGGGCTGCCATGTGGTCGGTTGCGGCGGTCGATCTGCTCATCACAAACGCTAATAAAGTATTACACTTAGCAGCTTGGCGCGTGTGTGTAATTCCTCTTCGCGCACCGAATTACACATCCCTTCATGCAATACATGCACACAATCTTAATAATTTATTTACTGGTAAGCGTGTGTGATTATATATTTATAATGGGCAGATGAATTCGCATATGTGTGAAATCAAACACGAAATAAAGTAATCACGTCTTTAGTTTTTCACGCTGCTTGACATCACTCAATGAAATGTCAAAAGCAGGTATTGAATTAGATGCATTATGGGAATATGTAAACCGTGCTTATCCTGCAATACACATTTTATTATTAGTCCTCATTATTAAACGATAGTTTGAGCTCATTGCTAATTTCATTTCGTTACTTCAGAGGAACTGGTGGTGAAAATTCTGAATTAGTTTAATTAGATTTTTTCATAACCTTTTTCATACAATTCATATAAACGAATGTTTGAATTGTTGAATTGAAAATTATGGAATAAGACTACGCCATAGAACTAGAGATTAGACGCAACGAGTCTACACACATGAGCCAACGACAAATTAACATAGAAATGAAAAACAAAAAACGAGACCGGTAAATAAAATAATAATAATAATCACTCATATTCTATTTTTTGTAAAAAAAAAGTTTGAAAATCATCCAGGTTTACAGTTTGTAATCGCGGTGATCTCAGTCGCATCATAGCCATAGAAGCCGTGCATTCTCTGTTGACCGAACCTCCGTCCTCCATACTTCATAACAATCTTTCCCTCTGGAAAACGCCACATAAGCCCAAATTCTTATATTGGAAATGATAATACAAACATTCACACAGCCACACAAAAAAAATTGTGTCATGATCTGGGGCTCTTACTATGTGTATTAAATTTTTTTTGAGGTCGCTGAATCCGAATAATAATGAGATAACCATAACCCCAGAAAACCAATATGGTAGACAGTGATTTTTAAAATTCATCGGATTCGCTTGAACCTAGTTTTTCAGCGGTTTTCGGGGTCGCTGTTTACGAAAAAAAAACCGTTATTCGGGGGTTTTCGGGGTCGGATTCAGTGACCCCAAAAACATTTAGCCCACATAGTAAGAGCCCCAGGTCATGACAACATTTTCATTTATGTGGCTGTGTCATGTTTCTGCTCATTGTCAATCGGTTTTCTTTATGAATGCCAAATTTTTAAACTGCGGAAAAATAAATTTCAACCTATAATTCCTTCTTTCGTAATATCAAAGCATTAGTCCCATTACCTTGTATCTAAGCTTAGCAGTAATCAGATAGCAAAGCATACCGTAACATCAGAAATTACATTAAACCGATACTCAAACTAAATTTCCTATTTTTGTTACTTTCAACAAATACAAGATTTATTATATTTATTATATTACAGTAATAATAAGAATCCATATTTTATATTTCCGAATTAAAAAATCTGTTATAAATTGTAGAATAACCGGAACCTTGACATATTCATCATTGCTCTTATTGTAATCTGTTGTAATCAGCGGCTCCCGGGGGCTAACACAATTACGGCTGTGATCAGTTAAGTTTAGCAACGGCTGCGTTAACCGTTTAACGTCTTTCACACATCGTTAGTCGGTACTCTTTAAAGACATAATAAAATAATAGCAATGGTGGCACTTTCAAACTCACATACATACTTATGTGTGAGCAAATGAGACCTTCCGACCATCCTCCCCACTGGGCGCACGGCACGGCACTTAATAATCAATACACGCCGCCACCACAGACAACTCACTTACTTACCCATCAATTGGCAACTAGTGCTGGGCACAAAGCACCAATCGTCCAGCAGCCCGCAGCGCATTGGCTACAGATTACTCTATTAACAAAGCTGCGAACAATAAATTTGAGACTCACTCAGCAGACTCCAATCAGTCATCAAGCCGACACATCGACACTCCTAAAGCGAAACAACGATGTACTCATGTGTATGTACATATGTATGTGTGTGCCTGTGTTGTCACTTCATTGTTCTAATGTGATGGGAAGAAATATGAGTGAACCAAACACACACAAAAGGCATTGCTAGCTAGCCTTGTTGGCTGGTTGCACGGGTTGGTAGGTGAACAATTGGCGAACGCTTTGGTGAGAGGCATAGGTCCTAATGTTGGAAATACATCATCGAAATCATGCTGACTCCTGCTCTGTCATAATTATCGGTTGAGCTTCCTTCCACTTCGCATTCCATTGACCCAACATAACATTAATAATCAGTGCAGTCGCACCGCTATTTCTTATTGCACCGCTACCTCACCTTTGCACCGCAACATTAGCGAGCCATGGGCAGTGAGTTGTGAGTTGCAAGTGGTGGTCAGTGGTCAGTGAGCAGCGAGTGAATGAGTTTGACCGGCAGTAACTGCTCGTGTTGAGTGATTAATGACAATAACATTACTCACACTGTTGGTCGAAACTGGCTTGGTGCAGCGGGTAAGAGGAGATCTGTCGACTAAGCGTAGCTCCATAAATTGTAGTTGTATAACTTCAACTTCTCCACTAGCCGCGGTGCAAAAATCATTGGGCATCATATCTAAACGACGTTCGATTGCCATCGTTATGTGGCAGCTACTGACATGACGCGCCTTCAACTCGCCGTTGTCCCACACGTCTGATTTACGTCTGACGCAAATGAAGTTTTAAATTGTTTAATTCACAACATGATCGCTCTTCCCCGTTCGCCGGCCATGCTATGTGCGGCGCTTCTGGCCTAATTGTTGTGTGGTCAGTCGATAGGGTATTTTTCATCACACTTCTGAAGAGTAAGATCCGTCGGCTGGAATGCCACCTTAAGACGCACAAAACACAATCGTGTAATAGAGTCGTAATGTCCATGAGTAATGCCCATATATGCTTACAACCTATGTTAATTATTAAAACTATATATAAATAACCAAATAATAGGAAATGTGATGCTCAGTGAGATATTGGGTTTAAAATCATTTGTTCTGTCGTAATAAGTGGACTATGCGTACAATATATATATTATAAATGTTTTAATGAGAGCCAAAAAGATATGAAATATGAGAAGAAACAAGAAAAATTGTTTGACAATCGTTTGATTTAGCCGTGGTTATCATGAAACTATTTAATTGATTGGAGCAACTATTCGGTTTTCGAAGTTTCTGTGTTTCTAATATAACCGCTAACGTTTACTAAATTTTTCAAATTAATATAAAATATCTTCATCTCAAGCATTTTCACTGATTTTCAGCAAAATTTTAGAAAAAAATATATATATCTTTCGAAAATTAAAGTAGTTAATTAATAATTAATTAATATATATATATATATATGTATATGTAAAGATATCCAAAAATTTGCCATTTTTGGTCATATTACCCCTTTTAATTTGCTTACCGCTTGTGAGTACTTTGCAATGAATTCATTCGACTTGATGTCTTGACTACCTGTCCTCTCAGCTAAAGCTAAGTAACCGTCTCACTTTGGGCACGAGCTCGGCGTAATCTTGGCATTGTACGTGAGAAAAGAAGCTGCTTTCAAGGTTACATTGCCGTAATTAATACTAACTTCTGATTAAAAATTAAGACGTTGTGCACCGTCAGTATTTATCAAAGCGACTGAAAACTTCAACGCATAAAAATAATATTTTCCACACAATTGACTAAACATACAAGGAGCTACATATTCGAGTGTCATCGGTCTGAGGATTTTGTGAAATGCGATACACTGGCACCTAACTAAGCGACACATCATTATTACGATTCCATTGGTTGTGGCCAACTCGATTGGCACTCGGGCGGAAGTCGTGTTGACTTTTTTGTGCGCTGCTTAACCGGGTAGCTGTCACAGCGCTGTACAGGTCTTAGGTCTGGTGGCTAGCTAACTGGCTAAATGGTAGACTGACGTCTTGTGTTTCGAAACGAAGTACTGAAATTCAAAACTTGGAAAATCTTAATCGGCTCATGTCAAGCATTCTTATAATATTCATTGAAGTGAAGAGGCCGTATTGGTAATATGATCACCTCGAAAAAGTCTCGCATACGACAATCAACAATCAATGTTTTGAACTCTTCCCTCCACTCCATTTCTTGCATTCAAACTTCTGTACAAGTAAATCACTGCATGTGTACTCTTAGTTCAGCCGTACCCCTGCCCTCTGGTATCTCTGGTTAAATCTTTGACCTTCAATAAATGACAACGAAATGGAATCAAATGAAAGCCAAACAAACGAATGCGTTAGCAGAATAATATTAAGATGTTGGAATTCCTTCAACGCAGAATGGCGTAGACTGTGTTAATCACTTAATAACAGTAGTTTTTTTTCACCGAGACCAGATTGTGATAAGTACTCAACCAAATATTCTCAGGAATGTGGCACTAAATACGGACACCTTGAGCGCGAACTTGAAACGGTGAGGTGCGTGTGATTGTCTGATGCGAATAACATTTCTACGTTGTAAAAAGCTTCTCACCAAAATTTCGTGTTATTAAAGCCGTGAAATTGCCCAAATTATTCAACTGTTCTTCCCACTTAGGAATGAAAATTGGTATTGAATAAAATGATACCCACACACATATGTACACACATTATATTTACTTGTACGTTGTCTCACAAATTTAGTTCTATTTGGCTCCCGTGGCGAAGGTCTTTAGTTCGTCGATGGAAATTTGTTAAACGGAAATGAAATAGAACTTTATTAAACGATTCTACCGATTTGAGTAACGTCGTAACCAATGTGTTTGTTGTTCCGTTAAATAAGTCTACGCTTAACGAAAGTATTTTGGCCACACTCATAGTTACCGTTGATTCGCTACCGTAGAATAGCATATTGTAGTCCATTAGTAACGGGAATTTTGGAACGGGTATGGAACAGAGGAAGGCTACGAAGCTTCTAAGCCTCACTTTATTGACTAACAAAATGCCTCAAACCTATCCCATTTATACAATAAAGAAGTAAGGCTCTTTAACAAGTATAAGATGCTTTAATAGATATAATATTTGATTCATAATGATAATTCAATTATAAAAAATGAAAAAAATTATCAATTTATTTATTTATGTACAAGTGCAAACATACGATTCTAACAATCATTACTTTTTTTTCATTTCAGAATACAACATAATCAAAATAACTCTGGACTCATGTGCCGCAGCAGACGTCCGGAAGGAGCACCTTCCCCGATTGCATCAGATACATCGGACTCGGATATTTCATTGGGCACCCATTCACCTGTTCCTAGTAGTATTCAACTACAACATAGTCCCGGCTCCACTTCGAACGGTGCCAACGATCGCGAAGAGAGCCTCAGTGTCGATGACGATAAGCCACGCGACTTAGCCACCTCCATTGCGGCAAGTAATTTGGTAGCAACATCCACTTACGCCACAGCCGCACCATTGTCCACCTGCTTGCCACCTTTCAAATTGGACACTGCGACCAGCCTCTTCAATGCCGGTTGTTATTTACAGAGTTTTAGTAGCCTCAAAGAGATGTCCCAGCAATTCCCAATTCAACCGATCGTCATAAGACCACAACCACAATTGCCGGGGCAGGCGCATGGCTTGAATGGCAGTCACCTGCACACCGTCATAAACTATCCGCCACCAGGTTATGCGGTGAATTGCACTCCACCGAAAATACGCGTCAATTCTCCAGAAAAGCTCAATTCGACAGCCAACAGCATAGCGGCCACACTGAGCACGGTTGCGGCTCTGCAGGACACCTCTGCATATCAGCATCATCATCATCACAGCGCTCAGCTGTTGCACAGACCATTCTCCACGTCACCGGATTTGCCGCACAACAACCACAATGCCGCACCGCCGGAGATCACATGATACACCAGCCGTAGGCACCCGTACAAGCACTAATACTGGATACCGCTTTAATTAATAGATCTCTCGCTTTCGCTCGCACAAGTTGGCAGAAATTAAATCGAGTGAATGGATCTGGAATTGTAAAGAATCTGTCAATAACTTTTTATCTTAATCACAATGAATTATAGTTTTGAGAATTCATAAGATAATATTGAATATTTTATCCCCCTTCTACCCTCTTTCATTTTGTTAGACATTGATACGTAAACAAGGGATCTAGTTTTCATATGCATATATGTAAGTAATTTCATAGATAAACTTTGGCGCTAACGTATTTTCCATTTTCTCTAAAATTCCACTAAATATATCAGTTTATTAAAGCATAACATTAGTATAACGTTAACTCTTAAACTGTTAGCAGAATGTATAGCTTCTAAATATTTAAGACGAGAACCTTAATTTCCATAATGTTTTCGTAATGTCAGATGTATTACAAGAATTAAAGTTCCTGTGAATTCAATGGTTATATTTTCGGACTTCAAATTGTAGTAATTCACTTAGGTAAATTCAGGTAATATTGAAGTTTCTACCTGAATTGGTCATACTCATTATCAGAATATTCATAGGTTCTTCCTTTAAATGTCCAATCAATTTTTACTTCATAATCGTCAAAATGTGTACATTTAATATCATGGCTTTAAGTCTAAGGTATTCTCCTCGCTAGATCTCTATTTAGTCAACCCCTATCATCGTCATTTTAGAGTTTTCCGTCGCATATGTTACTAATGAGAGTGCCGCTTGTGCTTTCTGCTTTACCTCAAGCAATTTCGCCAATTCAATTGTGATGAAAGAGACAGAGTAAATCGGCAATGGATGTGGTGCAAAGAATATCAAAAATAATCGAAAACAACAGAGCAATTAGTTTAATTAAAAAAAATGAACAAACTAACGTTGTTAGTAACTCAACGGCGGGTAGTAAACTACGCAAAATCTGTAGAATATACCCATAGAAGAATAGAGAAATTTAAGTAATATTTGTGTACCTTCCCGGTTGCAAACATTTAAAAGACAAGAATACATACACACATATAATTGAGTTTAATTTTTACAATTCACTGTACAGCAAACTTTCGTTTTCATTCAAATTCAATATGAGAAGGTAAAGAAACCTGAAATGGATTTTTGCAAAGTTGCGTTTGCAATGTAAATAAATATGTAAATGACGGAGCTGGCATTTCGTGATCTAATGATTCCAAAATATGTAATCAAAGTAACCCATTCATATTCCCAATCACATGCATGCATTCTACACACACATATACATAAACCTACAGATAAAATTATTGTTTATGCCGATGCGATTTTAATGAATTGTTAATAGTTTTACATCGCTCTTATCAAAATAAAAAAATAAATTAATCAAATTTAACATTATTTAACACACTTACATATATATTCGTATACTAGTATAGCATTAGCATTTCGGTTATTCTTAGTTTTAATAATTTGAAAGTATCATAAGTTGTCTATAGAAATTATTTTACGTTTTGCTCACTTGTAGCTCTTTCGTAGTTAAAGCAAGCAAAATTTCGAAAGTTGAAATGCTAAATATATTTAAAAATATCTACATAAATCGGATGTTAATTTTGAGTGAGTCAATGTAAATAGATTATAAGGTCCAAATATATATTATACTAGCTTAACATTAGAACGCAATAAAAATAAATGAGTTAAGATAATATGAAATACAAAATGAAAATCAAATGAGACTTTTTATTGGTCATTCCTTTTATTTTTCCATAAAAATAACCCTCACAAAAGATGGTATGGACAAGAATCTTCCTTAAAAAAGATAATGATTTATGCGATTACAATATATGCTGGCAAGAAAACTAATCTAGTCCGAAATTTCCAGTGCCCAATTCTCTATATTCATTAAAAAGCTACGACTCCAAATTTGATACTGTTGTCGTTTAAAATCAATGAAATAATGGTTGGTTCAAAGTTTGAAATTAAGTAGTTTTTTATTAAAGAAACAATGTTTTTATGGCCGATTATGTGTTGAACGGCATTTTAGAGTCCATTCTAATCCCCTGTCTACATCGGATTTCAATGAGTTTTCTGAACTAAAAAATTTCTATTTGTCGACTTGGGATGGTTTCTTTTTTTTCAGGTTTGTTTCCAGCTATCGGTTAAATAAGCATGCATTTGTAGAAATTAATAAAATTGGCAACAAGTCTTAGGTGTTTTGTTGAAGGTTCGTTTCCACGTTCAGTTGGAAAGGATCCCCATATTGCTCTGGGTAGAAGCACAGTGTCAAAATGTTTATCGCTATTGATATTTTGTGTCATAAGTGGACAATGCCATAAGCGGTTTACAGAACATGCCAAACGATTTAAAAACGGAAAATGTGAAATCCAAGTATTGATCTCCACAATACTCCGGCGTGTAGATTTGTTTTTATACTCTCGCAACAAAGTTGGTAGCAGCATAGTTGCTAAGAGAGTATAATAGTTTTGTTCACATAACGGTTGTTTGTAACACCCAAATCTAAGCGAGTTAGATATAGGGTTATATATACCAAAGTGATCAGGGTGAAGAGTGGAGTTCAAATCCGGATGTCTGTCTGTCCGTCCGTCCGTCCGTCTGTGCAAGCTATAACTTGCGTAAAAATTAATATATCTTTATGGAACTTGGTACACGTGTTTCTTGGCACCATAGGAAGGTTGCTTTCGAAGATGAGCAAAATCGGACCACTGCCATGTCTACAAAATTGCGAAAACCGAAAACACATAAAGTACCATAACTAAGCGATAAATAAAGCTATGAAAGTAAAATCTGGTAGAAAGGATCGTACTATGAAGGGCATATTTGGATGTATTTTTTTTGAAAAAGTGAGCGTGGCCCCGCCCCTACTTAGTTTTTTGTACATATCACGTAAACTATTTATATCTTATACTTATATCCACCAAACTTTCTAGAGTCGTTTCTTTTAGGTACTACCTCCCATACAAAGGCTATGTTGAAAACTACTAAAAATGCTTTAATTCATTAAGGGAAAGCACTGGATACCTTAAATTTCATTATAAAGATGGTTCGGAAGAGCTGCACTCAAATTGGTATACACAATTTTAAATGGGCGTGGCTCCACCCACTTATGGGTCAAAAAGCATATCCCCGAAACTACTCGACCAATATCAATGAAATTTGGTTTGTGATATTTTCCTTGCATCCCAATGATATGTTGTTAAAATAGGCCAATTCAGTTCACAACCACGCCTACTTCCGATGTACTAGAACTTTGAAATCGATCTGAATCGTTTACTCTCTTCTTCTTCTTCTTGACTGGCGTAGACACCGGTTACACGGCTATAGCCGAGTCCAGCAGCACGCCCGCTTCTCTCCTTTTGACAGTTTGCCAATTGGTAACACCAAGTGAAGCCAGGTCCCTCCATCGGAGTGGAGGTCTCCCTCTTTCTCGACTCCCTCCGGCGGGTACTGCATCGAACACTTTCAGAGCTGGAGCATTTTCGTCCATTCGAACAACATGACCTAGCCGCAGTCTTTTTATTCGCTGAACTATGTCAATGTCGTCGTATAAATCGTACAGCTCATCGTTCCATCGTCTGCGGTATTCGCTGTTGCCAATGTTTAAGATACCATAAATCTTCCGCAAAACCTTTCTCTCGAAAACTCCTAACGTTGCCTCATCGGATGTTGACATCGACCACGCTTCTGCACCATTAAGTAGGACGGGAATGATGAGGGACTTGTAGAGTTTGGTTTTTGTTCGTCGAGAGAGGACTTTACTTTTCAATTGCCTACTCAGACCAAGAGTTGTCAAGAGGGATTCTGCGTTGGATTTCCAGACTGACATTGTTATTGTTGTTAATGCTGGTTCCCAGATAAACGAAATTATCTACAACTTCAAAGTTATGACTGCCAACAGTGACGTGGGAGCCAAGACGCGAATGCGCTGATTGTTTGTTTGATGACAGGAGATAGTTCGTCTTGTCCAGGCCCATACACTGTACACTCTTATAAAAAATTGTACCTTTTCTATTCAGCTCTGCAGCTCGTATTATTTTCTCCAGCATCAGGTTAAAGAAGTCACACGATAGTGAGTCACCTTGTCTGAAACCTCGTTTGGTATCGAATGACTCGGAGAGGTCCTCTCCGATCCTGAGGGAGCTTTTAGTGTTGCTCAACGTAAGCTTACACAGCCGTATTAGGGATATTAAATTCGACAAAGAGATTCCAGGTCTAAAGACACACTGATAAGGGGCCATCCATAAATTACGTCACACGAATTTAAGGACTTTTTAACCCCTCCCCCCCCTCCTTGTCACAAGTTGTCACATTTTGACACCCTCCTGCCCCTTGTCACACAATGTAACTTCTGAATGATACCCTCCCCCCCTTCAAGGTGTGACGTAATTTTTAGTTTGTTGACGGTGGGCTTTAGTCTTTCACACAGTACGCTCGAAAGAACCTTATAAGCAGTGTTAAGGAGGCTTATCCCACGGTAGTTGGCGCATACTGTGGGGTTTCCTTTTTTGTGGATTGAGCAGAGTACACTTAGATTCCAATCGTCAGGCATGCTTTCTTCCGACCATATTTCGCAAAGAAGCTGATGCATGCACCTTATCATTTCTTCGCCGCCGTATTTGAATAGCTCGCTTTGTTGTTCTTCAAGCGGGTAATTGCTACTCGAATTTCTACATGATCGGGTAATGGAACATCTGCTCCATCCTCATCGATTGGGGAATCGGGTTCGCCATCTCCTGGTGTTGTACTTTCACTGCCATTCAGCAGGTCGGAGAAGTGTTCCCTCCACATACTCAGTGTAGTCTGGGCATCAACCACTAGATCACATCTGGGGGTCCATCAGGAGTGTGTAATCTTGAAACCTTCTATTAGTCGACGGATCTTTTCGTAGAATTTTCGAGCATTTCCTTTGACGGCCAGCTTGTCAAGCTCTTTATACTCACGTACACATTTCGCCCTCTTTATTTTTTGTCTGCAAATGCATCTCGCTTCCCTCTTCAGCTCTCGGTATCTTTCCCATCCCGCTCGTGTTGCGGTCGATCGCAACATTGCGAGGTAGGCAGTCTTTTTTGTCTCCACTGCGAGACGACAATCCTCATCATACCAGCTGTTTTTTTTTCAAGGCCACATATATCGAACATGAGGACCTCAGTACTTCTAATTTTTTTACCGCAAATATAGGTAAGTCTCTCAGATATTTTGAAGAAATCCAGAGGGAATATCTTTCTTTTAATAATATGTCTCCGTGCCTAAAATACGTGAAATCGGGTCATAGCTTCACCTAACTTTCATATACCTAATATTAGGGTTTTCAACTTTCAATGAACTTTGTACCATATATATTATATGACGAATATCTGGGTCAAATTGTGTGTTATATTAATAAAATTAAATAAATAAATTGCGAGAGTATAAAATGTTCGGTTAGCCTTTCCTTACTTGTTTATTATTCAAATCAATCCAAACTGAGTATAAATCAAGTAACAGCTGTCAAAAACCAACCAACTCCGAAAAAGTGTTGCCTCATTGTAAATCACATGTCAAAAAAACACCCGTTATAAGTTAAAACATCTTTAGATAAGATGGCAAAGGGATTTTTTTATTTCATTATATCCTTCAACTTTTAGTGGAGTTCAGAAGATACTGAACACTTTCTCTGAAATTGCTCAGTTTTATCAGCTGATTGATATTTTTATAAACGACATCTACCGTAACTTTACGAAATTTTACACAAACAATGCATTTTATGGAACATGAATATTCCGACGTATCTACAGATTGATTTAAAAATAAAGACTTATTAATCCATTTTGGCGATAAATGGAAGCAGTTTCCTTAACGACGGCATCTCTGTAACAATAATTGAATATCAAGTTGCCTGCAGCCTACGTCATGGCTTTCAATTATGCCAATTTTGACAATTAGTTCGTGTGATCAACTTGAAAGCAAGTTCTTACCCGTGTAACGGCAGCGTTAATAAGTGTTTTAATCGAGCTGAGGCCGGTTAATTGATCAATTAGCTCCAGTGTAAAAAGGCTATTAGTCTTATAGGCCTTCCGGTAACTGTTCTAACCTTTCGTTCCATATCGTATATCGTTTGCTGAAATTAAACCAAAAATATTTTTCCGAAGAAATCCTTCTTCGCTTAATTTGTCCGATTTAAAAGTAGAGAGCCTCTTTAAAAGAAGAGTTCGTTTTCATTTACGAATGATTTAGGTAGCTTACAGTTAACGTTGGCTTGTTTGCCTTCATAAGTAACATATGCGTAACTGTTTGCACAAAATGGGTTTCAGCTTACGAGCATGTGGGGAAAAAATCATAAAAATCTACGCTGGAAGACATCTAACTAAGTAATTTGCCATTTTGTATTGTTTTGTTTTGAAATAAAATATCAATTTCTGTGTAAACATTAACAAAAGAAGAAGCGCTACCACACATTCGAAAATAAACTTGTTTGCATATATACATATTTACAAACACACATAACACACATCAATGCGAGCGTCCATTTGATGTTGACTTGCAGAACATGTACTTTATTTTTAAGAAATCTTCCCGGTTGTCGGTACCCACTGCCCAGTTGCAGTTCTCATGGCCGATTGTGGCTATTGTCGCAGTTACTGGAAATTGCGGCGCTGCGAACATGTTGTAGGTGCTCTCTTCCAACGCGGCGGCTGGTGTGGTGACTGGCGCCAACGATGACACGTCCGACACAGCGGCTGTCATTAAAAAAACACACCAAAATACCCCAACAAAACTTAATATGAAATGAATTCAATACAGCGTGGCAAGTGAGCTCTGATGATGACGCTGATGTCCTACTTGAGTGGTTTACTTAGCTGTCTTATGAAAATAGAGCCGTACGTCCTATTTCGCAGCGGCGTAGCGGTGCAGATGCACTCTAAGTAAATATATGCACAAATTCAAATAAGGGTACATACATATGTACATATTTACATACGTACATTTATATACATATATGTGTGCTTGTACTTTGTGTATGTGTTTGTGCCCCGCAACGCTCCGAATCAGATCGCATGGCAATTTTTGCAGTCGTTGTTGCTGCCGCCTGTTTGTGCTGTTTGTTGTTGTCAGCAGACAAATGCACTAAAATTGACGAGTCACTGTCAATAATATGCAGCCTTACTCTCACAAAAGTGCACTCATACCTATATACATATATTTGTATAGACTTGTAGATAAGGTGGCACGATCGAATTGGGGAGATGTGGCAAGAGGAATGTTGCCTGTCAGTTGATTGCAGCTCGAAAGCGGCCGTTTGCGGTTAAGAACTCCGAATTCATTCAGCCATCCGCTATCTGACTGGTGCGATCTGCGACGATTAGAAGCGTTCAGGGTGCTGTGTCTACACACGAACATATATGTATGTATACTGATCATGGCAGATAGACTGTTATTTTCGATTGTCGGTGTAAAACTTCTACAACTACAAATTTCTCGAGAGTTTCGGTGTATGTATGTTTTCACATCTCATGTAATCATAAATACATATGTATATACCTGCCATTCTACTAGGGTGAGGAAAAGTGAAACTAGTACATTAAACGTAGAATTTATATAAGAATACGAGAGCTGAAGAAGTTCCTCTTGATAAATCAATTCCATACAAACATAATTTTAGCATCAGTGGCAAAATCTTCCTGTTTATATTAACTAGTACCGACTACTCTGAATGGAAAAAATATGAAATCGACCGTTTAAATCTTTTATAATAAATATACCTTTAAGAAGAATAATGGATAATATCTGTTATACTGATCCTGGAAAACCGCGGCCGCGTAGCTTGAGAAGTTTACCTCAAATCTTAACTCATAATTTATACTCCATTTACCACCCTAGTGCGTCCTTAACTACATGCGAATGAATACTCGTACATAGCACATAGCACACATTGAAGGAGCAGTTGTTTGTGAATGCATGATCTCGTAAGTGCTTCCTTCTTCATAATTTTCTGAAAATTATTCGAATCAAATTACAAGGTGAGTCGCACTTTTGAGTGCTGTACGCGGTGATGAGCAAACCACTTCAGTGGACATACAATTATCTGCCCAAATCTACATCCAAAGCATCCAAGACAGAAGAAGAGGAAATCGGGTCAAATAAGAAGCTGGTGCATTCGCATGATGAATTGACTTATTGACGCAGATGATGTTGAGACGCGGAAACGAATGCTACTGTCGCGTCTGCTCTTGTGTGAAAGTACTTCTACATGTCACACATACATATGTACTGTAAGTGCTCAAACAGCCTGAGAACTTCAGATACGATTTATGACATTTCGATGAAAGTTTAAAATGGGGTTGGTGGTACATTTGAATTGGTTGTTTTGAAGTAATACGGAGGTAGCATAGACGCACCTACGCAAAAGTAATCGTTAATTATCCTATACTAAGTCAATGGCGCCAATAACCTGGCGCCAGTCATTGTGTCATGTCATGTCAAGGAAGCACATAGCTCCACCATATGGCGCTAATACCTACGAATTTGAATACACTAATATTAAATTTTTAGCGAGATGTGAGACGAGAGGTCTTTCACCGACGTCATTCTGGCGATGGCTCAGTCAGTTTCTGATTGTGATTTTTTAACATTTGGTCACCATGCAAGAGCTAACTGAATTATTTGTTTTTTTTTTTTTTAAGTTTCAAAATGTAAATTCTCCACATTCGGAGACTTGTTCCATTTCCATTTATTTTAGCCAATATCCAGGTCAAAGTGAAGGAAGAAGAAGAATTATGCTAATGAAATATAGATAACTTTTGGCCTACACATTTTTGGAAGACCATTGCAAAGTAAATTTTTTAATTTACTTTTCAGAGAGTGTGATAAAAAATTCGAAACGAAGCAAACAGCGGTTTTTACGATGTTGCAAAAACACTAATCTCTTGTTTATCGCGTCTTTTTAGTAAATAAACTTTCCTACTTGATCCACTGGTTTAAAAATGAAAACGATGCAAATCAGGTGTCAGACTTTTTGAATTGTGGTACAAAAATGGTCAGAAAATATATTGCAAAAGAAAAAAAAAAAACAAAAGAATATTCAAGATTTTTTCTCTTCATAGTAAATACATACAGCCTTGGCCAAAAGTATTAGACACCCCATTAAAATACAAGTATTCTCAAATGTGGCTATCAAAGTAACCAATAAAATATGTAAATATGTTTTTCATGTAAATCCATATGTTTTATTGAAACAAATAAATGAATGAATTTTTTAAGTTTAAAAATGCATTTAATATTATAAAAACAGATAATTTATGTATATTTTTGGAAAAGTAAATTATTCGAAAAAGTAAATTACCCAAAATACCAATCGATTTACTTTTCGAGAGTATTCTGTATAAATAAAAATTGACCTCCTGAAATTAGTAGGGTAGTTCTTGAGATATAGATTTTGACCAATTGAGGATCGTCTAAAGAGAGTATACTAGTTTTGTTTACATAACGGTTGTTTGTATCACCCAGAAATAAAAGAGTTAGATATGGGATTATTTATATATATATAAATGATCAGGATGACGAGTGGATTCGAAATCCGGATGTCTGTCCGTCCGTTTATCTGTCCGTCTGCCCGTGCAAGCGATAACTTGAGTAAAAATTGAGATATCTTGGAACACACATTCCTTGGCACCCTGGTATTGAAAATGGACGAAATCGGTCCACTGCCACACCCACAAAATAGCGAAAGTGTCAGAACTAAGCCATAAATAAAGTTATGAAAGTAAAATTTGGTACAGAGGATCACATTAGGGAGGAGCATATTTGAGTGTATTTTTTTGGGAGATGTAGGCGTGGCCCCGCCCACAAATAGGTTTTTTGTGTATTTCTCGCAAACCAATAAAGCTATATTAACCAAACTTTCTGCAGTCGGTTCCCTGACGTACCCCACCACACACCATGAAAATAGTTGAAATCGGATAATAATCACGCCCACCGCCCTTAGGTTGAAAATTACTAAATGTGCGCTTAATCACTAACGGAAAACATCGAACACTAAATTTTACAGAGGAAATGGTAGAAAGAAGCTGCACTCAGATTTTTGCACTCAATGAATTCGGTTGATAGAGTTCAGTTGCTGTTTTGAGATATGTACAATAAACTTATAAGGGATTCCCAAACAAAATTATCCATAGATACCCCAGAAGTACAGACAGATACATATATTTAAACTTGTCTTGTCATCATGATCATTTTGATATATAAAACCCTCATCGTTTTTTTAGGTGTTACAAATAAACGTTAGATGGACAAAACGCAATATTATACTCTGTGCAACATGTTGCTAGAGTATAAAAACCTCCCGAGATGTTTTTGTTCGAATATTATATACCTCCGCAAACTAAACTTTTTGACTCTTAGCTAAAGCAGCATTACAAATTTGTGATACAAATTCAAAAAAATAATGGTAGTTGACAGGCCGGCTAAACTTAAACATAGTTATTTGGTTCCTAAAGAAAAGTTTGAATTATATAATATTTTATTTAAATACTAGCAGACCGCTCCGGCTTCGCAAGCGTTTAAACAAACATTTCAAAAATTATACGTTTTTACACAGTTATGCACACTCTCCCATACATTTCTTGCATCGATTTTGACAATTTTTCCACAAGTGATGTCACAGCTCAAATACATTATTTGTGTAAAGTTTTATTTCGCTATCTTTATCGGTTCCTTATGTATAAATTATAAAGTTAACGAATCAGAAGGATTCAAAATTGAGTTATATGGGAAGTAGACGTAGTTGTGAACCGATTTCGCCCATATTCCACCAGTGTCATCAGGGTGTCAAGAAAATATTATATACCGAATTTCATTGAAATCTGTCGAGTAGTTCTTGAGATATGGTTTTTGACCCATAAGTGGGCGACGCCACGCCCATTTTTCATTTTGTAAAAAAATCTCAGTGCAGCTTCCTTCTGCGATTTCTTACGTAAAATTTGGTGTTTCTGACGTTTCTCGTTAGTGAGTTAACGCACTTTTAGTAATTTTCAACCTAAGCTTTGTATGGGAGGTGGGCGTGGTTATTATCCGATTTCTTTCATTTTTGGACTATATAAGAAAACGGCTAAAAGAAACGACTGCAGAAAGTTTGATTTATATAGCTTTATTGGTTTGCAAGATATATACAAAAAACCTATTTGGGGGCGGGGTCACGCCCACTTTTCCAAAAAAATTACATTCAAATGTGCCCCTCCCTAATGCGATCCTATGTTCCAAATTTTATTTTTATAACTTTATTTATGGCTTAGTTATAGCTCTTTATGTGTTTTTGGTTATCGCCATTTTGTGGGCGTGCCAGTGGTCCGATTCCGCCCATCTTCGAACTTAACCTTCTTATGGTGCCAAGGAACACGTGTTCCAAGTTTCATTAAGATATCTCAATTTTTACTCAAGTAACAGCTTGCACGGACGGACAGACGGACGGACGGACAGACAGACATCCGGATTTGAGCTTTACTCGTCACCCTGATCACTTTGGTATATATAACCCTATATCTAACTCGTTTAGTTTTAGGACTTACAAACAACCGTTATGTAGACAAAACTACAAGTATAAAAAAAAAGAAAAAAAGAAAAATTAAGAAACTTAGAACATGAAATTATATTTTATTTGTAATGAGCTAAAACTGGATTACGAACTCTTTGGTGTCCGTTGTCTTTCTCTCTTCTTATGAAGGCGTTGAGAACGCTCAGAGCTCGACTCCCTAGTGCGAGCTTGAATACTTCTAATATTTTGTTTTCCAAGCCACTGCACACGCTCCCTACTCGACTTTCAAGCGCGTACTTGGAAGATGTTGAAATTTGGTTCAGCAAGCATCTTCGAGCGCTTGTTACTCGACTCTCTGGCACGCGATTGCGATACGAAGAGAATGACTTGCAAGGCGATTTTCAGTTTCATATTAATATTCTCCATCACGGAGTCTTTCTGATACCCTCACCTGGGAACTATTTCCAGAAAGTTTAGATTCTAGCAACAAATATAGAATTTTTGAAATCGGCACAGTAGTTTTCGAGTTTATTCATTACAAACATACATACATACAATTCTTTCCTCTTTATAATAGTAGTATAGATTACATAGAACTGTTTTTATACTCTCGCAACAAAGTTGCTAAGAGAGTATAATAGTTTTGTTGACATAAGTGTTGTTTGTAACACCTAAAACTAATCGAGGGTTATATATATAGGGTTATATATACCAAAGTGATCAGGTTGACGAGTAGTCTGTAAAACTTGTGCTCACTTGTGGAAAAATTCTCGAGATCGAACTTTAACTTTTCAAACTTCCTGATATCGAACAGGAAGAACTCAGTGACGAAAATATCGTTGACTCTCTCAGATATGTTAATGTAATTTGTAGGAAATTTGTTTCTTCTAATAGTGTGTCTTACACAAAATTATTAAAATCGGGTTATAACTTCCCCTAGCTAGAAATAAAAGAGTTGGATATGGGGTTATATATATATAAATGATCAGCATGACGAGTGGAGTTAAAATCCGGATGTCTGTCCCGTCTGTCCGTGCAAGCGATAACTTGAGTAAAAATTGAGATATCTTAATGAAACATGGTACTCATATTCCTTGGCACTCTCTTGGGCGAAATCGGACCATTGCCACGCCCACAAAATGGCGAAAACCAAAGGTTTTCAAGGCCCCATATATCGAACATGAAGATCTCAGTGCTTCTAATCTTTTTTCCCCAAAATATAGATAAGTCTGTCAGATATGTTGAAGAAATTTGTAGGGAATATTTTGCTTCTAATAATAAGTATGTATGTCTCCGTGAAATCGGATCATAACATCACCTAGCTCTCATATACTTAATATTAGGGTGTCCAACTTTCAATGGACTTTGTACCATATATATAACGAATATGTGGGTCAAATTGTGTGTTTATTAATAAAATTAAATAAATAAATTGCGAGAGTATAAAATGTTCGGTTACACCCCAACTTAGCCCTTCCTTACTTGTTAATAATATAATATAATTCCTTTTCATGATGGTTAACGAGAAGATAGTTGTTGATGATGAGCAACTCAAAACTGTCGTGAAATATTAATATTTGTTTAACTTAAACACCACTCTCTATATGTATATCATTTGAGAGTTGAATTTCCAGCCCCCATTTCAACTCTTTATCTTAATATTGTTAAATATGAGATGAATTTATAAATTTATATTCAGATCTCTGATATTTATGCTAATACATGCCAAGAGTGTCTTTGCTGGTGCATATTTTTATTCAAAACGCGTTCAACTATTTACACTACATTTGCTCATTTAATGACGGCCATTTCAACGCTTGCACCAAAAAATGGTGTGGGGACAGTGTTTTTGCAGGGTGGAAGTGCGATACATGTAACTGTCTATTTATTTAAATCCATGTTGGCACTGGGCATTTACAACGTTTTAAATGTTGGGCGATGCTAAGACAATGGGCCTCAGAAAACTTTTCCACTCTCAATTTCATTTTAACTTTACTTCTTAGGAATATAGCAATGCAATAAATATATAAGTATGTAAATACAAATACCCTTTCATGTATGTAAATACACCAACCTTTCTCACGTTGGGTCTTCGTAACCAGAACGGATCCAGATTTTTATCTATTCAAATACTGTCAATTCAGCAGCATTCCTCAAAATAATTCTGGGAGTTTTTTCTGCGCTATAACAGCAACCACCGTGAACAGCAGATTTCAGTGGTTCTTGGTTTTATTTGAAATACCCTAATATCTTTAATCAATTCTTCAAGCAGTTCTAAATATTCTAACATTCTCAATCTAATGAGAAATATATAAAATATAATTATAATCATATGTAATTAGTTGAAGAATCTTGGTCTGTTCGGCTTGTTTCATATACTTAAACTCTAAGCAAATTCCAAGTCAGTCATTATGAGCGTATTTTTGCTTATTTATTCCACTGTTTGGAAATATGCCTCTTTAAGTCAACAAGCAATAAAAAGTTCCCTCCTAACCGAAGGGTGCATAAATTCAATTTTAAATAAACCTTTTTACGCTCTTATTTTGTGGTTAAACTAATTGAGTCATCTCCCACCTTCTAGCCGAGCCGATGTGTGCGTTACATAATGAGTGGGTTCGTTCCGACGGGTAAGAGCGGTAGTGGCGAACTGTCTGTTTGTTTGCACTTTGCGTGTCACCCTTAAAAAATTGTACAAACCCGACGCACAAACCCACAAATATTTGTACATATTAACATATAAATACAGAGCAGTATGTTTGTATGTATTTCGGCATTGAACAGCAAACATATGCACACAGCTACAACGGTGCGGTGCGATGTGAATTAATTTGATGAAACAACAGCAGTAATTTTTTCAGCCATCCATCCAACGAGCTGATTTGTCTATTGTTCGTGAATACCGATGTGCTGAACCGCGGTGCGTTTGAAACACATATGTACATACATACGGTATACAAATATATGCAATGTTGTGAGTGTGTGGCGGTTGGAGTGTGCGGTTTCCTCCTGTGTGCGTGGTACTCCCCAAACTGTCATCTGTGTGACACATTAAATGCTTGAGTGTAAAATCAATTATTTAGCATTACATTACGAGACGTTTTGACAATTGTAAGCGCTCATTTCCACACTTATTGCATTTGCATATGCACACATACATACATACAAATATACATCATTTCATTTTGTCACTGGCTGTTAGCCATTTTTTGGTGTCAAAAGGCAAACGCAAATTCCGGATGTGAGGACAGGCCGCCGAACATCGATCGTCAACGAGTTGTCCCCCTTCTACGCACTCGCTGTTATGCACAAAATTATTGCTTATATACATATGTATGTCACCGGAATGAGTTAGAATCAGCTGGCGCGATAATTATAGATGAAGAGTTAAGCACCGCCATGCCATTGGGGAAAAGCCCGTTTGAAAAGTAACAAATGGACGAAAGTTCTCCAGCTCTGAAAGTGTTCGAATGCAGTACCCGCTGGCGGAAGCCGAGGAAGAGGGAGCCCTCCACTCCGATGGAAGGATCAGGTGGAGAGGGACCTGGCTTACCTGGTATTACCAATTGACGTCAAACTGCAAAAAGGAGAGACGCGTGGCGCGCTGTTGTGGACTCGGCTATAACCGCGTAAACGGTGTCTACGCCAGTGAAGAAGAAGAAAGTCCACCATGAGTTTGAAAAGCCGTATATCGTTAAATGGGGTTAAGAGTATTGACTTTTTGCACATTTTGCACATTTTTGCCGCAGATGCACACTATTAAGGTACATTAAGTAAAATAATTTTGTTCACACAACGGTATAATTTGTCCCAGCTAAAACTAAACGAGTTAGATATAAATCATATCGAAATTAGAGCCATGCATATCAAAATGAACTGGATGAAGAGACGCGTTGAAACGCGATAACTTGAGTACAACTTTAGATATCTTGATGTAAATTGGTACATATCTTCTTTGAAACCATGATGGTCCGGACAGAATATGGTGGAAATCGGACCACAGCCACTGCTAAGTAAGTAAAGCTAAGTAAAAGAAGTAAAATTCGGTAAATAGGATCATACGAGAGAAGTACATATTCGGATGAAATATTTTTGAGAAGTGGGAGTGGTCTAATAAATTATGTGGATATATTTCATTATGATACTATATTATATATCAAGAAAATGAATAAAATCAGATAATAACCGCTCCCGTTCCCATACAAAACGTAATGTAGAAAACTAGTAAAAGTGCGTTAACTCACTAACGAAAACTTAAAAATTTCGAAATATATTTACAATGAGGGCTCATATACCGACTTCCGTGGCTATGGGAAATTTTTTACCGAAAATATATGTACATATACATATATTTATAAATGGGGATTATATTAATCATTATTAGAATTACAAAGTTTTTGCATATTTTCATAAGAAAATATTTAAATTTATTTATATTTAATTATTTTTAAATTAATTCATAGCCAATTACGAGATATACGAAAGCCAAGTCGCATAGGAGCTACTTTTCTCATTTCGATTTTTCTACTGTATTTGTTTTTTCGTCAAAATTGTTAAAGAAACATATCATGTATAATTTTTTGCTTTGTGTAAAACCTTTATAACGGTACAAAGAGCAAAATAAAATGCATAAGAAAGCATGCGATTGCAAATAACTGTAAGTTTTTGCTCTCTTATTATCCTATATTTTAATGTCCCGTGCGACATCAAAAAACAACACTTGTTCCCACTGCATCGCAAATAAAAGCAGCAAGTTCGCCAAATTTTGGGTATAAACAGTAAATTTTTATACAATTAAAATAAAAAAAAAACTTGTTAAAAAATCAGAAGATTTGTTGTTTTGGTAACTACTTAAAATTGGTCCCGTGCGACATCGTAGGTGTGGAATTTAAAAATTGAAAAATTTTTTTTTTGTTTTATTAAATTGACTTAAGTATGTAAATAGATACATTTACATTAATTATTTACATATGAGCAAAAACCGCACTTTAAATTCCACTAACTAACTATTTAAATAGATTTTGGTGAAAATTATAGGCTTACAAATTAAAATAAGAGTGCTCATTTTAACAATTGTAGAAGAAAATCGTTTGCCTTTAAAAGTGACAAGTTAACGCACGACATATTATTTTCTTGATAAATCTTTTAACTAAAATTAAGAAATCATTTAGTTGCTTTTCTAAAATATTTATTTTTTTTAATGTAACTGCTCTCAGTTTAAAATCAAATTTATATTATCAAGCCTGATTGATTTTATAAAATAATTAAAATAGTCTTCATTAGAATATAATTTTTTTGCCAGGAGCCGTCGATGGAGTGGAAGCAGTTATCAAACGAAAAGTCTAGCAGATAACGAAATCCAAAAATGTTTATTCCCGAGGACAACATTTTCTTAAAAAACTGTATTTCACATTCATAATACTATTTTCATTTCATACTATAGAATTTTTGTTGTGTTTCTCTTTGGATATTAGTTAAAATAAATAAATAAATACATTTACTACTTTTTTATTGGACTTGTTGTTAAAGAATTACGTATTATAACAACAAAATCAACATAAATATTATGATGGAAAAAAATGTCCCGTGCGACATGTCCCGTGCGAATGTGATTAATAATTAATTTAAAAAAACTATAAATTATTTTTGGATGAAATTCATACCATCTTTAAAGGCCATCAATGCGCAACATTTTACAATCAAAAACATTTGAATATTGCCTCACAATTCGCTGAAATCGCCGTTTGAATCGTTGTCCCCAAAAACGACTTCCATTTTTTGTCCTGTGCGAATGCCTTGGTTTTTTGCAATTATCTTGAAAATGAAAACCGTTCCAAAATCAACCATAACACTAAATGTAGAGCTAATGAAGAGCTATTAAAAAATCCAACTGTCAAAATTAAAAAACATTTTAGTTCATATTTTATTTTAGTTGAAAGGTGTACGATTGTCCCGTTCGACATGGCGGAAATGCCCAAATGCAATTAAATAATTTTTTTTCATTTTATTGACTTTATTATAAAAACTGGGTACAATAAGTATATTGAACTCAATAAATAATAAAAAAAATAAAAGTTAATACATATCAAATTCGCGCAATTCTGTCATAGCTAATTCATGGATTAGGATAATACAAAATTTCGAAAAAATAATGGTATTGCAACGTTTAAAAAACTCCATTGTTGCCGAAATACAAATACATTTGAGTGCAATATATGTAAGTAAATATCATACATATTAATTGTATTGTCCAAGATAGAAATGGATTTTAATTCTTAAGCAGTGAATATATGGATATTTTGTACTATATTATGTTGTTACAGAACATTTAGTCCAATTTGAGCGTGGGCCCAAATTATAAGTGAACTGGATTAATTGTATTTACCTTTGGTATTTGATTTAATATACATACGTGTATGTATGAGAACATGTTTCTGTGCAATCTGATTATGGCAACGAACACACTGATCGATAGACATACGTATATATGACTAAAGTACCCGATTATCTTTAAACGCGATTTTCAAATTCGCTGCAGTTACAACTTGAAGCCAAATTATCAAATGTATTCCCTTTATCTATATTCTAAAACAGATGATGTTAGTATGTATAAAACAACATTTTCAAACTTTTAATACTTTTTTTTAAGTAATGAGTTTTGCTAAACATCCTTTATTGCGTAGAGTAAATATTTTGCTAATCTTAATTTCATACGAATACTTAAGCTAAACGTATTATTTATTTTGCTTACAAATTTACACATACATATAGCCAAATTATTTACTTACTTATTTTATTGTTGTTCAAAATTTATTTGGCACTTTTCGGCAAATATTTGCTTAATAATCAACCAACAACAAACAAAGAGAATGAGATTCCAGCCTCTACAACCCTTTGACATTTCACGCCTTATTTAATCGCTACTGCCAACATACCGACTTCCTGTCCACATCTCGGCAGCCGGGCACATGTGTCTCTGCGCTTTTTGTGTAGCTTGAGCACATGTCAGTCTTCTAGCAACTCCCACTCGTCGCTATGCAAATACTTGGTTAGACTTGAGCAAATGACCGATTTTTCTTGCCACTGCAGCGCCTGCCGCCACCCGCTAGCAATGTTTTTGTTGCACCAAGACCTCATAAATGAACAATCTCAAATTGACATAGCTGTTACTATTAAGCAGTGAGCGTTATTGCTGTTGTGTTGTTGTTGTTGTTAACTCGTCGAGAGCAATTTAAAGTCGGATGTGCGCACAGGCAAACAATGCTTTGAAGTGGCTCAAGATCCAATTGTCGAACTGAGGAAATTCAAACAAAATAAAATGTGAATATGCAAATACATCGAGCTTCAACTCACTACCAGCTAAGACTTTCGCTCGCTTCGACTTTTCAGCGGTGACATCTATTCGACTCGAGGGTAAACAACTGTTAACAAGTGGGTAAGTTGGTAAGCTTTTCCTGTCATTTAAAGCCAAAGCTGACATCGAAGTACACACACACACACCCATGCAATACGTATGCACATACTTTACAGAAGTGTATATAGCAACGCTTTTAATCATAGGCACGTGATCGTCTTCAAATATTATTTCACGTCAGATGTTACGAAAATAGTTTATGAATTATTAAAGTGGCACATGAATGAATTTCATGTACGTTTTCAGTCACTTCATAACCCTTAATGCATATGTATGATTGTATGTACACCTGAATCTTAGTCCTGAGTGAGAAGTGGGTATGTTTTCGTAAGTGGCCAGTTATTTCAAGTAAGTCAAACATTAAATAACTATCTTGGTATTAAAATGAAAATAGGTCGAATATAGGTAAAATGTAGGTCGTAAATTTGAAAAACAAAAAAATTAAAAACAATAACTGCTAGAGAATGTTAAATCCCCTATGGTGCATGTTATAAATTTTCCAAGCCATATGAGTTCAACAAAAACCGCTTCCTTTGCACCCTTAACATGTTAATATTGTATACGGGCGAAATCGGGACATTTTAACGCCCACAAAATGCCGTTAAGTGAATGCTATAACTAAGCTACAAATTAAACTATAAAATAGATAACGGAGGATCATAATAAAGAGGGGAAATTCTTGCAAATTACTAAAGCTACCAGACCTACTGAAAACAACCCCTTTTCTTATATATGTACTTCATTATATGATGTGAAAATGGTTGAAATCGGTTAATAAGCAGAAAAAGACAATTTTATAGGAAAGATGGTACAGAAGAGATGCACTCAAAGCGGTATCAAAAATGTAGAGCAGGGGAGGCTGAGGTTACTATTGGATAAAAAATAATTTCTCAAGAACAACAAGTCTAATTTCAATCAGATTTCGTAGAAAATATTTTCTTGACATTCTGATCTTACAGATTGATTGGAGTGAGTGAAATCGGTTCACAATCACGCCTATTTCTCATATAAAACAAATTCGAATTATAATTTTTTTATACTTCGTTGGAATTGCAAAAAATGTCGAATTCGGACAAGACAATCGATAAATCTCACAGATATTTTATAGAAATGTATATACCTAATACAGATGAACTACCCAAACTCAAATCTCCATAATCCACTAATAAACTTCGAGTTGTAGAAGGTTTCATTAAAACATAAAATTTTTCAAAAAGCTGTAAAAAATAGATTTATACACAGTTTTATTTATATACGTACATAAGATAAAAATGTATTCTATAATTTTTGGCTGAACATATATTTCATGCTTGTTTGTTTCAGTAAAAACAGATTCTAATCTGTTTAGTACTTTATAGTGATCGTCAGTTGTATTAATATTCGTATTTAAGTAGGAATTTAAAATTGCAAAGTAATACGTTATATCATTTTTAGATGACGGTTGAATAATTTCTTCTTCAGAATCCTCATCGTTTTCCATGACGCTAGAAGTCATGTAATATATATAAAGTTTTACCGATACTTGAAAATGATTCTACACATTTGAGCCATGCGAATTGCGAGAGTATAACATGTTCAGTTAGACCCGAAGTTAGCACTTCCTTACTTATTATTTAATGTTAACCCAGTTGGGTGCGAGTTCTCCCGTCGCAATCCAAAACACGATTTTCAACATTTCGTCTAACTGAGATTGTGTCCCGAACAAATCAAAGGATGGTTAATTTTAGAGGGTTATGTCCTATGATCTTACTTAAGAAATATGAAAAATATAAGCCAATACTTACCAATAATAAAAATTTTTTCTAAGTAGATAGTGGTTTCAATATATTTTAATATATGTATGTATGTACCATATATGCCCTTTAACACATTCATACATGCAGGCTAGTTCCTACTCGTATATATTTGGCGAAATGCTCTCTTTATTTTCCAAAGAGCTGTCCAAAGTACTTGAAACTGAATCCAAGTGTGGGCGTGATCTCGGTTACAAATAATTTGACACTTATGCTTATTGTCTCATTAGCGAAGAGTCGTATTACCAAAAGGCAAGCAACCACAATTGCTGCAATGGAATTTGAAGACTTCTTTCAGCTTAATAGGATTTTTAAGTTAAAGATTCAGTTGAATTCCTAGGAATGAGTAATAAAATTGTATTTAATAAAGAGAATGGAGTTGCACAAAGGTAATGAGTAATTTCAATGAATGGTAGTCGTGTGCAACAACAACTGCAAACGAAATGCTCGACAGATGAATGATGGCGAAAGGTGACACACCTCTACCGATGCATTGTGCGGCGAAGGCGTTAAAGCGTCATAAAACCTTTTTAAAAGCCATTTACGCTGCGGCGCATACACAGCTACAACCACCGAAGCAATTCGATATGTCAATGTGTGATTGAATGCTGACTGGATTCTCGCAGCCTCAGCCGGGTAAATGCTGAGGTAAGGCAGAGCCGGCAGCAAGGATCAAGATTGCCAACTTGATTGTGTTGTCACGGATATTCGGAATGGAGTTACAATGTAGCACGACACCGTTGGTGACATGTTGTCCATGTCGGCCGTGGTAATGATGATGGTGTTGCTGATAAACGCCGAAATCGGCAAATGACAGACAGAGAACAGAACAATGAGCGTCGAGCGGTGAATAAATGCTGCGACACAAAGTATTTGTTGTATCGCCAACAATTAGAGAAATGCAGATTAAGAAAATGCACGGCACGGAATATCGCCTGCGTTTCCTATGCTTGCTGGCTTTGTTGTGACTCGGGGGTTAGCTCTGTGGTTGTGGTTACGATTGAATTTAGAGATTTTAAAGCGGATTATGAGTACATTAAATAAAAAGGTTTTCAATCGCAATTCAAAAACAACTCTTCAGCAGGCTGCACTCACTTGGCATAACTTCAAAATTCATGAGCAACCATGTTTGTTGGGTGTTACTTACAATATACATACATATATCAATATATGAATGTGTGTACAGGTATAACGTTTTAGTGGCTTTTGGATTTAGAAACAGATTTTCTGATTAAAAACTGCTCAATGGCGCGAATAAACACGCCAAATACAGAGGATAGAGGTTTGCATGACATCCGTAAACGCCAAACATATGTAGAATGGAAGCTGGAAAATTACTGTTTTTATGTGTGTATGTATGTATGCCAGTGTTGACACATACATATATCAGTCTGGATACATTACTAAACCTCCGGTACGATAATGTTGTAATAAAATAATAAAATCTATTCCAATCAACATACCCTACTGGAATTTTTAGTAAAAGTTGAGTGCTGGATATATCAGCAATAAAGAATTATGTACCGAAAATGAATCATAAATTGGTAAGTAATATGCCAATTTTACTCAAACTTAACTACAAAGTTAACCAATAGTTAAAAAAAACAGTAAAAGTTGTATTAGTAGTCATTAAATTTCCTACAAGGGACGAATTGACGTCGTTTTGTTTTTCTTGGTTCCGTTAAGCGAGTAAACTTTTCCATTTTCTAATCCGGGTGCTGACTTTGTTTATCCAGCTGCATTCATTAATGCTCGAAGAGTATGCGGATTACACATACAGATGCATAAGCCGGTAGTATATTTACGAGTTTGTGGGCTTAAGTAGTGGTGGAATTGAAAATGTTAAAGAAGAGTATAAGGATAAAGCATCAAACATATTCTGCATATCATCGTCATATCTTTCCTTTTTCTACTAAGTAGATTGGAATGCCGATTTTCAGTGACACCTTCTATGAAGCATAGAGAGTACATATTTTCTGATAACATTTCATGTTTGCATTGAAAGTCATAAAATAATTGTGTGTTTTTTTATAATGGTGAACGGTGGATGGCGCTCTTAGAATTATTTTAGAATTTAAGCTCTAAAATAAATATATACTAGAAACTTGGATATAAATGCAATTTGTCTTCTATTTTTTTTTTATTAAATTGCAGATATGTACATGTATCCATAACCTACAATAAACTTTTTTGCATCCCAATACTACTGTTTGGAAATGGGCGAAACCGGAGAAAATGAAAAAGTTTGAAACCGAAAAGAACAAAATTATCAAAACTTATCCCGATCGTTCCTATGGCAGCCATAGAATAATTTTTTTAAGATATTAAAAAATATTTTAAAATATAATTCTAGATTTCAGACGATTTCATAACGAGATAACAACTAGAAATATTTATGGCCGCGGCTTTTGCAACCATTGTGCGTTTGTACATCATCTAAGTGTTACAATTAACCAAGTTTTGCTACTTTTCAAGTTTTGAAGTTTTTGTTAATAAAATATCGATTACCCTTACCTAATATTTTTGGACACATTTCCTTCATTATGCTCAGGAGGAAAATTAGAAAGTCTAAATGAGAGTAAATATGTTTCAGTATTTACACAAAGCTCAAATATAATAATATCAGCCGCTGCCCTACTATCGATTTTACTTCCAGAGACCTCACACGCTACCAATTCTGACCAAGTGCATGATGTGTAACGAACAAATTGAATATCTTTATTAGGTGTTTCAAATGTGTGAACGATTCGCATAGCAACAATTCGAAAATTGATTGTTGAAATACTAAAGCGGTAAAACGCTAATTTGGGAATAAACAGACATATGTATGTATATGTATATGTATTCGTTATCATTTGATATGCTATATGAACACTTATTGGTATATTCGTATATTATCGTATATTACTATATTATTCTACAATTGATATGCTTTCGCCTATTGTACGCTCTATCCAACAGCCTTCACAAGCTATTATGAATGCTTGTAAAATTTGAAAATTTAAAAATAGTATTAAATTACCGGAATGACGGACGTTGAAGTCAAATCAGAATCATCGCATTCTTACCGCCACTAGAGCAAAGCGAAATAAACCATTGTATGAACGGAGCTTCCTCTTCCTCAGCTTCGAATAGCACAGTTACCGATTGGATAGTGCAGAGGCATACAAATGTACATATGTATATTCATGTTCGCACACTGTCTGGATTTGATTATGAATTAATAAAAATGCCTGCCCGCAGGCGAGATTTGTGTTTCGTTGGCTCGACTCGCCGGATTTAGCTATGAACTCTCTGCACGCTAAATCAGTTCAGCCCAACTACACCGAGTTACGACTTTGCGAAGCTAATGCTGAGCATCCCCTTTCACGAGTTCATGGCTTTGTGCGAACCTCGTGGCCGCTTTGCCGCAACCCCCGTATGGCTTTAGCCCACACAAATGCTGAAAGCATTTTCCCACTTTGGTGTTGATGTTGATGTTACTTTGGCTTTTTGGATTTAGTAAATACAAATCCGCAACAAACACAAAACAATAGAAAGAACAAAACAACAACACGCACAACAAGAGGAACAACAATACGAACAGTAAAAGCAAGCAAGAAAACAGTTTGTGTAACTTGAGGATAGATGCTTTGTGCTCTCTTTATTGAAAGATAATTGGGTTCGTTTGCCATGAGGTCGTTGATGAACAAGGCAAGCGGAAATGTTGCCTTTTGGCTTGTTACTCGTTTGCCTCGCTCTGGTTTCGCAAACTTACCAAATTTCAATTGAATTGAAATTCAAATTCACTTAGATAATTCACTAGAATCAATCATCAAATGGGGTCGGATAGACGGACCCCAATGAAATAAAGTGAAGTACTCGTATTATCTTATGCGCATATGCATATACTCGTAAATATGGTTGGGCATATTTGTCGAGAAAAGACCATCTGGGAATCGTTGTTATGCTCTATTTTTTTAAGTATTAAATAATTTTGGCAAAATATTACAATTTATAAAAAAGAAAGTTTTCAATTAATGATCGATTTAAATTGTATGCAGTTAGCACTAATCGATAAAATATTTATCTAGTAATGATAATGCAATGACTATAATAGTTTGTTCACCTAACGATTGTTTAACACTTAAAATAATATATAAACGCAGGTGCAAATAAATATTTTATAATCTCGCCAAGGATCAAGTTCATTAGAATAACGAAATGTACATACATACATATATACAATATACTATATTGGGGCTGGCGTAATTCATGGACCGATTTCTATTACCAAGCTACATTTCACCTATCTCCAATAACAAGGAACGTGTGTACTAAGTTTCTAGAAGTATCTCCATTTTTCCTCATGTTATCGCTTACATAAACGAATGTACTTGCCATTCTCATTTTGATAGATATATCCCTATATCTCACTAGTTTAGTTTTAGGTCTTACAAACAACCGTGTGGTGAAAAGAATCACTATACACTATCTGTAACATGTTGCGAGAGTAAAAAAAAATTATGTATTATGTGTGGGGTAGTCCAATGTCCGATTTTATTACTATTATACGCTAAAGCTCATGGTGATCAAGACAGAATATCCGCTTGATTTCATTAAAAAATATATTAATAGATATATTCAATATAAATTCTAACGGAAACTCGAAAATCCCAAAATTGGGTATATTGGCGCTAGAAGAATGCCTTTGACATATGTAGCTAAAGTTCGTGCAAACAAATTTTAGGTGATCATTTTATTAAGATAACTTACACAACTATCTATTGTTTGTCAACTGCATACTATTATAGCGAATATCATTATGTATGATTTATGAGTGATCTTTTAAGATCCCTTCTTACTAGTTTCATCGGAGGAGGTATTTTTATCGTTCTCTTCCTTTAAGTAAAACACTTTATTTTAATATGGATACAAAAATTTATTTGATTAGATAGCAAAATAATAATATATACAGAACAAGTAAGGAAATGCTAAGTTCGGGTGCAACCGAACATTTTATACTCTCGCAATTTATTGCTGTAATTTTATAAATATAACACCATTCGACCTATATATTCGGCATAAAGTTCAATAGAATAACGAAAATCATCATAAATAGTATATGGGGACTGAGGTAATTCATAAACTGATTTCACTCGATTTCACCACCAAGATACAATATATCAAAGACTATACGCTCACTTAATTTTATATTACCTATAATTAGGTATATGGGATTTTGGAGAAGTGATGATCCGATTTTAACCATTTTTGCTACAGAGACAAACTGTTATAAGAAAAAAATTCAGAGGGAATGAATTACATTAAAATATCTGAGAGATTTACCTATATTTTCGGTGAAAAATTACCCTTAAGAACTGATTTCTTCATGTTCGATATCAGGGGCCTAGAAAAGTCATGGTCCGATTTTGACAATTTTTCCACAAGGGATGTCACAGCTCAAATACAGTATTTGTGTAAAGTTTATTCCGATATCTTCATAGGTTTCTAGTGTATATATTATAAAGTTAACGAATCAGATGGAATTCAAAATTGAGTTATATGGGAAGTAGGCGTGGTTGTGAACCGATGAACCGTGTCATCAGGGTGTCAACAAAGTGTTATATATATATTGGGATATGGTTTTTGACCCATAAGTGGTCGACGCCACGCCCATTTTCCAAATTTTGTTTTGTTATATGATTTGTGACTTAGTTATAGTAGTAGTAATCTTAGTTTTTTTTATGGATACTCCAAAGGTGAGTGTAATGCCGGTTTTTTATTTTAAGATTATTATATATTTTGGATATATACATACGTACATATTTGTATTTTGGAAATCGAAAGAATTCCCTAAACGTAGTTTCTTCATATAAAAAGGGATTTTCCTTGTTGCACAAAATAGCCAGATTGCACCTACGAGGGTTGCATAAGATAAGCACTTTGTAGTGGCGGATCCACGAAGGGGGTTTTTGGTGTTAAAACACCCCTTAAACTCAGAGAAAAATATGTGTTTGTAGATATGGGTTTAGAATGAGGTTATTGATCAAAAAAATCACATCAAATTATAAGCAATTATAATAAGTTTCAAATTTTTTGTTGTTATTCATATAATTCGAACTTTCTCTACATCTGTACAAGCAGTATCGCTGAAGCTCAGTGATTAATTGAGGATTACACGGGATCTCACATTCCATGTTATATTTTCCTTGGTTTTTGAAAGAATTCTTCTAGTATTTCATCAACTGACAGATCAATATCCCTATGCATATTCATTGATGCTAGACCATTAACCCTATCTTGACCTGTCGTATTTCGTAAATAGGTTTTTATTCTCTTTAAACTTGAAAAACTTCTTTCCGGTGATGCTATTGAAACATGCAATAACGCCAATATGCGTAAAATCTTGAAAACATTCCCAAAAGACGTTTTGTTCACTTCTTCTAAAGCTTCGAGAGCATTCCGAAAATGCTTGCCTGAAGTTCGCTGTTTTGTTCTGAACAGTTGATCACCCTTTCATAAAAAGAAAATATTTCTCGAGCTTTTTTAGCGTCAAATTCGTACTTTGGGAAAAATACACAAAAATTTTCTAACACTGATCTGTTGTCAAGAAAGCAGCTTTTCAAATAAGCAATGTAAGTATCAAGAAAGGGAATATAAAAAGCAATGCGATAGTATGCCACAGCGTCGTTCGTTTTCAAATTGAAGCGATTCATTTGGCGACTACTGTAGCGTGGTACCTATATTTCTGTACGGTATATTGTCTGTATATCTGTACTGTATATTTCTAGATCGGTGAATACATCTTCAAGGTGATTCACAAGCGTAAAACTAAATTTGATCGTACGCTTAACGCTACTCTGCCGCATAAAATAAGCCTCTCAGACTTTATTTTCTGTTAAATGATATTTTTTACAAGTGTAGGGCAATGTTTTGCTCTTTGCGATTATTCAGTTCCATTTTTTGTAAATTAATTAATTTTTGTGTATTTGCAAATAGCAATTATGTTGCCGAGGGTCAATTGTGCAAATAATGCGCAGTATGTAATGAGCTTATATATATATAATTGGCACTTTACAGTGTCAGTAAACATCTTGTAAGAAAATCATGGTTTTCCTTATATGTGTTTTAAATGAAGAAGTTATTTATTCGTTGCAGTTAATTCGCATCGAATTAAAGTTGTATTTGTAAGTAACGTTTCATCTTTCATAATCTTCCATATTTTAGTCAAGTTGCTAAAAATATTAGATAAAAATAAAATAATTGAACACTCTCGACTGTTTGTTGTCGAGAGTTTTCATTTACTTTAATACGACAAGGCCAGTGGATATACATAATTAGATAAAAATAGTTTAACGACGTTTGAAAAAATATTACGAAAGAAGCTTGGTTGCGAAAATATTCACACATGTTCTTTTTTAGTAATATATCATGCGCATTATTATGCACCCATGCGCACTATAACCAAAGAATGTATAATATTTGTAAGCTAGAATCAAATGAATTTAATATACACATGGTATATTTCGCGTTTAATAAAATTAAAAGTAGGCTTGAATTAGAGTTTGCTGCAACTATGATACTGAATTATGCCGAAAAAACTGAGCTATCAACCCTATTCAACACCCGATTAAAAAAAAACCGTAAAACCGATACATTTAGCTGCGAATTTGCTAGATCCTAAGGCACAAGGAAGTGATCTTGATCCGTCTGAGGAGGTAGATGCATTGGAGTTCATTCACACAATGTCACAGGAGCTAAACATAAATGTAATGGCAGATTTTGCCAACTACAAGGCCAGGAATGATTTCTGGGCAAAAACTTTTGTCTGGAGCTGTTTGGATGAAATTTCTCCAGTAACTTGATGGAAAGGAATTTGTGGAAGCACGCAATTAAGCAAATTAGCTGTTCGAATTTTAACAGCTCCCTGTACTTCAGCTGCTACTGAACGTTCCTTTAGCACCCACAGCTTCAATCATTCAAAAAAAGGAACCGTTTAACAACACAAAGAGCAGGAAAAATAACATATATATCGTGCAACTGGAACTTGCTTTTTAAAAACAGTTTACCACCTTCAGCAGAAAGCACGCACTCCACTCAATTCGAAAATTCCATGAATTCTTCACCAGAATGTACACATGACGATATACCTTCAACTTCAGCCGGGATCACGCACTCTACTCGATATGAATTTTTATCGGATACGGACAGCGACAGCGATTACGATTAAATTTAAAAAATATTTAATTTGTTATATGTAATATGTTATTATGTAAAATATAATAATAATTCATAATAAAAAATTTAATTCCTTTAAATTATTTACATTTTTCTTTGTTCTGATTTATACCCACGTTTTGGGTAAATACCCAAGCGCTACCCAAGGTTTAAATACCCAATTTACCTTTTGGGTATTTACCCTTGTCCCATCACTACTTGTAACTAACTTAAATAAAACACATTATTATACAAGAACATAAATTACATATTTTTTACATTTCAAATTACATTAGAGAAACGATAAATCTTCAATTATTTGTAAATCCATTATGAAACCAAAAATTTTTAAATAAAATATTTGTTGGACAATAAACAGACACAGACAATTATCCCATGGCCTAGCGGATTAGAGAGAAAATATGCAGCCGCTGTTGAGACTATTAATGTGGCGTGCTGTCGATCAACTGTCGCAAATACCCCTTTTCCTAACAAATGCTCAAGGATATTTATGGAGGTAAAGTAGCAGTCAATGAAAACGTCGCTACCTTTACTGAAATGTTCAGCTAGTTTCTATACAACAGTGCTACCAATTGTTTATTTGGCTTTTCATCGTGCCATGTGTTTGCTCCTTGCTATGTAAAAATGTCCAAGTTTAAACCATCAGGGCATGCTAAAAAAATTTGTTCCATCTACTGGATTCGGTTTGCCTCTTACGAACTGTTTCAGGCTCGTATTTCCAGATTTTTTATTTTCTTTGGGTTAGGAATCAATTTACATATTTTCGACAAAACGTTCAATACTGCACTCTCCAACTTGTTATTTCTCAACTTCAAAAGTCTCTTTCTGGGAATTCGTGGAATTTTATTTGAGAACGCTAATACATGCGTGTCTGGGAAGTTTTATGCACCCGCCTCAATATGAACGCCTACAAGCAGATTTCTCTTTCTCTAAAGTTTCTGTCGTTATTTGTTTTTCTAAGACGCTGTCATATACTCTCATATACCTGCACTTCACAAAACCTCAATTTAATATTATCAATACAACCAGATGACCACACATATTGTGCTTTATTTCACATTACTCCCAGAATAAAATAAAAACAAATGAAATGTACAGCTGGCTAGTTAAATTGTTGTTTATGGAAAAATTACTTTAAACATGATTTTTTATAAATTCATGCAACAAAATATATTAATACTAGCTGACCCCACAGACGTTGCCCTTTGTGAAATTATTTGTTTTGAAAAGGAAAGAAAGTTGAATAAAGATTATATTGAAAAGCATTTATTTTCGATTTTTCTACATTTTTTTTTCAATGTAACGCAGCTTGATAAACAACATTTTTTGTTTTCTGTTCCGGAGCGTAAATGTACAGAGAAGATGGTTTTTCAACCCGTGAACACTCCACATATAGCTAACCGTATAAAAAACATGGCATTTCCAGATTTATGCCACACATTTCCAGCAACTGTCTGTGTGACCTGTTGATTGACATCGCAAATGCAAGTTTCAGTGGAAACTAATACGTTTGAACTGAAATGGCAAATCGTTGAAACTCAGAGAAATTGGTGGAATCAAGCATTCTGCCCATTGTAAGTACCTTTCAAAATTCTTGCAACTATCACATTATTCGATAGCTGCGTCACAATCAGGGTTCAATTACACAGTTTCCACATAATTACAGAATAATGACGAATCCAACTTTAAGATGTAAATGATGCGGCGGCATGTCAAGCAAATCCAAAAAATTTAGAAATTCAACACACAAATCTCCCTGAATTTGACTTGAATCGTATAGATTAAGTCATCAACATCGGTATTTTTGACAGCTAAAATTGCGCGTGCACTCAACCAATCGTAGTTACTTATAATTTTGGCCAATGTATTCAGATATACATTCGTCTTTCGTTGAAGTGAATTGACAAATGCCAGGTGGAATTGATATCAAACCATTGAAAAAATCAACGGGAATTTGTCAATTTACAATTTTTAACAGTTCTTCTGTGGTTTTATCCTGTTGCAGGAACACTCGCATATTAATGGTCAATCATATGGTTTTCACGTACCGCCACAAATACTATGACTTGAGACATTCAATTCATCCGCCGCTGTTGATTTTGGAATAACAGGAAGTATTTGTCGAAAATCGCCAGCTAACGCTATCATTGCGCAACCAAAGCGACGATTATTATTCCACAGATCTTTCATTGTTCTGTCTAGAGAATTACACTTATCTCATAATGTTGCCAAAATCAATATTATCTGTTTCGCCGTTGTTGTCAACTTAAATATAATTTTTTTATTATTATCTTTCTAGCAAATGTTCAATATTTGTTTACTTTTTCCCTGTACTTCCACGGATATTTCAATACTAAAAAAATGAGGAAAGGCTAAGTTTGGGTGCAACAGAGCATTTTATACTCTCGCAATTTATTCCTATAGTTTTATTAAGATATCACACAATTTGACCCATATATTCGGCATAAAATCCAATAGAATAACGAAAATCATCATATATAGTATATAATACAACTCTAACAAATAATTTCGACCAAATTAGTTATCACAAAAACGGTACTCACGGACTTTTTTTAGATCATTAAAAGAGAAATAATGCTTTCATACATAACTTTTGTGTATCTTGAACCGCTTTCGCAGCGCATCGAACGGAAGCCCTCAAAGATAAATAATTTCCCCCGTTTTTTACACATTTACCACGCTCTATCGTTATTGATCGCAGCGTGATGCTTTATAGCCTATAGCCTTCCTCGATAAATGGACTATCCAACACAAAAAGAATTATTCAATTCGAACCAGTAGTTTCGGAGATTAGCACGTTCAAACAAACAAACAAACAAACTCTTCAGTTTTATAATATTAGTATAGATAATAACATAAAATATATATTAAATATAAATGTATGTCATTTGTTACAAAGAACAGCAAAAACTTGTTTCAAACAATTTAATATTATCAATGTATTTCCCTAAAATTTTAATTCGCACTGATTTTGTCAATACTTTTACCGGTATTACATTGGCACACCGCCTTTTCTGACATGAGCTGTCAAAAAATCCTTTAACTCGCATTGCTACCAACTGAAAATGAGAGATCAGAGAATTCGGTTTGAGGAAAAATGAGAGAGTATAATGTCATATTTGGCCGTACATAGTGGGCGATAAGACAAAGGTTCTCCTGGAGGATTGTCACCCATGGGAAGTAAAACGAGGTGTTGGCGTTTCCAGCATTTCGGAAAATTTCTTCCTTTGTGCAGTGGCGCGACGTATGCCCAAACTCCAGGCATTTACAGTTTCGCACTGCTGTTGTGAATTCGCGGATCTTACAATTAACCCAACCTATTCGTATCCTATTTGTACTTAGGAGTTTGTTTGAAGTTGAGGCAGGGAGACTTATGAGAGCAATTTGCGTTTCGTCCTTCAGTCGTCGCATGGATTTAACAGCACTACATTCTTCAGTGTCTTCGTCGGGTAGTTTATCGTTTATACTAGTGCAAGATATGGGACCTCTAATGCAGGATTTCACCCTTCGCTGTTCTCCTTGCTTTACTCAAACTATCGCCAAGATCTTCATGTCTTGGATCAGATTTCATTTTTTTAAGCATGTCCGCATAAGACGTGTCGCTTGTTTTTGAAATCACCAGCGCTTCCGTGCGCTTCAGCTTCCATTTTGAAATATTTGGCTTTTTTGGTTCTGGCTTATTGTTTTTTCTCCTTTATTTCTTTCTTTGTTTTTATTGAATACCAGTATCCATTCGGGTGGCTGTCCTTTCGGGCGAGTGTTTTCTTCTGCTCGAGGTACTCTGCAGTGAGGCGCTTACGCTTGTGGCGTCTTATCGATATCGTTTCGCCTCTTACTCTTAGAGGTTTCTTGGTCTCTTTTAAGCTTTATTTTAGCCTCCATCGCTATCATAAACCACGTCGGAGTTCCGCTCACATTTCATTGATTTGCCAACTCGTTCGGAGGCAGATTGCTTGTAGAGTACGGTTATCCGTCCGATAGTGTCCCTCATAGCTTGATGGATTGATCTCCTTTTCAAATCCTCAAGCATTGTGACCAAGTTTCCGATCTGTTCTCCATGTTGATAGAATGCTGGCATATTCCCTCCAGTAGTATTTGTAGTGACCATAGGAGTATCATTTTCAAATTTCTTTTGTTCGATGCTATGTACTGCGATATTGCTTTCTCGTCTGATATGTAGTGGCGGTGTTCTCATTATAGCTGAGCTGAGTCAAACGCTACCGGGATTTTTGGAGTTGACACTTAGTTATGGGCGGTGTCGATTCACCCCATCACAGGGACTTCGTCGGGCCGGTGTAGCCTTTTAAGCTACACCCTCTGGAGGCCGTTCAGCTATCCGCCACATTCTGACCCCCACAGTAGCCCAAGCTAGCCCTGTGTAATCTTAGATTAACGGCATTCCATGAGAGTGGGAATTCTCCGACTTCCCATATCTGTAATACCAAATCTCAAAATAATATTTAAATTTTTAATAAAGTTATCGATTGAACGTACAGATTTCATTAGAGCTGTAAAACTATCGATAGTCGCCCCAATACTTAATCGCCGATAGTTGACTATCAAGCCAACAGCACTTAAAATACGCTCTGACTCTACCGAAGATGGCAGTGTACGTAGACAAATACTTTCGTGCTATGGAAATCTATACTAATATTATAAAGAGAAAAGGTTTGTTTTTTTGTTTGTTTGTCTCGAATAGGCTCCGAAACTACTGAACCGATTTGAAAAATTCTTTCACCGTTGGAAAGCTATACTATCCCTGAGTGACATAGGCTATATTTAGTTAAAAAAAATAGGGTTCCTTACCAAAACTCCGATAATGTAAAAAAATTCCAAAAAACTTTCTTTAATCAATCTATCTTAATAATTAATATCATTATCTACAAAAAAGATCGGAAGATCATTTCTCATTATAGTTCTGTCACAATAAAATTTTCCTTATCGAAATAAATGATTTATTATTTAAGATCGCTTCAAAACCCTTTTATAATTTTTTATACTCTCGCAACCTGTTGCACAGAGTATCATAGTTTTGTTCACATAACGGTTGTTTGTGTCACCAAGAAATATAAGAGTTAGATATGGGGTTATATATACATAAATGATCAGGATGACGAGTGGATTTGAAATCCGGATGTCTGTCCGTCCGTCTGTCCGTCTGTCCGTGCAAGCGATAACTTGAGTAAAAATTAAGATATCTTAATGAAACTTGGAACACATGTTCCTTGGCACCCTGAGGAGGTTGCTTTCGAAAATGGGCAAAATCGGTCCACTGCCACGCCCACAAAATGGTGGAAACCGAAAGCCTATACAGTGTCATAACTTAGCCATTAATAAAGTTAGGAAAATGAAATTTGGAACATAGGATCCCATTAGGGAGGGGCACATTTGGATGTAATTTTTTTTGGAAAAGTGGGCGTGACCCCGCCCCCAAATAGGTTTTTTGTATATAACTCGCAAACCAATCAAGCTATATAAGCCAAACTTTCGGCACTCGTTTCTTTTAGTCATTTCCTTATACAGTCCAAAAATGAAAGAAATCGGATAATAACCACGCCCACCTCCCATACAAAGGTTAGGTTGAAAATTACTAAAAGTGGGTTAACTCCCTAACGAAAAACGTCAGAAACACCAAATTTTACATAAGAAATGACAGAAGGAAGCTGCACTGAGATTTTTTTACAAAATGGAAAATGGGCGTGGCGTCGCCCACTTATGGGTCAAAAACCATATCTCAAGAACTATTCGACCGATTCCAATGATTCTACTTCCCATATAACCCAATTTTGAATTCCATCTGATTCGTTCACTTTATAATGTATTCATAAGGAACCAATGAAGCTAGCGGAATAAAACTTTACACAAATACTGTATTTGAGCTGTGACATCACTTGTGGAAAAATTGTCAAAATCGGACCATGACTTTTCAAGGCCCCTGATATCAAACATGAAGAACTCAGTCCCTAAGGTTAATTTTTCACCGAAAATATAGGTAAATCCCTCAGATATTTTAATGTAAGTCATTCCCTCTGAATTTTTTTCTTATAACAGTTTCTCTCTGTACCTGAAATGGTAAAAATCGGGTCATAACTTCCCCCAGATCCCATATACCTAATTATAAGTAATATTAAATTAAGTGATCGTATAGTCTTCGATACATTGTATCTTGGTGGTGAAAACGAGTGAAATCGGTTTAGGAATTACCTCAGTCCCCATATACTATTTATGATGATTTTCGTTATTCTATTGAACTTTATGCCGAATATATGGGTCGAATTGAGTTGTCTTTATAAAATTACGTCAATAAATTGCGAGAGTATAAAATGTTCGGTTACACCCGAACTTAGCCCTTCCTTACTTGTAAATTTTTGGACTATCCCCACTCACTTGCAATTAAAAGTAGTGTGAGTTGACATCATGCTGCGTAACATAAATCAACATCAAACTTTGCAAAAGAACAAGACTGGCTGTGAAGAAGGCAATCAATATCGGCACCAAATCCAAGATAAAGCCAACTATGAAATTTGGTCATTTGTTACTTTCTCTAATATACGATTAAAAAAATCAAAGTTTTACAAATTATGGTGATTTACGCTTAACACAGATCTACAATAATGTCAATCAATCATTTTAAAATTTATCGGCTATAACGTTTTCGTCTTTATGCGTAAGAATTTTTTCTCTGCATTGAAAGATTTACTAATTTAATTTATACCTTAACCACAAAAACGTGTGGCCGGGTCTGCTAGTAAATAATAAATATACTTTCAATAAATTAGAAATAGGTTTTAATTAAACAAAAGAAATTAGTTGTCTCCTTCCATTGCAATAATGAATTAGTATGACTTTGGCAATGCATTAATACATATAAAATATTACATTTCGAGGGGCGGGATTTGTTGCCTTATTCGAATTTCATGGGTGTATGCGAACCTATTTATATACATACATACGTATGTACATATTTATTTGTACGTCATATCAATGTATTATGACGAAAAGGTGACAATCAATGCAACCAAAAATCTATAACTCTTGTCGGCTGGCGGTGCAAATTGTATGTCCGCTTCGATACATTAGTAAAATATGGTAAATATTTGGTAGAAAATAATACCATAAAGTGTGCTAAGCTGGCTGACAGCAGCAGATTAGGACCATAGACATAATCCGGTCTCATCTGTAAAGACCTAACCGTAGAAGCATGATTATTCACCTATATATCTACCGACTACATATACATACATATGTATACAAACCAGTCCACATACGTATGAATGTAGCTGTGTGTGTGGATATTTTGTCAAACCAACATGTCTCCTATTGTTGAGTGAAAACAAATTCGTCCAGTCAATCGTGTTGGCTTTATGGCGCATTATCCCTTAAATCGGAATCATACCACAAATAAATAAAACGGTAGAAGGGACAATGAAGTAGAGTCGCACCGAAGCACCCAACAATTACGAATTTATAAATAAGCACACAAATTCGTCCAAACACATACACACACATGCGCACGTTTCGCAAGCAGTCAACTGTAGCGCTGAGGCAAATACATAAATAGAATTTGCTAACATAAATGTAAACACACATCCTATACATACATATATATATATGTATATATGTATATGGGCACAGAGGTAGGAAACTATAGATAAACCATATGGACTTTGTGACAAAACATTAAAGGTGTATGTAAACATATGGTTATACATATGACTATATATGTGTGTGTGTGAGATCATGCATACAGAAGCTGAAAGCAATCAGTGTAGTGTGAGCCCAAAAAGGGCTCTAAGTGATACACAGCAATTATCCGGCAATTGCGAAATGGACTTTTGTTAAAATGTCGTTAAATACACACGCATCGATTATACGACGGGCCGACAGTTACATACTTACGCCTCGCTGGTACATATGCATATGTGTATGTATGAAGGTGTGTGTGACATAATAGTCATCAACTTATGTGCTATGTACCTTTCCCGCAAGTGATATAATCTGCAGCTGTATGCGTTGTTGTTGTATCTCAGCTACCGAAATTGATATATTAGTCGGCAAAATCTGTAAATCCGCTTTAAGGAAGCATTCGGTTTTCAGGAAAAGTGATTATCACAAAGTAAGTAATAATGAAGTAAACCGACGGCATGGGGTCATACATACCCACTTAAATACATACTCAAATATGTACCTATATTTAACGATCTTTTACAATGTCCGCATTTTCGGTATTCAAAATATGTTTACGGAAGTACTTTAAAATCCCTACTTAGCACCCATTTGCGGTTCTAGTCAAATCATGCCAAATTAATAGCCTTTCTTCTGGCAATATATATCTTTAATGATTATATACATACATATTAAACTAATAATCACCAAAGCAATAGGGCATTTGAAACAATATAAGCAGTGAACCTAAATAGCAACGAACACCAAAAGACATAAGCAAGCAACACTTGTTCGTATTCACGACAATGGAGTGCAATGCTTACTCCGTTTTTAAGACTTGAAAGGCAATGAAAACAAATCGCACTAGGAAGGGGCATATCCGGATGTAATCTTTTGGGGAAGTGTGCGTGGCCCCAACCCAAAATAGGTAATTTGTACATATCTTGTAAACTACTAAAGCTATATCAACCAAACTCTCTAGAGTCGTTTGTTTTAGGTACTACATTATACAGTCCAAAACTGGAGAAAATCGGATTATAACCACGCCCATAAGAAAAAGTTATGTTTAAAACCACTAAAAATTCTTTAATTCAGCAAGGAAAAACACCAGAAACCTTAAAATTCATCATAAAGAATGTGCAAAAGGTCTGCATTCAAATTGGTATTCAAAATTTTAAATGGGCGTGGGGTCTAAAACCATATCTTCGAAACTACTGGACCAATTTCAGTGAAATTCAATTTGTAATATTTTCCTGCATCCCAATGATATGTTGTGAAAATAGGTCAAATCTGTTCACAACTACGCCTACTTCCTATATACCAGAATTTTAAAGTCGATCTGAATCGTTTACTTTACAATATGCATTTATAGTGTGGCAGCCCCTTTCTAAAAATCGCCGAAATCGAACATGAGGACCTCAATGCTTCCAATCATTTTTTTTACCGAAAATATAGGTAAGTCTCTCATATATTTTGAAGAAATTCAGAGTGAATATTTTTATTCTAATAATATGTCTCCGTGCAAAAAATGGGTGAAATCGGGTCATAACTTCACCTAGCTCCCATATACCTAATATTAGGGTTTCCAACTTTTAATGAACTGTATGCCATATATATATGACGAATATGTGGGTCAAATTGTTCACTATATTAATACAATTAAATAAATTTACTGCGAGAGTATAAAATTTTCGGTTACACCCGAACTTAGCCCTTCCTTACTTTAAAGAAACAAAACAATTTCTTTAAACTGCTAATTCTTTTATGAATGGCAGAACTTGTAACTTGTGCAAATTACGTACAAAAACTATTGTTACGTATTGCAAATGTAATATGGATGAATCAGTTTAGTGCTTCTCCTGTAGGACTACCTAATTTAATGATTTTCAAAGTTTCGGTTGACTTTATACCGTATATGTAGGTCGGTTAAACTTGTAAGGACTATAGATTCATGCCGAAATGGAGATATCTTAATAAATCTTGGTACACATATTCCTTGGCACCATGAGACGGTTGGTATTGCAGATGGGCGATTGGATCACTGCCGTGCCCACAAAATGGCGAAAACCGAAAACATATAAAGTGGCATAACTAAGCAATAAATAAAGTTATGATATTGGTATTTGGATCGCACTAGGAAAGTGCATATTTGGATGTAATTTTTTTGTGAAGTGGGCGTGGTGCCGCTCTCTACAAAGTTTTTTGTTTGGACTTTATGTGAACATATGGGTCAAATTGTGTGTTATCTTAATAAAATATCATCAATAAATTGCGAACGTATAAAAGTTCGGTTGCACCCGAACTTAGCCTTTCCCTAATTGTTATAATTATTTTTGTTATTCTAATCGATTTTATGCCGAATATGTGCCCAATAGAATATTCAATTCATTCTTCTTGATTTAGTTTGTATCGCATCAGTATTCTGTCAGCTGATAGTAAGAATTCCCAATAGGGGTATGTACCTTCCCACAGGTTACACCTGTGCTATGCCTAGATGCTAGATGGCAGTGGATTTGTATATCCGAATGAGAAATTCCTCAAACTCAACGCGGCAAATAGGCAGGACAGGAAAACTATAAAAGTGAAACTATTGGCGATTTCATTAATAATTCTGTGTGTTATCCTATAAGAATCTCCTTTTATAAAATCAGAGTGTGAATAACTAGCGCAATGGGAATGATTGTTATCCAAACTTGTACTTGTTGGTATCCGTGCTAACACAAAACGAACAAAGCCGATTATCCAAAAACGGTGCAGCAATGAAAGGCGTGGCGAATAAATGAAGTCTTGAATACCACCAATACTACTGATGCTGCCATTTATCAAAGGCTGTGCTTATGTACATAATAATCTACGTACATATATCAATACATATGTATGTAAATACATTCGTTGGAGAGATTGTGCTCCACGCATACAATATGGTAATATTTTCATAAATAATAATAAATAGCAAACTTTATGCTACCGTTGTCTATTGATGTACAAGTAGTATTTATGTACGTATACAGATAAATATACATTGTACATACAAATATAATCCATGTATCATTTCATTCACTCTCAAAACATTTATAAAAGTTTTTTTGTTTTCATTCTTATTTAGGCAGATGCATAAAGAGAAGTCTATAAGAGCAACAAAATGTGTACATGTATACGAACATACATATGTAAGTATATTAAACATTATGCTCATACAAAAATTGTACTTTTGAAAAGAAGTCGAAATAATCAACCCAGATGTTTTATGGTTTTTATACCAATTCCAACACATTTCTTCATGTTTATATTTGACATTTATCTGATATTTAATAATTTGAACTGTTTCCATATTTATTCAAAGCATACTCATGCTTATACTAAGTGTGTATACTCCAACACTTTTTATATATTTTTACATATATATATACGTATGTATGTACTACAACTGGCCCCATGTAAATACATACAATGTTAATGGAGGTTTGTACGCATGAATTTAGAAGCGATGAGAGCAAAGCCCGTGCTAATGAAAGAGACAGCTCTGTCGAACGAGAGACAGACTGGTCGAAATGTGTATAATAAAAACATTGTTTAGTTTCTCCGTTGTGTGGGTGTTTCCTATTTGTGGGTGGGTGGATGAATGGCTAAATGGATGTCTGGCTCATTAAGGCTTTGTTGGTTGGTTGACTGAATTCGGATGAAATGTAACTTAAATCTTAGTCCTTTCTCTGGCATTCGCTGCTTTGCTTAACACATTTTTTTATTTAAATAAATATTAATAAGGGTATCATTAAGTATATACTAGCTCAAACATATGAAATATATATCGATATATGTTTTCTACTTAAAAATAAATCATCTTAATATAGTTTCTTCACTTTTAATGTTAATAAGTATGCACTCAATAAAAATGAGTAGAATCGATATTCACTTTCAATACAGTAACTTACATAAGTAGATGTATATGTATGTATATATAACATATCGCACACACATTATTTATTTTATAGTTGAATTATTATTAATTAAGAAATTGATTTTAAGTTAGAAATAGTAAGTTAATATTATAAATATGTACATATACATATACATATGTGTGTATAATATGTAATTATCAAATATGTGCCACACTTTCTCAGTTTCTAATAGAAAAATGATTTCTGAACTTTCGGTTCATGCCATTACTTTCTGTTGATTCTGAAATAAATAAATATATAGGGGGATTCTCTTGCTCTTGAAAGATTGCACGATTGCACGGAATGCAAAAATACTACAATTAGAATTATTTTGAAGTCGATGAGATAAAATTTAGTGAAATGTTTATAATAATAATCATTGAAGTATTTTAGAGTTTATATGTATGTGTTATTCGACGACATAGACATAGTCCAGCGAATAAAAAAACAGCGGCTACTCTGGCTAGGTCATGTTGTTCGAATGGATGAAAGTGCTCCAGCTCTGAAAGTATTCGATGCAGTACCCGCTGGTGGAAGCAGAGGAAGAGGGAGACCTCCACTCCGATGGAAGGACCAGATGGAGAGGGACCTGGATTCGCTTGGAATAACCAATTGGCGCCAAACTGCCAGAAGGCGGGATATGTGGCGCGCTGTTTTGGACTCGGCTATAACCGCGTAAGCGGTGTCTACGCCAGTCAAGAAGAAAAAGAACTGATTTTACTTCGGGTACTTATTTGACGGAAGTATGTACACCCCGATTCACTTGAACAGTTACATATTTTATTTTTAAGTTGCGAGCCCATATCTCTTCATTTAGACATCGCACCGAAAGTTCATTTAAGCTTTGTTTTAAAGGTCGGTCTATATTTAACCAATGCTGTGAAAATGAAAAATATACCTTTCATAATTTGGTTTACATGGGGTGTTTTAATGAACAAGTCAAAAAATTTGCTTTAAAATTTGCGTCACTTGAATAGGTACAGTGGTCTCAATACAAGAATTTATTTCGATTAACCATACAAGTGTAAATGTTTTAGTACAGTTTTACAAATAAATGCTTTTAGAATTTAGCACTGCCTCCTTTATTTAGGATAATTAAATTCTGTTCGGATCATCGGCTATCATAAAGTATTTTTAAGTCTGCGATGTCTTAAGAGATATAGGCTCGTAACTTAAAAATGAAATAATGAAAAAATTAAAATGAAAAAATGAATAGGTACATAATTTAAGTGAATATACACAAATGTATGTACATATGTACATGTATCAAAAAGTCAGGCCTTTACAGAACTTCTCTGACAATATTTTGTGTTGGTTTCGTTTCATAATGTATTGAAATAGCGTTACATTTATTGAAAAATATTACTGAAATATACATATTTTATTTGAGAAAGTTTTACAAAACTTTATTATAAAATATTTAGAAATTACTTCATGAAAATTGCCCAATAACTACTAAGTACGTATTTATATACAAGATTCAAAATCTGAATTAATATTGATTTATTTCACAAATCACTGCACAAAACGAGACTTGTGCAAGTCAATATTGTGCAATATACTACACAATAAAACTGCGCAAAAATCATTTTGGAGTAAGCGTTCCTCGCGTAAATATATGCTCGGATTGCGAATGTGCTTTGTATATTTTGATAGCTAATTTTAAAATTCAATTTTTTAGATTCGATTTTGTACTTTCTTGAACCCTTTTCAACTCCTACCTATAGTTAGTTCGAAAATTTTGATGAAAAGAGAATCCCTCCACAATGTTTTATTCTTTTCTGTGGTATTTTACATTATTTGCGGTGCGATGTGCACATCACAGTGCCAAAACTGAACTGATAATTGCGCACTTATCGCAATACATCGCGATCATACAAATTCATTGTGCAATAGTTCAGACTTGTGTAAAATATTAAAATGATTTTGATTTTAGCACACAAACACCCCATACACCACACAAACGACCGACGCAAGTCTGTAATTGTACAATGATTTTGTGTGGTGTAGGGGCCCTATAAATGTCAGCAATACTAAAATAAATTGTAGTAGGTACACTAATTCAAACTTTTAAGGGGTTTAAATCTACTATTGTGTTATTTAAGGGACAAAAATATTGAATAAAAAGTGTCACACCGGTAAAGCTTAATTCTTTCCAACAACAAAGCATTGCGCAAAGGACAAAGGACGTAATTTCGAATTTATTCACAATTCGAAACTAGTATTCAAATAGGCTTTTTGGAATGTTTCTGAACAAAGTTTAAGCAGCGAACACGGAAATATTTCATTTAAACGATATATTGGAAAAAGAAAAGTTAAAAATGTGGAATTTTATAAAAAAGCTTAAAATTATTGATTAGCACCAAATAGAAGTATGAGTGTCAGAATTGATCCATTTTGGAATAATATATTGGATTTGAATTGTTTTGTTATGGTTTTTAATTTTTTAACAAATAATTAATAAAACAATTTATTAAACTGCAATTTACGGTTATATAACTCATTTTTATTGTAACGAAAAATTCGATATAGCGAACAGGCCTGACAATTAATGTGTTCGTTATTTCGGAAAACTACTGTATATGGTAAATATCAAAAACTGCTCAATTGTACATATTATTTCGGTGGTTTTCACAAAAGATACTAATATTCTAATATATTATATATGCTCTCTGCTTTCTCCATACTTTCTCGTAACTCGTATCGAAGACCGTAAAAAAAAATGTATACGTTCACTGATTCAACTTTATAAGAAATTAGCACAGCCACAAACCAATAATAAAACTTAGTTGGCAGAGCGCCACCTGTAGGCAGCTAGCTAAATTGGAAAAAAATTGAAGTTCTTTACTTGCAGGATTAACAGTAACAAATAAAATGTAAAATAGCAATGCTTCAATCACACTGATGCCGAAATATTTTATACATGGAAAATCAAGTCTTTTTTGAAAAAAAAAAACACATAAGCACTGTAGAATTGTTCGATTCATCTGCTTTTCGCACAAAAAAGCTGTTATTGCTCTTAATCATGTTACTAATCAACATGACGCTCCAAAAGACTTCAAATTGTCATAGACCTAATCGAAAAGCATTAAAATGTGCTAGAGTCCGCTTAGTGTGCGGTCAATTCCAGCCCACATTTTAAGTTCAAAAATCCATAAAGATCTCTTCACCGCCCAGAAACCAAATGACAAGACCGTTTGTATTTTAGAATTATTTCATTATTATTATTATTGTATTTAAAATTCAACAACTGTATTAATTTTCAAACAATGTAACGAAATGTGCAACAATGACTTACACTTTCTTACAAAATATTATAACTATACCTTTCTCCTCTCCCTCAGCTTCGTGTATGTCGAACATTTGAATATTTCCGTTAAATATTTTAGCTTCTTTTTGTTTGTTTTGCTTTTAAAATTTTTAATTTGTCTTGCGTTTTGTTACAATTACGTTTTAAGTATTACTAAACGTAAACCGTTATTCATTTACTCATTTATATGTATGTATGTTTTTCACATTATTGCATGGTTGTATGTATGTATGTAGTTAATAGTTATTGAATGTAATGATAAGTAATTAAATAATAATTGAACACAACAATTTATATTACAATTCCCTAGTATATATTTATATGTATATATGTATGTATGTACGTGTAAAAAATACGAAAAATATTCATTACTGAGTTGCGTGCTTGCGGTACGTGCTTAGTGTCTGTGTGTGTGTGTGTGTGTTTTTTGGTACGAAAAATTATAAAAAAGTTTAACAATTTTGTTCATGACATTTGCACATTGCACATAATTCTTATATATATAAGTATATGCTATGCGTTCAACAAATACAACAAAGTAATTTAACCAACAACAAAGCGAATTGAACACTAAATAGAAACATACATAAGGTACATATTTTTGTATGTACGTGTGTGTGAACGTGTCAAGGATTTGATTTGGAAAGCAAGTTCGCATATTGTGGGTTCGACGAGTAGCGAGCACCGGAAAACGGCTCCGGCTGCACCGTGCGTCGACGTCGTGGACTGTGGGTCCGCAGCGCATAGCAATGAACCCTTGGACGGATGTAATGCCAAACTTGACTCATAACAACTACATACGTTCTTACGTATTGACATTATTAACATTATTAAATGTTAATTATATTATTTCGTGTTACTTTGATCGCACTAAAAACATCAGCATATATTCGCTAAGTTTCGTTTATATGTGTTTTTTTTTTTCTTCATGTTTTTTTTTCTTTCTTTTGCATTTGCATTTGATTGGAGATTTATGTATGTGTGTTTACCTTGTATTTTCAAGTGTATATATGTATGTATATGTGTGTGTTTTATGTACTACCACTCGTCTAGTTTAATTGTAAGTTTACTATGGATATTCTCTAATAATAATATATAATCTGCTGCAATGCATAATATATTATTTATATATATATATAATCTTGTTTGTTTTGTTAAACTCTGAAAACGTAACAATTTAAAGCCTTTCTCTAAGGCCATTCAATGGTGCAATATTGCTAATAAAATACCTAAGGTTACCCGCTCACAATTTACAAATTTGCCTATACGATTTAATAATATTTTAATAATTTTTGCAAGTTTCTCCATTTGTTATACATATTTCTTATTTCTCTTTTGCGTTTCTTTTTTCATTTCATTTCATTTTATACCCGATTTCTGGGTGTGTTTTTAGGTTTCTGTGTGAATTTGGTTAACAGTGGGGATCCCCTTATTCAACTAATGTCTGCTACACTCCCAGCATGCTCTTTGTCTGTGTGTGTGTTTGCGTGTGCATGTGTTGGTTGTACAAATCAGTGCACTGATGTCGCTTAAAGTATCAGCGGTGCCCATTTCAACAGCTTAGTGGTTGTCATAGCAATTGCTGAGCCTTTAAGCAAAATGTAAACTAACTTTTCTGCATGCGTTGTAATTGTAACCGCCTAGTATGTGCAAAGCTGCTTAAGCCAATTGATAAATATAAGAAATATTTGTCTGAGCCACAAGCTTCTTTGCCACACTAATTCAGTTACACGCTTGCATTTAGGTTTAGCACACACACAGCTGCTTATTTACCTTTGTATATATGTATGTACTTGTATATGTTTTTATATATTTTTGGGTATTTGTGTACTTAATTAAAGAAGAAGGTAGGTATCTACGTAGCTTCGAATATAAAAATATTGCTCATTTTGATTTGTTGACTTTTAGCTCAATTTCGCCAATTACAGTTGAACACCGAAAATATTCGCATATTCAAACAGTTTAATGTGTAGGTATGTATGTATGTTTGTGTGAGTCTGCTAAAAAAAATCTAACTGTTTCAACCTGCACGACTTCTTTCTTGTTTTTGTTGTAGTAAATTTTAATACACTGTTCATTTGTAAAGGGCAGATCAATGCCTTCAGCATGTTTTAAATATTTCTATGGCCGATTGTCATGGCGTATGAGTAACTTATTTATAATCGCCATTTTTGAACAGGCATTTCTCTCAAAAAATGGTTCATTTTGGATAGAATTAATAATGATTACTAACGAAAACACGAGAGAAAAATCAACAGGCAGTTACTTTGAATATACACTGATTTTGAGTGAAGACTCCAGAAAATGATTTTATAAAAAATTCAAAGGGGGTATCGAGTTATTACTAAGAAATTTGTGTAATATATAGTTATTTCTGCAGTTACTTCTAGTGTTGATTAATTTTTGAACTTTTGCTATAACCAGATTTTTTATATGATTTGAAAGCAAGTAATCAGACTGTTAAAAGATCGTATGTACTGTCAACGACCATTTTGTAACTGCATACTGACAACGTAGAGCTATCCCAACTGTTTTTCAACAATAAATGCAACATACTGCGAAATGCAAAAAATTATTTTCAAAATATAAAACTAAAAGTAAACTTTAACTACAACTGAATATATAACATTGTGCGGCCAAATCGATTTTTTTCTGGGTATCTGACCAAACAAATTTTTTTTATATATAAATGTTTTTTTTTCCTTATATACTTTTTAATTTTTTTCGAAAATCTAAATTTAGCTCTTCATACCATCTGTTATATAAGCTTGAGCCAAAAAATTATACACAATTAAATCAAGAGGACAATGTAAATTATATGCATATTTTGGTTTTTCTAGTAATTATATCCTGTAATTAATAATAATTATTTTAAATAAGCTTTTTTTCGAACTTCGAAACCAAATATTTCGATTTTGGTGGCTAACTTCGAAAATCGGAGAATGTACTTTTTTACTTATGTCTCAATCTCCCGGAAAAAATTAGTTTGGTCCATTACCCAGCCGCGTATTGTACAGTGTAATTGTATTATTGTGTATTTCTTCTACTTCAGACAGTGTTTCCCTTGCGCACAGCACATTTCGAACCTACTCACACATTAAATGGTTTGATTTTGCACATTTCGGCATGAATTTTTTGATTTTTTGAAACATTTGGTCACGTTGTTAACAATTCTAAACACTTTATATGTGAATTCACCAAAAGTGGTTTTGCGTTTTTTGTTTGTTTTTTTTTTTTTTTTGGTCAAACAAATATTTAAAAATTATTTATTATTAATTAATTAACTATAGTTCGTCGCTATTGGAATTAGGTTTTTTTTTTACATACGAGTATATGCAACTACATTCTAATTAATGTGTATAATTTTCGATTACTTATAGCTAATATATGTTTTTATAACAATTCATTTAAAATTACATACATACGTTGAAGGTACATTGCAAATTTGACCAGCACTAATAGTTAAATTATTGAGTGACTCCTCGCAGGCTGTTGGACATTTTTCATAGCACGCGACAAGCACACTGTACATATCTATATTCATATATGTATGTAAATGCCTTTCTTCATGTTTTACTTATTGCTTTTATGATTTTATTAAAATTTTAAATTTATTAAAATTCGGCGTTTTCTCTCTGTGGCCTGTCACGTGCTAAAAAAATATCCCTCATGCCATCAAAAGCTACCATTGGCTTTCCTAATGCTCTTCGCTATTTTTATATTAATATATATGTATATATATATACTTATTTAATAACATCATTTGCTCAATTTGAGGCGGATAAAGCTCTAAATGCATTTCTAAAAAAGTGTTTGCCTATTGAAGGTGTCATGTGTTTTGGTAGTTTCTCTATTTTCAACTGCATTCACAGCATGCTCTCTCGATTTGACTGCTTCTACGCGTGCGCAAAGGATTAACGATTTGTTTCGACGAATACTCGTCATTATCTAACTTACTCATATATTGGTAATTAAGAAAGTTGTACGTTAAATTTAAATTTGCATAAGTTTTTCGGTAAATGTACTATTTTGTTTTTGATTTGTTCTTGCTTTCAGTTACAATCGACTATCACACACTTTTGCATCTCTTGACTTAAGTTTCCGCCTCTGGCTTGTTCCTGTTATACACACTGTTATACAGCTGGCTGCTTCCCTGGTTTTCCAAAACAAACTCACTTAACTCCCTCTTCTATATTTACATGTGCATACTTTCGTAGCTTTCCCCAATTAACAATGCTTCTAGCTGTAGATTAGTGGTCTCACTATGAAGAGTTCGTTTAACGAACACATCATTGAATGTCTTTTGCGCACAAAAGATATCGCTCTCCGAAGTGCCGTCATGCTTGTAGCTATCTACTTTTGATTGTTGTTGTTGGCCGTGATGCTAAGGCTGATTGGTTGCTATTGGTGGCTCTTGCTCAACAAATGCGAATTGAATTCGTAGACGTTGTTGCACTGTTCGCCACAGATGTTGCACTTCCACGGATTGCTCTCGCAATGGCAACCCTTGTGCAGGAAGTAGAGCGTTTCGTCCGGAAACTCGATGCCACAGAACAGGCATGTTAGTATTTGCTTGCGGTTTAGTATATTCGGTTCGGTCTCTTGGCCGGTTGAGGTGATCGTACCGTTGCAAATGGGTGTAGAGTTGCAGGAGGAGTTGTTGCTTGTGGTGCCAGCGACGCCGCCAGTTTGCACGACATTGTTGTTATCCAATACGGCCGCGTTGCGGGTGATGCGATTATTGGCCTTGGCGCAAATGCGTCGTTTGAGATCCTCCCTTAACAAGGACTTCAGCGGGGATACCTGCAACAGATCAATAAATCTATGTAAAACTCCAAAAGTGAACTTTTATACAATCAGACAGTTGGATAGATAATTGAGTCTTTCACTATACACCCCTTCGCCTCTTTACAATGTCCCTTACAGCCTTCAGACAGTATTCTGACGATTTTATGTTCATATCGTGCAAAAGTCCCCTGAATCTTCGTTTGGCGCTTATATTGAACCAGTATCCAATATCCATTTCTCCACATATATGTATGTAGCAGGTCTATAGTTTGCTGTCAGTACCTGTCTCTGTCTCTCTTATACCGAAGCGGGCCTTTATGAAATGGAAGTTCTGATTCTATTAACCCTAGGTTAAGTTAGGTTAGGTTCGATGGCTGTTCCCAAAGAAAACATACTTAGACTATGAGGACTAGCGCCTAGAATCTACCACAAATCTGAAGAGGTTTTTGACTTCTAAATCAGCTAATTCGTGAGGATGCCCAAAAAAGTGAGATCCAATAAACATTTGCCTAGATCTCGCAAAGGTAGCGCATTCGAAAAGGAAATATTGGGAAAATTATACCTCATCCTCCTCCAGGCAGCTTCTGCAGGCGATGGGACAATGGCCGGTTAGAATTCCTATGACTACGGAAAGATTGCCGTAATTTCGCTGAAAATTAATTTTCCCATATCTATCAATTGCGAATATCTCCATTTGAAAAATGTGAATCCCGATCATTGGCACGGAGATCCTAATATGTATGTTGGCCCTCTATGCCACCGCCAATGTTTCTTGCTTTGAGTCGTCGATATAATATTGAGGTTCTAAACTGATATGATGTGGATTCCATTAGAAACAGCAGTTTTCAGAAACCCGTTATTTTCCTAAGCTTAAACATTTGATTTTGAAGTTACATGTTGCAACTCAAGAAGTGAGATGGTAGCAATGCTATTCTATTCACCCTCAATCTAAAGTGTTTCCAAAAAATTACGACCAAACCAGGATCAACTGTTTTTAGGCGCCCTTATATGTCTATGATTTGGTTCGGTAAAATAGAACCTTTTACAAACCTTTGTAACACGAAATGTTGGTTCTTATGGAAGGCGTTGATATCGGTTAGAAGTTAGATGGTGAATATTTAGTTGGAAGAAATAAAAACACGAAAACAAACCTTAATCAGCGAAGTTAATCGACCGTTCGGAGACGAGAATTCCGATTCACTGCTGTCACCGCCGTTCATTTGTTCGCATTGTGTGATTGGGCTGATTTTTGTGCCGCTCTTATTAGCATCCGTTGATAAATCCTCCCCTACTGGTTCCTACAGTGGAGCAATAATAACCAAAAACAAACGAAAAACAGACAAAAATGGGGAGATATGTACATAGATATGTATGCTTATGTGAACACGATGAAGAACTTAATGAAATTTGTTCATTACACTCGCCTGCTTGATTGGTATCAAACTGATGGATGGTGTGATGTGGTTCTCGTGATGATGGATTTTTGGTGATGGGCAAGCATTCAACTGCACACCGACATGACTGGTGCTTGAAGGCAACGATTTGGTATTACAATCCATCGGATGTTCTTGAAGTGGTGGTGGCGCCGGCGACTTATTTCCAACGATTGCCTCGCGCTCGCCTCGACCGCTGCTCTTCGTCTCCATCGGCTCCACTCCGGTTGCGGTATTGCCGTTCCCCTGCAAATCAAATGCACATAAAAACGCCGCATCAGTGGATTTCCCCAATTTGCAATTTAGCAACGCATTCCATGTTACATTGAACAAATCGGTTCCATTGTCGGACAGCGTTGAAATTTCCACATGCGGTGTCAAAAAGTGCATGGGCGGTGTGGCATTCTCCAGTGAACGCATCGATTCGCCGCTATCGCTCTGATGGGTCGACGTCATGCTCGAGTTGGCATTCTGGTTTGCCGCAGCAGCAGCAGCAGCCACAGCATTCAGACCCGGCACGAAACTGGCAGCGGCTGCAGCAGCTGCTACCTGTGATGCCTGAGACTCCAAGGCGAGCAGTAGTGATGAGGAGCCACCCGGTCCGGGATTATCAAGATCTATGCCATGTCTACAATTACATACCGCGTTAATAATAACGTCATTTCTTTTACGAAGATCCGACTGCTTTTGACTCACCTGTTGAAAAAGTGAATCCTTAGCGATTTCATAGAACCTGCTCTATAGCTGCACAATGGACATGTTTTAACGAGGTCGTGTTGGCCGACATGTTCGTTTTGGAAATGAGCGCGCATAGCGATTTGGCGCTGGAAGCCGCGGTTACATATGGGACAGTGGTATGGAAGAGTTTTTGTGTGCGTTGTAAAGTGTTCCGCCAAATGATCTTTGCGGAAAAATCTATAATCATATATTATTACATAATGCTTGTATCTATATGATCAGTTCGGAGTTCAGGTACTAAGTACAAACCTCTTTTGACAAACACGACATTCGTAAGGCTTGACACCGGTGTGGCGCATCTTGTGCCGTCTCATATTGGCGCCATTTGAAAATTTCATATTGCAGACATCACATTCGAAAACTTTTCGGGATGAGGATGACGAAGACGACGATGCAGTTGGACTGCTGGCATTGCCATTGGTTGCGACCACGGACATATTTGTAGGTACATGATTTGGTGTTGCCGTATCCGGTACCAATTTTGTGACATCGGTGCTGTTGCCAGCATTTTGCTCTGCATGAGGCACCACGGAACCAACAACACTTAGATTCTCCAATTCCGGCTCTTCGGTTTTGAGGCGCGCATGATTAGACAAACACTGGACGACATGTAATAGTAGCGATGCTCTAGACGTGGTCTCGAAATGCTCGCAACGTTCGCAGCGAAACGTCGCCATAGCGGGCGGATTCGGCGTAGTTGTGGATGTGGAGTAATTCGTTGGCGAGGTACTATTTGCGCGTGCCGTACTATCCAAGGCAACTGGCTGCTCATCCGGGCTGCATTCCTTCAAGCTACGTAGTGCATGTGTATGCTTGACCAAAGCATTGTGTTGCAACAAACTCCCTGGCGTCATATCAATTATCCCGCTATCCTTTAATGTCAACTCCATACCGGCGGCTGCACTTATAGTTTCCGCCATTTATCTGCAAGAAAATGCAAAAAAACCATGTAATTACTGATTCTTTTATCGAAATATGTATTCTTCAAAAAATGTTTTATATCAACCTCAAGTATTATAATCTAAAATCTATCATATGTTCGGCAGAACTTCAAGAAATTACAGTAATGTTACTACTTCTTATAAGAGTTATGAAAATTGTAGTCTTGTATAAGATTCTTCTCTTTTGAGATTTTCATTTATTCGGTGTCTTCCAGGTATCTTTTCGAAATAAAAACCCATTTTCATTTCTTAACAACCTTTCTTCATTTACTTTCTCTTATTGAGCGAACTTTGTTTTGTGTTTTTGAATTACTACAGTTTTATTATATTCTCGCAACAAAGTTGCTAAAGAGAATATTATAGTTTTGTTCACACAACGGTTGGTTGTAAGTCCTAAAACTAAACGAGTTAGATATAGGGTTATATATATCAAAATGATGATGAGGGTGACGAGTAAAGTTCAAATCCGGATGTCTGTCTGTACGTCCGTCCGTGCAAGATGTAACTTGTGTAAAAATTGAGATATATTGATGACACTTGCAAGACGTATTTCTTGGCACCATAAGAAGGTTAAGTTCGAAGATGGGCGTAATCGGACCACTACCACGCCCACAAAATGGCAATAACCGAAAACTTATAAAGAGCTATAACTAAGCCATAAATAAAGCTATTGAAGTAAAATTTAGCTTCACACTATGAAAGGCCATATGTGGATGTATTTTGGGGAAGTGAGCGTGGCCCAGACCCAAATAGGTTTTTTGTATATATCTCGCAAACCAATAAAGCTATATAAACCAAACTTTATGGTCAAAGACCATAACTCAGGAACTACTCGACATTTCTATGAAATTCGGTATATAATATTTTCATGACACTCTGATGACACGATGGATGAAATCGGTTCACAACCACGACTACTTCCCATATAACTAAGTTTTGTTTTCCATCTCATTCCTTCGCTTTATAATATATACATAAGGAACCAACGAAGACAGTAGAATAAAACATACAGTAGAATAAAACTGTTACATCACTTGTGAAAAAATTGTCGAAATCGAAATCTATGCCCCGGATATCGAACATGAACTCAGTGCCTTAGGGTAATTTTTCAGAGGAAATCTTTTTCTTATAATAGTGTGTCTCTGTACCAAAAATGGTTAAAATCGGGTCATAAATTCCCCTAGCTCTCATATTCCTAATTATAGGGTTTTTAAAAATACGTTGGTCTTAGTAGCTTATAAATCAGTTAATATGTGAAATATCTTATTCAAATCAAGTGAGTGAAAATTAGTGAAATCGGTTAAGGAATTACCTCAGCCCTCATATACTATATATGATGATTTTCGTATTTCTTTTGGACTTTAACTTAATAAAATTACATCAATAAATTGCGAGAGTATAAAATTTTCGGCTGCACCCGAACTTAGCCTTTCCTTACTTGTTATGCTTGTTGTTGGTTTCCATAACAAACAACTGTGAACGGTTTAAAAATGCGTTATGCTTCTTCTGAGGTAATTTCTTACTGAGCTCTTTAAGCGTAAAATAATTTCCTCTTTTGGTTAGCGATCATACAAACTCATTGAGCGTAAGACCTTGAGGAGATTTGATATTTAGACAGTCCCTTGCTGTCTTTCCATCGTTCATTCCAATTACAGTGTTGTATAAAAGTGCATAAGCTGCACAAAACATAAAAACTAAAAGCAATAATACGCTATTTTTATGAATATACATACGTAGTAGAAGCGATCTTCAGCGTTCGTTTCAAGGTTGAATACTGTCCATCTTCAAATACTTATGTATGTGCATATATAGCAACATATTGTGAGTCGATAGTTTCATATTGAATATTAGAGCCACTTGCATTAAGAAAACAGGTTTGCATGAAAGAAACAATGAATTAAAGATGCATATATCTATATATGTATGTATGTGCGCTTACACGTACGTTTGTGTATAAACACACTCCAAAAAATCATATTTTCCCCCTAAGATTCATTAGAGGTCACCCGGTTAATCCAATTTGAATATTCACTCAAACGCACACACAAATATCATTTATGTATGTCATAAGTATAAGATTGTCCTTCAAAAGCCGAAACCCGATTCCCCTTTACATCACTTTTTATTTTTATTTTCTTTACACTAATCTCATTAAAATGCCTAAAGCTTAATTTACAAATTATTAAGTGCAAATACTTATTTTCGGTATGAAAACTAAATTACTTATTTTCATATTTGTTTATAATTGTTTATAAAGTAGTTTTTCTTATAGATTTTTAAAATTTTATAGAGCTTCTATCAAGTCATCGCGTGGAGCAGAAATCGACAAGAAGAAGTATTCATGGAATAATAAACGGTACTTTACCATGGCCTTCAAGAAGAAATAAAATGCATATAATTTAAAGATAAGGGTTTGCCATAATATTTTAAAAATGATTACGGACAAGTGACCGCCGCGACTGGCTCGAATATATTCCACCCAAGAGGCCCAATTTCAGAACAATTTTTGCAGCAATAGAGGCCGTATGTCAGCACTAAACATTGTTCCGGAGCCAGTTATCAAACTGAGTATAAATCCAGTAACAGCTGTCAAAAATACCAACTTCGAAAAAAGTATTGTACCATTGTCTAAGAAAAACACCTTTTATTTGGTCCAGGTATTGAATAATCTTACATGATTAATGTCAAACGAAACCTATTGGTACTTTCATTGGAAATCTTTCATTCTGTACTTTTATCTTATCAAATTATACCATATATAAAGATGTCATAGGTCTTTGTAAATAATGTGGGATAATCATAACTTTTCAGAATATAATAGTTAATAAAAAAATCATACAAATCCACAGTACTTCGTAACACGCTTTTTCCATGGTGCCTTGGAATGAGTCTTCTACCTGTATTTATGTAGATAACCTAAAAGTTCGATTCTAAACTAGACGATCTGACAAAGTTCATACCTAGACCTGAACATTTTAGGTTGGTGTCTCAATACAGAGCACACTAGTCAAACAATTTTTGAAAATATTTATCAAATAATATAACAATAATAAATAGTAGTTCAAAATAAAGAAAAGTAAAAAATATATTTTTTTTTCTGAGGGCAAATTTCGAAACAAATGCCTAAGAGGTTAAATTATTACAAAATCAATTCAAGTTTCTATGCACACATTTTAATTACCTTCCCAGCAGTTTATAAAGCAAACACATACAAATAAACATAATATATACAGATGTACAATATAATGCACATACATAATTACATATATAACGATTGTTTTCAAATAACCCTAGAGTTTTTCTCGTTGGCCTATTTTAAGGTTGGTTATAAGACACAAATGCATAAAAGCCTAAGCACATAACTACATGTAAATATACATATGTATGCGCATAGATATGTACTAGTTTATTTTAATGCTCCTTAGCTGCATTACAACCAAGTCATTAGGTCAAGTTTTGATACCAAACTAGCTCACATCCCAAATTCATAAATATCTCGCTCCAACGGTAAAGTCACACACATTCACACTAACGCGCTTATATGTATATACACACATGCCCTTCATACAAACATATTTAGATGTCTGTATATATATTGTTAAATATATACACGTTGAATAGGCATGAGAGCGCGCATTTTGTTTTCTTTCTTTCGTACTCTTTGCCAATTTGAAGTTATTCATGTCAGTATGTCAGTGACATATCTGCTTAACATTTTTTATGTTGGATTATGTCGCACAAAAGCCGGGCGACTAACAAGTCAACCTACCGACCAGGAAAAAATGTTACACCGAAAGTAGATGACCTACACATAACTATGCTCACGAGCATAACACAGTGCTCACCAGAAGCATTGGTACATTTGCGCTTAAATCGAAATTACCGATATTTCTTAAAAAGTGTCTCTCCTCATAATTAGGGACTGACTTAACCAACTCCAGTACATATTCTTTCATAATCAGAAGTTGTTAAATTTAATAAATAAAAAAAAATAGTATTTCTAGCTTTTCCAATTGCAAAACTTTTGATCTTTAGAAATTTCGATATTTCTTACTTCTAACTGAATAAATCTGGCTTTAAACATTTAATGTCACAATAATGTCTAATTTTATATATATATATAATATATTATAATATAAACCACTTTTTGTACACCAAATATTTAGAACATAGAAATCAAATTCCATGTCTAAATATATTTTTTTCTAATTAGATTAGGTAAACATAAACTGCGTGACATGTAAAATATGATACTTTGAGTAATGTGCACTGAAATAGTATAAAACCTTAATTATCTTAAGCACGATATCAACATTCCAGCATAAAACCAATAATGACGTCACCCACGAAACATGGACGATGAGCAACAAAGATGAACACTCCTTAGGAGCCTTCAAGAGAAAAGTCCTCCGTAGGATTTATGAGCATACGCGTGAGCATAGATGAGTACCGGAAGATGGAAGAAAATACTCCAGCGCGAAAAATATACGATATGGGGCCCCCTGTCGGCCGACGGAGAAATGGACGACCGAAACTCAGGTAGAAGGATGAGGTGGATGTAGACAATGCAAAGCTTGAAATCCCCAACTGGCGCCATCGCGCGCAATGCAGAGACAACTGACGAAGGCTTATGGACCCGGCCAAAACCAACACCCAAATTGATGATGTTGGCTGACAGACGTAAATGTCATAATCTTTGACTCTCTCGTTTGGTAAGGTGCTCATTGAGTTTATCATTACTTTTTGCGAAATCTTTCAATGCCGATCTTTGGTGACTGCTTAAAAAAACATAATCCTCGATGTCGAACCGGCTTTACATTTCACAAATATTTCAAAAATGCTCATATAATATAGTGATCCAATCACCAAGCAGCTCAACGCATGTAGAACACTGAAGAATCTAGCAATTGAAGTACTCGATTCAAGCCAAATATTGAATAAACTAACACTAGTTCACATTTTAGGGAAAGTAAAATATTTGAATTACTTGAAATTTGGCAAACTTGTCGACTTTCCACCTAGAGAAAACTATAATGCCATGTGTTAGGTACGAAAGCTATAAGCTTACAAGAGAAAATTACTGTTAACTAAATAGCGCACGTGCGAGAGTTACACACAACTTTACAACCAAAAGAGAATTGTTCTATATTTCTAAATGTGTGTTTGTGTGTGTACGGGTGACACCACCGGAACTTGACATAAATACTGAAGTTGCTGCTATTGAAGGTGGGTGACATTGTTCCTGTTACTCATTGACAATACGCCACACAAACGCCTTCACGCACGCCAACCAGCAACCAGTTCATTACAGCTCAACGCATTTCGCAAACAGAACTCAACATTCAGCGAAAAAGAACGATGAAAACCGATAACAACAATGCAGATGTGTTTGTTTGTATGCACTAAAAATACGAATGAATGGTGAATGAGAATCAATTTAACTGTAACATAAACGCACACACTGCGCTTGTGCTTTTCGCGCCATACTCCCAAGTTAGAAAGTGGAACAGGAATTTCCCTCATTAAGGTAAAGCAGCGTAAAACGGAGCAGCGCCAGCAGCACACCGAAAGCTTAATTTGCGCTCGGCTATGTAAATGTAAGCGAGCATATGCAACTCGTATGCTCGCACATATGTTCGTACGTTTGTATGTATGTATGTACGACGATGTAGCGGCGCGTTATTCCGAATGCGAAGCGATGATTTCATTTATGTAGGCACTGCAACAGCGCATTGCGAAACACTTGCCATGGCCAACGGCAAGAGCAAGTGGAGCAAAAATAGTTCACCATACCACACATGTGGGACACTGTCACAGCGATGGCATTAACCAGAGTAACAACAACAGCAACAAAAACAACAGCCAACAAACAGACAGCAACCGACAGACGGGCCACGGTTAGCCGCGTTAGCCCAAAACAAGCTAAACAAGCAGACAGTCGGCAAGCGAGTGCGCCAGTCAGCGTTTGTCTAGCGTGTTTGTTGGATATGCTCACACATTGTGCCACTATGCTCGTTGCTGGCGTTGTTGCTTTATTTGTCATTACAACTTCCACTATCATTTGCAACTCTTCATTTCGGCACATTTAGCTCAGCAGAGCGCTGCGCACTCCAACACTCGCATCACCCACAAACATTGTTGTTATTATTTGCTAGACCTTTTTCCCCATTTGCGTTGCTCGCTCAATTTGACCTAATGGAGGTAAACATTGTGGTTATTGTTATTAATTTCACTGTATTTTAAGGTTTCAGGTTTTTTTCTGCGTTAATATTGCTCCAGTCAAAAGTAGTTTTATTACACGAGAGAGTGAGTAAAGCTCAATGAACTAATTTCGGTTGCACTCGGAGTGAAACAGCCAGAGAAACACTGACCCCATTGAGCAATAATTGGTTTGCTGTGCGATCGAGGAACATATATGTATATGCGTCTAACGTGATATAAAAACGTTTACTTCACTTCACTTCACTTCTTTCGCTCTCATTTGCCGTAGCGCTATTCTTTGGCGTTTTGTAAATAATGAATTTCTAATAAATTGATTTAAACAGTTTTCTGTTTCCGCTTTAAAGTGTATTTCGCTCTTTTAGAGGCCACAGTGTTCATAGAATTTAAAGCGAAATTACCACAGTCGCCGCGTGTGCTCAATCTCGTACCAACGTACTGCAAAAGCGCTCTGCCAGCGGCACAACGTGCTTTGCCAGCGAGAAAATCTCTCCGCTGGCCCTCGTCAAAAGCGCTGGCCTCCCAGCGGTGATTGGTGGCGCTGGCGCTCGAAAGCAGAGCGCGTTGTTTTGTTGACCTAATTTTCCTCTCGCTTGTTACAGTCGTGTGCCCACTTTGACTTTTTATTATTTTCTTATTTTACATTTTCCTCATTTTTTCTCAGTTTGTTAAGTTTTCTTCGCAACATTCTCCTCGCACGCCATGGTAACTAGTTCTCTGACAAGCTGACTGGCTCACCGTCCTGACTAACTATTGGCTACGCCGTTCCGTCGGCCAACCGTTCGACTGGCCGTTGCGCTCATATTTCGTCAGCGTTCAGCTGTGGCGAAATAGTGAAGCGACGAGTAAATGTTAGTTGGCGGCCGTGATGCTTTGTAGATATGAACTAGAAAACCAGCTGCAGCAGCAGCAACAGCAACAACAACGGCAACACGTTACACAGCACTGCACATGTGTATTTACAATTTATGTACATACGTATACGCGTACTTGGACACGCTCGCAAACATACAAACATACAAACAGATCAGTAGTTGTACCTTAATAAAGCTCATTTCCAAGCGAAGAACTGCAAGAAGTCGGTTAAGCTAAAAACTGGAGTCACTATTGTTGGCTCACATGCACACACAATCGTGTCAAGTATAAATATAATATAATAATTATGTATTCAAAGACTGAGTCGATTTTTGACGTTGCCATGCTGTAGGCACACCACGGCATAGAGCATATGGCTGCCGTCATTACATCGTCATCATCATCGGCACTGCTTCCGTGGCGGCGACCGGATTCTTACGATTTCACCTAATGGTGAGAATAGATTTTTCGCCTCACACCCCCAACTGTCGCAATGTTGCCAGCGATTGTATGTCACAAACAACAGAAGTTGTTGCAAACATATAAATTCGTAGCCCTATTTATGTATATTTTATGTACATATGTATTTACATATGTAAAAAACGAATGCACATTTCTACACACACACACACACTCGTAAACTGAATGAAAAAGCCTATGCTCGCCGTGCACCCAACCTAGTTTCCACAATTTGTTCTACTTTTGGTTTCATTGCAGCGCAACCAAACAACAATTCACCTCACGTAAAACTGATGTCAGGCCAGCAGAAGCTTGCAATTTTTCATAACTTTGATGTTGCTTGTACTTGTAGTGTAGTCTTCGGCGATTATTTTCATAACTTTATTGCACAATCCACAAAATAATCCATGCACTCGTAGCGACGTACCGTAGCGAGTGTGTGTGCGTATATTTCTAGACGACCGCGTTCTTCACAGATGCGCCTAATGCGTGCGACAAACGGCCGAATCGACGATGGAACGAGTGCGTTCGATGGGTGACTACAGGCGATGGCGGATGGCGTTTGGTGAACGCTGGTGCGCGCGTTTCGCGTCTTCGATTCTAATGTTTTGCTTTTCGGCACAACACAACAACACAGACTGAATCCAAAGTATCGCACAATGCAAGCACACAGGCGGCAGTGTGTCAGGGAATACCACTTTAGACGAAACCGACTAAGCGACGCAGCGACGGCGGCAGAGCGCACATCAGTGTCAGCTGCGCCATAACCAAAGCCGCAGGCGGTATGTCGTCTTCAAAGCTTAACGCTCCCTGTACGTACTCGTCGTATACGTACTCAGCACTCAGTCAACTATTCGCAAACAACTCACCAACGGCGGGCTCTCCAAAGCAATGCGTCGTGCTTGCTCTGCTCGGCTGTGTTGTGTGTGTTGTAATAGAGAGCGCTGCGAATGATGTGTGCTAATCGTAAACTCAGTGGAAACGGCGACTCGCCAATGTTTGAAGCGAAACGACGCATGATTCAAAATTAGGTCAACAGGTTTGGAGTGGGCCTTCTCATGTGCTGTTTGATTATTCGTAAACACGTCGCGCCGCACCACACCGCGCACCAAATACAGCACAACATTCGACGCACTTGCTGTTTATTTTGCGATTGTGTGGCGCTCACCGCACTAACAGCGGAACAGAGAGCGCACATTCATGCTCACCCAATGCTCTGCAGCTCACCTCTTCCGTTGCTTTCCTTCCTTCCTAGTCGGTCCGCACTCATTCGGTTGCGCGAGCAAAAACGGTAAGTCGGCCAAACCGCCGACGCAATGCATTTATTGCACCATCAGCCTACCAACCACTCGCTACCGCTCATCGTATTGTTTGGTTGTTATTGCTAGTGCTAATGCTTGCTGTTTTATACTGAAGTAGTGAAACAGCTTTAATAACAATTCCAATGTTGATTGTGCTTTACGGTATTGGTTCACCAGTTACAGCAGCAGGTACATGGGGATGGTGGAGGCACGTTGTTGTTGCCGCTGTCGCTTCCACTGTTGCAACCGTCTCGGTCGCTGCGCCAAAGCAGCACCCAGCGTCTGAAGACATTCTGCTTGTCGCATTCGGTATTCTTGCTTAGCAGCGCTGTTGGCAAACCTGTAATCACGAGCCTAGAAGTTGTCCAAATCAAGCGCTCACACAAACAACCTCTTCGGAGTCGTCTGTGGATAAGGTGTCAGAATGCTACTTGCACACCTACACACCCAATCACATACCAGCTGCTACGAATGCATGCGTTGGCGAGCGTTCGTTCCAAATGTGCAGACAAGCGTTTGCAGCGCGGCTTGGAACGGCATGTGCAATGCCTTTAGTGAAATTGCAAACCATGAAATTTGCTTGTAGGAGTGTATGGCTGTCCACATATTAGTTAATAGTGCTTGTAGAGTATACAGCACCGGGTTCTCACACTCCCAAAGATACATGCATAATAAAGATGTATGCATAATATAATTGTATTTATTTTAATCTTTTATATTTTTTTTTAATAGTAAAAAAATCACCGAAATTATACGTAAGTGGAACCAATATAGCATATCTTAATCTTAAGTCTGGTTTTTAGCTTTGTATTTGTGTTTCAACGATTTCTTCTCGAATAAGCGAGAGCTTTCGCAATCGGTTGAATTTGAATCTTTCAATCGAAAAAATAAAATTTCATGGATAACCTTATCGAATCAATCCTGAACCCGTAAAGACACATCTCAATAGAAACCAAAGTAGAATTACATTCATTGAACCAGCATTTTGAGATTTACTGACATTTCTTGTTAAATTACACCACAAGTTCTCTGAAAAATTTTCGATCATCTGAAGAAAAGTGCCCAAAAACTTTAAAATTTACCTGTAGCTTTGAAAAACTACGGCAATCTAAACCAAGAATTAAATCCACAAAAATGTTTATATAAAACTGAGAAACACTGTGTAGAAAATATGAATGTACTATCTCTCTACTTAATTAGAAAACTAACGCATATTTTATTAAAAAAATATTAAATTTGTAACACTTAATTTCATTTGATAATCGACCTTGAAATAATGCTTATTTTTTTTTGAAATATCTACGCTTTGCACTTCACTGTTTTCATGTTTTTTCCACGATTTTGATATCTTGGAGCAAGAGCTGCGTTTATTACCAAAAAGAGTGCGTATAATTCGACTTTGCTTTACCACGAAAAGCTAGATATTCCCAAAGTTTATCATAGTTTACGCTTTAGCTTTTCTCTTTTTGCGTGGACTTGGTCTATTCATGTTTCATGCTTGTTTTTCGTGTGATCTCAATCTCAAGCAGCATGGCATATAAACACCGAAAACCATTCGATTCGAAAGCACACGTTCTGTTATTATTACCACCTGATTACGATGTGTCTACGAGTGCATAACGAACTACATAAATATACTCACATGTAAAGCGAGTGCGAGTTTGTAAGTATGTGGTGACCCAGTGAGAAAAATGCACTTGTTGGTGATTTGTTTTAGAGCTTTATGGAATATAATATGTTAAACAAGTGTCTTTGTATATAATTGGATATTAAACAGCACTTGAGTACTTTGAGAGTACGAGATACTTCTTGGTGGTATTACGAAAATGGATGGATCACATTAAGGTGGCTACGGATTTTTGGGTTCACAATATACTCGAAGAGTTGTCATTGTCTACTAAATTTCACCACAATTTTATATTTCTATCGAGGGACTAAGCGTGGGTCTTAGTAACAAGTATAAACCCAACAAACTCAGCTGCAATGACCACAGGTGAACTTTGGTAGCTTATAGGCACTTCTCTACCAATTCCAACTAAATTACACGCTTACTTTGCCAACATCCCGAAATTTCCTACAAGGTCATCGTAGGTACGAACCAAACGAACGCACATTGCGCAAACACATTACAGCTGCCATATATGCAAGATTGTATTAATATATACATATACACATATATATATATAGTACGTCCAATTGAATGCCGATTCGTATAGTTAAGAATTTCGAAACGACCTATGACAATATTTAGTTGTCTAACCACTAAATAGAGTTAGTGTGTCATTTATTATTCTTTGTTTTGGAATATTTGAGAATGAATGGACATAGACGAAATTGAAAAGATGGTTTCAAAGTTTAGTAACGCTTTTATTTGTAGAATTCTACATTATCAAGTTTGGGTATATTAAAAAAATTAAATATTTAATTCAAGTATTTACTCTTGCGGATCAATGCTTCCCCGCGGACCTATAGGATATAATATACAGTGGAACTTCTCTAACTCGAATCACCATAATCCACAAAATTATGCCCTAGTTGATTAGATTTTTTTGCGTTTGCTTTTGTTTTCATATGCGTTTTTTGTGTTTGCTTATTCAAAGTATACATTTGCCACAATTGAGGGATGTGCCAACCTTTTCAACTGGGAGAATCTAAATCGCCCTAGTCGAAAGGTTCGATTTATGGAAGGAAATTTGTATGAGATGTGATTTCTAAACGCTATTGCCAATACCAAAGTTCGAGTTATGGAGATCTTCGAGTTATAGAAGTTCCACTGTATAATATTTACTCCTGTAGCTGATTAGAATATTGAAGTTGTCGCGAATTTTATTCCGGGTATAGGAGCTGTATTGTATAGGAGGTTAAAAGGAAATTAAATAAGAAAAAACCAGTTTTTCAAAAAGAATTAAATAATAATTCCCCCAGACATGGATCTAACCAATATATTTATTAATACGGTCTTCTAGTTTTTTTTTAGGTTCATCTATGGTTCGGTGCTTTGGAAAATAGTGACCCATACATTTAGCTCAACAATCCTCTTTTCTAACCACTACAAATTGCAATTTGTATAGTTTTGTATGTGGGTCAGTTTGAAAGATAAAATTAAAAATTTAATGATGTACAACCTAATTTAACAAGAAAGATTTTATAATTCTAAACCATACCGGGATTGTATGACCATAGGAACGCATGAAAAAAAAAATATATATGTACGTGAAAAATCAGCCATATAGACAAAGATTTATTTTTGCATATGCCTTCACATAACGCTTAACGCTTTGGGGATAATCCATAATGCACTTGATTTCTTAAATTTTTTGGTTTCATTTTTTTTTATCAATCTCTGTTTCCATTCTGTCCATGTGTATTTGTATGTGTGTGTGTTATTTTTTGTGGATTTCGTATTCGTTTCGCAATTCCTATTCAATTTTGTAATATGACAAGGTGCACTGTCGCAACGCTACACACACTATCCTGCTTACAACAACATCGCCCTCTACTTCCCGCCCACACCCAGCACACACTGCAACATCACAGTTATGCGCTGCACTGCACCGCCAGTGAATTAAATACCTTTCCGTTAAATTCGTCGGTCGGTAGGTGTATTGGTTTTTGCTACTCTGGCTACACTCTACGCTTGTTCTACTGGTTGTTAGTCTTTATTTATTATTATTATGTTTTTCATACTGTGTGGTGGTAGTAGGTCGCTGCAATTACCGTTCTAAGCGTATGGTGCAGCAGCTCCTGCCAGGGTTGGCGGTATAATGAAGTCAAGTGGCTGTTCGAACAGAACCTGTAACGCGTCTCTCACGTGTCCCGCGGCAAGCACCGCCGAAGCCCGTTACACGAAACAAATGCACAAATCGGAAACAATAATTACAACAAACAAAATGCAAAAGCCAAAAAGCACTCTCAGTGGCAATAGGTAACTAATAACAATAATAACAACAACAATTGCAACAATGCATATACAAGAGATATAAGAAACCAAAAAGAATCACTTGCTAACGAAGAAGAACAACGAGCGTTGTCAAAACAAAAACAAAAACAATTAGTACATAAACGAAACGAATGGCCGGACAGAAACAAATAAGTGAGCGACCGAGCGAGCGAGCGAGCGAACGTGTAAAAACGTCCGCATCCGAAAACACACTGGTAGCAGCCAGTGGCTCCATGGCTGTTGTAGCGTCGAACATTACTGGATTGCTCTGCTCACATGCGACACTGAAGACGCTTGCAGCGACGCTGGCGCATCGTGTAACTCTCCCCACCACACCGCATGCCAACGACCACAACGGCGCTAACGCCGCTTGAGCATCACACAAAGTCGGGAAATCGGTACGGTGCGCCAACGTCACTGCCCCTTGCGTGCCACCGCGCCCACCGCACCCATCTGCACTGAATTGTTAACGCTCGTTACCTTTCCGTACAGCTGCGCGCGCGCGCTTTATCTCGAGCGATGAACTGAACTGCGAACACTACAACTCCTCAAGGCCTACATGGATTTAGGCCATAAAAATGCCGAAGTGATTCAAGCCAATTCCAAGCTACCAAGCTACCAAACGGCGTATAGCAACGCAACTAAACTTTTTCATCTACATACACATCCATACAAACATTCATCTAATTGTATATACGTAAATTCAGTGGTACAAATGTACATATATATGTATGTATGTATGTATGGCAAGCAAAGTTTCTCAACGCTCTGCTGGAGTTGGTATTGAGAAACTAAATTGCATCGTCGGCGTTCGACAACAGCTAAAACGGCGGCGGCGGCAATAACATTGGCTTGAGAAACCGAAACCAACCAGATAGCAGCAAGCCGTTGGAAGTTCGGCCGGCGCTCTCGGACGACCCACAAAAGTCTGAAGTCAGTAAAGGGGAGCACCACCAGCACTGAGTGGCGGCAAACATTCACTTGCGCTCTTTGTTTAGACCTGCATGCACATGCATTATTTCAAACGAACATATATAACTAAATACACACATGTATTAGCTGCTTAGATATGTATGTGCTAAGTATCTGTGTTAGCATCATTCAAACAAGGCTTGGAGAAGTAAAACATCTAAGCTCGCCTACTGATTTAATTTGTTTAGCATAATGCACCAACTCGCATAGATATGTATACGTATGTATGTATATATTTATGTAGATGAAATATGTATAGTATATACACCTGCCTGCATATGCACTTCCATGGGTGGGGGCTAGAATTCTTCAATAGAATAGCAGATTGGGGATGCTTAAATTAGTGCAACTCATTTTGGCCTAAAGCTCGGTTCACGCATAACGTGGTGCCAATGTTCGGATGCTACCTTGTGTGGAGGAGCTGAGAAATAATTCTATACAAAATGGTGTAAACCTTTTGCTTATGGTTTTCTTAATCCTAGCAATCTCACTGAATATTTGCTATGTTGGTAATAGAACATATTAACAACAACAAGTAGTTTGTGGTTTAATTACAATGGACTTAGATGATCAGAGTTCAAGTTCATTTTTCTACCTGCTAGCATATCCTTGATTATTTATCAAAGTTTTACGAAAAATCTTTGTGAATTATTTCATTTGAAACATACAAAGGGGATTTCGTTATTGCACTAATTAGATTCGAATCTCTGTAATATGCCAATTTGCATCCAATAATTTTATCACGAACAACTTACCAAAAAAAATTAACAAATACAGCCATCACAACGCCTCTTTTTAAGAAAGCATTAACTTTAAATAAAGGATGATCCATTTCGAGGATTTTTTTAAGAAAAACACAGAAAGTTAAAATTTAATGGGAAATGTTTATTATTATTCGAAAGATCATTCTTTGGCATTTATTTTTTTAAAGATTATCTCTTTCAAATGTTGGCCGAGGATACGTCTCAGATGGTCCATCGGTTGAGTCCAATTTTCGATGACTCGTTCGAGCATTTCGACTGGTAACTGACGAATGACACGCGTGATGTTTTGCTCCAAAGCCTGAATCGAAGCGTGATTGTCCGCCTAGACTTTGGACTTTACATATCCCCACATGAAAAGGTCTAACGGTGTGATATCATACGATCTTGGTGGCCAATCAAGGGGTCTAAAATGTGAAATTATCTGCTCACTGAAGTGTTCTCTCAATAAATCCATTGATTGATGCGATGTGTGGGAAGTGGTGCCGCCTTGTTGAAACCAAATGTTGCTGAGATCACGAGCTTAAATTTAAGGTAGCAAATAGTCGGCTATCATGGCGCGATAACGGTCGCCATACGTCAATCCGAGTTGCTACGAGCGCATAATCGACACTCCACGGTCTTCGTGTACACTCTCAGCTACGGCTGCTAAATTTTCTACGCTACGTGCTGGACGTGGTTTATTCGGTCGAATATTATCCAATAATGAATGAGGGGTCTCGAGATGGGTTAAGGTGTTGCGAATAGTATGCTCAGTTGGCCGATTATGTTGACCATAAATTGAGCGATACGCGCGAATCACATTTTTTACAGAACTGGAATTTTCGTAATAAAGTTGAACAATTTGTGAACGTTGTTAAGGCGTAAGTCTTTTCAGAATGAAATGCCAAACAATACTGAACAAAATTATCATGACAACTTGACACGGCTCACGCGTGATCTGTTAAAAAAATGCTATTGAAAAAAGTACCTCTACATGGATCACACGACATTATATAATAAATAGTTTCCGAATTTGTCTCACACACACATCAGGTTCAATTAAGTATTTAACCCTAACCGGGCAAGACATAATTTTTAAGCAAAACTTGAATTCTTCAAAAGGTACTGCTAAAATAAGAAAACAACTTTTTTAAACTCTCGCAACAAAGTTGCTAAGAGAGTATTATAGTTTTATACACATAACGGTTTTTTGTAACACCCAAAACTAAACGAGTTGGATATAGGGTTATATATACCAAAGTTATCAGGGTGAAGAGTGGAGTTCAAATCCGGATGTCTGTCTGTCCGTCTCTGCAAGCTGTAACTTGAGTAAAAATTAAGATATCACTGCCACGCCCACACAATGGCGAAAACCGAAAACACATAAAGTGCCATAACTAAGCCATAAATAAAGTTATAAAAGTGAAATTTGGAATAAAGGATCGCACTATGAAGGGGCATATTTGGATGTAATTTTTTTGGAGAAGTGGGCGTGGCCCCGCCCCTACTATGTGTTTTGTACATATCTCGTAAACTACTTAAGCTATATCAACCAAACTTTCTACCAAACTTTGTTTCTTTTAGGTACTACCTTATACAGAAATGAAGGATACCTTCCATACAAAGATTATGTTGAAAATTACTAAAAGTGAGTTAACTCACTAAGGAAAGGTCCCAGAAACCTTAAATTTCATTATAAAGAAGGTACAGAAGGGCTCCACCCAAATTGTTATACACAATTTTAAGTGAGTGTGGCTCCGCCCACTTATAGGTCAAAAACCGTATCTCCGAAACTACTCGACCAATATCAATGAAACTTGGTTTGTATTTAAGTATTTAAGCCCTTTATTGCAAAAATGTCCATTCTTTTATATGTAAATATTACATTGCACGAAAAGAGAAAAAAAATCAAAATTAAAAAGCAAACTTGGTAAAAATACACTAAATATAAACTAACGTACCGTTCTAAACTAAAAACAGATTCGGATTTCAATAAATTATGTAATGCAACTTTTAGGAAAAAAATTTGAACAATAGGCTTTTTCAGTCTAACGAATGCACATTATTTGAGGCAAAGTTCCTGTTACATATGTTTAAATATCCAATTGGAATATTTTAACCGTAAAATCGTTGGAGGATGGGATCATGTGTGAAGTTCACGTAAGTGGGAAAAGTTTTTGATTGTCATTCACTTGGGAGTTGCTAGAAATGATTCTTCTGCACATGGTTCACGCAGCAGAAAGCCTCGGAAGAGAAACTCCCTCTTTTGATGACGACCCCTGCAAACGTTTTAAGGATTATGATTTGAGGGCATGCACCTGGAATGTCCGGACCTTTAATTGGGAAGGTGCCTCTGCCCAGCTGGTTGATGTCCTCATATTTCTAAAGGCACCGCCATCCAAGAAAATTCAGCCTCCATGACGAAACATCGCCAAACGGCCTGAGGCTGATCGACTTCTCTGGGGCCCGAAATATGGTCGTCTGTAGTACCAGATTCCATCACAAGAATATTCATCAAGCAACATGGCTGTCTCCTGATCGAAACACGCGTAACCAAATCGATCATGTTGTGATAGACGGAAGACATGTATCCAGTGGTTTAGACTGGCGTACGCTCCGAGGACCAAATATAAACTCGGACCATTATCTAGTTGCAGCGAAGATACGCACCCGCCTCTGTTCAAAAAATAACGCTCGTCAACAAACCCAAGGAAGGTTCGACGTCGAAAAGCTGCAATCGCAACAGACAGCCAAGAAATACTCTACTCGAATTGCACTCCTACTCTCTGAGAGCACTCACTGTGGCATCTCAAACTCACTGCGTACCGCTGCAGCCGAAACAATTGGATCTCGCCAACGACAAAAAACGAGCTGGTATGATGATGATTACCGTCTTGCAGCGCGGAGAAAACAGACTGCCGACCTCGCAACGTTGCAAACGACCACAACACGTGCGAGATGGGATAGATACTGAGAGCTGAAGAGGGAAGCGAAACGCATTTGCAGACAAAAAAAGAAAGAGGCCGAAATGCGTTAGTACGAAGAGCTTGAGAAGTTGGCCGACAGAGGTAATGCTCGAAATTTTTATGAAAAAATTAAGCATCCTCATGTAGAGACCAAGGTGGTAATCTGGTAACCGATGTCCAGGGCATACTGGGATTATGGAGGGAACACTTCTCCGACCTGCTGAACGGCAGTGAAAGTACAACACCTGGAGATGGCGAACCGGATTCCCCAATCGATGACGATTGAACAGATGTTCCATTACCCGACCATGAAGAAATTCAAATAACAATTGTTTGGTCCAATTCCTAGCCGATTGTTGTACAGTGTAATATTGAAGCAGGTTTTCCAAAATTAGATAAAACATGTAAGGAAAGGCTAAGTTCGGGTGCAACCGAACATTTTATACTCTCGCAATTTACACACACACAATTCGGCATAAAGTCCAATAGAATAACGAAAATCATCTAAACTGTACTAAGGAAACTTTTTCGCCTCACATTGAAAGTCGGGCAAGACGTAAAAGACATAAGTATTTAAAAGTTGACATACAAAAAAATTATTTTTAGTATTTTGTGGCTACACCCCTTTGATTTTACACTGCTTGTAGCCTTCTCGGCATTGATTTAACCAGATTTTTGCACACATTCGGACTAAGCTTGTTCCATTCCTCTTGTAAAGCATTCTTCAACTGGTCCTTCGATGCGCACATCCTGTTCTGCATCCTGCGTCCTAATTCGTCCCACAAATGTTCAATTACATTGAGGTCCGGGCTTTGCGCAGGTGTTTTGATTATGGGAATTAAGCGATGTTGTGAACCGATTTTGCCCATTTTTCATTGTAATTGGTTTCCTTCTGTTATTTCTTCTGTAAAATTTAATGTTTCTGACGTTTTCCGTTAGTGAGTTAACGCACTTTTAGTAATTTTCCAATTTTTTTTCAGAAAGTGGGGTTGATATAGCTTTATTGGTTCCAAGATATTTACAAAAAACTTACTTAGCGGCGAAAAAAATTACATCCAAATATGCAGCATCATAAATGCCCCCTCCTAGTGCGAACCTTTATACCAAATTTTTATACTCTCGCAACCTGTTGCACAGAGTATCATAGTTTTGTTCACATAACGGTTGTTTGTGTCACCAAGAAATATAAGAGTTAGATATGGGGTTATATATACATAAATGATCAGGATGACGAGTGGATTTGAAATCCGGATGTCTGTCCGTCCGTCTGTCCGTGCAAGCGATAACTTGAGTAAAAATTAAGATATCTTAATGAAACTTGGAACACATGTTCCATGGCACCCTGAGGAGGTTGCTTTCTGGGCAAAATCGGTCCACTGCCACGCCCACAAAATGGTGAAAACCGAAAACCTATACTGTGTCATAACCAAGCCTTAAATAAAGTTATGAAAATGAAATTTGGAACATAGGATCCCATTAGGGAGGGGCACATTTGGACGTAATTTTTTTGGAAAAGTGGGCGTGACCCCGCCCCCAAATAGGTTTTTTGTATATAACTCGCAAACCAATAAAGCTATATAAACCAAACTTTCTGCAGTCGTTTATTTTAGCCATTTCCTTATACAGTCCAAAAATGAAAGAAATCGGATAATAACCACGCCCACCTCCCATACAAAGGTTAGGTTGAAAATTACTAAAAGTGGGTTATCTCACTAACGAAAAACGTCAGAAACACCAAATTTTATATAAGAAATGGCAGAAGGAAGCTGCACTGAGATTTTTTTACAAAATGGAAAATGGGCGTGGCGTCGCCCACTTATGGGTCAAAAACCATATCTCAGGAACTACCCGACCGATTTCAATGAAACTTGGTTTGTAATAGTTTCCTTACATCCCAATGATATGTTGTGAAAATAGGCAAAATCGCTTCACAACCACGTCTACTTCCTATATACCAGAACTTAGAAGATGATCTGAATCGTTTAGATTACAATATATAAAGTAAGGACTAGTGAAGATATCGGTGCAGAACTTTGCACAAATACTATGTTTATAGTGTGATAGCCCCATTCTAAAAATCGCCGAAATCGAACAATAGGTTTTCAAGGCCCCATATATCGAACATGAGGACCTCGGTACTTCTAACCTAATATTAGGGTTTCCAACTTTCAATGGACTTTATGCAATATATATGACGAATATGTGGGTCAAATTGTGTATTATATAATATAAAAAAAGTTAAATAAATAAATTGCGAGAGTATAAAATGTTCGGTTACACCCGAACTTAGCCTTTCCTTACTTGTTTTTAGCTTAATTTATGACTTAGTTGTGACACTTTATAGGTTTTCGGTTTTCGCCATTTTGTGGGCGTGGCAATGGTCCGATATCGGCCATTTTCAATACCAACCTCCTCTTTCGTCAAGATATCATAATTTTTACTCAAGTTATCCAGGCAGACAGACATCCGGATTTTAACTCGTCTCGTCATCCTGATCATTTTGATATATATAACCCTATATCTAACTCGTTTAGTTTTATTACTTACAAACAACCGTTATGTGAACAAAACTATAATACTCTCTTAGCAAATTTTGGTGCAAGAGTATAAAAATGTTGAGTGCATTTCCTTGTTATGAGGTTTTGATTAAATACGGAGAGAAAATTGTTTAATTTTTTCGTAAAATCGAGTGATACAGATTTTTAACTTTTTACTTTTCCGAATAATACCGTTATGTTTAATTTATATTATTATTCCTGTATATTGCTAATTATAATTATAAATATTGGGCCATGTAATAAGAACATTTCATTTTCTTCATGATTCATAATTAGTTTAAAAAATCGAAAGATTTGCTAATTATCATTGAGTTAAACAATTAGTTAATTAGTTACTAAACAACTTCCGATCCGTAACTCCACTGTTAAATTCATCCAGTTCCAACCAAGCACCAAATGGATCTCACGACTCTCAAAATCTCAATCCATCTATCCTCCAAAATAAGAATATAGCGAGAAAGATCTTCATTTCATAAGTAATTTATATCTGCTTGCTCTCGCGTCTTTCTGCTTCTTCAAAGACACGAAATACAAATCGGCAGATTTTTTATCAAAAAAAATTGACTATTCAGTATTACTGTAATTTTTTGTGTAGAATTTGTTTTAGACCAGGGTTTTTTGCTTTTGACAACTTATTTGCTAACTAGAGATACATTTTTCATAAAAGTTAAATTATATCTTTACAAATAATGCAACCCTGCCAAGTGCTGAATGTGACTGAAATGCGCACCACCTATGAGTGAATTCTGCCTTACGAATGGATTTTCCTTCATAGTGGATTCATCAATTATGCTCGCCATTATAGCATAATTAAATAAGTAAATTATAAGCAATAATATAATTAAAAATTTAATTCAGTTGAACATTTGTGGAGCCTTTGCCACTTAAAAGAAAATATAAAATTTTGCTGAATCTTTCGCGTTTGTGCTGAATTGACATCGTCAACACGAAGCGAGACGAAAAACGATAACGAGGAGCTCTGAACCCAAATAGGAATTTCAAAATGGCGTCAGTGATTTTTGGTGGAATTTTAGTGTGTGTTTAACTTGGTTTACGCGGTATTTGTGCTGCTTTAAATTTAATAATTGTGAGAAAAATAATAAATGTGAAGTGATTTATCCGTAAAAACAAAAGAGAAATATAAGCTGACGTGCCTTTAGTTTTTTTAATTAGTGATAATTCGCTCAAAAATGGCGCATGTATGTAAAGAAGCGAAATAACTTTCTTTTTTCACAACTTAATTATTTGTGCTGCGGGTCCAGTGTGTAGTTATCTAAAGAAAAGGCGTACAACGCGTTGTTGAATGTTATAACTTGCACTGCTTACTGCAGTTTTTGACAAGTGGCAAGTGGTACAGTCCGAGTTGGGACGCGTTTTTCATTGATTCTAATTGCCAGCGTGGGAACATACGGAAAATTTATACATATATTTTGTCTTAATTGCTGAAATATTTTTCAAAACGTCACAAAGCGCTGGAGTCCAATTTGCCTATGATAAAGTGAAAAAGGCGGGTAAATCAAGAAGAAAAATCCAAAAATGTGTGCAGCACACAGTAACCCACAGCAGGGCTTCGGCTACACTTGGGGATTCGCAGATAACACGCGTACTGAGTCCGTACTGGAGATTCCGGCAAATATAAATTACACAGTTAGCAGTGAATCCGTAAGTGAGCAAAACAAAAATGTAAAATTGTTTAATGTCCGATTATGTTGATTCCTTTCAGTTACAGAAAGATAGCGTATAGACGCGTTTTTGTTTCGCTACCACCAATGTATTGTGTTAGAGCCCCACTGTCTCAATTGGTGTCTGTGTACAAGCACACCTTAACTCCCCCTTCATATCAATTTCTCAGATTCATGCATACTTGTGCACATAGTGCGTGTACTTTTTGATAGAAATGCATATACATATATCCATACATACAATATGTATGCACGTACGTAGTAAGGTTTACATGTATGTACCTTGTGCTCAGACGTACAGGTGAATGTGTGCGACTATACGTATACGAGGTTTTATGTAACGCCATCATAGTCGTTATCGGCTACGGTCACACTTTGTCACATGCATGAGTAGTGGACACCATGAACATTGACGTTTGTTTTGTATTCAAAACAAGTGTTTCATTTGATAAAGGCTTAATGAATTGAAAACTGAATATGTGGCTAAAAATGTGTACAGACATATATATATATATATATATATATATATGTAATAATATATTGAATCGTAGACTAATTTTAAAATGGCGACTGTATAAATTCGCCTCGCTATTGGCAAATAGTAGCTAAGGCGAAGATTGGAGCACAGGGTTGTATTTTTTCGGAGTACCCGTTTATATTCCGACATGATAAATGGTTACGTATCTGAATACACTTGTGCAGTATTTCATTCATTGTACTGTTGCTGTTTAGCAGCTAAATTGGTGTGATGGCTGTGAAAAAGCAACACCACACATATCAGTGTCGGGTACACACACTGCTGCGTGGTCATGTTGCTGAATACACACAATGAAACGCATGGATGAATGTGTTGTGTATTTTGTGTTGTCAAGTTTTTGGCGCAAAAATATATTGACATAAGTCCAATTGTGGGTAAGATGCGCGCTCTCTACTTTGGGATTGTGTGTGTAAAAAGAAGATATGTGTTTGTTTGTTTACATTTTTCTGTTGTAAGTAATTCTAATTGGCATGTTTGACTTGTAAGCTGTAGATTTTGAGGGGGTGTGTAAGGTTTACCACTCAATGGCGCCAGAATATGCTTCAAAATCTGGCATATTCTTTCTAAAGAAAGCTTCCTTGTATAGCAGAAAACAAAAGAGATCGTATCAATTATTCATAAGGACATTTATTTGTGCTAATGTTATTTTAATCAAAATTAAAAAAAAAAAACAAGTAAGGAAGGGCTAAGTTCGAGTGTAACCGAACATTTTATACTCTCGCAATTTTAATATTATATAATACACAATTTGACCTAAATATTCGTCATATATATTGTATAAAGTCCATTGAAAGTTGGAAACCCTAATATTAGGTTAGAAGCACCGAGGTCCTCATGTTCGATATATGGGGCCTTGAAAACCTATGGTCCGATTTCGGCGATTTTTAGAAATGGGCTGCCACACTATAAATACAGTATTTGTGCAAAGTTTTGCACCGATATCTTCACTAGTGCTTACTTTATATATTGTAAAGTAAACGATTCAGATCATCTTCTAAGTTCTGGTATATAGGAAGTAGGCGTGGTTGTGAAGCGATTTGGCCAATTTTCACAACATATTATTGGGAGGTAAGGAAACTATTTCAAACCAAGTTTCATTAAAATCGGTCGAGTAGTTCCTGAGATATGGTTTTTGACCCATAAGTGGGCGACGCCACGCCCATTTTCCATTTTGTAAAAAATCTGAGTGCAGCTTCCATCTGCCATTCCTTATGTGAAATTTAGTGTTTCTGGCGTTTTTCGTTAGTGAGTTAACCCACTTTTAGTAATTTTCAACCTAACCTTTGTATGGGAGGTGGGCGTGGTTATTATCCGATTTCTTTCATTTTTGGACTGTATTAAGAAGTGGTTAAAAAAAAACGACTGCAGAAAGTTTGGTTTATATAGCTTCATTGGTTTGCGAGATATATATAAATAACCGATTGGAACGGGACCACGCCCACTTCCCCAAAACAGTTACATCCAGATATCCCCTTCCTGGTGCGATCCTTTATTCCAAATTTTACTATTATAACTTTATTTATGGCTTAGTTATGACACTTTATGTGTTTTTGGTTTTCGCCATTTTGTGGGCGTGGCAGTGGACCGATTTTGCCCATTTTCGAAAGCAACCCTCTCACGGTCCCAAGGAACATGTGTTCCAAGTTTCATTAAGATATCTCAATTTTTATTCAAGTTACAGCTTGCACGGACGGACGGACATCCGGATTTCAATTCCACTCGTCATTCTGATCATTTATATATATATAACCCCATATCTAACTCTTTTATTTCTTGGTGACACAAACAACCGTTATGTGAACAAAACTATGATACTCTGTGCAACAGGTTGCGAGAGTATAAAAAAAATGAATTCAACAAGTTTTGACTAAAATCAATTGCTGAATATGTACTTGTATTACCGTGTTTCTCAATAATCCACGGTGTCTCAACATTAAAACCACAGTGTTTTTTGGGACTAATTTTTATCCTTGATTGATAACTTGAAAATAATGGGATTTTTTAATTTAATTAATACCAATTAACACAAATATTTTCCCTTCAAAGATCTGTATAAAGTTTAAAGTAAAACCAATTCCATTTTGAAATCAAATTTTATCAAAATTTAAATGCAAAGAAAATTAATTATTAGAAAATCACGCCTTATAATTTACGAATTACTATTATATTTAAAATAATCGATTTTTATTATTTACATTGTCTACTAAGTATTTTTCTAAACAAAATTTATGATTTTGCAGATGCCATATTTGCTATCTACAGATGGCTCTTTAACTGTGCAGAAGGATGTTAAGGGAGGTTTGGCGGCTCAGAAAGGAGGTGTTGTACGACGTATGTTTGTTGTAAATGAACCATTTGCACCAGGGCCGCAACGGTAAGTGTTTAATGTTTAATTATAAATGTATTTTCGAAGCATTCTTTTTTACTATATTTACCAGGTTGAAACTGATTTAGAAATTCATACGATAAGTAATTTTTACAAACTTTAAATATTACCAGAGAAAATGCCTTAGGTTTTTAAATCCAACAATTCATTATTTTTAACCTTTACGAGATTGCAAAATTTATATGAGAATGTAGTGAAATTTAAAATATTTTAATAAAATTTTGTATTTTCTTCTATTTCAGGGTCATAACTGCAGGTACTACTACACCATCGGTGGTGAAGAAACAAGACCAACAAGTGCTCAGTATTAACTGCGACAAAAATTGTAAGCATCCAAGTCCATGCACACCAATCGAGTATATTTAATAGTGTTTCAAAACAAAACAAACTATTTGCTTTTGATTTAGACCTACTTGTAGATCAATCAGATCAGTCACACTCTCTGACTAATGGTATCGTCGACACGAAGTCACAGACCATTCTAACGACAACAGCTGGCGCTAAAACGCATTTTAGTCCCATCGGGCCGATTCATCTCACTGCAGAGGAATGCAACGAGATTTTAATGAAACGAGCGCTTGCCGCATCTCAACAGACTCACACGATCACTACTGCAGACGGACATGGGACGACAAGTAAGACTGTAAAAATTTCAAAGAAATTCTAAGCTCCCTCGTCCGTGCCTTTAAACATCGTGTGACGATCTACTTCTCTTTCTACTAATGAATAGGAATTCGAAAGTGAAGACAATAGAAATGCCAACATATTTTGTACTGTTCGTTCAGTTTTTCAGTACAAATTAACTTGTCAAATACTGTGTTATGAAAGCGCGTCATATCAATTAATTATTATTTTGTTATGATAGATCTATTATTTTTGGCACTTCTTGTCGTAATGTGCGATAAAAATGAATTGAACAAATGCGCGCCATTTTCAAAATTATTTCTGCATTGGTCTTTCTTTCCGAAAATGCAACATTCTCGTCGCAGTTACATTTCGAATATGTCGGAATTTAACTTAAACGGTGGTTTTACAAAATTGTCCTTATTTTATATCATACAAAATACTTGATACTTGATTATAATGGTTTTAATATTGTTTTTGATATTTCTATTTTATATCCATTAGGAAAATTAAATTATACATATGTTGGTGTTAATGTGGCTTGGTGTTGGTGCATAAGGTTTTTGTGTGCTTAAATTACCATTTTCATTAATTATTTCGTAAAAACGCGTACATCAAATATATATGTTTGTATATTTTTTTAACAGAAGTCATAGCAATTAACTATTTCGTATGGTATCATAAATTATATTAATGCATTTCCTACACTAAATTTTTCATTCAAATTTAATAATTAATATAACTGAATGTCATGCATTAAATATTTAACTTCCTAATTTGATGATTTAATGTACATATTGCTTTCGATATTTCGATATGGTGTATGTAGTTTGGATAAATAGTGATCTTAACTGTTAACTGTAAGTAATACCAAATTGGTAACCTCGAAATTTTCGCCATAAAATGGATGTAAATTTATGAAAACGGTCTGAAATGTCTAATTCTGTAATAGAAAGAATAAGGTTTTTACGAGAAACATCCATATTCATTTGATAATTTTATAAACTATTTGAAATAAAACCTTTAGAAAGCGAATTCGAATCGGTTTAGGTTAAAGGAAAATATTAAAGTTTGCTAAATCTTCTGAGTATCCTAGTTAATTATCAAATTGCTTTCCTAAAAATATTATTTAAAAAAATCTTTAAATTAATTTATTCTTTTATATATTTTATTTTTTAATTCATATCTCTCTCTCATACATTTTGTTTAAATATAAATTCATTCAGTTCATATACCGTATACATATATTGATATAGTTAGTTTTGAATTTAATTTTCCGTTCTGTCCAAACATCTCTGGAATTCACTAAAATATATTCGATCAGTATAGAACTGGACAATTTGTTGCCAACAAAACGGACAACCGGATCGATTTTTGCAATTGGGTTACTACTGAGCCATCAAACACAATACTAAGACTAACACATTTCAAATCATGACATTATTTTTGTGTTTGGGAAACTTCTGTCAAATATTTATCTTTGATATTAATTCCAACTTTTGCCTGTTTTCTTTGATTTCTCTTTTGCCCAAATGCGCTCACTCTCAGGTGACATTTTGCCGGGTATATCGGTACAAGTTCAAAAGGTTATTCAAGGTTTAGAAGAGGCAGATGATTCACAAGGCGATACACCCAACTTAAAGTTGGAGCCCGGTACATTAGAGCTATCTCCAAAAACTGAGTTGCAAGATAACATGAATTATAACGAGGTAAGAATGATTGTCACATGAATGTGCGTTGGTTCAAGAATGCAGTCAAATTTTATTGTATTCAAATAGAATGACGCCACAGTTAAGAAGGAGCGCCCTTACAGTTGTGACGAATGCGGCAAATCGTTTTTATTGAAGCACCATTTAACAACACACGCGCGAGTTCACACAGGTATGTTTTTCCGAAAATGAAGAAATAATAAATTCGTTTAAACTTTGACGGTGCACGAATGTATTTTAGGTGAACGGCCGCATGTGTGCGTACATTGTAGCAAGAGCTTTGCCCATAAGCACTGCCTCAATACACATCTGCTGTTGCATTCTACCGATCGGCCCTTTCAGTGTACTGAATGCAAGAAGAGTTTTACTTTGAAACACCACCTGTTGACACATTCACGTGTTCATAGTCGTGATCGGCCATTCGTGTGCCCCGAATGTGGGCGAACGTTCCCACTGAAGCGGCATTTAGTGACCCATAGTAAATTTCACGCAGGTGAACGGCCATACGTTTGTGAGGAATGTGGCGAAAGTTTTGCTCAGGAGAATCACTTAATAATGCATTCACGGTAAGTTTATTTTAATTTCTTTTGAATTAAATTGAAATTTCATTTCACCTTTCTTTTTACTTTCAGTTTTCATGGGTCGCTGAATCCATTTGTATGCCCCGATTGCGGAGTTACATTTCCGCGCAAATTTCAATTGGTAAATCATGGCCGCATACATGGTAAAGTACCACACTCTTGCACCTTGTGTGGCAAAGAGTTCTTACAGAAGCGTACGCTGGTTTCTCATATGAGGTAATTCTAGTAGTTATTATCACTTGTAAAAGCAATTGGTGCTCAAAAATTACCATTTTAGAATTCACACCGGCGACCAGCCATATCCTTGCATTAGTTGTGGAGAGGGCTTTATGTCTAAGGCCGAATTAAATCAACATGTGCGCAATACGCACGGAGGCGTAAATCCAAACTCCTCAAATACTACGGTAAGGATCGACAATATTTCTATATTCTAAAATATCCCTGTGGGAGGAATTTGATTTGGAAAGTGTTTAAAACCAAATATTTCTATGAAATGAAACTGTGATAGTTTTGGTTTTGGATAGTTTAGTTGGACCTCAATTATCCGTGAATCGTTTAACTCAACTAACCGTAAAAATAAAATAAAATTATTTTTGCATCGGAGAAAACTAAAACCCGAAAAATGTATCATATAGAATGATTCAGGTCCGGACCATCTCGAATTATCAAGTTTATACAGCTGTGGAAAAATACTTTATTTCAGCTTCAGCATATAATACTCAAATTTTCTTAGAAACTTTTTTGATCCACACGGAAAAGTTAACAATGTGCTAAATTCAATTGGGAAAAATACTTAAGAATGCAGCAAAAGAATGGTTAAAACATAAAAATTACAAGTGCAAAGTCAGTAATGAGTATTAATATTTGTCGCAAATCCTTTTTGTTTTATTACTGATACACAGGATCTTTGCACTGTCCTTAATAAACTTCTATAACGTTCGATATGGAAGGACCGAACTTTATAATTCGTTGTAGGTACGGTTAGACGAATTAGGAGGCGAATGCTGCATATTTTGACCGAACGCACGTACTTTTAACATCTGGGTCAACTCTGTTTTATATTGATTTCACTCCTGAATAAAATATAATGCCACCGTTTTTGAGTTCAAGACCTGTGTCCTTTAGCAAATCCAATACGACGCTTTCATTGCGATGACGTTACCAAGGTTTTTTTTTCGTACCAGTCTACAATTAAAGTCTGTGTCTTCGAATCGAAGTGCAACTGTTACTTTTGTTATTGGCTTCTCTAGGTGAACAGAAATTTCGCGGTGGATGCCTGTAGCACGCTTTGGGTCCTGTTTTGACAACCTAATGATCATCGTTTTAACCTGGTTAGAAGATGTTCGAGCTGTCTTTCTGGAATCATTTTCTGCGGTTTTAAACTCCGAAAACATTTCAAAGCATTAAAAACCATTATTTTGGAAACGTTTAATTGAGTTGTAATAGCAGTTTAGGTTAATCCGGTCTTTTGGAACTCGATGATTACCTGTCGAAGATTTGAGGTGTAATTTTCACTTTTGACATTAATTACTCGTTTTAAATACAGTAAAATGCAGTCAGGAATATTCAATACATTTTCTTTTATACTACAAAAACCAAATCGTTCTTAAGTATATTTCTCATTCAAAAATGAATGGTCTTTTTAAAATTAAAAATTTTTATTCAAATACTTCATTGTTTAATGACTGCATTTCAATGACAACTATTCAAGCACAAAAAAATACCGTTTTGATGCAGTACTCGATAAAAAATGCGCTTATATGATTGTCAGCGCATTGGTCTTAAGTATTTTTCTACGGCTGTATATATAGTTAATTATTACGTTATGCTAAACAAACTAAGTCCTTAGGAAAATATTTTTTATATAACTTAATTGTTACGTTTTTCCCTTGACAGATACACTCTACGCAGCAACATCATACGCAACAACAACAGACGCAGGGGTCACATCCACAAACCATTACTGTAGTCAGTAATCCAACGAATCCGGCCTTATTAGCTGTGGGCGGTGATAATAATGCTGGCCGGCCCCAATTTGGCTGTCGGTACGTATGAGTTACATCCAGTGAAAAAAAATTATATGTTCTATTCATAAATTGACAACAACTTTCTTGTTTTTTGGCTTTGTAGTGAATGTGGAAGTGCCTTTAATAGTAGAGAAGCGTTAGCGCTTCATTTGCGATTACATACAGGTGATAAAAGCCTTATGACTGATTTGTGCGCTTTAACTGCGGCACTGCCTAGTCATTTCCTCAACACCGGCCTTAATCCAGGCGCCACAGTAGTTGCCACCAATCCCAATATAGTGGCTCAGAATACAGTGCCCGTGCAGATAATTTCATCAACCGGACAAGTCATGACACAAACAACATTGGTACAGGCTGCCGCAGCAACGCATCCCCAGGGTGTGGTTACTAATGTGCCTGGAGTGATGCACCATCAACAGCCGCAACAGCAACTGACCAATGCAGCACCGCAACAGCATCATCCACAGCAACAGCAGGTCACGCCGCCCAAACCAAAGTCACATTTTTGCGCTAGCTGTGGTAAAGGATTCGCTGCTAAGCATGGTCTTATGCAGCATAATCGAAGACATCCTAACGGCGGCTGCACCGTGCGCACACACGTATGCGAGTGTGGCAAGGCATTCTTCCAGAAGAATCACTTGATGCTACATCAGCGCCAGCATTTGGAAACCAAACCGCCATCTGCTGTCTCTCAACAGCAACAACAACAGCAGCAGCAACAACAACAACAACAGCAGCAGCAACAACAACAGGTGCGTTGATTGCATTGCTAAGCAAAAGATAAGAAAAAATAGAATAAATACAAAAAAAGCTGCACAACGCTGTGTAGTCCGCAAAAGAGTAATCCTGCAAAATACGCAAGCTGGCTTTGCAACGCTTCCATTATTATTTTTACACGAACTCGGTAACGTTACGCTGAGACAAATAACCAACGCTTAACATCAAGCCAGCATCCTCATATCAAACAACCACGAAATAAAACTGCATACGCAAAATACTAACATAATGGTAAGGAAATAATTAAATTAATTAAGTCTAAAATATATGCATACATACATACATATTTATATAAAGCCCATTTAAAAAATTGAAAACAAAAAATGGATATGATTAGCAGAAGAACATACTAATGCAGGTGAAAATGTTTTCTAACCTTAAAAAATTAACGAGTAATCTAAACTGAAATAGAGTGCTCGCTCTAAGAAAACTATTAAAGAATTTATACACAGTTTCAATAGTAATCTTTGGGGAAATAAGTTAATGCAAAGTGAGGCAATATTCTGGACAGTTTGTTACACTTTATTAATGTCTGGAAGCTGCTTCCTTCCCCTTACAAAATTACGATTTCCTAATTTGTTTATAGAATTAGCAATATTAGCAATGTAACAAAGCTATTAATGTTTACACATAAATTTTGTCTTTTTTAACTTTTTAAATCGCAATTTAATTGCGGAGCAAGTGAATATAATACTTTTGAAAGTTTATGAAACCAACTCAAAGTATAGTGTCTCGATTACTGATTTTAAACCAACTACAGAATATTGTCAATGAAAATTACAACTCTGCTCAATACATTGCTGGTCATAGGTTAGACGCACCCATTTTGGTTCCTTCAAGAACATGTTATATTTACTACCAGGTTGTTGTTGTAGGTGACCAAAACTTTCTTTTTTTGAGCCTATTGAAGCGCCTAAACATAGACTTTCTATTATTCAATCGAAATATTGTCAAACAAATAAAGTGCTGCTCCAAAATCGTTGATAGATATTTAAAAAATCCAGAGGAATATGAAAAAAATCTTTAAACAACTAAAAACAGAACGCTCGGATCATAAAATTGTTAGAGTTGTTTCCAATAATTGCAGCAATCACAATTGTTTGGATCGAGTTTTCGCTAAATTACATAGACTCCCATTATCATTCAAAGAATGGATATATGAAGTTTTTGCAAACAAAGTTTAAAATACGCTATATTTCTTCCAAAAAGTAATTACCTTAAGTGCGTATACTCTAGTGACCAAGAAAATATGGCCTTTTTTTAAACTGTTCTAAGAAAATGTTTCAAAAATACAATTTTGTTAAATTTTTAAAATCTTTTAATATTTCACTGAATATCCATGAGTTTTGCACATCAACTTTTATTCACTTGAATCCAAAATACAAGTTTTCAAAGCTGAATACTATCGTAAATAAGGTGCATCTAACCTATTGACGAGGAGTGTAATAATTTTGTAATAAATTTTAAATAAGACTATAGATAACCACATTACATTAAAGTTGTGTATGTTAAGAAATCGGATTGTGAAATGAAGTTTCCTTTTATTGTTTGTTAATTTCGTTTACAAACCTTTTAAATTATTTTTGCGCACAAGTCGGGTTTTTCAATTGCTAAATGTTTGAATGTAATATTATTGGATATCATAAACGAAAAAGAAAATATTTTAACTGTTTGAAATTAGTGGTGTAACTCTTTTTTTTTTCGTAAATACTTTGTTTTAAAATACAAGTGTTATAGATAATGATTGAAAATTAAAAGAAATAGATTCTTAGACCAACAGGGAAATAGTTGTGAAGAAATAAACGTATCCGCACTAATTTTTTGTCTATTCATAACGACCTTTTCCATGTACAATTTGTCAAAAAATAAAAATTGTACCTACATGACATGCTGGTGTAGTGTATGCTTCAAGCTTGTTGACACCATCAGTTGATTGCACCAGCATGCTGGTGTAGTGTATTGGCCGCTTTTGCAATAAACAGTATTTTATGTATTCAAATTGCAATTGAAAATTCCAATTACATATGTTTTTCTGTATGCTCTTCATTTATTTGTGTATGTATATCGATTATATGTTTAATTTGAATTCAAAGTAGAAACAGTTCTTCTTTTTTCCATTTAGGATTTAACGCACGAACAGCACAGCCGCTCGCGCAAACAACAACAACCACAATCGGCTATGTTGATTGGCAATCATCAAGCACTGCACTTGCAAGTACTGCAAGGCACCAATGCAGCTCAAGTTATTAAATACGAAATTAATATACCACAGGATAATCAAAGTGGCTGAGCGCGTTGTTAGTGTCGAAATGGTTGAATTATTTCATTGGTAACATTAATTACCATAAAGGACATTAAATATCAAGGACATTTAAGTGGTGAATGTCGGCTGGCGGCTGGGAAGAGGAAGTAAGTGAGTTCAAATTGTACGGTACTCGGTACGGTACTTGTTTTCATTCGTTTAAGTTTATTACGTTTTTAGTATATTAAGCTTTATTGTTTCGCTCTTTATTGTGTGCACACATTTTGCAATGGCAGAGTAGAAATTACTAATTGTTTCAATTTGTGTATATATTTGTTCGATTTAACTTAACTATAACAATTGTAATTTTAAGCCCTCAACCAGACAAGCACACATAATTAAATTAAATTCGTGTTATTAAGCTAATTTACAGGGGAGATATAATTAGTGTATGTTACAATGGTTTGGTTACACATTAAGTCGTGCACAAGATGTAAGGATCATGCGTCTGCGTTAATTATGTTCCGAGTTCTCTTATCCCTCACCTTTGCCCTTATATATACATACAATATATATGTATAACGATAAGAGTGCTTAGATTATAAATCTGAAAAGAATTTCACCTTCATGCCGACATTTTATTAGAAATTAAAATGTCTGATTAATACATAGTATATATACAGTACATAGAATGTATGTAAAAATTTATGCGTTTACATGCGAGACAAAAAACAAAAACAAATAAACAAACATAAAAACAAAAAAACAAAAAAGAAACAACTACAACTAATAATAATAAACAATGCATACATAATCATGTGCTAGCATGACAAAACATAGTTGTATAATATTAGACTTACGTGCATAAGAAATGAATGAATAGTAATAACTAAATATATATATTTTATTATAAGCATAAAAAATTAATGAAAAATAAGAATAAAATAAAAATCAGAAAACATTTAAATCCCTTTATTATTTCACACCTTTACATATTACTGCAAAGATGATGTGCGATCTTTATTTAGAGTTACTTCTCTTACAACTGACAATCAGTGATTTGGACAACACGCTTTCCATAATAGTAGCGGAAAACGATAGGATATAAATTGTATAATTCTATTCTAGCTTTGAATTTGACTGACAAAAGTCGGTTATACATATTATTCATAGTATTACATTTATTTTAGTATTTCAAGTGTTAATTGAGAATGTTGGCCAAAAGTCACTTGACTGCTATGTTCTACTGAATCGAATGCTAGGGTGTACCAGTATTACCTAACAAGATTAGATTATGATCACACATGCCAGCGAGTTATTGATTTCTGTGAAAATTTCACATCTAGTTTTTCTTTCAGCGTTTTGTTTGTAATCACGACAAGAAAAATTCATTATTAAAGTGAAATGATGATTATAAAAGATTTCAGATTCCAGTTAAACTATATCCAAGAGTTGAAATACGAGCAGCGAAATTGCAACTGCAAACTACTAATATACATATACAAAAATAAATATAAACAATGTATACAAAATAATAAATATAGCTCAATTCGTAGTTTACATTCATTAAGAGGAAACAGCTGATTTCATCGTTGCCACCCAGTTATGAATTTTATTCGTTTTGTTACCGCTCATATCATACAACATCTCTTCTTCTTCTTGACTGGCGTAGGCACCGCTTACGCGGTTATAGCCTAGTCCACAATCGCGCGCCACGCATTGTTCCTTTTGGCAGTTTGGCGCCAAGTGAAGCCAGGTCCTTCTCCACCTGGTCCTTTTAACGGAGTGTAGGTCTCCCTCTTCCTCGGCTTCAACCAGCGGTTACTGCATCGAACACATTCAGAGCTGGAGCATTTCGTCCATTCGAACCACATGACCTAGCCAGCGTAGCCGCTGTCTCTTTATTCGGTGAACTATAGAACTATGTCTATGCTAATGTCTAAAGGACCGTAAATCTTCCGCCCAAAAATTTCTGTAAAATTAAGTGTTTCTGACGATTTTTGTTAGTGATTTAACTCACTTTTAGTAATTCTCAACATAACCTTTGTATGGGAGGTAGGTGTGGTTATTATCCGATTTCTTTAATTTTTAGACTGTATAACAAAGTGGCTAAAAGAAACGACTACGGAAGGTTGGGTTTATATAGCTTTATTGGTTTGCGAGATATATATAAAAAAAAACCTATTTGGGGGAGGGGCTACGCCGACTTTTAAAAAAAGTTACATCCAAATGTTTCCCTCCCTAATGTTATCCTTTGTACCAAATTTTACTTTTATAGCTTTATTTATGGCTTAGCTTTGTGGGCGTGGCAGTGTTCCGATTTTTAATACGGTAGCAAGAAACATGTGTACCAAGTTTCGTCAAGACATCTTAATTTTTACTCCAGTTATCTGTTGCACGGACAGACGGATAGACGGCGGACGGACAGACATCCAGATTTCAACTTCACTCGTCATCCTGATCATTTATATATAATATACACTGGTGGTCACATAATTAAGGACACTCTGTTTTCTTTTAAAATATTGGTTTATTTTATAATTTAAAAGCGACATATTTTATTAAACTTCAGTTACCATATTTATTATCTTCTAAGGTATAGATTTATTGATAATTTAACGAACAAATTGTTTCCCATCTGAACCAAATAAATTAAACTTGGATTCATCGCTCAACAGTATTTGTTTCCAAAAATCTAAGGGTTTTCCGATATACTCCTTTGCAAATTTAATACGACTCTCTAAGTTTTTGTTTGATACGTGCGGTTTTTTTCTTGCGATTCAAGAAGACGACATCTGATGGTTCGTGTTGATACATCGTTGGTCAGTTGATCCTTTATCGTGCCAAGAATTTGCCTGGAAGTTAAAAAAGGATTCGCCTGGCAAACTCTACAAATTACACGATCGTCCTTTGAAGTAGTTTTTCTGGGCCGTTTTTTTTTTTTTATTTTACTCCCTGTCCTCCGTAATGAATCAAAGCATTGTGAACCATTGATTTTGAGCATAAAACTTCTTTCGCTACGGGTGGAAGCGAAGGAATGGAATTTTTTCCTTCACGTAATTGTAAATAATTATTTTCCTCAATTCTGGAGTACAACTCTTTTTCCGTCCCATATCTAACAGTTATTTTATTTGATATTGAATATTTAGTTAATATACAAATGATTTATACAACTTACCGCAAGTTTTTGTGTTAAAATAATAAAAAATCCAATAAAAAAAAATGGGTGTCCTTAATTATGTGACCAAGCACCAGCACACTCAAAATACAATAAATTCATCCAACCGCCGAATTTTAATAAAAGTGTCTAAATTTGTCACTCAAAAACGTGCTACATTTTTGAGCACAGTTATAATATACCGTTGCAATTTACAGTGGGTCTCTAGGCGAAAATTTAGTGCTAAAAACATTGAACTGAAACGCGTGCTTTACTCAACTTTATTTTGTCCCTAATTATGTGGCCACCAGTGTATATAACCCCATGTCTAACTATTTTATTTCTCTTTTAAACAACCGTTTACAACCGTTGAACTAAACTATAATACTCTGTGCAACATGATGAGAAAGTATAAAAATATACATAGTTGCTAAATAAACTGCAATTTTCCCTTCCGGTACCTAAAAATACAATGCACGTACATTTTTTCGTTTCACTGTCGGTGATATGTACATATGTACATCTGTATGTACGTGTAGAGATTGTCTAAGATTTTGAAAAGCGCTTCTCGTCTAATCAAAGATAATTGAGTAAATTGCTTTATATACTCGCTCATGCAAAGTTTTCAAGTTCCTAATGAAATTTGCCCTTCCGTATGCGACGTCACTTTTTATTGCCTATAAGCCTGCTTGTTTATATACAACTACAACAACTACATATGTATAGATGTAACAATGTGAAAAATTAGATTTAAGTGACTGAGGCCGGCTGCTCGATTCTTAATTAAGCTAGTGAGAATTTCAGCAATGTATTTGTCGTACATAAGTTTGCGAAGCCAACATTTAAATATGACTTCAAGGTTATATTTGTTTCTTTTCGACAATGCTCGTTTGTTGGTATGTACAGGGTGGCTGATGAATTTTGCTACGCTACATTAAGAAACTCAAATAATTTTTTTTCAGTGTATGGAATTAATTTTTCTTTTATTCATGTTAAAGCTCATTAAATTTTATTAAATATAGCTTAATTAGTTTTAAAAATAATGGAATTTAAATGCCCCCCCCCCCCTGCTCGTTGATGCATGTGCGGCATCTTACCTTTTTTTTTTCTTTTGTATGGCAGCAGCTACAGCAGCGATTGTTTCCTCTGTTCGAACTGAAGGGGTTTCGATGGTAAGGACTTCTGTTGACTGTCCCATGCTCGGCAAAATTGTTTACAAGTCTCATTATGGTCCATCTGCTCGGAGGATTGCCGAACATTCTTTGAACCGAAACTACGGACTCCAGTGCGTGATAGCGGCGGACAATCCAAATTCTTGTTTCAGTGTCTCAGTTATCCATTTTTGTTAAATGTAAAAGTCAATGTATGGTATGGTTTTATATGCAAGTATGGTAAGTGACAACAAATATTAAATATTGGAAATAAAAGCGAATCATTGTTTCCAGAGAATTTGATTGTAGTGCACCCACGCTAAGCTTTCAAAATTCAGGGCGGGAGTATATACTTTTTTTGGTTATGGATTTTTGATTGAATATTATTATTTTATATTTATTATATTATATATACGCATATTTCATCATTGGTCAGTAAAATAATTCATAAAAGCCCCGGTAAGTAAATAGCTCGGATATCGGATAGCTATAGTAAGCCGGTACATGGAATTAGGAAAAATGATAACGGTAAAGAATATTTTATTCCTTCTCAACCGAATCAACGAATTTAGATAATAAATGCTTTCGATAATGTTGAAATGTTGGTTTTCTTGTTTAAATTTTTATGATTTTGGATACTTTACATTATATGTATATTGGATGGAATATTTGATTTTGACATTATGAGTTTTTGAATTAATGACAATTTGTTATTTTTTGTGCTAATGACCTAAACTTGAATCCAATAGTTAGTATGGAATATTATTTGGGTGGAATATGTATGTTTTTACTCTGAATGTTTTATAAGTGTGTTCAGCCACTTGAATAATTTGAACACTTTTCGATACCATATATCTTTAACAAGAAATAAGAATATTAATAATTCTGATAAAGCAAAATAGTTTCTATTGTATCGTGAAATCCGTAAAACTTGAAATTACAGTAAAATCCCGATTATCCGGATCAAATAAAATCGATTATATGATTTCAAAGCAAATCAACAATATTTTTATTGTAATGTAAACGTGTATTTTGTAAGGGATTTTACATGAATCATCTAGATAATACGATGTATAAAACACGAGCTATAACAATAAAGAATTTCATAATACAGTGGAACTTCTCTAACTCGAATCACCATAACCACAAAAACACTTCGAGTTAGATAGGCTTCGAGTTATAGAATTTTCATTAAAACTTACAAATTTTCAAAAATCTGCAAAATATAGATTTATACCCAGTTGTTTTATTTACTTCGCATATAGTTTTATGTAAATACGTTAAATAATTTATTATGTAATTTTGTTTTTTACAGTTTGCTATTGTTCGGCTCATGACGTCAGTACCCCCCCATGCCTTTGTTACATGATTGATGCAATTCATAAGTGTAATATCATATTTTATGTTCACCTCCATACGATATAAATATATAATTTCCTTTAACTCCAGTTGGAGCGTAGGGCCAACATACGATATAAAGGGACTATTTTAAAATCCTGCCTCGATAGTAAAATTTTAAATTTTGTATTATGCTCTTGTCGAATTTCGACATCGGCATAATCAAAATTCGAGTTATGGAAGAAAATTTGTATGAAATTTGATTTCTAAACGCTATTGCCAATTCAAAAGTTCGAGTTATGGAGATCTTCGAGTTAACATTCCCTTCACCGCAACCTTCTCCAATGCAAAGGATTTTCATTGCTTCTGATATTTCTTTAAAATGGTCGTGCGCTTCAATTGAAGAATTAGATAGACCTAATTTTAATAACTTATTTTTTTTTTAATAATTTGTGCTGTCAAAACAATTTTAAATTGGCAAATAGACCCGGGACGACTGCGTCCGGATAATCGGAATTCTACTGTATAACAATTTTTTCGGCAAAAAAAATTGGCAAAATCTGTCATTTTGAAAAAAAAAAGTGGCGCTCAACACTTCAACATCATCAGCTGAATCTGTCGAGCAATTCGAAACTGAGCATAAGTGTTTTCTTAAACACTGGGTAAAAGAAGATTCTGCAATTCTGAGTTTAAAAAGATCTAAGATTTGCGCTGAAAGAGCCATCAAAGTTATTCAGGAAATGTACCCTTTTTGTAAATCTGAATATAGTTTAAATCTTAAGTTTATCTCAAATAATATCAAAATGAATTAAATAATGAACTAAAACGTATATTTACTATAAAAATGTATTTGTCTTGTACTTAAATTAGTCTTTTTGCTTCTAAATCAAAATTTGTCTTCTTCTTCTTCGCATATAACATATGAATTTTTTCAATTTAAATTCTGCGTGAAGTTTTTGAAATAAATCGAAAAACTAAAAACGCAGTTATCATTTTTTTACTATTCCTCATCGTGTTATGCCATGTAAATTTTGTTTTTTCAAAAAAATTCAAAAAGTTATACCCCTAATGTACATATACATATGTATATGTAATATGTGCCTCTCATTTTGCCCGCCTATGTTATCCCCAAAAATCGTTGCATAGCGGTCAACTACACCACCGAAAACAGTTTCATAACACAATCAGGGCAGATAAGAAAGCATTAATTTGTAGCTGTTTGGAATTTATTGATCACAAAGCCAACAAAAGGAATGTGCTGTGACTTCGATTGCAAAAAATGTCATTATACATGCATATGTACATACATATATGTATGCATATAAAAACACATTGTGTAGAAGCAGCACATAAATTTCTCATTAAGCTCAGTAATTGCTTAAAATATTTAATTACTCATCCAATACGAATCAGCCAATGTACGCATAAACATATGTTTTGTGTTGTACACAAAATTCTGTATATCTATACATACATATGTACATGTGTCACAATCAGAATAGCGTCTAATCGCAAGCCCTCCATATTGGTGTCCGAAAGCAAATCTTGTTTGGCTATTCATTTCACTGCGCTTTATTTGGCATAGCGAATGCATCACGGCTTCAGCAGACGTGGCATGAATCATAACAAATTCTCGTATGTACACACATACTTATATATGGATTCGAGCCAGGTTCAGTTAGTTAAGAGCGCCAAAGCTCTACTCGATTTGCGATTAGCTGCCGTTGAGCTTACAGCGAGAATTCGTTCCGTTAGGTATACAAGTCGTTTCTTATCGATTTCCTACCTATCGTCATCATCATTTAAATGCCGTCAATTTTTTGTGAATATTTGTTATTTATTTTATATTAGGAGTATATGTATATAGTAACGAATTACTAAAATTGTAGACCAATATGAGATTAATTATTGCATCGTTTTCAATTAGAAAATTGCGATTTGCAATGAGTAGATTAGGGTGAAGCAATGAGATATGGCGCATGGTTGTAATTTTTTTTAAGTTGACTGAGGCATTCACAGATTCTGATGTCTGTCGTACGTACCCTACCTCATTATTTAAATGTTATTTTTTTAAGTTTTCGGCATTAAATACTGTTTTAAATAGTAAACTAAACATCATAATCCAAGTTTTACAGAAATACTTACTATTTATAAAAATACAATAAATTTAAAAATTTTAAAATTCCCTCCGGTTTAAAGTCAAATGTTAAAACATAAAAAAAAATAAATTTATAACATTATACTCGTATATACTTAAATCTATTTTCTTCGTTTAAATATATTTCTGGGTTCCAAGGAAGAACTTCTGTCAGGTTCAAAAAGGCCTGCGCAATATAAAAACCAAAACAAAATCAATCAAATGTACAAATACAATATAGAACTTTTTTTTTAATTTCGTTCGAAAACTAACTTTACTGGTATATTATATTGCTTTCTATTAATTTCGAATTGGGTTTTTTACGAAAAGCATAAAACGTTTGAACATACATATCTCTCAAATAGAAAAATAATAGTTTGCATAATAATTTTTGCATTCCAAGGATAAAATTCCGTTAGGTCCAAAATTACCAAATTAATACAAAAATTAACCCAAATATACAAATATTATATACTATTTGTGATCTATTTAATTCAACTTCACTATATTACTTCAGAAAAAAAGTATTGTATAATTGATTGTTACCGCCCTAGTATATACTAATTTCAAAATTTGAAAATTTATATGTATTTAAAATATTATCCAAAAATCGATCCGAGTAAAACTCATTAACTAGACTTAGCCCTGTACTATCGAAATATTTTTGGTTTACTGATTTCGGATGGAAAAAGACTATTTAAATATATATATGTAAATAAATAAAATAAAAAATAAAAGTATGTTTTTTCTTGCAAATATGTTATATCTCGCATGTGACCTAAATCAGACCATAATACAGTTTTTGGTAATAATTCTATTCTAGTGTCATAAATTAATAAATCATCATCCACTTGCGGCAAACAAAGAGATGATAGATGGACAGTAAAAAAAGTAAACATATATACCATATTTGTGTTCGATTATACCACTAGCTAATCAATCTAAATCAGAAAGCGTAAGCCAATTTTCTCCGTTTTACAACAACAGCAAGCCGAATATATATGAGCAGAATTTCTTTAAAAAATGTACATATGTGTGTATGTTCAAAATTCAAATTAAAAAAGTCCAGATTCCCCTTTTTATATAAATATGTATATTAACTATGTATTACCATCATAGTTTCCTGTGCATCCATACATATATATGTTCCCATGTTGAATAATTATTGTTCGTTGAAATTTCTTTAGCAAGAATTTCGTAAAACTTTTTATCAAATGTTCACCCACAAAAATAAGCAAGAAATATCAAAATGTTTGCGTTATTTAACGATTTTATTTAGATATACATGGTTGCACTGAAAATAATTCCGGTGCACTGGTAAAATCCGGTTTGAAATTTAAATTGTTAAACTTCAGTCTGTGGACATGAATGCATTCAATGCACATACGTACATATTTACATATTTACACTGATCGCACAATCGCCTACGCAGCGTATCTGATATTCTGCCGATTCGAAGCTTTCTTTTTGACTATTGAGGTAAGATATCGTAACGGTATATTTTAGTATATTTTATGAGGAGTATAGAGTGTTTTGAAATTAGAATAGCGTGCGAGTTACTTATATACAACTTCATACATTTGAACGGAAATGAAGATTAAAGTATATAAGAAAGCAAACACTAACGTAAGAGCCAACCGAGGTTACTTAAGGTTTAAATTTTATTCCAATGGCCATAAAAGCAATATTTCACATACGCAGGGTATAACTCTCTTATTTTTGGATCAGAATGCAACTTCTCAGCTTTTGTCCATTCGACCTGGCGATGTAGAATGTTGTCCGGACATATTTGGAAATGGAAGGCCAATTTTTCACACACCACAATCCTGTTTCATCGTTTTGGGCAATAAGTGAAGGAAGAATTTTAAGGCCAGGAAATGTATGTGTTTTTATTTATGGTATATGGACATCAAGGATATGAAATTGGAGTTGCATTGTAATTTATATGATTGCGAAATGATTTCCACAAAAGTCGTTAAAATGAAAAATGTCGTCATGAACACCCACACAGTACTGCAAGTAACGAAGAAAAAACAGTACAATCGAGTATTTGGTTAAATACAAACTCACATGCCCACATACGAGTATGTGCTCACTGATGTGCGTGTTTGTCGTAGTCGGTATTCGCCTTCCATATGAACTGTGTATATAATGTATCAATGTATGCTTTTATATATTGTATATAGATAGGTAATTGCATATTGCCATTTGTAAACTAATGAAATACGTGTTTCAGTCGGGTTTGAAACGTTCGTGGGCTGTTGAGCGACACATCGCAGACACATACTCCATTTTCGTGGTATATGCACATTACAATTTATTTAATCGCTAACTCTGACTAATACCAACTGTCTGGACGACTGCAGTAGAAACGATACTCTATAATCGGCTTTCAATTTGCTAAATAAATTAATCCAATGATCCAAAGAGGTCCCCATTTACAGTGCGCTGTTGAAATCGGGGTAATACAAATCTATTTCGCTGTTAAACTAAATAAAAGATATTAAATACTAACTCACACCCTCATAGTAAATTGCAACGTCTTCAACGTCAACGACCTACATATATAACGTCCACAACAGTCGTTTTTTCGCAACCACAACGGACCCCTTGTTTTATGCGGCAATATTTGTCCAAATTTGCTTCAAGGTTTCCCATAGTTTGAATTATTACTGATTTCAATTAAAAAAGTCGGTGTTAACTTAGGCCGTCATAGTTCTAAATGAGAAGGTTGGTGTAATAAACGAAAACATATGAAAACGAAATATCTTTATATACTAATCAGATAGTCAGTACTGCTGCATCTGTAGATGGGCCTTTAGGGGTTAGGTTGAAATAGAGGGTATTTTAATATATATATTTTTATACTCTCGCAACAAAAGTTGCTAAGAGAGTATTATAGTTTTGTCCACATAACGGTTGTTTGTATGTCCCAAAACTAAACGAGTTAGATATAGGGTTATATATACCAAAGTGATCAGGGTGACGAGTAAAGTTCAAATCCGGATGTCTGTCTGTCCGTCCGTCCGTCCGTGCAAGCTGTAACTTGAGTAAAAATTGAGATATCTTATTGAAACTTGGAACACGTGTTCCTTGGCACCATAAGAAGCTTAAGTTCGAAGATGGGCGGAATCGGACCACTGCCACGCCCACAAAATGGCGATAATCAAAAACACATAAAGAGCTATAACTAAGCCATAAATAAAGTTATGAAAATAAAATTTGGAACATAGGCTCGCATTAGGGAGGGGCACATTTGAATGTAATTTTTTTGGAAAAGTGGGCGTGACCCCGCCTCCAAATAGGTTTTTTGTATATATCTTGCAAGCCAATAAAGCTTTATAAACCAAACTTTCTGCAGCCGTTTCTTTTAGCCGTTTCCTTATATAGTCCAAAAATAAAAGAAATCGGATAATAACCACGCCCACCTCCCATACAAAGGTTAGGTTGAAAATGACTAAAAGTGCGTTAACTCACTAACGAGAAACGTCAGAAACACCAAATTTTACGTAAGAAATCGCAGAAGGAAGCTGCACTGAGATTTTTTACAAAATGAAAAATGGGCGTGGCGTCGCCCACTTATGGGTCAAAAACCATATCTCAAGAATTACTCAACAGATTTCAATGAAATTCGGTATATAATATTTTCTTGACACCCTGATGACGCTTGTGGAATATGGGCGAAATCGGTTCACAACTACGCCTACTTCTCATATAACTCAATTTTGAATCCTTCTGATTCGTTCACTTTATAACGTATACATAAGGAACCGATAAAGATAGCGAAATAAAACTTTACATAAATACTGTATTTGAGCTGTGACATCGCTTTTGGAAATTTGTCAAAATCGAACCATGACTTTTCAAGGCCCCTGATATCAAACATGAAGAACTCAGTGCCTAAGGGTAATTTTTCACCGAAAATATAGGTAAATCTCTAAATAAATTGCGAGAGTATAAAATGATCGTTTGCACCCGAACTTAGCCTTTTCTTACTTGTTTAATATATAGAATCATATATTTCATTTAAGCAATACAGTATATTTAAATAGTGTTTTGTGATATTTTTATTTAAAAATTCCGAAAACTCTGTTGTTACCTCATCTCCTTTGACGTGTCCCGTGCTCTTGCTGTGGCCATTATAACCCATTATTAGCTTATCATACAATTAATAAACTAAAAAATATTTCAATAGTACATGGATAAATGTAGTTAATTAACGAAGGAAAAAGGAAAATACTAATATTTGTAATTTTAACAAAAATACTCACTTTTTTAGTAAAATTTTCGGCATATATTGGATTAAAAAAAATAGTTATAATAAAAAATCTTTTCTTATAACTTTTCGAGAAATTGTGTCCGCCGACTCAAAAAATTGAGCTAGAGATAAACGGGTTTAAAGCTTTATGTTGAAATTGACATGGCCTAGTGTGTGGAACTTCCAAAGGGCAATTTATTAGAATTTTACGCGGATCGATTTGGAGATGGATCGAATGGAGAATATTTAAAACATATTGTACTATTTAATAAGACAAATATTTTTTTTTTAATTTTGAAAACCCCTTAATAGTACGTAATAACTCAGAGAATTATTCAACTTCAATGAATCTGAACCTCATAAATTCTTTTGTATCAATCTTCAATTTTAACACTGATTTGCTTTAACCTCCATTCTGCAAATGGTTTATCAATTCCATCAGTTAGTGTTGCCTAGGCTAGAGCGGGTATATTATGTATTTCAAAAATGTTTAAATTATATTGGATGAAAGTTGCAAAACTCAGCAGTCAAACTAAATTTTAACCTACATATTTATTTTTCAGCTATTCAATAATCCACATAATTGAATTATTTATTATTTTACTTTAGGTAGAGTAATGTTTGGCTTGAAACGAAAAACAACGTGTAGGTGATGCAAAATACTGCTTGAAAAAAGAGAAGCTTTTATGTTTTTATTACCAAGCATTTTAAAATTACCATATTCGAGAACGCAAAGCTAAAAGCTGCAGACTCAATACAAAACGCGTTTCTAGATAAGTATGTACTATATCGCATTGAACTGAGCTGTGTAGGTAAAGCTCTGAAACTCGGGCTGACAGCAAAAGAAAACAAAAGTTTCGCTTTCATGTACGTGTATATAAAGCTGTCTTCACGCACACAAGTACATACCTTCCCATGTATGTATATGCTAAACGCGTAAGAAATACAATAAAATCAAGTTGATTGCTGCCTACACTTGTTGGTGCTTACACACACACAAAGGGCATATTTACTGTATATACGAGTATTTGTCATGTAGACGGAGCGACACAACGATCGTGCTTTCGGACTTGGTGCAGTGCATTGGTGTGGCAGCAGCTATTGGGAGGATAAGGGGGGTAGGCAGTACGAAGCCCACTCTGCTTTCTAAACGTAGCGATTTGTGCTGGTGCGCGGCCAAAAGCTGTTCCAGCCACCAACTGAACGATCAGTTCGCTTTGGGCATTGCTACGCGTTGGACGCGATCTTCGGAAAACATATTGAAATTTCTAAACGATAAACGAAACGACTGACACACAACCAACAACAAGACAAGGCATTAACAAATTAAAAAATAGAAACAGAAAAAAAAGAGAGGAAAATAAAAAACGAAAAGAAATAAAATAAAAAGCTAAAGCTAAAAAACGCTCAATACTTTTGTAGTGGTACTTTCGAATTCTGCGTTTGTGTGTTATGTGAATATATTTTTTTTATTGAAATAAAGTGTTTCTAGTGCTATTAATTTGGCTATTTAATATTAACTATAGTTTGCTTCTAACAATATTGCCCAGTTCACCGCGTTTTTTCGTCCGCTTTTTTTAATTTTGATTTATTTGTGAGCAACTTTAAACTCGTTTTTGTACACGTACGTCCAATTAGTAGGATAACATTAACTGTGATCGATAAAAGACATTACTTTTATAATATATTAAAATAAAAAACAAAATAAATCGAATTTCAACTATCTGCGAATTGACTACTTGCTAAAATGGTATCGAAAGGTAGCAAAAAAAAGCAGCAGCAAGTTAGTGTCAGCGGCAGCAGAAATGCTGCAAGCACAAGCACCTCCAGTTCCTCGACAACTGTACTGCATACTGCTGGCACGGAGGCAGCATCGAAAAGCTCGTCGGCGTTGGAAGTGACTACGACAGTGTCGCCTACGTGGACGAAGACCTCAGAGACACTGCAAAAATCGGAGTCTGCGGCGAGCAACAAATCGATGCTAGCAACCACACACTCTGGCACGCAGTCGCAATCGCAATCGAAGTTGTTCAAGAGCAGCAGTAGCAGCAGCAGTCACACTGAGTCGAGGTCAGAGCAACAGCAGCGACGCCAGCAAATTGAGCAACAGCAACAACAACAGCAGGAACAGCTGTACGAGATCGTCAGCGACACGGGTAGCATCTATGGCGGTGATTTAGCACCAGCCGCCTCCATAATGACTGACACATTGAAATCGACGAAAGCGTCATCCTCATCATCCTCATTTCAACAGAAATCGGAATACTATGAAGAGATCTCGAATGATTTTTCCAATGCTAAGATAATATCATCCATCGATCTGCTTGAGAGCGACAAAAAGGAACCTGTTTTTTCGGTGCCGATCGATGTCATTGAGATAGTTGGCAGCGGCAGTTCCAGCATAGGTAATTACAAAAAGGCTTACTCGTCCTCTTCCCAGTCACAAAGCGGTGTCATGACCAGCACGAGCAGCTCCAATTTCGCACAAACCGAGTCCACAAGCAGCAGCAGTAAGGTCGTTGAAGGTGGAATTACGATCACCGATATGTCCACTGCAAACACAAAGTCTATTTCGTCTACATCGAATACGGCAAAGTCGGGCAAAGTCACATCTACTAATGTGGAAATGACATCATCGTCAAACAAGTTTTTAACGAATGATGTGAACAACAGTAGCGCCGAAGTAAACAGCTATACAACGTATACGACGATTGATGGCCAAGCCATTAATGGTGCTACAACACCAGCAATAGCGCCGCTAATCACAGCGCCTGCAAAAACACAACAAACTTCAACCGCATTTACAAAAAGTACACACAGCGCAATCGATGACGACAGCCATGTCATTACCTCTAGCGCACACTCTGCATTTACAACTCAAGGTGATAGTACCTCACTGACCAAGGCAGAGAAAAACCTGAAGAGTGACGTAGTTGTTAGTGGTAGCAGCAAGCAATTAGCTTCCAATGTATCCAACAAATCGACGAAAAAGTCTTCTACAATAGAACAAAATATCTCTGAGCAAACAATTGAAGAAAGCTCACGGAAGCAAAGCAAGAGCACATCAAAGAAGGAGGTATACGATGTGAAAACTAAAAAATGGACAGTACTGAATGAAAAGACCGGCCATGGCGTTACAAACAAAAAGCAACCGACCATTGAGCGTTACGTTAGCCGTGAGTCGGACGGCACTTACAAAATAACGTATAAAAAAAAAATATTCGATCAGCGTGCGAACAAGTGGAAAATCGTCGAAGAGAAGACAGTGGATAGTGCTCATGACACTCATTACCCCGAAATAGTTGATGATGTCATCAATACGACGACCACAACATACACAACAAAAGTGTACGACACCAAGACCGGAGAGTGGAAAATCGTTGAAGAGAAATCGTTTGTGGACTCAAAAGCTTTCGTGCCAAATGACATTGTTCGTGAAATTGAAAAAGACAATACTGATGTGGCGAACATAACTACCACCACCGAAGTCACAAAGGTAATTAATTACGACAAAGTATTTAGAAATACATTAGGGAAAGCCTTTATTTTTTTTTATTTTAAAGAAAAATTATGAAAAATTTATACTTTTCGCAACAATATTTTAAATGCGTACGTACAGAAAATATAAAAAATCGTTTGTGTAAAATAGGGAAAATAAGAATAATACTTAAATAATAAATTCTAAAATCACAAATCACATTTCCCTATGTTTAAACGTTCAACAAGAAAATTAGCTTACTTTTAAAAAATTATAAAATTATCTCCAAGGAATCTATTATGTTTAGCTTAAGTACAATTTTAAAACTCATTTGTTGCAAGAATATAAGACAAGCGCAATATATTGCTTGCACTCAATCCTCGATAACTCGAACTTTTCAACCAGGGCATAATACAAAATTTAAAATTTTACTATGAGGGCGGAATTTTAAAATAGTCCCTATATCGTATGAAGGCCAACAAAAAATATGATAATACACTTAAGGGGTTATATACATTTAGAATTAAAAAAAAATCGATTTATTTTTATTTCATTTTCTTAATGTACATATATTTAAGAATACACACAGAAAATTTCATTTCGTTCCGGTGAATATTTTCAAAATTATAAGCAAATGAAAAATTTGAAAAGGCGTTTCAGAGTGCTTGGAAGTACAAGGTCCAAACTTTAAACGCGTTTTTCTCAAAATGAGGTTTTCAAAGTCGGTGACCGACATTACTCGAAAACGGCTAGACCGATTAGTCTCAAATTTTAACACGACCTTCTTAAATATATTTTTTAGTAGTTAATCGAAGATTTTTTCTCTCCGATAAATATTTTTTTTTTTTATAAACAATTTAAGGCCGAACTTTCGGTGAAAAATCGATTTTTTATTTTGAGAAACCGCCATTTTGTCAAAAAACTTTATTTTGCTTATTCCTTCGATTAATTACTAGATTTAACATTATTTTAACGAAATCTGTTAGGTTTTTTAATTTCGGATGATCCAGTTCCGAGATATAGTGGTCACCGCAAAACGTCTTTTTTGAGAGGAGCTCCTGGAGATCAGCTGTAGCTCTTTTTCAAATAAATATTTTTACTAGAACTAAGTCTTAAAATACAGTTAAAAGATACCATAATATGTGTATAAATTTTTGGATCAATAAATTAAAAATTTTTCTCAGAAAAAATTCTGGAAAATTCACTTTTTTTCGGCCGTCTAACTGTATATAACCCCTTAAGGATTGCATGAATCATGTAACAAAGGCATGGGATACAGACGTCAAGAGCCAAACAATAGCATATGCGAAGTAAATAAATAAAACTGTGTATAAATCAATATTTACCAGCTTTATGAAAAATTCTATGTTTTAATGAAATTTCTATAACTCGAAGTCTCTCTAACTCGAAGTTTTTTTGTGGATTATGGCGATTCGAGTTAGAGAAGTTTCACTGTATTTCATTTAAACAATCCAGGATATCAATGTTACATATTTAAACAGTAGTTTGTAAATTTTTAATTAAAAATTCTGAAAACTCAGGCGTTGGTACCTCATCTCCCTTGTCGACTCCAAAAATGCTCTTGCCGTGGTTCATCTAAATACAATAAACCAAAAATAGTTCGATAGTAAATGGATAAATTTAGTTAATGAATAAAAAAAAATCGGAAAATATTAAAATTTGAATTTTAGACAGAATTTTAACAAAAAAAAAATTTTTTTTTTTGGTAATTTGTTTCCCATATATTGGTACTATTTGCTATTTGTAATAAAAATATCCTTCATTCATTAACTAGAAAATGTTTTTTCAAAGAAGTGTTCAAAATTTGAACAAAATTGTTTCAAAACTTTTCGAGAAATTGTGTCCACCGACTAGAAAAATTGAGTTTTAATATAAACGCGTTTAAAGTTTTAAATTGAAACTGACGTGCCCTGGAGGGGCGGTACGTCCAAAGGTGTTATCTGTTAGAATTTTACTCAGATGGATTTTTGGATAATATTTTAAACATATTCGACTATTTGATAAGACAAAATTTGCGCTCTAATACCATATTCACAATAAAAAAGTAGTGAGTAGTAGTTATGAGAAAACACGAAAAGCCTACAACCTATGTACCTAATTTTTAATGAGTTGCCGAGAGACAACTTAAACATGTTGACGCAGCAAACAAGCGAAATAAAATATACTTATCTACGTACATACATACATATGCACATGTATACTTATCTGTACGCATATGTACATACATACATACATACAAATAGACCACATTTCAGATATTTATACATTCCATCGCGTGTTACTAAACCTGCTTTGAATTTAATCACTCACCTTGCCCATATACATACATACATAGTTATGTATGTATGTATATTAAAGATACTAAAAATACACACATACTCGTATATATGTACATTCAAACAAGCATCAGCTTTGAGTCACAACATCAATAATAAGCTTTTGGCTTTTTGGAATAAATTAGCAGGACAAACAAAACAAATTGTGAATAACAATATGTGTCAGGTATTCGGCGGTACTTAGTATAAGCAAATATTTTGGTGTTTATTTGGAGTTGAGTGAAAATGCATTTCAGCATTTGAATTCTCGCCGATTGATTACCAGCCTACGACTATCTAGCGGTCTTATAAGTCTTTCAGAGGTTAGTCAAAGTTTTACGAGAGTAAAATTGAATTCGATAGAATATTGCTGCTGGCAAAACAAAAATTACTTAGAGCGGAAGAGGAAGCAATTCATATTTAGTATTCAAAAGTTTTGAAATAAAAATAAAAAATAAATTAAAAATTTGTATCCAAAAAATATTTGAATTTATTTATATAAACTTCGGAGTTAGTGAAAGGAATTTATATCTAAGGTATTTATAATCGCATTTTGATTGTAATTTTTTGGAAAAACATATGGTGCTTGATTATAGAATCGTTATTTTTTTCTCGAAAGTTGATTTTTTGTAATTTTGGATAATATACATATGTTGAACTTAATGCAAATACTTTATGGGACTACATCAACTTACTATCAATTAAATACGAATTAGGAAAGCAATGAATTGTTCTATTGAGATCATTTAGGGAGTAAATTACTGTAACTAACTGCAAAATTGGGAGTCTGTATGGACGTGATATAATGCCGCAATTATTTAGTTTGAAATTGGTTTACTATTATTTTATCAACACACCACAGCTGATATCTTGAGATTTCAAGTTACTTCTGACTGACTCTCTCGTTCGAAATCTCAACGCGAGTCAACTGTGTAGGGGGGCTTGTTACTTCCAGCTATAGCAATTATTTATGTATATATATTTGGCGTAGGAACCGCTTTAAGCGATTATAGCCGAATCCACCAGAGCGCGCCACTCATTCCTCCTTTTTGCTTTTTGGCGCCAACTGGAAACACCAAGTGAAGCCAGGTCACTTTGCACTTGGTCTTTCCACCGGAGTGGAGGTCGTCCTCTTCCTCGGCTTCCTCCAGCGGGTACTGCATCGAATACTTTCAGAGCTGGAGTGTTTTCTTCCATCCGTACAACATGACCTAGCCAGCGTAGCCACTGTCTTTTTATTCGCTGAACTATGTCAATGTCGTCGTATAAATCGTACAGCTCATCGTTCCATCGTCTGCGGTATTCGCCGTTGCCAATGTTTAGAGGACCATAAATCTTACGCAAAACCTTTCTCTCGAAAGCCCCAAGAGTCGTCTCATCGGATGTTGTCATCGTCCACGCTTCAGCGCCATACATCAGGACGGGAATAATGAGCGACTTATAGAGTTTGATTTTGGTTCGTCGAGAGAGGACTTTACTTTTCAATTGCCTACTCAGTCCAAAGTAGCACCTGTTGGCAAGAGTGATTCTGCGTTGGATTTCAAGGCTGACATTGTTGGTGTTGTTAATGCTGGTTCCCAGATAAACGAAATTATCTACAACTTCAAAGTTATGACTGTCAACAGTGACGTGGGAGCCAAGACGCGAGTGCGCTGACTGTTTGTTTGATGACAGGAGATATTTCGTCTTGTCCTCATTCACCACCAGACCCATACGCTTCGCTTCTTTATCTAGTCTGGAAAACGCAGAACAAACGGCGCGGTTGTTGCTACCGATGATATCAATATCATCGGCATACGCCAGGAGCTGTATACTCTTGTAGAAGATTATACCCTCTCTATTTAGTTCTGCAGCTCGTATTATTTTATCCAGCAATAGATTGAAGAAGTCTCACGATAGTGAGTCACCCTGTCTGAAGCCTCGTTTGGTATCGAACGGCTCGGAGAGGTCCTTCCCGATCCTGACGGAGCTTTTGGTGTTGCTCAACGTCAGCTTACATAGCCGTATTAGTTTTGCAGGGATACCAAATTCAGACATCGCGGCATAAAGGCAGCTCCTTTTCGTGCTATCGAAGGTAGCTTTAAAATCGATAAAAAGATGGTGAGTATCGATTCTTCTCTCTCGGGTCTTTTCCAAGATTTGGCGCATGGTGAATATCTGGTCCATTGTAGATTTTCCAGGTCCAAAGCCACACTGATAAGGTCCAATCAGTTCGTTGACGGTGGGCTTTAGTCTTTCACACAATATGCTCGACAAAACCTTATATGCGATATTGAGGAGACTTATACCACGGTAGTTGGCGCAGATTGTGGGGTCTCCCTTCTTATGGATTGGGCAGAGCACACTAAGATTCCAATCGTCAGGCATGCTTTATTCCGACCATATTCTGCAAGAAGCAGATGCATGCACCTTATCAGTTCTTCGCCGCCGTATTTGAATAGCTCGGCCGGTAATCCATCGGCCCCCGCCGCTTTGTTGTTCTTCAAGCGGGTAATTGCTATTCGAATTTCTTCATGGTCGGGTAATGGAACATCTATTCCATCGTCATCGATTGGGGAATCGGGTTCGCCATTTCCTGGTGTTGTACTTTCACTGCCATTCAGCAGGTCGGAGAAGTGTTCCCTCCATAATCCCAGTATGCTCTGGACATCCGTTACCAGATTACCTCCTCGGTCCCTACATGATAATGCTCCGGTCTTGAAACCTTCTGTAAATCGCCTCATCTTTTCATAAAATTTTCGAGCATTACCCATGTCGGCCAGCTTTTCAAGCTTTTCATACTCACGCATTTCGGCCTCTTTCTTTTTACGTCTGCAAATGCGTCTCGCTTCCCTCTTCAGTTCTCGATATCTATCCCACCCCGAACGTGTTGTGGGTATGAAAAAACCTTCCGTTAAAAAGCAATCAGCTCTTTGGACAGCAACTCATTCAATTATACAAGTACAATTTAGATGAATAGTGTCACAATTCAAAAAAGTCGATTTTTCAGGAGAGCGCTTTAAAGTTTTCAATTATCAATTATCTCTTACTTATCAAATATAGAAAAACTCCATACGTTTATTGAATAAACTACCCAAGAAAAATTTAGATTTGTGCAAAATTTTTTTTTTTGTAAATCTCAAAAAAAAAAAAACAATAGCTTAATTCTGAGTATGCAGTTATGTTTATTAATGCTTTATTTCTGTTTGCCGCACAAAAAATTGTCGACAACACTTTGCTCATAGTACGGTTATTATAAGTCCACTATGCAAATCGGGTCGCTTCATAGCAAATAGGTATATGTGCAAAACGATTTATTTGTTTGTACCACTAACGAGGATGTAAGCAACAATTTAAAAATAATTATATGTATATAAAAACAACAACTAACTTTCATTTGAGCTAAAAATGCCACCTGGAACCGAATTTCGTCTGAGGAACAGATCAAGATTGAGATTATTAACAAAGATGTTTTAAAAATATATGTAAATACTGCTGAAGTAATGTGGCATCGAAAAACCATACGAGACTTTTTAGAAAACCTCGAGGAATACAAAAAACATAAGCGTACTTTACCGAAATCTTCGATAAATGAACGCGCCAAATGTCTTATTCGCAAGTTGGAAACTCAGGACATGATGAGTTGCTCCAAATTAAAGCGGAATTTAGTCTATAAGTGCCAAGACAACGTGTACAACAAATTTTGAGAGGAAACTTAAGACTTAAATATTCAAATTCTAAGAAGTAGAGTTTCAAATGATGTGGGCTGCTCTTAGCGTCAAAAAGAAGTCTCCCATTTGCCTTGTTCCAAGTCGTATGAAAGCTAAATATATATGGAATTGCTGGACACCGAACTTATCATGTTTGCTAAGGCATATCATGGCGACAACTGGGTGTTCCAGCAGGATAACGTACTTATCCACGTCGCAGGGTATACTATAGCCTTTTTTGAGTCGCGTAATATTCCCTAACTTCGGTGTCTGTCATTAAGTCTAGATCTGAATTCAATAGAGAATTTATGGGACATACTTTCCGCAACATTTTTTAGCTGAACAAAGCAGTATGGCAGCTAAAACAAGCCATTGAGGAGGGTTGGGCGAAGATAAACGTTTCAGTACTGTAAAAGTTTGCCAATTTTATAACAAATTGGCTAAAACTTTTGAAAAATAAGAACGTGGGCCCAATTTCATATTAATAAATCGAAAACAAATCATTCAAATTGTTTACATATTTAAAAGTTAATATTTAACTAAAATTGTTTTTCTTTAAATATCACTTACTAACATCTAACAAAAAAAAATCAAACATGAAAAAAATATGAAAAGGTTGAAGGCACAAATATCAATTTTCCCGAGGTAGTATATTTAGTAAAATGCTGAGCATAAGTGGGCTAAAAATAGTGCACTAAAGCTTTTTCTTAGGCATAAACATGCCCCTTTTTTTATGTCGCTATTCGTGAAAAATGTACATCAATTTAGCCATAGGTTAAATGTGCCGTTATTGCTGAAAAAGAAAACATGAAAAATTTAATTCCCTTTTCACAAATATCGTTCTAACACAAAATATGTAGGTCTTTCTGAAAAAAAAACATACCTAATTCTGGTACAACTGAGATGTTTTGTTGTTTTGGTTAAAAAATAATGCAACATAACAAGTTGAATAACGTCACATTCTTATTACATCTTTGCATCTGAATGAGATTTTTATACAATATAGACGATTGCCAACATTTCTGAATACTCAACTCAAAAATCGGGGTTTTTGAGTTTTGACACTATGAGATATATGTATGTGGTTGCCAAAGGTGTAAACTCCAATATTATTTTTATATTCCAGTATGCATCTAAATTTATATGAATGTTTGGTATATATTTGAATGTAGTTCGTTTAGTTATTATGTACTTATTATTTCCGGCTGATTTAATGCCAAATTATTTGAGACGTTAAGTTAAAAGTACTGAGATGAAAATACTATACCATAATATACCATATGTACATAATATGTAATATGAATTGTCCGGCACAAATTTTGGTGAAGAACGTGTAAAGGATACATATTTAATTCTTCGAATTAGGGTTGTATTTTTGGGTTGTTTACTAAGTTTCATAGAGAAAATGTTCTTATTGTATCCTATATATGTATGTACATAATCATTATAAGCATGGTTCAAGGCGAAGTTTTAGGCCGATGTAAATCTTATTTTTTATTACCCACACGTAAATTCCCTTCAAATATATATTATAATAATTATTATGTTATAAATAATTAATTTATAATTTCGTATTTCGTAATATTTCAGATATTTGATGCTAGCTTGAATGATTGGCGAGTCCTAGATGAGAAAACGCATACCGATGTGATTGAGAGGATCGTTGAAACGCCCAAAAAGACAATATATGTTGACGAATTTGTAGAAATCGAAAAAAATGTGGCGATAACTGAAGATAGTGAAAACATAACCAATGAACGCACTAATACTTCAAAACGCAAGGATATCATCAAGAATATCTACGATGAAGTTGACGAAGTTAAGAGAGAAAAGCTGACTTCTAGCGACTCAAGAATCGTAAGACACATAGCTATTTGTTTACATATGAACAATATATTACTAATATTTCTTTTCTAGCGTGGAGTCGATAAAAAGGATACGTTTGGATCAAAGCACACCGAAATGTGCATATGCGAAATCTGTACTTGTGGGTAAGTAATATCCGTTCCTCCTTTATTAGAAGCGTCGGTTTGTTATAATGGATATAAATTAATATTTCATTATTATATTTGATTTGAAGATTTTGTAAGCCTAGATTTATGAACAAATTTACTCATTTCAGTCGACATCATTGCGCCTCAAGCGTTAAGAAGACGGATGCTATTATAGAGACTATAGGTAATGCGGAATAAAAATAAAATAAATTTTGTTTGGATTACTGAAGAAAGTTTTTTCAATTATAGATTTGCTCGATGAATCTCAAACACGAATACGTTCTAATACTTGGTCTAAACAGGATTTTGAAGAATCCCGTTTAAAACTCTTGTATGATATTGATGAACAAGCCACTTTAATAAAACCAGTGGACAATTTAAAACCTGAGGGCGAATTTTTAGTTCCCGAGAAAATTCCATTCCAGCCGGCCGAAAGGATGGAGCGCATAACTAGAACAGACAACCTGCGCACTGAAGGTGAAATGACATTTACAGAAAAAGAGGAATACCAATACGTAACCAGGCCCACCGCAGTTAAACCGGTTGATAATCTAAAATCTGAAGGTGAATTTTACACCCCTGACAAACCAGGCTATCAACCATCGGAACGCCCAATACAAAAGAAGCCAGTGGATAATCTTCGACCTGAAGGTGAATTTACTGTTCCTGAAAAGATCTCTTACGAACCAGTCGAACAGACAACACGTATAATAAGAAAAGACAATCTCAAAACAGAAGGAGAAATGACATTTGACGTAAAAGAGGAATACATATTTGTGAATAGACCAGAACAAATTAAACCAACAGATAATCTCAAACCAGAAGGTGAGTTTTATACTCCGGAAAGACTAGGATTCAGACCTGCGGAACGTCCAACTCAGAAGAAGCCAGAAGACAATTTGAGACCAGATGGAGAATTCTATAAACCAGAAACAATAACGTTTCAACCTGGTGAACGTCCAACACAAGTTAGACCAGAGGACAACCTTCGACCTGAGGGTGAATTCTACGCTCCTGAAAAACCGGGTTATCGGCCAGCAGAACGTCCAATTCAGAAACGACCTGAAGATAACTTGAGGCCAGAAGGTGAGTTCTATTCACCAGAAAAACCCAAATTCGAACCAGGAGATCGTCCTACACAAGTAAGACATGCTGACAATTTGCGACCAGAAGGCGAGTTTTACACTCCGGAAAAACCTGGGTTTAGACCAGCTGAACGCCCCACTCAGAAAAAGCCAGAAGATAACTTAAAACCGGAAGGAGAATTCTATGCTCCCGAAAAGACAAAGTTCCAAGCAGGAGAACGTCCCACACAAGTTAGACCAGAGGATAACCTTCGACCTGAGGGTGAATTCTATACTCCTGAAAAACCTGGGTTCAGGCCTGCTGAACGTCCAACTCAGAAGAAGCCAGAAGACAATTTGAGATCAGAAGGAGAATTCTATGCACCAGAGAAGACAAAGTTCCAACCAGGAGAACGTCCCACACAAGTTAGACCAGAGGACAACCTTCGACCTGAGGGTGAATTTTACACTCCAGATAAACCGGCATATCGGTCAGCAGAACGTCCCACACAAGTACGACACGCTGACAATTTGCGACCAGAAGGTGAGTTTTACACTCCGGAAAAACCTGGGTTCAGGCCTGCTGAACGTCCAACTCAGAAGAAACCAGAAGACAATTTGAGACCAGAAGGAGAATTTTATGCACCAGAGAAGACAAAGTTTCAACCAGGAGAGCGACCAACACAAGTTAGACCAGAGGACAACCTTCGACCTGAGGGTGAATTCTACACTCCTGAAAAACCTGGGTATAAGCCTGCCGAACGTCCCACCCAAAAGAAACCAGAAGACAACTTGAAACCTGAAGGAGAGTTTACTGTACCGGAGAGAGAATCGTATAAACCTGCCGAAAAAGTTGAACGTATAATTAGGAAAGATAACTTGCGCACAGAAGGTGAAATGACTTTCGAAACAAAAGAAAAATACCAATATGTTAGTAGGCCCGAACAAGTGAAACCCACCGACAATCTAAAGCCAGAAGGCGAATTTTATACTCCCGAGAAACTAGGCTTCACACCGGCAGAACGGCCAATTCAGAAACGACCAGAAGATAATTTGAGACCGGAAGGTGAATTCTACTCAACTGAAAACCCCAAATTCCAACCTGGAGAACGTCCCACACAAGTACGACACGCTGACAATTTGCGACCAGAAGGCGAGTTTTACACTCCCGAAAAACCTGGGTTTAGACCAGCAGAACGCCCCACTCAAAAGAAGCCAGACGACAACTTAAGACCGGAAGGAGAATTTTATGCACCAGAAAAGACAAAATTCCAACCAGGAGAACGTCCCACACAAATTAGACCAGAGGATAACCTTCGACCTGAGGGTGAATTCTACACTCCTGAAAAACCTGGGTATAAGCCTGCTGAACGTCCCACCCAAAAGAAACCAGAAGACAACTTGAAACCTGAAGGAGAGTTTACTGTACCGGAGAGAGAATCGTATAAACCTGCCGAAAAAGTTGAACGTATAATTAGGAAAGATAACTTGCGCACAGAAGGTGAAATGACTTTCGAAACAAAAGAAAAATACCAATATGTTAGTAGGCCCGAACAAGTGAAACCCACCGACAACCTAAAGCCAGAAGGCGAATTTTATACTCCCGAGAAACTAGGCTTCACACCGGCAGAACGTCCAATTCAGAAACGACCAGAAGATAATTTGAGGCCGGAAGGTGAATTCTACTCACCAGAGAAACCCAAATTCCAACCTGGAGAGCGTCCGACACAAGTACGACACGCCGACAATTTGCGACCAGAAGGCGAGTTTTACACTCCGGAAAAACCTGGCTTTAGACCAGCTGAACGCCCCACTCAGAAAAAGCCAGAAGATAACTTAAAACCGGAAGGAGAATTCTATGCTCCCGAAAAGAAAAAGTTCCAACCAGGAGAACGTCCCACACAAGTTAAACCAGAGGACAACCTTCGACCTGAGGGTGAATTCTATACTCCTGAAAAACCTGGCTTTAGGCCTGCTGAACGTCCAATTCAGAAGAAGCCAGAAGACAATTTGAGACCAGAAGGAGAATTTTATGCACCAGAAAAGACACAGTTCCAACCAGGAGAGCGGCCAACACAAGTTAGACCAGAAGACAACCTTCGACCTGAGGGTGAATTCTACACTCCTGAAAAACCGGGCTATCGGCCAGCAGAACGTCCCACACAAGTCCGACACGCTGACAATTTGCGACCAGAAGGTGAGTTTTACACTCCGGAAAAACCTGGGTTCATGCCTGCTGATCGTCCAACTCAGAAGAAGCCAGAAGACAATTTGAGACCAGAAGGAGAATTCTATGCACCAGAAAAGATAAAGTTCCAACCAGGAGAACGTCCCACACAAGTTAGACCAGAGGACAACCTTCGACCTGAGGGTGAATTCTATACTCCTGAAAAACCTGGCTTTAGGCCAGCTGAACGTCCAATTCAGAAGAAGCCAGAAGACAATTTGAGACCAGAAGGAGAATTTTATGCACCAGAAAAGACACAGTTCCAACCAGGAGAGCGGCCAACACAAGTTAGACCAGAAGACAACCTTCGACCTGAGGGTGAATTCTACACTCCTGAAAAACCGGGTTATCGGCCAGCAGAACGTCCAATTCAGAAACGACCAGAAGATAATTTGAGACCGGAAGGTGAATTCTACTCACCTGAAAAACCCAAATTCCAACCTGGAGAACGTCCCACACAAGTACGACACGCTGACAATTTGCGACCAGAAGGCGAGTTTTACACTCCCGAAAAACCTGGGTTTAGGCCAGCAGAACGCCCCACTCAGAAGAAACCAGAAGACAACTTGAAACCTGAAGGAGAGTTTACTGTACCGGAGAGAGAATCGTATAAACCTGCCGAAAAAGTTGAACGTATAATTAGGAAAGATAACTTGCGCACAGAAGGTGAAATGACTTTCGAAACAAAAGAAAAATACCAATATGTTAGTAGGCCCGAACAAGTGAAACCCACCGACAACCTAAAGCCAGAAGGCGAATTTTATACTCCCGAGAAACTAGGCTTCACACCGGCAGAACGTCCAATTCAGAAACGACCAGAAGATAATTTGAGGCCGGAAGGTGAATTCTACTCACCAGAGAAACCCAAATTCCAACCTGGAGAGCGTCCGACACAAGTACGACACGCCGACAATTTGCGACCAGAAGGCGAGTTTTACACTCCGGAAAAACCTGGCTTTAGACCAGCTGAACGCCCCACTCAGAAAAAGCCAGAAGATAACTTAAAACCGGAAGGAGAATTCTATGCTCCCGAAAAGAAAAAGTTCCAACCAGGAGAACGTCCCACACAAGTTAGACCAGAGGACAACCTTCGACCTGAGGGTGAATTCTATACTCCTGAAAAACCTGGCTTTAGGCCAGCTGAACGTCCAATTCAGAAGAAGCCAGAAGACAATTTGAGACCAGAAGGAGAATTTTATGCACCAGAAAAGACACAGTTCCAACCAGGAGAGCGGCCAACACAAGTTAGACCAGAAGACAACCTTCGACCTGAGGGTGAATTCTACACTCCTGAAAAACCGGGTTATCGGCCAGCAGAACGTCCAATTCAGAAACGACCAGAAGATAATTTGAGACCGGAAGGTGAATTCTACTCACCTGAAAAACCCAAATTCCAACCTGGAGAACGTCCCACACAAGTACGACACGCTGACAATTTGCGACCAGAAGGCGAGTTTTACAATCCGGAAAAACCTGGCTTTAGACCAGCTGAACGCCCCACTCAGAAAAAGCCAGAAGATAACTTAAAACCGGAAGGAGAATTCTATGCTCCCGAAAAGAAAAAGTTCCAACCAGGAGAACGTCCCACACAAGTTAGACCAGAGGACAACCTTCGACCTGAGGGTGAATTCTATACTCCTGAAAAACCTGGCTTTAGGCCAGCTGAACGTCCAATTCAGAAGAAGCCAGAAGACAATTTGAGACCAGAAGGAGAATTTTATGCACCAGAAAAGACACAGTTCCAACCAGGAGAGCGGCCAACACAAGTTAGACCAGAAGACAACCTTCGACCTGAGGGTGAATTCTACACTCCTGAAAAACCGGGTTATCGGCCAGCAGAACGTCCAATTCAGAAACGACCAGAAGATAATTTGAGGCCGGAAGGTGAATTCTACTCACCAGAGAAACCCAAATTCCAACCAGGAGAACGTCCCACACAAGTACGACACGCTGACAATTTGCGACCTGAAGGCGAGTTTTACACTCCCGAAAAACCTGAATTCAGGCCTGCTGATCGTCCAACTCAGAAGAAGCCAGAAGACAATTTGAGACCAGAAGGAGAATTCTATGCACCAGAAAAGACAAATTTTCAACCAGGAGAACGTCCCACACAAGTTAAACCAGAGGACAACCTTCGACCTGAGGGTGAATTCTATACTCCCGAAAAACCTGGGTTCAGGCCTGCTGATCGTCCAACTCAGAAGAAGCCATTAGACAATTTGAGACCAGAAGGAAAATTCTATGCACCAGAAAAGACAAAGTTCCAACCAGGAGAGCGGCCAACACAAGTTAGACCAGAAGACAACCTTCGACCTGAGGGTGAATTCTACACTCCTGAAAAACAGGGTTATCGGCCAGCAGAACGTCCAATTCAGAAACGACCAGAAGATAATTTGAGGCCGGAAGGTGAATTCTACTCACCAGAGAAACCCAAATTCCAACCTGGAGAGCGTCCGTCACAAGTGCGACACGCTGACAATTTGCGACCAGAAGGCGAGTTTTACACTCCGGAAAAACCTATGTTTAGACCAGCTGAACGTCCCACTCAGAAAAAGCCAGAAGATAACTTGAAACCGGAAGGAGAATTCCATGCTCCCGAAAAGATAAAGTTCCAACCTGGAGAACGTCCTACACAAGTTAGACCAGAGGATAACCTTCGACCTGAGGGTGAATTTTACTCTCCTGAAAAACCGGGTTATCGGCCGGCAGAACGACCCACACAAGTACGACACGCTGACAATTTACGACCAGAAGGCGAGTTTTACACTCCAGAAAAACCCGGGTTTAGTCCAGCTGAACGCCCCACTCAGAAGAAACCAGAAGACAACTTAAGACCGGAAGGAGAATTCTATAAACCCGAGAAATCCATATATCGACCAGCTGAGCGTCCAACCCAAAAGAAACCTGAGGACAATTTGAAACCGGAAGGAGAGTTTACTGTACCAGAGAGAGAATCGTATAAACCTGCAGAAAAAGTTGAACGTATAATTAGGAAAGATAACTTGCGCACAGAAGGTGAAATGACTTTCGAAACAAGAGAAGAATACCGATTTGTCAATAGGCCCAAACAAGTGAAACCCACCGATAATCTAAAATCAGAAGGGGAATTTTATACCCCCGAGAAACCAGGTTTCACACCGGCAGAGCGTCCAATACAGAAGCGACCAGAAGACAATTTACGTCCAGAAGGTGATTTCACTGTTCCCGAAAAAGAAATCTATAAACCTGCGGAAAAAACTGTACGTGTAGTAAGAAAAGACAATCTACGTTCAGAAGGAGAAATGATTTTTGAAGCGAAAGAAGAATATCAGTTTGTAAACAGACCTGACCAAGTCAAACCGATAGATAATCTTAAAACGGAAGGAGAATTCTATACACCAGAAAAGCCTGGTTTTAAGCCTGCGGAAAGAGCTGAACGTATTATTAGGAAAGATAATTTGCGATCTGAGGGCGAGATGACTTTTGAAACAAAAGAGGAATATAAATTTGTCATTAGGCCAGAACAAGTGAAACCCACTGATAATCTAAAACCGGAGGGCGATTTCTATGCTCCGGAAAAAGCGAGGTATCAACCAGCTGAGAAACCATTGGTTATTAGACATGAAGATAATTTGAAACCGGAAGGGGAGTTTTATGCACCAGAAAAACCGAAATTCCAACCGGGAGAGCGTCCATCACAAGTAAAGCATGTAGACAATCTACGGCCAGAGGGAGAATTTTATACACCAGAGAAACCTGGGTATAAACCAGCCGAACGCCCAAAACAGAAACGACCGGAGGATAATTTGAAGCCTGAAGGCGAATTCTATTCTCCAGAAAAGCCCAAATTCCAACCGGGAGAGCGTCCGACACAGGTAAAGCATTTAGACAATCTACGGCCAGAGGGAGAATTTTATACACCAGAGAAACCTGGGTATAAACCAGCCGAACGCCCAAAACAGAAACGACCGGAGGATAATTTGAAGCCTGAAGGCGAATTCTATTCTCCAGAAAAGCCCAAATTCCAACCGGGAGAGCGTCCGACACAGGTAAAGCATTTAGACAATCTACGGCCAGAGGGAGAATTTTATACACCAGAGAAACCTGGGTATAAACCAGCCGAACGCCCAAAACAGAAACGACCGGAGGATAATTTGAAGCCCGAAGGAGAATTTTATTCTCCCGAGAAACCCAAATTCCAACCCGTAGAGCGTCCAGCACAAGTAAAGCATGCAGACAACCTGCGACCTGAAGGAGATTTGTATACACCAGAGAAACCTGGTTTTAAGCCTGCGGAAAGAGCTGAACGTATTATTAGGAAAGATAATTTGCGATCTGAGGGCGAGATGATTTTTAAAACAAAAGAAGAATATAAATTTGTAATCAGACCTGAACAAGTGAAGCCTACTGACAATTTGAAGGCTGAAGGGGAATTCTATTCCCCAGAAAAGCCCAAATTCCAACCGGGAGAGCGCCCGACACAAGTAAAACATGTAGACAATCTACGGCCGGAGGGAGAATTTTATACACCAGATAAACCTGGGTATAAACCAGCCGAACGCCCCACACAGAAACGACCGGAGGATAATTTGAAACCTGAAGGAGAATTCTATTCTCCAGAAAAGCCGAAATTCCAACCGGGAGAGCGTCCGACACAAGTTAAACATGCAGACAACCTGCGACCTGAAGGAGAGTTTTATACACCAGTTAAACCTGGGTATAAACCAGCCGATCGGCCTGTTCAGAAAAAGCCCCAAGATAACCTTAAGCCAGAGGGTGAAATTATTCTACCAGAAAAAACGGCATTTAGACCGGCTGAAAAAAGTGAGCGCATTATAAGAAAGGATAACCTTCGTACAGAAGGAGAAATTATATTCAGTGAAAAAAAGAAGTATGAGTTTGTTGAAAAGCCGGACCAAATAAAACCTATAGATAACTTGAAACCTGAAGGAGAATTTTATAAGGTAGAGAAGCCTTCATACAAGCCGGGTGAACGGCCGGTTGTAAAAAAACCCAAAGACAATTTAAGGGTGGAGGGTGAATTTACCGTACCCGAGAAAACATCGTTTAAGCCAGCTGAGAAAACAAAACGCATCTTCAGGAAAGATAATTTGCATGTGGAAGGAGAAATGAGTTTTTCAGAGAAAAAGCAATATCAATATGTGAATAGACCTGATAAAGTTGTACCCTCTGATAACTTGAAACCGGAGGGTGAATTTTACACTCCCGACAAACCTGGATATAAACCGGCTGAAACAGTGAGACGAGTCATTCACAAAGATAATTTGAGAATGGAGGGGGATATGACCTTTACAGAAACGGAGAAACACGTCAGTGTTAAGAGACCGGAAAAGATTGTGCCACGTAACAATCTTAAACCTGAAGGAGATTTTTACACTAAGGAAAAACCACAATATCAGCCGGCAGAGCGACCAAAACAAGTAAAACCGGAAGATAATCTTAAACCAGAAGGGCAGATGTATATTTCATCTACTGATAGAACCGATTCTAAACATTTGAAAACCACTGCTGAAAAAGTGGTTGTAAAACGTCCAGTAGACAATCTTAAACTTGAGGGTACTCTCCAGGTTTCCAGAAGAGATGACTATAATGCAAAGCAAAGTTCACGATTAGACACCAATAAAGTAGTACAGAAGACTGTCCGTTCGAAATATTCGCATAATAAATCATCTATAACTCTTGGGGAGGATACTGCCATTTTAAAGACGACCAATCAAATGAGTTTTGTATCTGGCAAACAAACAATTCCTGCCTCAAATGCGAGTTCGGAAAAGCCCGTTGACGGGTTAGTTGTAGTATCCACGAAAAGGGTAACTACAGTAATAGGTGGTCGGGTTAAGAAGGAACCTGAAACAGAATATGTTAAACGACAAGAGAGAGTGAATGTCATTGAAAACGTTGCCAAGACCAATAATGTTAAGAATATTGTAAATGTCGAAAATAAACACGATGAGGCAATATCTATGACGGAAAATCGCATTAGAAAGGAAAATAAAATGATTGATACTCGCACAAATGCTTCTAAAGAGTCTACGTCAACACAATACAGAACTAATAAAGTTGGCAACTCATCCGAAAGAGTATTATCGAGTTCAACAATGGGACATGTCACGGGTCAGACACTCTCCACGCAATGTAAGTTTGTCCCTGTGGAGAGCTCATCAGCGAATTTGAATACTGTTGCATCGGCTAGAAATAGTTCAGATCAAATACATTCCACACAACAAAAGTCCTCAGCCGTTGAAACTGCCTCAACCAAAACAACGTCAAGCTCTTCAGCTGCTACAATGTCCAAACATTTTCACCATCGAAGAAGCGACTTCACTGCCGACACAAACGTTACAAACTCAGTATTTCATCGGAAAACTATTTCCAACGATTCCAATCAGATAGGCAGTGTTACTTCGAATGGTAAAATTCATCGCAAGAGTATTTTAAACTTGCACGAGGAGCCATCAAGTTCGGTTTTCCCCAGTGAACGTCAAAGTTACAGCAGTATTCATAGACAGAGTAGAGAACAACAAGATAACAATAATTCATTTTTGTCAAGTGAACGTCGTCAACATAACATCCTCAGCCAATCTCAGAATAGAGACCAGACTTCGAAGTCCTGCAGTGTTCATAAAACATCGTCTTCCAGTGGTATAGAATTTCCATCGTACAGCAAACATTCCGAAAGAACTGTATCCCGTAGAAACGTGAACCAATCATCCATTTCTTTCGGTATGGACGGAGCTTCGTCTACAACTCTATATCGTAGTGAATATAAAACGGTTCCATCTACAACTTGTGCTATACACAAAATCAAAGAAGGTGCATTCCAACATACAAGAAATACGAACGAACATAAATTTTTTAAAACCGTTAAGAACTAAATAATTAACCCACACACAATTTTGAAACGCATGCGCCGACATGCAAATGTTTTATCTCTAATATTATATGTAAATATTAAGCATGCATAATTGCCACATACAAGTATATATACATATGTATTTAATAATAAATTCTACAATTATACATACATAAAATTTAACATCCACATTTTTCGAGTTTAATATATAACTATGGAATTGAGAAAATAACGGTAAGATACTCTCTTCTTCAAAGATCTATGTACATAGAATAGCTTTAATGCCATTCAACGGACGGAATGCATTGTATTGAAATAATAATAATTTAACATGTTGAAATATAATGTAGGAACTAAGCAAGTGTTAAAATAGGCTGCCACTGAAAACCATAGAAATGGTAAAATCTTCTCCGATTTTTTTTTTAAACAAATCACAGATTAAATATTATATTTGACAAAAAGTTTACTAGAATAGCGAAAATCATAAAATTACAGGGAATATTATATATCGAAACACCTATCACATATCGTTAAATTGCAATGGACAGGCTTGGCTATAATCTGGTTTCACCCATATTCACACTGTACGAAGAAATAAGTTTGATTGATATATTTACATACATACATATGGTCAAGTGACCCATTTATAACACTATACTTATTACAATTAGTTTAGGACTTACAAACAACCGTTATGTAAACAAAACTATTATACACATGTACTATCTGTGCAACGTGTTGCGCGAGTATAATAAACATTGTCCATTCGGATTCGACTATGAATATTCAAAATCATCCTGAAATCAATCCGGAAAGTAGTCAAAGCATTATTTTTTCTTGTTGGATAATTTCTGGTTTAACATAGTTTTCGTCTGGTTCTTGAGCATACATTAATATAACTATCATACATATTTGAAAATTCAGACACTATATTGATCGTAGGTTCATTTAAGAAAAAGTAAAATGAGTAAAATTCGAACATGAAATTATATTTTATTTGTAATAAGTTAAAACTTGATTACGACCTCTAGTCTTTGGTGTACGTTTTCTTTTTTCTGCTTATGAAGGCGTTGGGAACGCTCAGATTTCGACGCCCTAGTACGAGCTTGTATATTTCTAATATTTTGTTCTTCAAGCCGCTACACACGCTCCGTATTCGACTCTGTGGCACGCGATTGCGATGCGAAGAGAATGAGTTGCAAAACGATTTTCAGATTCTCCATCACGGAGTCTTTTTGATACCCTCACCCAATAGTTCCCATATTTCCAGAAAGTTCACATTCCAGAAATAAATATAGCCTATGTCACTCGGTGTGAATGTAGCTTTCCAATGGTGAAACAGTTTTTGAAATCGGCACAGTAGTTTTTGAGTGTATTCAGTACAAACATACATACAAATCTTTCCTCTTTATAATAGTAGTATACAGTTGATCTCTTTTTTACACGATTTTTTCTTACACGGTGTTTTTGTACACTTCCGAGTTACCATTTTTACACGGTTTTACTTTTTTTACTCGGATTTTTTATTTTAATTGTATACTTTTTTGCAATAAAATCCAAATTCCATACGTCACAAATCCATTGCTGTTAATAGAATTTAATAAATTCTAAATTAGGTTTAAACGAAAAAATACAAATTTTAGATTTGAAAGCCTGTGAAAAGGTTGCAACAATTTCAATACGTATACAAATAAATGAAGCTGTATGAAGAAGTAAGAAAAAAGAAGACACAGAAAACACAGAAAACCGTTGTGCCAGAAAACATCGATACCGTACGTGAACTGATAATGCAAGACCGTCATGTAACATACCTTCAGATAGAGGCATGCCTATGCATTTCTCCCACCAGCATACATTCGATATTGCATGAACTCCTGGCCGTAAAAAAGGTTTGTTCTCGTTGGATCCCGCACAATTTGACAATCGCTCAAAAAAGGCTCAAAAAAAGTGCTTCGAAAATTGGTTAGAGCGCATGCAAAAGTGTATAAATCTTGATGGAGAATATTTCGAAAATAAATATTCCTATTTTCATTATTAGGCCAGAAATATATATAGCAGCCTTCGTACATACATATAATACCAGAAAAGTCTATAACAACAACAACAGAATTTCTTCAAAATATCTGAGAGACTTACCTATATTTTCGGTAAAAAAAAGATAAGCACTGAGGTCCTCATGTTTTATATATTTGGGCTTATAAAACTTATGGTCCGATTTCGACGATTTTTAGAAGAACGATGCCACACTATAAATGCATTATTTATGCAAAATTATGTTCTGATATGTTCATTAAATGATTCAGGTTGTCTTCAAAGCTCTTGTATTAGGCGTGATTGTGAATCGATTTGGACTATTTTCATAACATATCATTGGGATGCAAGGAAGATATCACAAACCAAATTTGGTCGAGAAGTTTCGGAGATATGGTTTTTGACTCATAAGTGGGCGGTGTCACACCCATTTAAAATTTTGTATACCAATTTGAGTTCCTAGTACGATCCCTTGTGCCAAATTTTACTTTTATAACTTTATTTATGGCTTAGTTATAAAAATTGATTGGTTTTCGGTTTTCGCCATTTTGGGGGCGTGACAATGGTCCGATTTCGCCCATTTACCAACTTTCTCTCAAAGCAACTTTGTTGCGAGAGTATAAAAACATCCAGGACATAGACTTTTACAAATATCTGCGCATAAAACTTATTTATGGGATTATTCAAGATTCTTTTCAGACGTGTCTGTTAACACAAGCCTATTTAAACAACATTTCAGCTGGTGCTCCGTCGGAACCACTTCTTTTCTTATAACATCTCAAAATGTTACCAAGCTCTTCAGATAATAATATTAGTAAATGAGCGAAAGATACTCTACCATATATATGTATATACCAACAGTTACATATACTACATATATTATACATGCCACCGTGCAAGAAAACAACGTCATTAAGGCTATATTTTTAATGTATTTGAACATTAAAAAATTATCCATACAATTCAATACATGTACATGTATGTATATAAGATCTATCTATATAATGTGATATAGTTATCATGGAAGACAAGTTTCAACTTTAACTTTAAACTATGCACACATACATACATACAGGTGTGTGCATTCGATTATTTCTCTACAAATCCTTTTTATTTATTGTACGAATATGTATATCTATATATTTATAGTTAAATCGTTTTGGAAGACATTTTTTCTTTCAATCTTTGTGTGTTACCTTACATTGTATATTTACATATATACATATGAGTATATATGCATGTTTATATAATGTTAATGAATGTGTTATTTCATTATATTATTTTGGAAGACATAGTTTACATTTGATTATGTTCAAATTGTCACTTTGACTTTTAGTTTAAGTATACCATACATTTAATTAATTAAATTTCCTTAAGTATCCAATATAAATTTCCCCAAATACACTTCATATGAATTGTAGCAAATAGTACTTATGTATATGGAACGCAGAAAGAAAATGAAATTTTCATTGTTTCTTTCGTTTTGGCATTTCAATTTCTACTTATCAGTGTTATTTATTCATTGACCTACCCCGGAGCTCTAGCATTTGTGCCCAGTTGCAAGGATGACCTTTTAAAATGGAAGTCCCAGTTCAAAGGCGTTAATCAGGGCATTACCGGAATCGTAAATGCCTATTACACCAAACAAGACTCCAAGAGCTATAATGAGGTAGTCCTTTGCAACTTCTTTTTGATCCAAAAGATGACCTTTGATTTTCAAATGGAAATAACATGGCCAGATGAAGCTCAACATGGTACCGGTGAAGCTACCAATGAAACCCATTAGAATTGAAAAATGTGGTATGAAAATAGCCATCATTATGGTTGACACTATCACACCGACTCGAAATCCGAGACCCCAAACTTTTAGTTCCCCATCCAAATGCCATATAGTCGGAAATTTCGTTTTTGGCGACCCTCTGAAGAAATTACGTTCGAGCAGTTCGCATGCTGCGTAGTAAGGCAAAGGATAGCTAAGTAATGCCTTTATGACCAAAAAGAAATTCACCAATCCTTTAAATCCCTGTGAGTGCAGATTGTTTGTGATCACTTGTTGTGTATCATCTTGGAAGGTGAGAAAGCAAATATAACCAAAGCCGGCTTTGAAAATCGCGGCTGCTATATGCGACCAATCCAACATCCAGTTGAATTTAGAGCGATCGATCATACTGCCTTCTAATGAGGGCAAAAATATCTGCGATGTGTATGAGAAGACAATCACACCCAATGAAATCGGAAAGTTCTCCATGTCAATGCTCCATCGTACCTTGGACCAACCCCACTCTCCAATCTGCAATATGCAATAGCCCAAAATAATGGCATTAATGACAATGTGTGACATGGTGCACCAGAAAGAGAGGGTCGATACCATTTTCAGGGATTTCAGAAAACCCATTGGTAACAAGAATATTCCCACGAACATCATCCAAGAACGTGAATCAAACGAACCTTGCGGGTAGGTGCCTGCCAATAAATCCCCACACACCACCACATACAGAATACAGGTCATTAACAACTCAATCAATTGGGCAATGCTAACGGCGCGAGCACCCAATTTCGGACCGAAACAAACCTTTGCAATAGCAACGTAGCTGTCGCGAACTCGTATCATTTGACCGGTGTTCGGGTCGGGTTCGTACAAGCACTGCACCAACACTTTGCCCGTATAGCAGCAGATGTAAGCTATGCCCACCATTGCTATGATGGCCCAATAACCGCCATGCAGCACAGCGAACGGCAACGAAACGATGAACATTCCTTGAATCGCATTGGTCACATTCCAAGCGGCCTGAAATTCGTCGATGTTTGTGCCACCGCCACCTTCACCTTCGCACACAAATGAACTGCCGTCTGAGGCTACACTTGCTTGTCTGTAAAAAAACAACAAAATACAAAACTAGATCTTTCAATTGCAAATAAGTTAAAAAAAAACATTATTTAAATCATAAAATCTATATCATTGCACAAAAACAACTGAAGTGTAGGGTATAGATATTAACTACTGGAAGGTTTACTAATATTTATTTAATTGTATCGAGTGTGAGAAAATAGAGAATTTTGATAATATTGATAGACTATCAAACTCTTATAATCTGCAAAATGTGTGTGGGAGTTTTAAAATATTGAAAATCGAGGTGCGAACATGGCATGAATTTCCGATGACCAGTATATGACATTAAATTTACCTGAATCCATCAGTTTGCTGATATCGTCCGTCATATTCATTAGCAGTAAATGAAGTGTTCTGATATTCTTCATTCTTGTATTCTCCATTGTTGGCATCTGTCCATTCATTTGGATTGCGAAAGGGATTCAATTCCGTGGGCCTTTCAGCGATTTGCGCTGGAAAAAGATTAAAATTTGAATTATTAATGAGAAAAATGATGATATAAAAACTGTAAATTAATTACATACATACATATGTAAATGGGATGTTATCTTCAAAACGTTAAGAAAACATTTGACCAATTTTGTTTAAACTCTCTTGGTTGAAAAAAGTAACCAAGAAAAACTTAGATGACACAGAAATGAAAGCGAAAAAAATATACGAAAAATCAGAAATTTGCAAAAAATGCCTGTTGAAGCTCAAGATCGGTTCAGGCATAATTATAAGACTACGCAGTCTTTCCCAATTACCTTGGTAGTGGCCCTCGCCAGCCCCTCCATTAAACATTCCTCGTGGATGTGAATTAAAATTTTGCTGTGCCGTTGCTGCTCCTGTTGTGTTGCTTCCTGGTTGCTCGTAGTCCTTCTTCTCGGGAATGTGCTGACGAGCTGTTTGCACGGCAACATTTATAATGTTTTTAATTGGCGGCAATGGTGTGGACTTTAATTTATTAATGAATGACATTTTGGCAAATTGATGTTGTGACAGTGAGATGACGACGTGTGCTGCTGATGGTGAAGGTGACGGTGGCGATTATGGAAATGTCAAAACACAATTACACTATCCGAATTGATGTGCTCAAGCTTATCGATTTTGCGTGACAGACAGATAATTTTGATTTTTCTCTTTCCGTTCACTGACTTAATAAGAACTCATTTATGTAGATTTCCGGAGGCTACTTTTAGCACATAAACTTTGGGCGTAATGATTCCGAGTTGCCAATAGTTTTATGTAACCAACTTCAATGCTCATCTCGAATACGGACACATGGATGCACAAATGCGTTCTTTACTTCATCTTCGCGAAAAAAACGAGACGAAACGATAAGCGATAATTAAAGCAAATACATACATGTAAATACGAGTATATGTATATGTTTCCAATGAAATAAGCTTATATGCTGTGGACCAGAATTTGTAATATGTAGCATGTAGTGCGAGTATGTTGTTTTATGTTTTACTTGTTGTATTATTACTTGTTCTACAACAGCGTATTTACTTGCAGTGCTCTATCACGTTAATGAAATTAACAGCATTTATTGTCGAATAAAATGAAAATAAAACCACTACGAATTTATATAACACAAATCTTATTACGGTAACTAACTGTAGTAGGATCCAAACCGAATTGATGGCTTATCTCATGTACGAGTAGTAAAACGGAATTTGCGCATGCGCCAAAAATTGTATGTATTTGGTAGGATTTGACATCTCATGTGGATGCTGTTGGCATCGTGGTCATTTTGCTGTCACAAATGGTTTGATGAAGCAATCCGCTGACTTTCATAAACGAATGGAATTAGAAAATTTGAAGCAATTTTCAATTGACGTGAGCCATCGAGATGCTGCTCACTACTTTAAGTCACTGACATCAACGTGAGTGTTCTTTACTGCATACATTGTCCTTGGAAGTACAAAATCTGTCTGCATATAGCGACCTTTTTTCAAGTGGCAACATTGGTCTGTTACACTTTTGAAATGAAATAATAGAAATAGATATAAATGTACATATATAAATAAGACAAATATGTATATGTATGTTGTAAAAAGAAATTATGCTCTCAAGTAATATTATGCTAGCATTTATGATAGCATTTTATGGCAACATGTTCGATATAAAGATTAATGTTACCTTCATTAATTTATTATCGATATTATATTAACTCTTGAAATATAATAAAAGAGGTCTTAGATTAAAATATTGAAAAACTCCTACTTTTAAACAAAAATGCACAAGTAGACTATTTAAACGTCTCTGCATTATGTCTTAATTATTTAGGCATAAAAATAAATTATATAATGATTACATAATGAAGTTAAAAATGGATATTGTGCGTAATACAAAATAATTTTATTATTTTCTTATCTCCACACTCCTAAATTTCCGTCCATGACATTATAACGTGCTTATTGCATTTTTTGTGTCAAAGTCTATACAAGCCCGGTAAGCATGAATTCTATCCTCTTACATTTAATACTCACCAATTGTTAAAATGAAATTGTTTTCGTATTATTTCATGTAAATTGCTTGAAATAATAGTATTATTAACACCTGATATGATCCCTGCCTAGTTTCTTTAATTCTTAGATCTTCATAAAATAAGTAACACAACTCTAGAAGGTTTTAAAAAGCAATGTTTGTTTCTAATACTTCGTACAAGCCCTTGTAAATTGTATCTCGAATAGCTGTCTAAAGTTTCATTCATAAAAAACGCGTTTAAAGTTTTGAGTTATAATATAGCCTACAGTAGCGCGCAACTTCTTCAGACTGTACAGATCTCTATAACTATTACTCGGATCGACTTGAATTTTGGACAATATGCCCAAGATGTTATGAAATTTAAACTATCGATTTCATATAAAACTTATTTTTTGTGAAATCCATGTAACTTCTTTAGAAAATTATCAACTGTTTTAGGATCTGATATTATTAATTATTAAAAAAATAGATCAACATTTCCATGCAACGTCGACTTCAGTTAATTAAGTTAGGTAAAATACTAACGAATTATTTTAACTAACTTAATTAGTTAATTATACCATATTTTAGGGTCCGACCGATTCCCGATTCCTTTATTCGCATCTGTACTGCCAAACTGTCAACAATGGGGCCGTTTGAAGGAAGTAGTTGCACTGAAGCGGTCAGTCAATAGGAGAAGAGTTGTGTTCTATCAGAACAACAACAGGCCACAAATATTGTTAGCGACTCAATTGAAGGTTCTTTTGTATCCACCTTATAATCCAGATCAGACATCAAATGATTATTACCTGTTCCTGTCTTAGACGAATGATGTTGTTGGTGAAAAATTCGTCTCCAGAGAAACTTTTAAAAACAGACTTCCAGTTTTTTGCCAATAGCAACGAGGACTTCTATAAGAGTGACCTTATGCAACTATCTTCAAAATCTCAACAAGATGTTAAACAAAACTGTGCTAAGCAAAACCTTCAATTTATGTAATGCCAAAATAATTAATTTCTATATGAAACAAACTGTGTTTTATAAGGTGGACAGGATAGTTCATGTTATAAGATTTGAAGAAATCAAAAAAGTAAAAAATATTGATTTGAGTGACATTCAAAAGAAGTACAAAGAATAGACCAAATATAGCTGATGCCGATTTCGATGCTGAAGTACCTTTCATTTGTGGGCCAAGATCAGCATACGAGTATCTGATGAAGTAGTCCGAGTTCTTTGATTAGTTATTATACCTACCATTGCATAAGAAAATATTGTTTTTCCATTTTTTGTTATGTTATATAAACTTGCTTAGATAATAAGTTAATCCTCAATAAAAACATCATGCTTTACGAGATAACATATATGCATATGTATATGCACAAATATTTATTGTCTTCTTAAAAAGTTAACATTTTAGACTGAATTAATAATTCCTATGAAATTCAAGTATATGTTGTAAAAAACTTTTACTTTTTTATTATGTCATACAATAAAATGTATCTGTAATATTTATTCTAAAGCTTTTATAACCATTTATGAATTATTAAGCTAAAATATGTTGTACGAAAGCTCTTCACGTAGCCATAGAAATATGTCGCCTGTGACTGCATGTGAAAGAAATAACTCTTCTGGCCGGAAATTGATATAACCACATAACCAACATATCTATGTATGTTCAAGTTGTAGGAAGGGCTACGTTCGGGCGGAATAAAACATAAAATTCTCTTGTAAAAAAAGTACTTTAAAAAAAGTCAAAATTGTATCCACGCTAGTTCGCAAGTTTTGAAGTTAAATAATATTAAAATTTCTATAGCCAAGTGTATTTTGCTAAATACTTTTTGTCAAGAATGAGTTTACACATTGAAAATAAATACACTTTTTTAACTTTGCGCAGCAAAATTTATTACTATTTACTTGAGTTTAACATTTGATATTTTATCAATGATGGTTACATACAACATTTAAAGATAATTGATACAACAGTGCAAAAGCCATGCAAAAACAAAGAACAATAAAAAAAAAAAATATATATATATATATCATTCAATTTTGTTAGTGTCAAGAAACTCTTTACACAATTCGTTTTTTTATATCTTCAAATGTGTTTCGCAGTTAACCGTACTATACCGTTACCTATTCTTCGTAATGATATTTACTATGACTTTGTCAATTAGTTGGTCATTAATTTTTGCTTTTTCCATATATATAATACCCAATATTGTCTTTTTAAAATTCCGGGTAAATGGTTATGGTTTGGAGTGGTCCAACTAACGCCCTAAAATCACCAATTGGACAAGCTTGAGTGCTATCAGAAATGCTTGTAACCCCCTAAAAAGTGTGTAATGTACTTGGTTAAAAAGAAAGATACTTATAAAGTAAATTATTGTTTTGTGTTAATATTGCTCTACTGAAATTATGGAAAAAATTATATTTACCTCGTCGAAAACATTTACTTATACCACAAATTAGTATAAACAATTTCAACATAATTCAACACATTGTAACGCAAATTTTGAAGTATTTGGACACAAACATTATTCAATTGAGCATTACCATTCTATTCCGCCCTTTCTGCTGGTTAGATAACGATATAAGGGTGCTTAGATCTCTTACTAGTGAAATGTGGCTATGGTTATGGTTATGGCTATATTCCAAAGTGAAAATTTAAAACTGACGGATATGGCATAACCGGCAAGGCAGGTCTCTCAACAAAATTTATTCAAAATATGCACATAGATTCAACAAAGTTTTCCCACACAAATAATATTCGAAATTCGCCACGAGGTGTTAGGGTTCTGTCAATTGCTGTAGCAGGTCTTCCTCACTCCAGCCAGTATGTTACTAATCTCGTCGTCTTTTCGTGCGTCGAATATCCTGTCGGCATTTGCAATGGTCGCAGCACTTCCTGGAGCATTTCGTGTATACGGTGCAATTGGTGACTGTTGCATGGGTGTGGCCATGGCGCCGATGACACTGTTCTGTGCACTGATCGACATTAATGGTGTGCTGGTGGGGAGAACGGCTCCAGTGGTGTTTGTGGTGGTGATAAAGTGGTTATAAGAAGGGTAACCATTCTGCAGCTGTTGGCTGTGCACTTGCGGCGGGTGATGCGGATGATGAGAGTGGTGATGGTGGTGATGTGGAGTGTATACCGAAGTGGTTGGCTGCTGTAAAGGTAATGCCAACTGGAGGGGGAATGCTAATGACGTCGGCGGATTACATGCACTTGAGGCGGCTAGCGTGTAAGGCAACTGAGTATAGTAGTTAGAAGCGGCAGCAGGGATGACCAATGAATTGTTGTAGGCTTCAAAGTCGTCGTAATTATGATTCGTATCTGGATATTTAGCGAACTTCATTTCGCCATCAGTTTTGCCCTGTTCCAGCCCATTGTCGCAGATTGCATGAGTGAAATCATTTTCTACGACACCCGAGTACCTTGCGAACTCATCGAAATGCATGCTCGGCGCATAGGAGCTGGGCAGCGTTGCGAAGCTGTCTGCTGTGTTGGCAATTGTTTGATGGAGCGTACTTGCAGTGGAGATACTCGAATCCTGTGAGTAAAGGGACTGATAGCTCGGCGCACAATTAGTGCTAAGTGTACCTTCTGTGGAGGTGGTAAATGCAGTAACAACATCGCAATTCGATAACGGTTGCCCCGAGTGGGTATTGCGTATCGATGGGTTGTCGGATCCAGAAACTGGTGGATAAAATGTACCTTTTACTGAGTAACCATGATTCAGTAATCCGCTACTGTTGCACGTTACATACATGCCTCGTTTGGTAATGACGGCTTTTGGTGTGGACGTCAGTGGATACGATACGAAAGAGCTCTGTTGAACTTTAGGCTCCATTTTGCCGTATCTCGGCAATTTCACTACATCTTTGTCGGAATTTTGGGCATTTGACGATTGATTCCGATTTGGTTTTGTTGTTTTGTTGCCAACCAGATGACTACCACCCTTCGCGTTTGATTTTTGCAGATTTGTTGCTTGGGATTCGTTAGTACATATGGACGGTGGACAATTGATGGCGTCCATGTGCTCAATTGTGTCGGAATTACTACAACAATCGACGGTGGTAGATGGCGAATAGTTGGAGCGCAATGTTTGCTCGTAAATAGTTTGATTCGAGCAATTTGTCGGATGTGTCTGGAAGCGTGTTGTGGAATTCTCTTCGACCAATTGGTTAAAGGATTGGTTCATTGCTGGTGAATTAGACGTTTTCTGTGCGCCAATATTTGGTTTATTGGCAGTGGCACCTTGATTGGACGAGCTATTATGTTCTTTTGTGGTTGGTTGTACAGCTCGAACTTTCGATTGCTTCTTCCGACGTGGACGATATTTGTAGTTGGGATATTCGGTCATGTGTATCACTCGTAGACGTTCCGCTTCTTCTACGTAAGGCCTTCGGTCTTGTGGAGTGAGGGAACGCCATTTTTTACCTAGAAATACATTAACTCTATAATTATAACAAATAACTGATTTTTAAACAATAAAATAATATCTATATATATAAAAATTCCATGTCACGTTGTTTGTCCGGGATTGGCGCCTAAACTACTGAACCGTTTTTAATGAAATTTTGCACACGTCTGCAGTTTGATTAAACATAAAAGATAGGATAGTTTATATTTAAAATTTTAGTCGCAATGTCCATCAGTCTGTTCAGTCGTCCACTTGGTCACGCGATAACTTGATATATATGATATATAAATTGACACACTTAACCCTTGCCACTATGAGAAGGCTAAAAATCGCATATAACTGCGATCAATTTTTATACTCTCGCAACAAATGTTGCTAAGAGAGTATTATTGTTTTGTTCACATAACGGGTGTTTGTAAGTCATAAAACTAAACGAGTTAGATATAGGATTATATATATAAAAATGATCAGGGGGACGAGACGAGTCAAAATCCGAATGTCTGTCTGTCCGTCCGTCCGTCCGTGTAAAGGATAACTTGAGTAATAATTGAGATATCTTGATGAAACTTGGTACACATGTTCCTTGGGACCGTGAGAGGTTTGCCCAGCCCCAAATATGTTTTTTGTATATATTTCGCAAACCAATAAAGCTATATAAACCAAACTTTCTGCAGTTGGTTTTCTTACGTACCCCACCACACACTATGAAAATAGTTGAAATCGGATAATAACCACGCCCACCTCCCATACAACGGTTAGGTTGAAAATTACTAAAAGTGCGTTAACTGACTAACGAAAAACATCAGAAATACTTAATTTTACAGAATAAATAGCAGAAGGAAGTTGCACTCAGATTTTTTACAAAATGGAAAATGGGCGTGGCGTCGCCCACTTATGGGTCAAAAACCATATCTCAGGAACTACTCGACTTGTTTGTAATAGTTTCCTTACATCCCAATGGTATGTTGTGAAAATAAGCAAAATCGCTTCACAACCACGCCTACTTCCTATATACCAGAACTTAGAAGATGATCTGAATAGTTTACTTTACAATATATAAAGTAAGCACTAGTGAAGATATCGGTGCAAAACTTTACACAAATACATACAGTATAATTATAGTGTGGCAGCCCATTTCTAAAAATCGCCGAAATCGGACCATAGGTTTTCAAGGCCCCATATATCGAACATGAGGACCTCGGTGCTTCTAACCTAATATTAGGGTTTCCAACTTTCAATGGACTTTATACAATATATATGACGAATATGTAAGTCAAATTGTGTATTATATAATATTAATTAAGTTAAATAAATAAATTGCGAGAGTATAAAATGTTCGGTTACACTCGAACTTAGCCCTTCCCTACTTGTTTTATTAGTTAATAGCAATTACAAAAGCGGGTAAATTTTTGATATTGTAAAAATACATAAATGTAAAAATGTAAAACATTAAAAAAAAGTGTGGAGTACATATTCTCATAAATTCGTTTTTTTGTTGTGATCGCAATAGCAATCAAAAATTACAGTGATTTAAAAATAGCAATATCGCTCATCACTACAGCAAAGCGTGGTCCGATCACTAGTATACTCTATGCATCCATCGTAATATCGTACAATGTTTAAATAATTATCCTGAATTCAGAGAAATTTATTAATATTAAACCCTACTTCTTCCTTCTTCTCAACCAACTGGCAAGAGGCTTGACCAGAAAGGTACGAGTGTTAATAGGTGTCGAGATCTGAAGTACTTAATTACAAAAACGAAAATTTCAAAAACTAAGATTTAATAATAAAAAATCGTTCGAAAAATCAAATATGCTGGAATAGAAATAACGGATACTTGATTAAAAGTATGTATCCTATCTATGTATCTTAATAAGTTTCCTTTAGACAATGGAAGTAATTACAAATAGATCCTTTCAAGAGTTCCCTATGCGAAAGACAAAAAGTAAACTTTTTTGTAAAAACAGTTTTAGTAATCGGATTCATTACTTGTTTTATATAAAAGTAAATTATATATCTCACGAACTAAATGTCCAACGGGAGAGGAATTTATATATGTACATTGGTATCTCATGAAGGTTAGACCAAATGCATTGATATTTCCCTAATGGTAAGACATTAAGATGGAGTCATATGTAGAAGTTCACGTAAGTGAGGAAAGTTTCTGACTATCATTCACTTGGCCAGGAACGATTCTTTTGCATGTGGCTCAAGCAGCTCACGACTTCCGGTCGTAGCCCAAGTATCCTCTTGGTAGCCAACAGACATCCGTTTGGAGGCGAGCTAAAGGCGAATCCCGCTTATGCGGTTGTGCGTAAGGTTTGGGACCCACCTCATAAAACCGAATAACCAATGATCAGATCGATCATGTTGTGATAGATGGACGACATGTATCCAGTGTTTTTGATGTGCGTACGCTTCGTGGTCCCAACATCGACTCGGACCCCTAACTTGTAGCAGCTAAGATACGCACCCGACTCTGTGTAGAAAAGCGCAAACGTCAACAAACACAAGAAAGGTTCGACATCAAGAAGCTGCAATCACAACCGACAGCCGAACGATTTTCTACTCGACTTGCACTCCTGCTCTCTGAGAGCACTCATCAGCATCTCGGTATAAGGGAAATGTGGAACGGCATATCAAACTCCTTACGTACAGCTGCCACCGAAACCATTGGCTTTCGGTAATGTCAAAAAAACAACTGTTATGATGAGGATTGTCGTCTCGCAGTTGAGAGAAAACAGACTGCCTACCTCGCAATGTTGCGATCGACAGCAACACGAGCGGAATGGGAAAGATATCGAGAGCTGAAGAGGGAAGCAGAAAAAAAAGAGAGCGAAATACGTGAGTATGAAAAGCTTGAAAAACTGGCCGACAGTGGTAATGCTCGAAAAAATTTTACGAAAAGATCCGGCGAACTGAAGGTTTCAAGACCTGAGCACACTCCTGTAGGACTCCCAGAGGTGATCTAGTTGTTGATGACCAGACTATACTGAGTTTGTGGACGGAACACTCTCCAGCCTGCTGAATGGCAGTGAAAGTACAACACTAGGAGATGGCGAAACCGATTCCCCTAGCGACGACGATGGAACAGATGTTCCATTGCCCGACCGTGAAGAAATTAGAATAGCAATTACCCGCTTGAAGAACAACAAGTCGTCGGGGGCCGATGGAAATGCGGCGGCGAAGAGCTGATAGGATGCATTCATCAGCTTCATCCTCCTCCAAGCAGCTTCTGCAGCTGGCACTAGGTAAATTTTGTAGTTTTACCGCGTGAATCCCGAATTGCCAATTCGAACACCTACGTCAAGGGAAAAATTGACCTTATTGATGGCGAAGAGTTCCTATGACCTCTTGTGTTTACTGAGGGCCAGAAGGATATAGCGATAGAACAAATGCTAGTGACTGTCCAGCACTTGCTCAGTTCAGCTGAGATACATTCATCCAGAAGCAAATTGCAACTGGATAGTGGTACTCCTACTTGTTCCCATTCCACTGTAGGTGATACCGACGTGTCTAGCCCAGCAAGCTAATCAGCCTTGTATTTTCCTGCGATTCCACTGTGGCCAGGCAATCTAGTCTGATTGCGAAGCGATCCGATACAACAGATAGCGAGGGCTGCCCTTTCTTCACCAGCCTGGAGCGCACAGTTAGTGAGCCAATGACTAGTACCGCCGCTATCACCTCTCTGAAAGATGATGCGCTTCGCAGCAGTAAATCCGCTGCAACCTTTATGGCAGCCACTTCCGTTTGAAAAACGCTACAGTAGTCCGGAAGCATGAAGCTGAGGTTGGTGAGTATTGGATCGAAGGAAAATATTTCGATTTTGGAGACTAACTGCGAAAAATTGAGAACATACAATTTTTTAATTATGACTCAATCTCTCGGAAAATTTTTATTTGATCCAATGCCCAGAACAAAATCGATTTTGCCGTATAGTGTTTTGAAACGAAACACTTTTATTTGTGTTCAATACCAAATATTTTATTAGACTTTCCAGATGAAAAAAATTAAGGTTATTGTGGTAGTTTAGGAAGGTTTTAGAGGGCAAATTCCTGATACCACATGATTCCATTAAACATTTGAAAAATTGTATTTAATTTAACACATTTGGAATTTTTTTTAGCAATCCTGGATGTTTTATAGGAAGTTAAGGGAAAATTGTCCACTTTAATAATAATACATTTTGTAATTAAATATATTACCTAGCATTTTACTAAGATCTGCGTTGTGAAGGTCTGGATTTTCGTCGGCTAGTTTTTTCCGCTCGATTTTCGCCCACACCATAAAAGCGTTCATTGGTCTACGTATTCGGGTCTCTTTGGCACATTTTGCGGCATTGACGCCCGTACGAAATTTTGCATCGTTCACTTTTTGTTGCCTTTCCAAGTACGAGCAATTTACGTTGCAAATGTCGTCCTTGTAATCTGTATAGTTCCATACCGGGGTTTCGGCGCCCGTTGTACAGTCTTCGGTATCGTGTACGGGTACATTTACAGCCACCATATTGGGATGACTAAGAAATTTGTTTAACATGACTTGATTATTTGTGAGTAGCGGTAGATTCGAATTTAGCAGAGGCGATGTTGTGGCAAGAAAGGACGAAGGGTACACCGTATTCGCTTCACTTTGTGATAAATTTCTATCAATGATTTCGGCTTCATATGCGGACTGATGTATGGCCGGTGAATGTAGGCTTGGCGAAGAATGTTCACTATCATGCCGGACACTGTACGAATCGCTACCAGCGATTACCATGCTTTGCTCCTGTAGATCGTGTGCGAGACTGTATTCGGGTAAACGTGACATGAATGGCTGGTACTTTTTATGGCTGAAAGAAGAAAATAGGTGATCGAAGATGTATAAGAGCAATTTAGTAAATATAATTTGGTAAATATACATATGTTATTTAATAACTAATGGCATACTTAATCTGTTTTATTAAAGAATATCGCACTTATACTCTCACGATCTCCAATTCTTATAAATTAACTGAGGTAGGTATGGATGTAATCATATGCATATGTATATGTATAAAGAAATTATCACAATGTCAGTATCAAAGCATGACCATTATTAATTATTCTATACTACTTTTATAAACAGGAAAGATTTGTATGTACTATATGTTTGTAATGAATAAACTCAAAAACTATTTACTATGCCGATTTCAAAAATTGTTTCACCATTTCACAGTGGTTTTCCCAAAAATCTAACGGTACTTTCTAAAAATAGAGTTAAACGCATGAATAACTGTATTTTTCTAAAGCACACCAGACATTTTTTTAAAAATTCGCAGCAACAACGCACTTCAAATTGTTCTGGTAATTGTTCAGGTTAACGAATCAAGATTATTTTTAATGGCTTTTGAAGCTAAAGGTATTTATTTTAACTTGTGAAATTAATTAAGACTAACGTGATTTGTATTTTTTTTTTGTGAACTTAGTGTTTTATATCACCTATTTTTTTGTACCTTTTTTCTACGTCTTCAATGTGTTTACATAAAGTTTTAGTTGTGTTCCCCCGCGACCCCCCGTTAGATTTATTTCACATTCTCTTTACCAGAGTCTTAAGCTAATAAAAGTGTTACAGTTAGGTGCGGAAATTTGCAGATGTAGAAGTAATCGCCAAAATAGTAATGGCCTTTAAATTAACTATTTTTAAGTTCAAACTCATTATAATTGGACTAAAAAAGCTTGGAAAGAAGGATAAACCATCTTTATTTCAATCTATGTACGGTTTATTAGAGGATGTATTATAATTTTTTGTTCAAATTATAATGGCTGTAGAATGGCAGTGAAAAAATGAACTGTATTAAATTGGTTGATAATTTGCTTTTTTTCCTGCATGATTTGTTTATATGATATTATTCTTACAGGTTGAATGTGGGCGTTGGATGGGGAAACTATAACGACAAATCATGTTCAGCTTGTGTATCGCTTTCTTAAATGTTTTTACAAAGCCTTACTGAAAGTTTTGACGCTCCGACCATGACCATGAGAAGTATTTTTGCGCATGATTACCATATAATGGCAATTACAGTTCTATGGGAGCTATAGGACCTAGTAGTCCGATGGGACCAATTTTTTTACTATATATTTAAAATAAATTTCTAGAATTTTGGTGAAAATTTCAAAGCGATATCTCAACGGGAAGTATTTATGACCGCACCTTCATACAAACCGAACCACTGTGCATTGGAAAGCTACATTCACTCTGAGTAACATAGGCTATGTTTATTGCTAGAAAATATTAGGGATCCAAGGTGTAAAAAAGTGCACTAAAAACGTAAGTTATTTGAAAATTGTCGCATTGTCGCCCCTCACACCGTTCAATCAGATGGTACCTAAACGGCGCAACTCGACATACAAATGTATGACGGATGCGTATGTGTGTGTAAAAATTTAAACTTTTGAAATGTTTCTTTAAACCCGTGCGAAGCCGGAGCGGGCTGCTAGTATAATATATTTAGAGTACTCACAAGTTGTCGGAAAGTTATAAGTCATAAATGAAAATGTTAAAAAAATACGATGGTTGTGAGCACTTCGTTATAACTTGGTTTTGACAAATCATTAAAAAATGCAGATTACTGAAAAACAAAAAGTTTCAATATACAACGAACAGAATACATAGCGCACTGAGTCGTAATTGTCTAAATTTATTTTGTAATCGATCCAACAACAATTTTTTTAAACCAGAGTAAAAGGTTAAAACTTTATGATATTACTACACTTTATGACAACTTGTGAGTACCTCAATTATATATGTATTAAAAAACAATTATTGCGGATACCCGAAATGTTTAAAAATGTATCTCAAGGGTAATTGACATTGGCACTTGGGATATTGATGTTTAAAACAAGTTCTGGACATTTATCCGAGTCAAATTTGGAATAGTATTTTCTTATGATCCTATCTAAACCTATTTTTTAATATTTCAGTGACAGTGTCAGTGACAGTCTCACGAAATCTTATAGGGAAAATGCTGACTAATAGAAGGCGTAATATAATTCTATTATAATAATATTATAAACCTATAAGACTTTGAGAACAAGGAACCATATGAGAATATACCCGTAATGTAATATCGTCTAAAATTTACCGTTTTCAAAAAGTGCCAAAATTACAGTTTAAATGCATATCAGCATAAAAGATACTTTTAAGATTTGAAAATTTAACTATCTAACTTTCTGTGTAGCGTATGACTTACGGAACAAGTTTAAATATACAGTAGTTTTCCGAAGTAACGAACACATTAATTGTCAGGCCTGTTCGTTACATCAAATTTTCGTTAATTTGAGTACTCACTTTGAGGTATATTTTTCAAGAAAAATTAGTTAAATAAATTAGAAAATTACTAAAAGTGGGTTAACTCACTAGCGAAAAACGTCAGAAACACTAAATTTCACATAAGAAATAGCAGATGAAAGCTGCACTCAGATTTTTTTACAAAATGGAAAATGGGCGTGGCGTCGCCCACTTATGGGTCAAAAACCATATCTCAGGAACTACTCGACCGATTTCAATGAAACCTGGTTTGTAATAGTTTCCTTACATCCCAATGATATGTTGTGAAAATAGGCCAAATCGCTTCACAACCACGCCTACTTCCTATATACCAGAACTTTGAAGACAATCTGAATCGTTTACTTTACAATATATATAGTAAGCACTAGTGAAGATATCGGGACGGAACTTTGCATAAATACTGCATTTATAGTGTGGCATCGCCCTTCTAAAAATCGCCAAAATCGGACCATAATTCTAATAATATGTCTCCGTGCCAAAAATGGTTGAAATCGGGTCATTATTTCCCCTAGCTCCCATATATGTACCTAATATTAGGGTTTTGAAACTTTCAATGGATTTTATATCATATATACTTATGCCGAATAAGTGAGTCAAATTGTGTGTTATATTAATACAATTAAATAAATAAATTGCGAGAGTATAAAATGTTCGGTTACACCCGAACTTAGCTCTTCCTTACTTGTTCTGGAATATTTTACTATGTTAGCAATTTTTTCTTTGTTTGTAAATGTCACAAATAATTTTTAGTTTTTCAACAACCTTCTTGTTACTTTTTTATTGAAATTTATTATAATATCTATTAACTATTAAATACAAGTTCCCAACAGAGAGTAGTTATTTGTTAGACCGAATACACCTGATGACAGAAAACTATGAGTGCGCTAAATGAATATCTAATGCATTTCCGTCGAAACTTAACAAAACAAATTGAAAATATCTGAGTATCCTTGTCCCTAGCTCTATGTATGTTTGTGAAAACTATAAATAATTTAAAAAGTAAACAACGAGCGTGGAACCGCAATTCTTTGGATACATACTAATTTCTTCATAAGCATTATGCCGAAAACTCTGTCGATATATTATATTTTATATTCTTAAAAACATGAAGCAATAGAGATAACAATTATATATTGACTGTTGATTAATAAAAAATCAAGGCAAATTTGTGATTTCTTTAATATTTGGCGCAGGGTTACTATATTATAACTGCACACTTTATTTAATGTGTTTCGTTTACAAGGAAGGCCCACTGTCCTGCTGATTCAGTTGCAGGAATGTTAAGTCACAGTCACCATTGGACAAAAGTGTCCCCATAAAATGGACACTAGTAGCCCAGCAACAAAAGTGAGTATCGGTAAAGAAGTCAGCAAACAACGAGCGACCATCGATTTATAAGTCGGGGAAATATATTCAAAACAGATATATTGACAGTATCCTTTAAATCTTACAAAGGAGGATAGAAAAGAAAGAAGAAAAAAGAGAAAAAGCGTTACGCTAGTCGCAAAGCTGCTACCACACCATGGCGGTATTGTCGCTTTGCCTTCTGTCATGCTTGCCGCGGCTGCGACAATATTACCCCACAAACTTCATGCATACATAAGATGAGTCGATGCCGGTTTGAGCGAGGCCTTGGAGTGGCATCGGTGGCGGTGATGGTGACGGAGGCGGAGGCGGCAGCAACGGTAGTGTGGCATTTGTTGTGTGTATATTGTATATGAATGTGGATGTGGATGTGCCCCATGAATTTCATTCTTCGGTAGACATAAATGTAAATTGGGCGCGTGCAGCTATTGTATTATCAAAGAAGGCCGCGTCGCTGCCCCACTGCATGCCAACGGCCGTCAGACGAGCAGACAAGGAGGCCAGCAGCCAACAACCAGACAACTAACAGCCAACAGTCGGACGGACGAATGCACGGACGTACAGAAAGTTGGCATTAACAAGCGAAGAGCTGAAAGCTCCGAACTGTGAGCTACGATATCATAAGCGGCTGAATAGCGAAGTCTTTTAGAAGATTCGACACATCGACACATTTCGAAGTAATTCGCCTTCCGAGAATTTGGCAAATAAAATATATTCCACTCCAGTTTGGTAGTTCGGCAGCAGCGCGACAACCCGCAGTAGCCACTTGAATGTGAAACAGTGGAACAACGACTGCAATTCCGAATGCGAATGCAGCTCCCTTTAAATATCATTCACCTTCGCCTGTACCCCTTCGAGGCGGTGAGCCAGATGTCAGTAGGGAAAATGTTCTGCTCCATTTATCGTTGTTTGATTTTCCCTTTTCATGCAAGGAATAAGTACAAAACAACAAAAACAATGACATGTATATGAGCGCAACCTAAATGTGGAAGCGTGTATGGTACTTTTGCCTTCGTATACCGTAGCTGAGCAGAGTAGGGCCCAAAGAAATGCATAAGCTTAGCCATCAATTAGCCTAATTGAATTTTTCACAGCAGCAGCGCATTTTGGCCTTCTACGTGGAGTAACCTAAAATAAATCGTTATAAACGAAGCGGCGAGTCGTTTTGTATTTGTATGGGCAAACTGTCGGTTAGCGCTCTGGAGACGCGGCATGCGAGTTATTCGCGACACTCGCCGTTCGGCGTTCGGAGACAATTGAGACAGGATAATTTATTGGGTCGGACTAGCTAAGACAACTGTTATATTTTCAGATAGTAGCATAGAAATCTCTACCGGGAAAAGTCACGTACATACATACTTATACATTCATATACGCTTTTGAACGTGTGTAAATGCTCGTATGTGTTAAATCGGATCGTGCATATACATGCAGTAGTTTTCCGAAATAACGAACACATTAATTGTCAAGCCTGTTCGTTATATCGAATTTTTCATTAATAATTAATGAGTTAAATATCCGTAAATTGCAGTTTAATAAATTGTTTTATGAAACTATTTGTTCCAAAAGGAAAAACTATAACAGAACAATTCAAATGTTGCCTCAAAAGAAGTAATGTGCTTTAAAAGCAAAGCAAATGAAGTTCAATCATTACAGAAAATTTTGCAAAATTGATATTGTTCATCTTTGCTGCTTTCAGCCTTTTTATACTACTTAAATTGCTGTATAAAAGGGCAGCTACTCCTTCCTTTGATAATTTTATCCCTGGCGCTCTGCAGAGCATATATTTATTTTATCAGCTTCCAAAATGGACCAATTCAGCAAATTCACCACTACAGTTGTTTCCATTTTGTAGCAGCAGCTCATACTTTTGGAAAGGTTTACCTTATTTTTTAATATAGTCGAAACGGTGGACACTTTTCAATTAATTTTGTACACAATTCCGACTTATACTTCTATTTGGTGCTTATTAATAATTTTAAACTTTTCTATCAAATTCAATATTTTCCGCGTACTCTTTTTTTAAATTTGCACATTTTATTTGGAATTTTTCCATGTTCTTTTCTTTTATTACTCTTTTTACAACGATTTTGTTTGATTTTATACTCATTCTACATATGTATGTATGTCTTCTTCGTGTTGTTTGTTAAACCGAGTACTTATAAATCGCCGATGTTCGTTATTTAAGATACTCAATGTAAAAAATTTGCTTGTTCGTTATAAGCGGTTTTCGTTAAAACGAATATTCGCATATGTATGTCGAAGGTTATGCACCATAAGCACCAATTTGGATCTATCGATTCTTAGAGAGATCTGATTAAAAGAAAAACACATTACTTAAGCATACCAGTGGTTTTCATAACTTACTTACATACATAAATGAAGAATAGATAGTTACTAAAAATGAAAGTTTGCATGTCAATATGTAGATCGCACACCTAATCATTTTATCGTTTGCAAATTTCACCTAATATTGGAACAGTAAGTAATTATGTTAATCAGTTCTTAGAAGTTTATGCTAGAAAGTCTAAATCTGCATTAAATTTGAACTTTGACATTGTCAACTTCTTAATCATGGTTGAAAAAAGGACAATGTTTCAATGATCTGAGAGCTCTGACGTAAATTTCCGCCTTTTTATTCGCCAGATCCATAGCTTGACTTTTATTCAATGTGGCCCTTACAGCGCATTTGTATAGACCACAGTTGTATAATTCTTTAACTTACTCGTAAATCTACTTAAATTCGAGTTATTATACAATAAAATATTCTCAGAACTTCCCCGATTTTATCGTCCTGCAATACATATGTATGTATGTATAATTTTATGATAAACCCGTCGCTGCAATGACAGTTGTATAGAATGCAGAATGGATTGTAAGCGACAAGAAACATTCCTTTTTAAGAGAGAGAAGAGAGAATAGGGATAAGCGTTGATATGTATTCAGAAAGACTGAATATTATGATATGGAGTTACGCTTTCAGTGCTCTCATAAATATATATTTCTAAATTATGTTCAATATAATATTTATGCTTTATATCTTATATTTACTTCATTTCTCTTTTAGAAATTCGCAGACCTTATGACGAGGGCATAGGTTCAAATAATTACTGATTAATAAGATATATCTTTATGGAATTTGGTACTCGTGTCCAACTATCTGAATATGTTCTGAGGAGATTGATGTAGCACTTGGATAGAATTGGTTCTATGTAATATAATTCCGTTATCGATTAAGTTAAAATTACAAATAGATAAGAACAATATTAATCGCAATATTTTTATACTCTCGCAACATGATACACAGTGATAAATAAAGTTATGAAAGGAAAACAAGTATATAAGATCACACTAGAGATGGGCATCATTTGTTGAATTCTATTTTTTTGGAAAGTGGGCGTGGACCCTCTCTTAAGTTTTTTGTACATACATATCTCAAAATCTACTAAAGCTACATTAAATTTCTGGAGTAATTTCTCTTAAAGCACCCAATTGTACGGAATAAAATTTGGATTATAACCACGTTCACCTATCATATAAAGGTTATATTTCTCTAAATTTTATGGTAAAAATAATAAAGAAAAGCTGCACCCAGTTTGATATAAAAGATAAAATGATTATGGATCAAAACACATATCTCAGGAACTACTCGACTTGAACGGAATTCGGTTCATAACATTTCTTTGGCATCACAATATTATAGTTTGAAAATAGGCGAAATCGGTTTACAGCCACGCCTATATTTCTTAAAGCACCAGTGAAGATATCGGAACAAAATTTTGATCAAATACGGATTTTCTAAAAATCGGGTCAATAATTCCTGTAGCCCCTAGGGTTTTCAAATTTCCGGTGGTCGGTATATGTCGGTTAATATGTGAGATATGTACCTTAGCAAAATTAAGTGAACGCAAATTCTTGGATATAATGTAGATTGGTGGCAGAAATAATTGAAATCGGTCTAGGAAGCCTTCAAATGATGATTTTCATTATACTAGTAGATTTTAGGCCGAATGTGCGGCACGAATTATATGTTATCTTAATAACATTAAGTATAAGAGTATTATAATTCGGTTACACCTAGGGATGCAAACGATGTATCGATGTTTTTGAAACATCGATGTTTTCGTCAAAAAGCATCGATGGTAGCCATCGATGTCTCGAATCTAAAAACATTCTCACGTCTCTGCTCGCTATCTTTGGGCGCTGCTCGCCTGTCAAAAATTTTACATGTGAAAGCAACAACAAAGATATCTAGTTGAATTCGTGCTGGAGAGTATGCGAATACCTCATTAAAATTTCAATCGTCGCTTGCTACTTGCTACCAAGTTTTGTTTTACACATTTTAGAACCATTTTACAAAATAATAAAAATTGTTATACACAAATTTGAAATTGAAAATGGCAGGCGAAGATAAATCGTAAGTATTTTTGTATTTAATTTATTGTATAATAAAATTTGTTGTAGAAAACGTAAGACGTGGACGGTGGTAGAAACCAAGGGGCTACTAAAATGCTACTTAGCCCGAAGAGAAGAATTTCTCCATCAAAGAAAAAATCGCAACGCATACGCTCATGTGTTGGAGGACATGCTTGCACAAGGCTTCACCGTAAGTTAAAAGTTTATATATATATTTTTGTAAAAACTTTATGTAATTCTTTTCATAAGAACTCTTCAACAACAGTGATAGCATTGGAAAATAAAATGCGCACTTTGCTATCGGCGTATAAAACGGCCAAAGACAATGCCAGCAGAACGGGTGGCATCTCCATGTATTGTTATTAGATAATAAGAAAATTCTCGTGTCACGGTGTACGTTATTGAACTTCTCTGAAACCGCTCGACCGATTTTCGTGAATCTTAGCGTGCATATCGGCTAGGGTGGAGAATCGGACAACATCTATTTTGCATGCTCCTAAATGTTAAGGATGGTCTACCCCTAAATTTTTTTAACTTTCCTCGAAGAAAATTAAAACTTTCCTAAAATCGGGAAGTTATTGGTTGTTGAAGTTCAAACCGATCTGGTAATTTTAGTCTTGAAATTTCGTGTAAGGCCAGAAAAAGATTAGAAAGTGAGTAAATATGGAAAAATTGCGAGGAAGATATCAATAAAAGAATTTTATTCGAGTTGAGAAGAAAAATATAAAAAGAGAAAACAAAAAAATAATATTTTGAAGGTTGTCATTGTTGCTTTGTTAAAATATTTTTGTTATTGTTCAATTGTGTAAGGTTGTGTCGATAGCCCAAAACAATTTGTAAAAAATAAGGAAAGGCTAAGTTCACGTCCAACCGAACATTTTACACTCTCGCAATTTATAATTTTAAACAAACGGCACATTCGACCTTGAAATTACTCCTAAATTGCAAATAAACGAAACACCAGTCGGCAAAATCGCCAAAAATAGCGCTATAACGAAGATTTTCCAAATATTCAAGAAGTCGCTGGAGGTACTGCACAAGACTTTAAAAGGTCTTGATTGTCGATAAACGTTTTTGGTGGAGCCAGGATTCTGTTAACGGGTGATTTACGCCAGCCTCTTCCAATTATTCCTGGATCAACTGTTACTGTCGGGCTAATCCCATGCCTAAAATCATTTAATTTGTGGCGACACATAAAGAATCGCCAATTAACAACTAACATATGAGTGTTTTTGCAACAATATCAAATTGCGATTGTAAAAGCAGTTGGAAATGGTAGGGTCGCAGTTGACACCTTGATGGATTAATAGGATTTCCAACAGATTTCTGTCACTTCATTGACTTGAAAGAGAAGTTTTCCTGACATGAAACCTCAATATGATAACCATAAATGACTGATTGAATGACCTATATTGGTGGTAAAAAAACAAAGATATCGATGATCTTAATGCGACAATTTAGAATTTCGGTCCAGGAGAGTTGACACAGCTACAGGCCAGGATGACGTAGTCAATTATCCCAAACTATTTAAAATTGTCTGTACTCCCTTTGCAATTAAAAGTAATGTGAGTTGTCATCATGCTGCGTAACATAAATCGACCTCGAGTTATCAATATCGTCGCCGAAGCCAAGATTGGACCAACTTAATTTAATGTATACCTTAGCCACAACAACGTGTGCTATTTCACTTCAAGAGGACTTTAGCACCCTCGCTTCTTATTTCAACAAATGGAAAATTCTTGTTAATACTGAGAAAACTCAAGCTATTTTCTTTACAAGGAAGCGTAAAAGCATTTTTCTCCCAACAAGCCACATTACGCTCAATTCTCAACCATTCATTCAACTGGGAAAAGAGTGTGAAATATTTAGTACTGATACTAGACCCTAGACTGACCTTTAAAGACCACGTACTTTATATTGCGAAGAAAATTAACATGTTAGTTCGGACATTATATCCATATACTCTTAACATTTATTATTATTAGTCACTGTAAATATATATATTATAAGTTGAAGTGAAATAAATTGAATTGAATTGAATTGTTTAGGTAATATGTTTTAGTTATTTAAGCTTGTAAAATGAATTTTTAATACTTTGTTAATTTAAATTACTTTTAAGGTTAAATGAATTTGTGATATTTTTTATAGTTTTTATGTGTATATATCAATATTAATAAATTTTTGTTACTTTTTTAATGTGTATATAAGATAATTTTAAGATAATGAATTCATGAAATTTTTATTTTGTTTCATTCATTTACTGAATGTAATAAAGCAATTTGAAATAAAAAGAAGTTGTTTTATTTAAATTTCATGTTTTTATTTATATTAAGTTATGGTGTTGCAAATATTGAAATAATTCATCTCGCCTACTACTATTTGTTTGTTGATGAACTTCATGGGACTCATCTTGTAAACTGTTTTCTAAATATTCATCTTGGTCATTTTCAATACTTAAATTATCGAGAGTTATACATATATTATGGAGAACACAAGCACTAACAATTATATTCACTACAAAACAAATATTTGATTGTTCGGTAAAATGTAATATTCTTCTAAATCTTGTTTTTAACAAACCAAAAGCATTTTCTACAGCTATACGTGTAGAAGGGTGCAATTTGTTGAAATTTCGTTGCGATGCGGTCAAGTTTCCATGGTCTTTAAAAGGTGGTACCAACCAATGAAAGCCTCATTTGGAAATAGTCTCTCTGAATCTGTCTGCGCTAGTGCAAAAAGATGTGATCTACGAAGAACTCTGCTGTCATGAAGAGAACCAGGTTCACCACAAGTTACATCTACGAATCTTTTATCAGCATCCACAACTGCTTGAAGCACTATACTATATGTATGCTTTCTATCGAAATAATTTTCTTTATTTTCTCTAGGAGCTATTATACGGATATGAGTGCAGTCTATACAACCGATAACATTTGGTAAACCACATCTTGACTCAAACTTTCTTTTTGTTTCAACTGCGAAAGTACTGTTTGGGCACCGAACGTATTCGTGAGAAATCGATATAACCCAACTAGTCACACCCGATACTATAGTCCAAGCAGTTGAAGAAGACACTCCAAACAAATTAGCAAGCTGCCGAAAAGTGACGGTGTTACTGATGTACCAAATATAAATATACATTTTTTTCTAGGTGGTACAATTTCTCTTCCACCAGTATTTGTTTTGGGCTCAATGTTATTTGTATATTTCTCTGAAAGAAAGAATGCCCAAATAAATTTGTTAAGTCAATAAAAAGAAAGTATGCGTCCATAAATACATACCTATTAAAAATTCCACGGTCGAACGCCGCAATCTCATGTGCGATTTGAATTCATTCTCACCATAGCCATCAATGACTTCGCAAAAGTTTTGGCATTTAGAGGTTTCCTCCCTTTCCGATTCCTCAGAGCTTGATGAAGATTCCGAGCTGGAGTTAGATGGCAATTCATCTAAAAATGCTAGTATACCAGCACTCACAATCATAAGCTCCTCTTCATTTTGTAAATACTGAGAAACCTGCACAATAATTTATTAGTAAAAATACAATACATTACATATGTTTAAAAAACTTTCTTACCAAATTAAAATACTCGTTGTTTTCCATTTTCGTTTTTAACATAAAATTATTCTATCTTTTCCAACTTTGAAAATTAAATTGTATAGACAATTCGATTTCAGTGCTGCCAGTTCGTATAAAAATTTGGAAAGTTTGTTCGATTGGCTTGTCTATAGCAGTTAGCCAATCGATGACAGCTTATATTTTCAAATGTAAATAAAGTCGGCTGATCAGAGATACCAGTTGGCCACAATTAATAAACACGCTCAACACAACGGGAATAGTGGTGAAATTGTTTTTCACGTAAAACAAAAACAAAATATATACCACATAGGTATATATGCGAATATATTGCCACCTGGGAAATGTAATACGCTAAATAACATTTAACTGGGAACAGCATAAATAAAAAACAATTCAACACATTTGCGTGTACATAAATAGATACAAAAATTAAAAAATGGGCGTGAAATTGCCCTCTTTTGGGGGAAAACTCACCAAGTAGTTTATCAATTGGAATTTGAAGTGGTTTATTATTATCTTGACATCCTTATGTTCCGTTATAACACTCTTATAAATAAATCAAGTATCTAAAAAGATATCCTAATAATAAGGGACGTTATAACGAAAATATAGGTAACTTGCAAAAAATCCTAAGTATACTATTTAGACAACCATCTTTTCTTGAGCTTTCTAGCTGTTATATACCTTATTTAATGTTTTTGATTGATATTATATTCTAAATATCGATCAATATGTAATATATCCTTGCAGAAAGAAGTGGAGGGCATTCTACAGTTCAGTACAGAAATAGATTATAGATCCTTTCGGTTGAAATTTGAATATCAATAATAACGTTCAACTGTGCTTGGGAAAAGAAATTGTAATTAAAAGCTAAATTAGAGAAAAATGTTTCAGATCAGATATGTAAAGAGTACAACATAAATTAATAATTACATATCAAAACATATTCAAAACATATAAAAAAAATATGAACTTCCTGTCCACCTTTTGGAGGTATTGTAAAACCCCACTTACTCTAAACAGAAACTTTGAAATACGTAATATTCTAGTAATTAAAAGTTTCTTTCTATACTCTTATTTATTCTGCAAGCTATAATAATCGAAATTTTGAATATAAGACCTTTTCCACAAGTAAAAGCTAAGATTATTAAATATTTAGAAAGATTCTATGTACTTAGATAAAAGAGAATTGTCGAAAGGGCGAGGCTTTGCTGTTTCTAAAATCGGTGTAAACGATTTATAATTTATATTGTGAATAATCTTTTTAAGAAAATAATGGCTAAGAGTTTAAATTTTCCAAAATTTCATACGCTTGCCTTTGCCACTTCCGTTTCCGCTTTTCAGAAGTGGTAGGTGGTTAACTTTGGTATAATCACTTGAGAGAAGATTCCTTACGGTTCTCAAAAATAAAATGTTGACTGTTTCGTCAGTTTTCCAAAAATTTCGATAGTTTCGGATCGTCCGATCTACCTGTCCCAAACCTTACTTTTTGATCATAATCAAATACGACCAATGGAAAAGCGGTTTATTAACCGGAAACTGGTTTGGTGTTTATAAATATTTATGTATCTTTGTTATCTGATTTCTAAATAACTGACACAAGCATCCATGAAAATAAATAATAAAAAAGTTATTAAAGTTAACATATAAATCGGGACCCGCTATATTGACACAAATCAACTAATTTGATTAGATATTCTAATTACGTGAAGATGTCAAAATTAATCTCATTAAAATTAGAAGAGTTTGAATTGTAATGGTTTACACAGCCTTATAAATTCTATCTATAATTAAATATCCTTCAAATATAGAATATTTATGCATACGATACGATAGAGTGCACCACAAAATTAAGTTAAATAAATTATTCACCACATTTACATACGAGTAAATATTCGAAAGGGCAAGCAATGAACACTGTCCAAATAGTTGAAATGAGATTTACATACTAAATAGTTTAGCTATTTTAAGGCATTCGGTGGGTGTGTCTACCGCACAATAAGCAAAGCATACCTCGGCACAGCATCCAATGATAGTTGCAGTTCATTGGCTGCATCTGCTTAATGGTAAATTGGTGCGCTCTCGGAGCTGCGCCTCGTTCGCTCGTTGGCTCATTTGTTCGTTGGCTGACATGTGCTACGCCGCGCGCATGACCGTTTCACAAGAAACCAGTCTGGCATTAATACACAGCAATATGTATGCATGTGTGTATGGGCATACACCCGTGCGAGCTGTGCGGACGCCATAGCTTAATGTTTTTACTATTTTATCTTGCGGTCTGCAGCTTGGAGATGAGAGGTAAGCAAGCCCAATCAAGCAAGGAATCAACAACAAAGCCACTCGGCATTCAAGCAACCAGGTGTGATATGCTTAAATAACTTGACGCCGTCTTATCGGCAAATGACCAATAAGCATTGCCGTCTTTAGTATTCAGAGTGGATTGTTGCATTTTATGTGTTTGTTCTTCTATATACATATGTACATACACGTGAGATGTGCATATTTGCAAGTGTATGTGCAATAAGTAGTATGCATGGTAATGGATAATGGAGTGAGTGATACACTTTTTTAACTGAGGTCAACGCTGAGCGGCAATCAAAGCTGCGATACAACTTTTCAATGATGATGTTCGTAAAAACACGAACGATTGCTAGCTGGATTAGAATATACACGTATATGTATGGATGTGGATGTGTATGTAGGTTTGTACACCAATGGTTATGCCTTATTAAGGGTATATGTATTTTAACTACTTATAAATACATATGTATATATATGTATGTATATTGTTGATATATGTGTATGTATGTGTATTTTCTTAAGTATAATTAATTTATTTTGGTCTCTCTTATTTCATTGTCTGTCGGAATTTGTTAGCCTTGCCGTTTCGACCTAATTCTCACAGCTTGCGTGGTAGCGTGGCCCAACGATAATGCCTCCAGGTTACCAACCTGAATTGCAGTATCTCAAATTGAAAATATATGTATTTATATACATATATACATATGTATACTACATTCATACGTATGTACTTACATATATTTTACACTATATCCGAAGATTTGCTCATATGTATACTTAAATTCGAAATACTAGATTCAATACAAAAAGGTCTAATTTTTAAAGCTTAAATTCGGGAAATAGAGTACATAGCACGTTCGAAAACGCGAACTAATTAAAACCAAGGCAGTTCACGTTTGCGAATAGTTCATGTTTTCGAAAACGCAAAAATATAAGGTAATTACACATTTAAATGGTTTTGGCTTTTTCTTTCAACAACAAACCACTCTATTGCAGGTCTTTTTTCCCACACGGATAAACAAACGATAAATAGATTTTCCAATTTTGGGCAGCTCTGAAGTACGCAGTTTTTTCCAATAGTCATTGAACAAAAAAAGAGTGTTCACGTTTCTGGGTGTGTAATTATGGGAATTCTTATTTCGAACGCAACCAAACATTCCACACTCTTGTAATTGGGAAAAATTAATGGCGTGTAAGTTATGTTTCACGACTTTTTTATTAAAAGCGAAAAATTCGTTAAATCTGAAATCCACCATCACAATTCTACTCATGAATATCGACGAATCGAACTGAACACTGGGAAATGAATTTGAAAAACAAAACTTAATGCTATTGAAATAACTAATATCAAAGTCTTCTACCTTCTACCGGGTTTTTAAGATTTTCCAATTACATACTAAGTACTGGCGCACTCTAAAAATGTTCAACTTTCTTTGGTGTTCTTTCTTTCTGGTGCAGATGTTTCTTCAAGATGAACTTATGTTTTTTAGTAAGCAATTTCCAATAAATACCGGGTCATTATTATTTTGACTGTTCTCTAGATCGTTTATAAATGGATAATACTTTAAGAAAACTTATTCCGCAGCGTTTTTTGAATTTAGTCTATCAATCATTACTGACAAAAAAAAATTTCCTTCGTAGAACATTTTTGTAACCGAACATTTTAAACATATTCTCACAATTTATTGATGAACTTTTAGTAAGATAACACAATCTGACCCACACATTTACTTTATGCCAAGAGAATAACGAAAATCATCATAAATAGCATATGAGGACTGAGGAATTCCTGAACCGATTTCAATCATTTTTACCACCAAAGTACACTATATCCAAGACTTTTTTTTGCTAAGATATCTCACATATTAACCCATATATGCGGAATAAACCACATCGTATTTTAAAAAAGCCTATACTTAGGTATATGGGAGCTAGGGGAAGTTATGACTCTGACTTTGGTACAGATACATACTATTAGAAGAAAAAGATTCCGTCTGAATTAAATTAAAATTTCTGAGAGATTTACAGATATTATCAGTGAAAAATTATGCTTAGACACTGAGTTCTTCATCTTCGATATCAGGAACCTTGAAAAGTTATAGTCCGATTTTGACAATTTGCCACCTCAAATACAGTATTTGTCTGTTAACCAGTAATTTCAATCCGAATCTCATGATTCGTTTAAAAATTGAATTCAAAAGGTACAAGTCAAGTTTCTGCCTTAGTCCCTGAAAAATCTCCAAACCATCACAGATTTAATTACAAATATGCAGTTAACCGCATTCATTACCAAATGAAAACCAAGCTTAGTTCCGATATTTGTAACAGACCAACCCTTAATATGAAACCAATATAGTTTATATAAAGAATTTTAATATAGAAGACTCTAGAATCTATTCGGAGTGGAGTACGAGTGCGATGACATAAAAGCTCGATATAAACCGTTCATAAGCGCTGAAAGCATCAAGTTCCCTTTTAAATTTAAAAAAGCACTTGGAACTGGCTTCTGCATTCGCTGACGACTCAAAATTAAATATTTTTTGCGCAGATGGAACTTCCTATGTGTGCCATAAGTCAAAAACTGAGCTGCGCACAAACAAGCACGTCGGAGGAAACGTTATGTTAAATCTGGGTTTTATGGAGATTACAATGAATAAAGGTCACTACTTCAAGATTTTGTAGTCCAATTTGCTCGAAAGATATTCGACTCGACATCCGTGAAGACTTTCGCTTCTATCAAGATAATGTCCCGAGTCACAAGTCAAGCAATGTTTAAACTTGATTGGTTTGGAATTGTCCGAAAATTGCTCGATTCCAAACAGACTTAAAATGGTCAATGATAACGAAGGGGGTCATAAATATTAAAAACTTGTTATTTAGTTATATGCATTATCCTAAGATAAAACTTTTTAAATGGTCAATTAAGCTGTGGCCTTATTTTTTGTGACTTTTTCGTTGTTAATCAAAAATAAAATATTAAAAAAAGTTAAAAATACACGAAATAGGTCAAAATAAGCTGTAAGCCTCTGTACTCGTACAGGTCACATATCGCTGTTACTACTCGAACTTGCTGATTTTTTCGAACTTTCGTTTTTCGAATAAGGGGTGCTAACCTCTCACTTTTCTATTCCCAATACTGCCAATCATGTAAATATTTTTTTACATAAATACATATGTATATTAATCGAGATTTCCACAAGAGTTTATCTGATCTGCATTTTAATAATCTGAAATTGTCAACAGGTTTCGCTTGAATGCTATTGAATGTTAATAAAGTTCAACAGTTTTTCAACTATTTTTTAATGCAAAATTCGTATTACATATTTAATATTGATTACTTACTCATAGAATAAATTGTCCAAGTTAGGCCTATTCCGAGACTCTAATCAGACCTAACCCCTTAATTGTATTGTTCCGGCGGTAAAAAACTCAAATGAATATCATTTTGTATTACTATGATGGAGCTCAGTCAACCTGAACAGCTTATTTTTATACTCTCGCAACAAAAGTTGCTAAGAGAGTATTATAGTTTCGTTCAAATAACGGTTGTTTGTAAGTCATAAAACTAAACGAGTTAGAAATAGGGTTAAATATATCAAAATGATCAGGGTGATGAGACGAGTCAAAATCCGAATGTCTGTCTGTCCGTCCGTCCGTGCAACGGATAACTTGAGTAAAAATTGAGATATCTTGATGAAACTTGGAACACATGTTCCTTGGGACCGTGAGAGGGTTGCTTTCGTAAATGGGCAAAATCGGACCACTGCCACGCTCACAAAATGGCGAAAACCGAAAACACATAAAGTGCCATAACTAAGACATAAATAATGTTAAAAATTTTAAAATTTGGAACAAAGGATCGCACTAGGAAGGGGCATATTTGGATGTAATTTTGTTGGGAAAGCGGGCGTGGCCCCGCCCCCAAATCGGTTATTTGTATATATCTCGCAAACCAATAAAGCTATATAAACCAAACTTTCTTCAGTCGGTTCTCTTATGTACCCCACCACAAACCATGAAATTAGTTGAAATCGGATAATAACCACGCCCCCCTCCAATACAAAGCTTAGGTTGAAAATTACGAAAAGTGAATTAACTCAGTAACGAAAAACGCCAGAAACAACGCCAGACTCACATAAGAAATGCCAGATGGATGCTGCACTCAGATTTATTTACAAAATGGAAAATGGGAGTGGCATCGCCCACTTATGGGTCAAAAACCATATCTCAGGAACTACTCGACCGATTTCAATGAAACTTGGTTCGTAATAGTTTCCTTACACCCCAATGATACATATATTGTGAAAATAGGCCCAATCGCTTCACAGCCACACCTATTTCCTATATACCAGAACTTTGAAGACGATCTGAATCGTTTACTTTACAATATATAAAGTAAGCACTAGTTAAGATATCGGTGCAGAACTTTGCACAAATACTACGTGTATAGTGTGGTAGACCCATTCTAAAAATCGCCGAAATCGGACCATAGGTTTTTAAAGGCCCCATATATCTTATACATAACATGAGGACCTCGGTGCTTCTAACCTAATATTAGGGTTTCCAACTTTCAATGGACTTTATACAATATATATGACGCATATGTGGGTCATATTGTGTATTATATAATATAAATAAAGTTAAATAAATAAATTGCGAGAGTATAAAATGTTCGGTTACACTCGAACTTAGCCCTTCCTTACTTGTTTATACTAAGGCTAGTTTTTGCACCTAACGCTTGTTTGTAGCACCTAAAACTAAAAAGTATATATGTGACCTGGTCTACGGAAAGGGGGCTTAGGTGTCAAAAAATCAATTTTCACTTTTTAGTTGATTCGGATGGAAGATGAGAGTTGTTTATTTTTAACAGCTGTTTCCCAGAAAACTAGTTTTCGCACGTTAGCTCCCTTTTCGTAGACCAGGTCACATATATCAAAATGACCGTCTGTGTGTCTGTGTAAGCGATAACTTTAGTGCACGTACTTCTGGCACTATGGAAGCCACTCCATATTGGATGATTTTTTTTGCAAAAGTGGACGTTGCCCGCCAAAAATATGTTTTATGTTCATTAAGAAAGTAAGTATGCAGATAATAACCTCTCCCACCACCCATACAAAGTTTATGTTGAAACTTCTAAAAGTACGTTATATATCCTCGATATCCTAAAGTTACAGATAGAAAAAGGGTGAAATATTTTCACAACCACAACTAGTTCACTTATTAGCTTTTCATTACCCCAGATATCGAACATAAGGACCTCAGTGTCTGAATGTAATGTTTTACCGAAAGTATCTGTAATTTTTTTATATACTCTATGGAATGTCAGATACTCTCTTCATTTATAATTATTCCTGTGCCAAAAATGGGTAAAATCGGAACATACCTTTCATATAACTAATATTAGGAATAGAAGAAAACTTCAAGTGATCTTTATATCAAAATTAAGTGAATATAGAATTTTGGATATAATGAACTCGGTCCAGGAATTATCCCAACCATCATATACTATTGTTTATAATAAGTTTCGTTATTCTAATTGGTCTTTATGCCGAATATATGGATAAAATTGTATGCTATCTCAATAAAATTTAATAAAGAAATTGCGAGAGCATAATCTGTTCGGTTACAACCGAACTTACTTTTTCTTCATCTTCATCTTCTTCATGAGATATTTTTAACCGAATCTTATGCTTGATAATCCAGATTTCTAAATATTTTTACGCTCGCATTCATTTAGTGACTAAAAAACTTTTTACTATGAAATGAAAAGTTTTCGCTGATTAAAAGCTTGGACAATTGTAACTCAAACTCTGCAAGGCCTTACTGTAAAAGTATCATTGTACATTTCTGATAATTTGAATAGGAACTAATTGCGATTCTGCCGTTAAATTTTGCTCAGATTTGTTCATTCTTAGTGCTCTTCAAGAAGCTGATGGCGGAGCCGATTAGTTTACAAATTTAACATAGAAAATTTAACCAGAAACTGTTTAAGTTTTATACACACACACATCCAAACATTTGATTATCATTTTAATTCAGGTGTATACATACGACTGCTGCCAGCTCTTACGCATACATACATATACATAGATATATTATATACAAATATATATATGTATATATGTACATTCTTCATATACTTGGTGGTAGCCTTAAAAAAGTAAAACGGCGAATAAATTCTGTTACATACTTTCATACATATGTATATACATACCTATATGTATACATATAGTGCTTATACATATATGAGTTTACTTATTGTACGTTAATATATTTGTTACATATACATATACTCGTGCGAATGTACATATGTATGTTATATATATTTACATGAAATTCCTATTGCAAATGCCAATTAAAGATGTTATGAATACATGTACGAATATGTATATACTACTGTTCACCTATAAATCTGTGATTGTATGCAGAGGTTTCCAAATACACATATTTGCGAGTGAACTTTTTACTACATACAAACACATATTATTTATATGCCAATATATATGTATGTATGTATGTACGTGTGATTGCTATGTAAAATTTTCACAACTACATTTTCATTCATTATAGCTATTATCTCAAAGATATGTATCTACTACTATTTTTCAGTTGGGTGTAATTAAACAAAAAAATGCCATGGGAAAAATGTAAATATTACTTGTAATTTGTTAGCAGATGATGTGGTTGTTCGTGATCATATGAGGGTTCCATTTTACTACTACGTCTTGAACGCTTTCGAAGGGACAGCAATAGCAACGGCGGCGTCGTATGCGGTATTTGTGTTGTTGGTGGCGGTGGCGGTGCTGACGACGTTGGCCGTGTTGTTGGAAGCGCTGGTCTCAGTTTTGACTTTAGCAACGACTTCTGGCGAGACGTGGGGGGAGCTTTTTGCTGGCAGTCTCGTAAGCGTGTCCGTTACTGTGAAGGTGGCAACCGCGACAACGGCAACTTGTTGTTTTTGTGGTGGTGTTTGTTTGCCTTTGCGTTTATGTGATTGGGCCAGAAACATTTTGCTTAATGCAGCATTATTCCGTTAGGTTTCCCGTACTATTCACTATCTATATAGCAATGCATGTATTGATGCTACTTTTTATTGTTGTTCTTGCTATTAACTATGTTGGTTGTCAGCGGCAACATGTGGTACTAAATGTTGCAGTCTTAATGATGTTCACTGTTTGCTGTTCTCCTACACACACAAGTATATATATATCTTCACATACGCATAAGCACATGCACACATACGGGTAACGTTAGATTATTTGCACGGCATTACCCTAGAGAATCGACGTGCTCTAGTTTGACTGCAATTTCGTTCCATTTATTACCGTCAGCACATCCAAAAGGCTAAAATACGGGAACGGACATGCGTTTACTTATGTACATATATGTATGTATATATAATTATGTAAATACAAATACATATGTGCAAATGTAATTTATATTGTAAATGTTTCTGTCTCCGTTTAAATGCGAACCGCGTTCACTTAAATAGCTTTTAGATTTTGGTTCAACCTGTTAATTTAATATTATAATTCACTAATTGTACACGAATGCTTAGTTATGATTAAATATAAATACACTTCACGAGTTTCTCTCCCAAAAATGTCATTTAATCAGCAACAAAAAACAAATGAAACATTATGATGAATTTCACACACTTGCATATATGGTACATATGTACATACATATGAGCAAGTATCTTGATTAAAATTTTTTTCACAACATGATATCTATAATCAATTTTATATTGCATATTATTTTCAGGTATCATATAATAATTTAACTCGCATACATATTTACATACATACATACATATGTTTGTACATACTTGGTCGGTTAATTAAGGGAGGGGTCTGGGTTTTCACTTTCGAAAAGTCGAATTTTTTTTTCGATTTTAATCCGATCTAAGCAATATTCTTGAAGTTATTGTTTAATTAGTCTCGGGGCCTTTAACGCTCTAACTCTAACAGCTACGGTTTTAAACGCGTTTTTCTCAAAAATACTTTTTTGAAGTCCGTGTTCACTGCCATTTGAAAACTACTCGACCGATTCATTTCAAACTTGGTACACATTTTCTTCACATAAAATACCTCCTCCCTACGTTTAGTAAATTTTTTTTTTAACATTAAGGGTGTTTTTTTTTACCCTGAAAATGGCGGAAATTTTAGTCGAAAATAACGGTTCACACTTTAGATGGCCGCCAAAAATTTTTAAATAAAAAAACAATAATCAGAGAATGTTTGGGGGGAAGATTTGTTTAAAATTTAACTAAATTTTTATGGTTTTTCATTTTTGGATAATTTCCGGGCGAGTTACAGTGAACACCGCAAATTGTTTTTTTTTTTCAAGACGTCCTAGGGGAAGCTCTGTCACGGGCTAATGGTTTAATATTTTTGCATGAAAAATTTACAGAACATAGTCAAAATCGATATGTGAGATAAAAAATCACAAAAAAAGTGTTTTTTCTGCGCTGAAACCCAGACCCCTCCCTTAATTGATGTTTTAATTCTAATTTCGCTGCTACTTGAATCTAGTATACGCCGACGCATCGGTATTATTCTCAAAAATACTGTACCATGCTAGAGGAGGAAAGAACCACCATTATTAATCCTATGTATATACAGTGCTGGGCAAAAAATCCCGGTCAGTATGAAAATTTTAATTATGAGCAAAGATATTCATCCAAGAAAAAAAATTTGAATGAGGAATTATTTGTATTTGTAATAAGATATAAAATAATTAGCAAAAAAAAATATTTATGTTAAATTTTTCAAGAGCGAACTTTTTTCAAATTTGGTAAAATTCACCAAAATTAGAGATATTCAACAAAATTTATCACGAAATTTATAAAAATGGTAATATCAAAGTGATTATTTGTTTTTATTTTTTAACTTTAGTCTATCTAATAGTAAATATCTCAATAAATATTTTGTTGCGCTTCCTTTTGCTTTAATTACCGTCCTAATCCTTGCTGGTATGGTATGGTACATCCAAAAAAATAACAAAGAAGGAGGTCAAAATCAGTTCTGAACGTGATTAATAACAGGTAGTAGAATTAAAAAAAATACTGATGATGTTGAACTTCTGACTTGACTCAGAATCGTCCTATAATATTATGTCGTTTTGGTCCTGTTACAGATTTTCGATGCAGGGTATCAAATTGTCTTAAAGGACTCTTCCTTCAATTAAATTAATCCGTTTTAGTCCATTACATTAATTTAATTTAAGGTAAAGTCAACGGTGAGGCATATACAAAATCCTTACGGTTGTTTGTAACACTTAAATCTAATCGATTAGAGTTATTTATGTACATACATATATAAAATTGATCATAATGGCGAAACGAATTGAATTTCAGTTGGCTGCAATTTGTCCGTCCGTTCTTTCGTGCCAGCGATAACTTGAATTAAACTTAAATTTGAGATATCTTTATAAAACTGGTACACATGTTCATTAAGACATCATACGGTATAACGTATAATGTTAAAATCAGATAACAATCACGTCTATACCCCATACAAAGAATTTGTTGAAATCTTCTTACAATACATTAACTTGTTAACAAAAACTTCAAAATCACTAAATTGTACACTCCAAATGGCTTAAAATTGGTATAAAAAACTTGGTCGTCCCGCTTTTGACTGAAAACTTAGCAACTACTAGACCAATTGTAACCAAATTTTATTACATTTAATTACCACACTAAAAAATTTATAAAATATATAAATAAGACACTAAGAAATGGAAATCCAACTTTGTATAAATATTGTGCATCACACATTTTCAAGACTCCGAATATCTAATCTGTGTACCTCAATACTAACCTATGAGATATCTTACTTAAGAAAATGTACCAAAAATTCTTAAGATCGGTTTAAAATACAAAAGGATTAAGTAATAAAAATTTACCGCCTAACAATTTTCGGTAGTAAATATTTAGTTACGTCCGAACTTATTTTCTTTATAATTTTATTATTTAATACTTAAATATTCAATATTATGGTTATATAATAGCTTGCGTAAAAATTTCTACTGCACCCTAAAAACACTCAATCTAACAATGGTTACTTTATTTGTATATGAAAATTTGTATAGGTAATTGTTCAGTGGGCAAAAAAAATTGAATCTGTATCCAAATGTTTATCCTAAAACCTTTGAAACTTTCTAATACAATAACTTGATATTAGAAAGTATTTTAATACTTATACAGTGTATACAAATGTCAAAAAGAGCCTTCCATGAAACTACACTGATTAAATATTCGATACAAAGGAATGATTTTTGTAAACATTTTGGTTTTTAAATAAAGTTTAAATAAAGTTTTAATTAATAAATTTCAAAACAAGTTGAATCGATATCAAAACGCTTAGCAGAAGTAATAAAATGCAAAGGGCATGGTTCAAAAAGTATTTTATTTAAAAACAAATGATTTTTTAGAAAAGAAGGAAAGTAGCTTTTTAAGTTGATTTAAAAATCGTGCTAAATACGCCTTTTTATTTGGAGCTTCAGCCGACTCCATTCTACCTATTAGAGAATCCAAGTAAGCAAATTTACTGTCGAAACTCTCTATAACGAGGTTTTCTTTATTGCGAAGCAATTATAAGAACACTGTGTTTTGGGTGTACTTTGAGTGTAGTATAAGTGTATTATATTTTCCATATAACGAATATTTTTCCTTATAGTGAAAATTTCCTTATAACGAAACATTTTTTGCGACCGTAACTTCAAGATTGAAGCGTTTTCAATCTCCATAAAAAGAATTTATTCAAATAATTTTTCGTTAATAACGTCGGTTTGTTGTATGTTATTGTTGCTCTGTGTGTCCTTTGTTGCTTTCAGAACGCACAAGCAGTTTGTCATTGTCACAGACAACCCTTCCGACGAAGATATCCTCGAAAGTGTTCAAGAATGTTTTGGATCACGAGCTATCTCAGGTAAAGAAACAATAATTACGAAAATCCGTGGCTAATAATTTTATGATGTTATTATTATTTCTCTTTTAACAGATTCAGTTTCGACTGTATATGTATGTATGTATGTATATATATGTGAAAACTAAGTATCTATTTATTTATAATAATTCCCAATTTAAATAATGCTTATAAGTATAATAATTTATTGCTGATTAAATTTTATGGACTTTTATATTTACCAACAAATCAGAAATATCACTTTTAATTAACAAATTCTTTCAACAATGAAAATTTTATAAAATACGCTTTTACTAAAAAATTACCAAATTATAATAAAAATACAATTGTTTTCGAAATTTCACTAAAACAATTCGAAAACTGCGATTTATTGCAGTGCAATGAATCACTTTAATTATACTAATTTCTTTTCTCAATGGCAAAAGTTAAGCTTCACAAAAAAATGGCAGAAACTATTTTCTAAGCACTGATTTCAGAATTATTTATATTATAATATTTATAATAATAATGAATATGTAAGCACAAGCACTAATTGTGAAAACAATATACATATATACGAGTATATGCTTCTTTAGAAAGCATTGTATTTCAATAATCACACACAGGGTTATGACATCACTTTCTTCAAAATTTTCTTTGATTTACATATTTTATATAACATATTATATATTGCGAATATTTTGCATCTTTATCTTATACTTTTCTATTTAGATATAGATGATTATATTTCAAACGAACACCGTTTCACTGTACCGACGAATGGCGAACTGCACTTTTGTATAACGTTAATGTTGGCGAAGCGTTAAGTAAAAACCTGCGAAAGGTTGCTTGTCTGCCCGCATGATAAATTAAAGGCCGCAATGATTCCTCTCACATTAATTTATCAACCACTATGTAGTACCTCGGTTATAGGTAAGTATGTATGTATATTGCTTAGCAGCTTAATACAAAAAGAACCGATATACTTGAACACATACAGAAGCGCTCACAAGTGCAGCTCTGTTTTGCTTAATTGTCGGTTTCAGGGGCTAAATGGTACTGGGGTATACCCTTGGCTAAAAGCACTTGTAGTTGTTTGCGCGCGCGCACAGTTTCAAACTGCTGCAACGGAACCGAATCGAACTAAATTAAGCGACTGACTGTGTATCACAACAGAGTTGTTCAGTTGGGCTGCAAGTTCCGCCGATCTCCGAGTCCAAGTTAGCCATGGGAAATTCACTCAATGGCTCAAACTTCAACCTGTACTTGTACATTCAAATATCCACTACATATATACATATGTATGTATGTATGTATGTACGTACACGTTGTTTAGTTGAATGTCCGTCAACCAGTCCCAAAAAGAGCTTAACTGAATTGAAGTGAGCTAAGGTGAGCGGCGATGAACCGCGACACTTTGAGTTGCTTCTCTCCGAACCATGGCTCAGAGTAAATACGAATAGGTGCGTATTATGTATATAATATGTATGTATGTATCTGTAGGTGTACAAACATACATGAGTTGCAAATGAGTGTCAAAGAAAGCTGCAGTGTCTAAAATCAAAAGTAGTATGTCTTGCACGCAGATGAAGTCCTAATTGTATATAAATTAATAAAACTATGTACATATATATACATATATATATACATATATACATATGAATATATATATATACATATACATATATACATGTATATATATTAACTAGTATTTACCTTTATTTTTTTATTTTACTTATATTCTTGTACATTATGTTACCTTTAAACAAAACTACTTCACGTACATATCCTCATTATGATGCCAATGTTAAGAAAACTATATTATTTGTTTTGTTTCCAAAGATTTCTATACCTTTAAATGGTTGACCGGGCTCGTAAATGTATTCATTCCACAGGCATTGCACATTCATATGGAAATTAGCGCTGAGAGTTGTTCTGCATCTCGGAGTAGTTAACAGCATCGAAGAGAGTGGAGTGGAGCGCATTGGGAGTGATTAGAGAAAAAAGTAAAGAGCGATTGGTCACTTGCAATTGGTTGATTGGCTCCTTATCGTTTAGCTTTCAAGCTGTACGAACACACTTGTACGTTTGAGCGTTAATGTAGAATCCGAATTATTCTGAGCACATAAGTATGTATGTAAATGCTTACATATGTACATACATTTTTACATTATATCAATTGAACTCTTGCTCCGCCGAACTCAAGAGTTTGTGTGCAGAATTAATGTATCATTGTTGAATAATTTTCGAAACCGTAAAAGTGCTAATGTTATTGTTTAATCTTTTTGTAAAATTCCTCTAAATTCTATTTTTATACTCTCACAACATGTTGTACAGACTATGATATTTTTGTTCACATAACGGTTGTTTAGAACAAATAAAACTAAACGAGTTAGATATCCAGTTATTTATACACTTATTTCAAAATGATCTCGGTGACGAGCCGAGTTGAAATCCGGTTAAACATCTGTGCAAGCGATAACTTGTGTAAAAATTAACTTGGCACTCGTGTTCCTTAGCACCATGTGGTAGGAAGGGGTATATTCAGATGAAATGGTGTGTTATCTTAATAAAATTACATAAATAACTTGCAAGAGTATAAAATGTTCAGTCACAGCCGAACTTAGCTCTTCCTTACTTGTTTCTCTAAAACTTTGAGACCAGAAATAAAAAAAGTTTGCATATATCATCAGATGCTGGAGAAAATAATAATACGAGCTGCAGAGCTAAATAGAGAAGGTACAATCTCCTACAAGAGTGTACAGCAGCTCATTGGAAGCAACAACCGCGCCGTTAGTTCTGCCTTTTCCAGACTGGATAAGGAAGCGAAACGATTGGGTGTGGTGGTGAATGAGGATAAGATCTTGGAACTTGCATTAACACCAATAACAATGTCAGCCAAGAAATCCAACGCAGAATCATTCTTGCCAATAGGTGCTACTTTGGACTGAGTAGGCAATCGAAAAGTAAATGCCTCTCCCGACGAACAAAAACCAAACTCTATATTATTCCCGTCCAGCTTTATGGTGCTGAAGCATGGACGATGTCGAAATCCAATGAGACGGCACTAGGAGTCTTCGAGAGAAGCGTTTTGCGCAAGATTTATGGTCCTTGAAACATTGGCAACGGAGGATACCGCAGACGATTGATCGATGGGCTGTATGAGCTATACCACGACATTGACATATTTGAGCGAATAAAAAGACATCGGGGAAGAGGAAGACCCTCACTCCGTTGGAATGACTAGGTGGAGAAGGACTTGGCTGCACTTGGTATCACCAATTGGTGGCAAACAGCGAGAAGGAGTAACAAATGGCGCGCTGTTGTTAACTTGGCTATAACCGCGTAAGCGTTGTCTTCCCCATTAAAGAAGACGATATAATATCAGATTATAGGTAAAGCTACATACATGTATGTGGTGGTTTCGAATACCAGTAGAGTTCGACCGATCGAACTTGGCATCGGCATCGGCCACAAAATTCAGCTTCGGTATTGACATCGGCAATATTCGGCCGATTCTTTCTACTTCTTTTGAATTACAATTACATATTTTTTTCTTTCTTGATTTCTTAGAAGCCTTAAATATTAATCCTTCTGTTCACTTTATTCATATTTGCCTGAACCAATCATTCCTCACGATAAACATTATTTAGAATGATCCGATTTATTTCAAATATGCACATCTTTGTTCAACACCTTGCTGAGATTTTGAAGATAATTGCATAATGTCACTCCTATATATTGGCAAAAAACTGGGAGAGTCTATTTTTAAAAGTTTCATAATCAACATCATTCGCCATAGACAGGAACAGATAATATTCATTTGGTGCTGGTCTGAACTATGAGGTGCATGAAAAAGAACCTTCAAAAAAAGGTTTCTTTCTGTCCTTAAAGGAAAAACGCTATATTGCTGATGTAGCAACATGCTTTGAGCAAAGGCGAATAACTTGTTTTTTCTATCTATATATTATAAAAATAAGTTATTTAGTTTTGAATATTAATTAAATTTATAAACACTTTCATATTTACATAAGGATGGATTGTTTTACTTATTTTGTGATGTTATTTGTTTTTGTTTTCTTTTGTTACTAAATTCATTTACTAAATAAATTTGTGCATGAAAGAATCGGTATCGACCGAAACTTTGCCAACTGGTCGATAAATCGGCATCGGCCAAACATTTGATATCGGTCGGACACTAGTTAGTAGAATGAACTAGACAATCATTACGCGATTACCTTGCAAACGATTATATGTACTGTGTTGGAAATGTATTAATGATCATAATACCGTTGGTGCCTTCATTTAAATGGCATCACCCCTATTACCCATTACGGTAATACGACATTGCATAAAATATCAGGTTATACGTATCGACTTCTTATTTCTATTATTCTACGAAGTAATCTCTTGTCCAGCAAAAAAAATTTGTTTGGTGGAAAAGTCATCCTCTCCAGAAGCTTTTCGACATTTCCCTACTGTAGGTACGATTAGCACATTGTGGGTTTGTTGATATTTGCTTATAAATTAAAATCTGTTGTTGAGATATTTTGAATTAATATTATGACGAGATAAACCAATTATCTAATAACTTATTATTTGTCTTCAAATGCTAATAATTTCCTGTTTAGGTCATTTTTGATATTTTGACTACAAACAATATGAGAGTTAAACTATCTAAAATTTAGCCTAAACTTTATTCCGTTAAATTTCAAAGAATACCCATTAAGTTAATGTATGTTTGAATACATTCACTTGATATTAATTTAAAATTTCAAAAGGTTCATTTTTGACCAATACGTTTTTGATTACTATGTATTAAAATGTATGTTTTAAAATCGTTAGTCCACGGATCAATCTCATTTACGAAGGAAAAATATTAAAATTTTAATTTTTAAAAGACTTTGAAGATAAAAACAAATTTTAAGATAATATTTTAAATATATTACTATATAATAATACAAAAAAATTTTTTGAAATTTTCAAACGCATCTAATTATTTAGAAAAATACCGACTTAGAAAAAAGAAGTAAGGACCAGTAAGTTGCATATATCACACCGAACGATGGTATTGGTTAGAGTTAGAAAAGTAGCACCCACTTAGACATACATAGGTGAAATTTAAAATATAAGTTGTCAGAGTAAACATTTCTATTTTAAATTTCATCTGCTGATGTGACATGGGTATACCATAGAAAATTTTATGATTCTAAAAATACTTTCTATTATATATGATTTAGAATTAAAATGTTTACACCTAAAAATATGTTTCATTTAATGTTGTATTATGAAATTTATTTTTTATCATTGCGTTTAATTATACTTTTTTCAAAACATAAAACAAACATTTTTATTGAATTGAATTAAATTGATCAATCAAGCGGCTATACTTCTCTAAGCTATACTCATATATTGATATTCAACTGTAAGCTTCACTAAAACTTTTAAATTTGATAACATTATTACAAAAAATGTAAATTTATATCAGCCGATAATCACATCGAATAATCCAAGAAATATATATGTATATGAAAATTAATTCAGACCTCCTCAAAAGCACGGAAACACTTTCTAATTATATGTCAACTTAGTGAAATGGACTTTATTGCGTACATGAAAACATAATCCTAAAACATAGCATAAACATTGCAATTAAATATTTTTGAGCACAATAATTATTCGAAAATGTCCTTTAATATGAAAATGGAAATTTTGTAAAAATGTACATGTATCACATGGGATCACATTTACTCACAGTATCATTTTCAGACAAATTCGTAGAATTCCAGAATAAGCCATACATTATGTTCTCCCTCGTTGATGTAGTTAGATTACCATTCAAAATTGAAATATTCCAACCAAAATCTACTTTTAACAAGTAAGGAAGGGCTAAGTTCGGGTGTAACCAAACATTTTATACTCTCGCAATTTATTTATTTAACTTTATTTCTATTATATAATTCACAATTTGACCCACATATTCGTCATATATATTGTATAAAGTCCATTGAAAGTTGGAAACCATAATATTAGGTTAGAAGCACCGAGGTCCTCATGTTCGATATATGGGGCCTTAAAAACCTATGGTCCGATTTCGGCGATTTTTAGAATGGGGCTGCCACACTATAAACATAGTATTTTTACAAAGTTCTGCACCGATATCTTCACTAGTGCTTACTTTATATATTGTAATGTAAACGATTCAGATCGTCTTCAAAGTTCTGGTATATAGGAAGTAGGCGTGATTGTGAAGCGATTTTGCTTATTTTCACAACATACCATTGGGATGTAAGGAAACTATTACAAACAAGTCGAGTAGTTCCTGAGATATGGTTTTTGACCCATAAATGGGCGACGCCACGCCCATTTTTCATTTTGTAAAAAAATCTGAGCGCAACTTCCATCTGCCATTTCTTATGTGAAATTTAGTGTTTCTGACGTTTTTCGTTAGTGAGTTAACCCACTTTAAGTAATTTTCAACCTAACCTTTGTATGAGAGGTGGGGGTGGTTATTACCCGATTTCTTTCATTTTTGGACTGTATTAAGAAGTGGCTAAAAAACACGACTGCAGATATAGCTCTCTTGGTTTCCGAGATATATATATATATATATATTTGGCGTAGGAACCGCTTTAAGCGATTATAGCCGAATCCACCAGAGCGCGCCACTCATTCCTCCTTTTTGCTTTTTGGCGCCAATTGGAAACACCAAGTGAAGCCAGGTCACTTTGCACTTGGTCTTTCCACCGGAGTGGAGGTCGTCCTCTTCCGCGGCTTCCTCCAGCGGGTACTGCATCGAATACTTTCAGAGCTGGAGTGTTTTCTTCCATCCGTACAACATGACCTAGCCAGCGTAGCCGCTGTCTTTTTATTCGCTGAACTATGTCAATGTCGTCGTATAAATCGTACAGCTCATCGTTCCATCGCCTGCGGTATTCGCCGTTGCCAATGTTTAGAGGACCAAAAATCTTGCGCAAAACCTTTCTCTCGAAAACCCCAAGAGTCGTCTCATCGGATGTTGTCATCGTCCACGCTTCAGCGCCATACATCAGGACGGGAATAATGAGCGACTTATAGAGTTTGATTTTGGTTCGTCGAGAGAGGACTTTACTTTTCAATTGCCTACTCAGTCCAAAGTAGCACCTGTTGGCAAGAGTGATTCTGCGTTGGATTTCAAGGCTGACATTGTTGGTGTTGTTAATGCTGGTTCCCAGATAAACGAAATTATCTACAACTTCAAAGTTATGACTGTCAACAGTGACGTGGGAGCCAAGACGCGAGTGCGCCGACTGTTTGTTTGATGACAGGAGATATTTCGTCTTGTCCTCATTCACCACCAGACCCATACGCTTCGCTTCTTTATCTAGTCTGGAAAACGCAGAACAAACGGCGCGGTTGTTGCTTCCGATGATATCAATATCATCGGCATACGCCAGGAGCTGTACACTCTTGTAGAAGATTGTACCCTCTCTATTTAGTTCTGCAGCTCGTATTATTTTTTCCAGCAATAGATTGAAGAAGTCGCACGATAGTGAGTCACCCTGTCTGAAGCCTCGTTTGGTATCGAACGGCTCGGAGAGGTCCTTCCCGATCCTGACGGAGCTTTTGGTGTTGCTCAACGTCAGCTTACATAGCCGTATTAGTTTTGCAGGGATACCAAATTCAGACATCGCGGCATAAAGGCAGCTCCTTTTCGTGCTATCGAAGGCAGCTTTAAAATCGATAAAAAGATGGTGAGTATCGATTCTTCTCTCTCGGGTCTTTTCCAAGATTTGGCGCATGGTGAATATCTGGTCCATTGTGGATTTTCCAGGTCTAAAGCCACACTGATAAGGTCCAATCAGTTCGTTGACGGTGGGCTTTAGTCTTTCACACAATACGCTCGACAAAACCTTATATGCGATATTGAGGAGACTTATACCACGGTAGTTGGCGCAGATTGTGGGGTCTCCCTTCTTATGGATTGGGCAGAGCACACTAAGATTCCAATCGTCAGGCATGCTTTCTTCCGACCATATTCTACAAAGAAGCTGATGCATGCACCTTATCAGTTCTTCGCCGCCGTATTTGAATAGCTCGGCCGGTAATCCATCGGCCCCCGCCGCTTTGTTGTTCTTCAAGCGGGTAATTGCTATTCGAATTTCTTCATGGTCGGGTAATGGAACATCTATTCCATCGTCATCGATTGGGGAATCGGGTTCGCCATCTCCTGGTGTTGTACTTTCACTGCCATTGAGCAGGTCGGAGAAGTGTTCCCTCCATAATCCCAGTGTGCTCTGGACATCCGCTACCAGATTACCTTCTCGGTCCCTACATGATAATGCTCCGGTCTTGAAACCTTCTGTTAATCGCCTCATCTTTTCATAAAATTTTCGAGCATTACCCATGTCGGCCAGCTTTTCAAGCTTTTCATACTCACGCATTTCGGCCTCTTTCTTTTTACGTCTGCAAATGCGTCTCGCTTCCCTCTTCAGTTCTCGATATCTATCCCACCCCGAACGTGTTGTGGTCGATCGCAACGTTGCGAGGTAGGCAGTCTGTTTTCTCTCCACTGCGGAACGACAATTCTCATCGTACCAACTGGTTTTTTGGCGTTGCCGTAGACCAATTGTTTCGGCTGCAGCGGTATGCAATGAGTTTGAGATGCCGTTCCACAGCTCCCTTATATCGAGATGCTGATGAGTGCTCTCAGAGAGCAGGAGTGCAAGTCGAGTAGAAAATCGTTCGGCTGTCGGTTGTGATTGCAGCTTTTCGACGGCGAACCTTCCTTGTGTTTGTTGACGGGCGTTCTTTGCTGCACAGAGGCGAGTGCGTATCTTTGCTGCTACTAGATAATGGTCCGAGTCAATGTTTGGTCCTCGGAGCGTACGCACGTCTAAAACACTGGAGACATGTCTTCCGTCTAGAGATATGTACAAAAAATCTATTTGTGGGCGGGGCCACGCCCACCTCCCCAAAAAAATTGCATCCAAATATGCCCCTTCATTGTGCGATCCTTCATACTAAATTTTATTTCCATAACTTTATTTATGATCCTTCATGTGTTTTCGGTTTTCGCCATTTTGTGGGCGTGGCAGTGGTCCGATTTTGCTCAGCTTGAACAGACGGACGGACGGACGGACAGACAGACATTCGGATTTGAACTCCACTCTTCACCCTGATCACTGGTATTGGTATATATAACCCTATATCTAACTCGTTTAGTTTTGGGTGTTAAAAACAACCGTTATGTGAACAAAACTATAATACTCTCTAGCAACTTTGATGCGAGAGTATAAAAATATTGATTTTCGTACAAATCTATTTAAGCATGTTCTGTTAATTTAACTCTATATATTCATTTGCTGATAATCGATGCCTTTCAAGCAGGATTTCGAGACGATCGGCTAAGTAATTGACGAGATGTGTACATATGTATATGAAAAAGTGATTTTGTATTGAACTCAACTTGGAACGTTTCACACATCTTCGAAAGCATTACTTGACACAAATCATTTACAAAGTTTCCTCGCCATCGAGTCACAATTACTCCATACTCCATTGTATTATTTTTATAATTTTAAATAATTATTTTAAAGCATGGAATCTGCGTTATTTTCATAAATTTAACGTATTTTATAAACTCATTAGAACAATAATAATCGCTTATATGTATGTATATAATTACCATTGTGTACAAAACATAAGATTTTGATGAATTATACACAAACTCAAGTACTCCATTCAGTTTAGATTCTAAAAAGGAGATACGTATGTTTGTATGTATGTACCTACCGCAGCATTGGAGCAACAAAAAATATTTTGATGTCCATCTGAACTGAGGTTTTAGTATAAACAATATTGCACATCTCAAAATGCTGCTTACATAACCTACGACCGTTCCTTATACGAGCGCTTGGAGTAGAATGGTTTCAATCTTTGATAAGACAGAATTGCACCTCAGGCGAGTATGTGTACACTTGAAAAATATTCCCCACTTGGACAGCGTTCATTAGATGTGACTTATGGTGAACACTAAACATTGCAAGTGCTGCAAAAATCGAACTAATCCAAAATTGCAATTGAAGATTTTTGTAGAGAGAGACAATAAATACAGTGGAACTTCCATAACTCGAACTTCTATAACTCGAAGATCTCCATAACTCGAACTTTTGAATTGACAATAGTATTAAAATTTCATACAAATTGTCTTCCATAAATCGAAGTTTTCGACCAGGGCATAATACAATATATAATTTGAAATTTTATTATCGAGACAGAATTTTAAGAGTTCCTATATCGTATGGAGCGAACATCAAATATGATATTACACTTATGGATTGCATAAATCATGTAACAAAGGCATGTGATACAGACGTCAAGAGCCCAACAATAGCCAAGTGCAACAAACAAAATTAAAAAATACATGTTTTAACGTATTTTATTAAAACGTTATGCAAGGTAAATAAATAAAACTGTGTAGAAATCTATATTTAACATGTTTTTTAATTATACGTTTTAATGAAAATTTCTATAACTCGAAGTTTCTCTAACTCGATTTTTTTTGTGTATTATGGTGATGCGAGGTAGAGGAGCTCCACTGTACTACCTATGTAAGTTAATAATTGTCTATCACTATCAACTAAACAAAATATCTCTCTTTAATTTTTAATTTTTCTCACTGTATCATCTTTTCGGCAACTTCAGCTTGAAAGCCATTAAGAGCTTATCAATTATTTGTTTTTGTTTGAATATATAATATACATATATATTTGTATATTTGTATTTGAGTAAAGATCAATGAGCGATATGAACCGCAATGTCACACGCCCACTTTTTTGGAGCAATTCGGTGCCCTTTCGGTCTGATTGTCGGTACCGACGATGAAGTCAAAGCTGATAGCAATGACTTTGACGCCAGTGCTGCTGGTGCAATTGCCAAGACTTCAGCTTATCCTGCTATATGTATGTGGACAGCAGCATATATGTATGTACGATATGTGCAAATGTATGTGTGTAAGAGACAGCTTTGCACCATAATCTACTAGTACGGTCGGCAACGGTTCACTCCCACCGGGAGCGGCGAAAGAATTTGTTATGTGAGCCAAGTACCCAATAATGCTAAGCATTTGTTTATTGACTTACTCCTAAGATGTGGCATACTGTACAAACGGCGCATAAATACATTTGTATGTAAATACTGATTTTTTATATGACAACATTAGGGGCGCTCAAATGGACCTCATAAATTCAATCGAAAAACGGGTCTTCAAAAAGCCTAGGCATTTTGATAATGAAAAAAAAACTAGTAAAGGGTATAACCGGAAATCCTAAACTCTCGATTAATTATACCCTGAACAGGGTATATTAAGTTTGTCACGAAGTTTGTAACACCCAGAAGGAAGCGTCGGAGGCCTTATAATGTATATATATAAATTATCAGTATGTTGAACTGAGTCGATTTAGCCATGACCGTCTGTCTGTCTGTCTGTATATATACGAACTAGAACTAGTCCTTCAGTTTTTAAGATATCGTTTTGAAATTTTGCAGATGTTATTTTCTCTTCAAGAAGCTGCTCATTTGTCGGACCACTATATCATATAGCTGCCATACAAACTGAACGATCGGAATCAAGGGCTTGTATGGAAAACTTCCGCATTTTACTACATGTCTTCACGAAATTTGGTGTGAGTTATTGCTCATAGAAATAATTTAATCTCCGAAAAAATTGTTCAGATCGGTTAGTAAAATGTTTTCTTTTTTAACTTACTTTTTATTTTAGATTTGCTTAAACGCATAGTTACTAAAAGAAATGCACCTGTGAAGGGTATATTAGCTTCGGTACAGCCGAAGTTAACGTTTTTTTTTTTGTTTTTAAGATAATTAAGTTTGAAAATCCGTATATGGTCATTTCCGTCATATTGAACGTTCCAATCGCACATTTCAACTAAAAAAAAATAAACTAAAATGTTTTTTTTTTATACTCTCGCAGCAAAAGTTTCTAAGAGAGTATTATAGTTTTGTTCTTCTTCTTCTTGACTGGCGTAGACACCGCTTACGCGGTTATAGCCGAGTCCAAAACAGCGCGCCACATATTCCTCCTTCTGGTAGTTTGGCGCCAATTGGTTATACCAAGCGAAGCCAGGTCCCTCTCCACCTGGTCCTTCCATCGGAGTGGAGGTCTCCCTCTTCCTCGGCTTCCACCAGCGGGTACTGCATCGAATACTTTCAGAGCTGGAGCAATTTCATCCATTCGAACAACATGACCTAGCCAGCGTAGACGCTGTTTTTTATTCGCTGGACTATGTCTATGTCGTCGAATAACACATACAGCTCATCGTTCCATCGTCTGCGGTATCCGCCGTTGCCAATGTTTAAGGGACCATAAATCTTCCGCAAGACCTTTCTCTCGAAAACTCCTAGTGCCGTCTCATCGGATGTTGACATCGTCCACGCTTCTGCACCGTAAAGTAGGACGGAAATGATGAGAGACTTGTAGAGTTTGGTTTTTGTTCGTCGAGAGAGGACTTTACTTTTCAAATGCTTACTTAGTCCATAGTAGCACCTGTTGGCAAGAGTGATTCTGCGTTGGATTTCCAGGCTGACATTGTTATTGCTGTTAATGCTGGTTCCCAGGTAGACGAAACTATCTACAACCTCAAAGTTATGACTGTCAACAGTGACGTGGGAGCCAAGACGCGAATGCGCTGACTGTTTGTTTGATGACAGGAGATATTTCGTCTTGCCCTCGTTCACTACCAGACCCAGTCTGGAAAAAGCAGAACTAACGGCGCGGGTTTTGTTTCCAATGATATCGATATCATCGGCGTACGCCAATAGCTGTACACCCTTATAGAAGATTGTACCTTCTCTATTTAGTTTTGCAGCTCGTATTATTTTCTCCAGCATCAGGTTAAAGAAATCACACGAGAGTGAGTCACCTTGTCTCAAACCTTGTCTGGTATCGAACGGCTCGGAGAGGTCCTTCCCGATCCTGACGGAGCTTTTGGTGTTGCTCAACGTCAGCTTACACAGCCAGACATCGTCAGACATCGCGGCCTAAAGGCAGCTCCTTTTCGTGCTGTCGAAAGCAGCTTTAAAGTCGACAAAGAGATGGTGTGTGTCGATCCTATTTTCACGGGTCTTCTCCAAAATTTGGCGCATGGTGAATATCTGGTCTGTTGTTGATTTTCCAAGTCTAAAGCCACACTGATAAGGTCCAATCAGTTTGTTGACGGTGGGCTTTAGTCTTTCACACAATACGCTCGACAGAACCTTATACGCGATGTTGAGGAGGCTTATCCCACGGTAATTGGCGCAAATTGTGTTGTCTCCCTTTTTGTGTATTGGACAGAGTACACTGAGATTCCAATCGTCAGGTATGCTTTCTTCCGACCATATTCTGCAAAGAAGCTGATGCATGCACCTTATCAGCTCTTCGCCGCCGTATTTGAATAGTTCTGCCGGTAATCTATCGGCCCCCGCTGCTTTGTTGTTCTTCAAGCGGGTAATTGCTATTCGAATTTCTTCATGGTCGGGTAATGGAACATCTGCTCTATCGTCGTCGATTGGGGAATCGGGTTCGCCATCTCCTGGTGTTGTACTTTCACTGCCATTCAGCAGGCTGGAGAGGTGTTCCCTCCTCAAACTCAGTATATTCTGGTCATCAATAACTAGATCACCTCTGGGGGTCCTACAGGAGTGTGCTCCGGTCTTGAAACCTTCAGTTAGTCGCCGGATCATTTCGTAAAATTTTCGAGCATTACCCCTGTCGGCCAGCTTGTCAAGCTCATCATACTCACGCATTTCGGCCTCTTTCTTTTTTTGTCTGCAATGCGTCTCGCTTCCCTCTTCAGCTCTCGGTATCTTTCCCATCCCGCTCGTGTTGCGGTCGATCGCAACATTGCGAGGTAGGTAGTCTGTTTTCTCTCCGCTGCGAGACGACAATCCTCATCATACTAGCTGTTTTTTTTTTTACTTTTCCGAAAACCAATGGTTTCGGTTGCAGCTGTACGTAAGGAGTTTGATATGCCGTCCCACAGCTCCCTTATACCGAGATGCTGATGAGTGCTCTCAGAGAGCAGGAGTGCAAGTCGAGTAGAAAATCGTTTGGCTGTCGGTTGTGATTGCAGCTTCTCGATGTCGAACCTTCCTTGTGTTTGTTGAGTGTGCGCTTTTCTACACAGAGGCGGGTGTGTATCTTAGCTGCTACAAGATAGTGGTCCGAATCGATGTTGGGACACGAAGCGTACGCACATCAAAAACACTGGAGACATGTCGTCCATCTATCACAACATGATCGATCTGGTTGCGAGTGATTCGATCCGGGGACAGACAAGTAGCTTGATGGATTTTCTTATGCTGGAATCTAGTACTACAGACGACCATATTTCGGGCCCCGGCGAAGTCGTAGCCTCAGACCGTTTGGTGACTGTTGTGCCAAAGCGCTTTGATGCGGATTGTGGCTAGACGTTCATCCACCGGAGTGAATGCCAGGACTCGACAACGGAGTCTCTCTCCCACACCGAATTTGCGCTCCTTTATATGGCCGCTGTAGTAGATGTCACAAGGACCCACCTTTTTCCGGACATCAACCAGCTGGGCAGAGGCACCTTCCCAATTAAGGGTCCGGACATTCCAGATGCATGCCCTTAATTCGTAGTCCTTTAAACGTATGCAGTGGTCGTCATCAAAATTGGGGTCTCTCATCCGAGGCTGTTTTTTTTCTATTCATTGGGGTGGTGGGTCCCAAACCCTACGCACAACCGCATAAGCGGGTTTCGCCTTCTCACTTAAGCTCGCCTCCAAACGGATGTCTGTTGGCTACCCAGAGGATACTTGGTCTAAGACCGATCGGTCTTTTCAAAATCGGACCATTGCCACGCCCCCAAAAACTTATAAAGTGTCATAACTAAGCCATAAATAAATTTGGAAGGGGCATATTTGGATGTAATTTTTTTGGGGAAGTGGGCCCAAATCGGTTATTTGTATATATCTCGCAAACCAATGAAGCTATATAAATCAAACTTTCTGCAGTCGGTTCTCTTACATTCCCCATCATCCCATGCAAATAGTTGAAATCGGATAATAACCACGACCATCTCCCATATAAAGGTTAGGTTGAAAATTACTAAAAGTGGGTTAACTCACGAACGAAGAACGTCAGAAACACTAAATTTTACAGAAGAAATAGCAGAAGGAAGTTGCAGTCAGATTTTTTACAAAATGAAAAATGGGCGACTACTCGACAGATTTCAATGAAACTCAGTATATAATATTTTCTGACACCCTGATAACACGGATAAAAAATGGGCGAAATCGGTTCACAACCACGACTACTTTCCTTATAACTAAATTTTGAATTCGATCTGATTCCTTCACTTTATAATGTATACATAAGGAACCAATGAAGACAGCGGAATAAAACTTTACACAAATAGTGTATATCATCCTGGTTGTCGAAAACGGAGTATAACTATTCAAGGCCCCAGATATCGAACATGTTGAACTCAGCGCCTAAGGGTAAATTTTAACCGAAAATATGGGTAAATCTCTTAGGTAATTTATTGTAATTCAGAGGAAATTGTTTTCTTCTAATAGTGTGTCTCTGTTCCAAAAATTATTAAATTCGGGTCATAACATCTCCTAGCTCCCATATACCTATTTATAGGTTTTTCAAAATTGTCATCTCTTAACTACCATATACCTAATTATAGGTTTTTCAAAAATACGGTGGGCTTATGAATAATACGGAATTATTTAAAAAAATCAACCAGGCTTGATAATATAAATTTATTTTATATTTATTGCTATTTGCTGCTATTTATTTTATAGCAGTTACCATCAGAAAAAATAAATATTTTAGAAAAACAACTAAATGACTTCTTAATTTTAGTTAAGAGATATGTCAAGAAAATAAAATGTTATGCATTAGCTTATCACTTACAAAAGCAAACGATTTTCTCATGACTATCTTGTTAGTATGAGCACTCTTATTTGGATTTGTAAGCCTATAATTGTCGCCAAAATCTATTTGAATAGCTAGTTCAGTGGAATATAAAGTACGGTATCTACATATTTACATATTTAAGTCAAATTTTAAGTAGTTACCAAAATCACAAGTCTTTGTCTTTGAACAAGGCTTTTTTATTTTAATTGAATAATATAAAAATTAACTGTTCATTCTCAAAATTTTGCGAGCTTTCTGCTCATATTTCCGATGCAGTGGTAACAAGTGTAACTTTTTGATCTCGCACGGGGCATTAAAATAAAGGATAATAAGAGAGCAAAAACTTACAGTTATTTGCAATCGCATACTTTTAAGGCATATGAATTTGCTCTTTGTATCCTTATAAAGATTTTACACAGAGCACAAATTAATAAATAATATATTTCTTTGTTAGGATATTAATGATGTTATCAGTGATGTTGAGAGAAAAAGTACAAGGTTAATTCATTCGCACTATTCTTAAATTAATTCGGCATTGGTATTCTTACTATAAAAATGTCTACAAATGATTGATATTTGATGTATTGTATTTATAATACATTCTTCTAATTCTTTTCTTATGCGTTAAATTAACTGAAACTGCGTTAACCGAAATGGTAGAAAAATATTCTCTACAATAAAAAAATGAAAGTACAATAGTGACACTCTTCTCACCAAATACACTATGGAAATCACAACAAGATACTATCATAAATTGCATTTATGACATGTCTAAACTTATTTAACCCTTTTCTGGGCAACTCACAGCGGAAGTACTAAATTCTGAATTGAGAAAGGGTCGAAGTCTTGAGTACAGTATGAGACATATATGCCCGCATTGATGGGGCGTTCAATAGTCGCAAGCGGCATCGTGTCTATATTTTTTCGTAGTTCATGGTGTCACCTAGCGTTCGTGGTAGAACGTTTCAATCGAATTTTGGAAGAACATCTAAAGAAAGTGGTAAACAAGTATCAAAAGGATTGGGATACCCATATAGCCTCGTTCCTGATGGCTTATAGGTCTGCCGTACATGAAACAACGGGGCAGACTCCAGCAAAGGTAATATTTGGTAATCATCTTCGGTTACCGATTGATTTAAAGTTTGGAATAAACGCAAATGGTGGAAAGAATGTTAGGGAAGCCAATAGTGTCCTAAAAGACGAAATGAGAGATATTCATGCTATGATGAGACAGCGTACACAAATCATGAGTGATCAAATTAAGGCAAAATACAACACGGCAATGAACTATGAAGGATTTGTGGAAGGAGATTGGGTGTTGTTATATAACCCACAACGGAAGAAAGGATTGTCTTCTAAATTTCAATGTAGTTGGGAAGGACCATACCAGGTTGTTAAACAGATCAATGATGTGGTATATCGCATACAGACAATTGGAAGACACAGGAATGAAATGTAGGTGGTTCATCTAGAACGGCTTGCAGCATTTGGTTCTGGAAGTATGTCTAATCGGGACGATCAAACTTAAGTGGAGGGCAGTGTGAAAAACATGTATGCTAGAATAAACTACAATCGACAATCGAAATCGATAACATGCCAGATTTATCCAGTCATCGATATTCCTAGTTGCCAGAATGTTCGAATGGAGATATATTGCCAACAATCGACTAAATAAGGGCTGCCGGACTGGCAGCAACACACAGCAACTCTAATTAAGAAGAAGAATATTTTTGTTGTTTTTACTTTGAAATACATTTTAATTTATGAAATAAAAGGTAAGGCATAGAAGCAGCTCGATACAAAGACATAAAAAAATGTTTGTGCAGATTTAAGTATTTATCCATCTAAGAAAATGGTTCAGCACTATTGCGCATGATTAACAGGACATTTTAGCGCAGGCTTGCACCATAAGTGCTGCTCTTTTGGGTTCTCTATAACGCTTAGCCAATCGATGACAGCTAATATTTCTTCATTTAATCTTCTTGTTTTATATTCCTTAATTTTGAAAACAAATTTTTATTTTATGAATATCTCTTTAAAGGATTTGAACTCTAAACTATACTTATATTTTCGCATATTTCTGAATATAACGCCTAATGACTATTTCAGGACTCTTTATAGCCCTGAGTCCTGAAATAGTCATTAGAACGTATAATTTATATTTATTTAATATTTATTAACACTCATTTACTCACACTACTTTTGACAGAACTAAAGAAGTTTAGCTTTGACAGAAACAAACAGATATATGCATCAGAGATAAAGAGATGTACAACTCTCATATCACTGGAAGTGAGAGCGCAATATTAAACGTCAAAACCTCCTCGACTTTGACAGTTGACTGGATGGAGGAGGTTTTGACGTTTCGCAATTGGGAAACTGGAAAGGCCAGATTGAAAAGTTGCCAAAAAAATAATGCCATGGAGACATGTTTAACCGCCGTGCAAGATCACTAATAAGAACTAAAAAATAAATATAAATGAAAACGTGAAATTTAAAAGTGATTTAAGAATATTTTTGTGAATTGCAGCATCGAGAAACTAATTTTTCATGGAAAATTATAAAAGAAACAAAGAAACTGATTAATTTTCAGTTGACACTTAATAATTGACCTTATTTATTACTGAAAGTTCGAAAACCGGCTATTTTAATATACCATTATATCGCTAAATGAAATTGAAATAAGTTATTTTTATATTAAACATTCAGTATATAATAATTTTAAACCATAATAAATGTTAGGTATTTTAATTTAAATGCCCAAAACTTAGTATTTTGTCTGATCTGGTAATAATGCATAATGTTATAAAAAACGCAAATTTTGAGGCGCTCTCACACTGGAATAAGTTGGACATCCCTTTATCCCTGATATGCATATTGCAGATCAATAAAACCTCTAATAACTTGAAATTGACAGAAGTCTGGTTTGTTGTTTTAAATAATAGCTGTCATCGATTGGTCACTTCTCTGCTCGCTATCTTTGGGCGCTGCTCGCCTGTCAAACATTTCACATGTGAAAGCAACAACAAACCCCGCAAGACAGGTACCGGTGAAAAGCCAGGGAGCGGTACTAGCACTTGCAATGAAAGTTTCTATGCGATTCTTAAGGGCGAATTGACAAAAGTACCCGAAACTTTTGTGTACGGGTGATCGTTCATCCCTTTCTTGCATATTACATTCATCATTTAGCAATTTATATATGTATACCACTTTCACAATTCGGGGAATGATCTTGGTATAATCACGGTTGAAAGACCCAAAACTGCAAACGTATAACGCATTGAATAGATGAAACATTTTTGCAATCGGACAAAGATCTGTTCTTTCATTAATTTCACTAGTACTAGGTTCATCCAATTTCTGGGAGGAGGGTTTCCATAAAATATAAAGTAAAATTTGAATTTTTACAACATAAAAGTTGGTAATAATTACCTTATGTTTCAGGAATTCTAAATCTAGCACGGCCAACGTTCTAGCCTTAACATCCATGCTCTTTCTGTAGTATTTCCATTGAATTAATTTCGGTGAATCCATGTCCTTGTAAAGCGATATAATACAAGATGAAAATTAATCAAAAAAGTCCTCCTAATTGAACATATAAGAAGTTTTTAAATTTCTATGATCACAAACATTCACTTAAATTTACCCTTTAATTACTGTTTTATAGTATGTTTACATATAAAAATAAGCTCGTTCAATAATCTAACCGTTTACATATAGCCAAATGAGATTATCAATTGTCAAATGTAGTGCTGAACACAAAGACGACGACACGACACGACGTAGCGACAGCTGATCACAAATGTCGCTTTGAAGCCAGCGTCTTGAACAAACAGCAATTTTATTGTTGCCGTACTAAAATCTTTCACTTCAATAAAATTTACATATTTAGTTTAAAGTGAAATTATTTGTGCAAAAAATTTAAAAATGGTCGATTTATTTGTTTTAAATAATCGATTGTTATTCTAAATGTTATATCAAAGCTATTTTACTTTTCTGCTGGCAAAATAGCGTCATATTTGTTATAACTTTTAATAATTTTACATTTCACATATTAGTGGCAACTTTACATCTGCCCATTGTCGTCGCCAAAATTAGAAACATTTTTAATTTAGCGACAACGACAACTTCAAGCCTGTTGTCGCGTAGTCGTGCTGCTGTCAAAAAATCTGTGCCCATAAGAACGCGTGTATTTTAACATTTGACAGATGTCGTTCGTCGCTTGTCGCTTGTGGATGTGTTCAGTACATGTATTGTATTTGTTGTTGTATTATACATCTTTCTCTCGCTGCCGGCCATTTTTGTTTACATTTTCATTTGACATTTCTTCTCTTCTTCGCACAATTATCGATAAAACTAGGAAAATCTAGTTGTATAAAACCAGATAAAGAGAGGAATTTTGATTGAGAAATCTTAATTTCTTAATTACAGATTATCGAGTTAAGCTCGTAAATGGAGATAATCTGGTTATATGTAAACGTAGTATAATACCCCCGACAGACGGCGGCGTTAATTCGGATTAACTGCTATAATTGGGGTTTATTCGAGAGTTATCTCAGTTAACTCCGTTTGCTAACTCCAATTAAATCCTCAAAATTTTAGAGAGTTAGTGGGAGTTCGTGGCATTTTCGTTGGCAACATTGTTAAACATGGCCGCTTTTAACCTATTATGAATGAAAATATCCAATACTAGCAGTTGTTCTTCAATTAAATTTAAAATAGCTAATTTTTAGTGATTGTGTATTAATTGTGCGGCTGACAACCGCAATATTTGCTTTCTATCCAATTTTATTTTATCAAAATGGAAATATTATTGCCAATCAGCTGTTTATGGGAGTTTATAACTCGCTTCGCTGCCGTTTGTCACCTACAAATTTGGAACTGATTAAAAGCGCAGTTAATCGGGGTTAACTTTGCCGTCTGTCTAGGCTATTAGCTGCTAATGGCACGGCCAACTGAGGTGCCGGTAAATCCAAAAATACTGCAACTGCTTTGTCCTCTAGCTCATTGACAAAACCCAGTTGACACACGTCGCGATGATAAACGGTTACAAAAGCACCTAAACCATGTCGTTCCAATACTTCACTTGCTTGTGTTGTCCAAAAGGTTTAATTGCACCTAAAAAAAAAGTGACATTAAACCTAATATCTGGTGTGTAAATGATTTGTGTTCGATGTAACAGCGTTTGCATCCATAGTTCTGGATTTGCTTTCGAAAGTTCTATGCTGCTACCATAAATGACATCAATTAGGTTGCGTACCTTTAACGCACCGTATGAGGTTTGAAAAATCTGTATGGAAAATTAATTAGAATTTAAGGCAAGATAATATTATTATATTCAACAATTATTTATGTATTCAATGGTTTCGCCCTTGCTGTTGACCATTGTTGGCGTAGCTTCTATTGCGTGCTTCGAATTGACAATGCGATGAAGTATTGTTGTATCACCCTCTTCAATTCCATATTTTGGCTTTAGAAAGCTTTTATTTTACGTTTTACTTATCTAAAAATGCGTGTTTCAATAATTTAAACTTTAATTAGGCTACAGATCACTGATTTAAATAAAACACGCAAAATAATACTTCACAAGCAACCATGATATAGCTCAAAACAAAACTTGTTCAAACACACGAGAACTTTGGTTGTTTCTTTCTATCATTCAGGGTGCTGTACGAGAGAAGAGTTGAGGTAAATGTTTATGCACATTTTGTCCTTTGTTGCATATGTGTGTATGTAGTGGTGATATTAAAATTTCTTTAAATGTGTTGGAGTTTCAGGACCCATGACTTGCTGGGTAGTTGAATTAGTGCAGGAGAGTACGCGGATACCTCATTAAAAATTATATCGCCGCTTGCTGATTTTCATCAAACTAGAGACTCCCTCCACAAAGTTTTATCCTTTTCTGTGGTATTTTACATTATTTGCGGTACGATGTGCACATCACAGTGCCAAAACTAAACTGAAAATTGCGCAGCTATCGCCATACATCACACAAAGTCATTGTGCAATAGTTTAGACTTGTGTAAAATTTCAAACTGATTGTGATTTTAGCGCAATAACTACGCAATTTTGCACAAACACCTCCATACGCAACACAAACGACGCAAGTCTGTTATACCTCTGACAGACGGCGGCGTTAATTCGGATTAACTGCTTTAATCGGGGTTAATTCGAGAGTTATCTTAGTTAACTCCCATTTAATCCTCAAAATTTTAGAGAGTTTGTGGGAGTTCGTGACATTTTAGTTGGCAACGTTGTTAAACATGGCCGCTTTTAACATATTGTGAATGAAAATATGCAATACTGCCAGCTGATTTTCAATTAAATGTAAACAAAAACATAGGCATGCAATGAAATAGCTATTTTTTTTAATGGAAGTTCGTATAATAACGTATTTATGTATAATTTTCTAGTAATTAGTGATTTTGTACTAATTGTGCGGCTAATAATGCCAATATTTGCTTTCTATCCATTTTTATTTTACCAAAATGGAAATATTATTGCCAATCAGCTGTTATGGGAGTTTATAACTCGCTTTGCTGCCGTCTGTCACCTACATACTTGGAGCTGAGTAAAATGGCAGTTAATCCGAATTAACTTTGCCGTCTGCCTAGGCTATAACCTACAAATTTGGAACTGATTAAAAGTGCAGTTAATCGGGGTTAACTTTGTCGTCTGTCTAGGCTATTATTATGCGTGTTTTATTTGATCAGCAAATTAAGCTATTAGCTTATTTTGTATGGAAGACTTAGTCAACATAATTATGTTGGCTTGTCATAAGCTATCATTGCTTGTATATTGAACTAGAGGCATTGTCAGTTCATCGCTTCTTTTCATTCACAATAGTTAGGTTTTTTCCAAAAACAAGTAGTTGGCAATAGCGAGAAACCCCATTTTGACAGATAAAAATGCAAACAAATCAAAATTTTAAATTCTATCGATGTGCAAAATGGCAAATAAAAATATTATCCATATTTATTTTGACCATCCCTGATCTAATAATGATTGTAGATTCTTTAAAAGGTCAGAATATTATTGAAAAGCGGTAAACAAAACAGAAATTTTATTTATAAATTCAACCAATTTATTTTTAAATAAATTACATATCAGCTGAGAGTTCGGGACCGCATTGCCAACACAATTCATTTTTAAGCGAAGATATGAAAAAAGCTAAATGTGTTTTATTTGTCCATGATTTAGCTATTAGGTTGTGGTGGTCAAATAAAACACGGCTATTGTGTAATGATTTTGTGTGGTGTACGGACCCTAGAATACTATGTTTACATATAACGTGATTATCTCCATTTACGAGCTTAACTCGATAATCTGTAATTAAGAGACGAGATTTCCCATACAAAATTGCTCTCTTGATAATCCGAGATTATACAATTTTCTCGTTTTATACAACTAGATTTTCGGTGTTATTCCTAGGTTTATCGATAATTTTGCGAAGAAAAGGAGAAATGTCAAATGAAAATGTAAACAACAACAGCGAGAGAAATATGTGTAATACAACAACAAATACAACACATTTGACAATTTATAATCTCATTTGGCTATATGTAATCAGTTAGATTATTGAACGAGCTTAGAACTAGATTATTTTCATATGTAAACATACTATAAGACTCTACACAACTCTAGTTTGAGTTACGCTTTTCTATTGTTAGTTCTAACTTAAGTTAGAATATCGATAACTTCGTAGAGAATTGAGTCTCTGGAAAAATGTGGCAACTTTAATGAGGCATTAAACTATTGTGAATTATATTGAGTTGATATTTTGCGCAAAGATAACATGATACGAAACTCTTTCATTCGTGAGAGAGCTGTCAAAGTCCGCATTTTTTATAACATTTGGCAGTGGTGCCACTGCGGGAAAACATAAGTTAGGAGATTTTTATTCGATTTCTTGGGTATTTATTGGTTTGCAGTTTACGCTTAATAGAGACTTCTTAACCAATATTACACCAACACATACACTTATAAATATATATTTTAAGATAAACAATAGACATCTACACATAAAAATAATAAAATATAATAATAATTAAAAATCGTACATATTATAAGTCAACATAAACTAAAATTTAGCTTAGTTTAATTTAGTAACATATATTTATTTATATATTATAAACAAATAAACACCTTAATATATTCTCTAAAAGTTTAAGAGAAAATTTGTACCCAGATATGTATTTACGTAAATGTCATTTAACACTGTTAAAGAACGTACATATATTACTTTCGTACAAATAGCCACCGTTTCTTAAATAATGTACACATATTAACTCCATTTAAATAGAAGTTAATAGTAATTCAAAAATCACAAAAAACTTATCGTACAAAAACGAACCATTTAATCATTTATTTCTGCGGGATTCTTAGTGGTAGCTCGTCATTTTGACTGTCAGCTGTTCAGTAGCCCATGATCTGGCTTTGTTGCCAACATCAAAAATGAGTTCATGGGCTCTCTCAACAAGCAAAAGAGAAGAGTTTCGTATCATATTATCCATGATTTTGCGTTCAACCGGGCCAGACTTTGCCGCTGTAGATAACAAAAGTTTTTTGTGTTTGCAAAGAAAATAGTGACGGATTTTATAATAATTTATTAAATAATTTCGGTTATTTGTGTCTAGGAATAGAAGGTATACGAAATGGATCTCTCAGGTCCGCTTTTAATTTCAAACATCTTGTCTGACGAGGAATTGGAGCAAACGCCGATTGTGGTGCAGGATAAATTAAAGACTTGGCTTGATGGATTTGTCGATGAATTTTGTAAAAATAAAGCAGCCGCAAATCGTCTCCGTAAGTAAAGATGTTCTTATATATAAATAAGTAAAATACTTTTGATAGGATTAGATATTTTAGTTAACAAAGAATCTAACCTCAAACAAATGGCGTCTGTTGCGATTTTGCAAACTCAAAATACCGTCCGACGCTTATATATACATATGTGCATAATACGTATATATATATATTTGTAAATATATTCAATGTAATCAAAATATAAATTTTTATATTGTGTTTTTTCTATTTCACTAATAGAGGATTATGAAGAAAAATCTGAGGAGCTGCAAGCTCAAATTGAGGATTATGAAATGAAGTTGGAGTGTCAAAATAAAAATGTTGCTGAACTCCGTACTCAACTGGATAGTGTTTCAAGCGATCGTGTTCAACTACTTGAAAAGTTCGGTAATTATGATAAAGAAATGGTTGCTCTACGTGCTGATAAAAATTCAATAGCTGAAGAACGAGATTCTTTATTGAAGTTAATCGAACGCCAAAAAAGCGAACTAGATAGGCTGCAGGAAGAAATTCATTCCTACCAACAGCAACTAAAAAATGCAATCTCTTCAAAATGTGAAGCAATTGCTAGAGTAGACGAAATTGAAAGCCAGAAGGTGGCACTAGATTTTAAAGAACGAAGAATGGAACAGGAACGTGCCATGCTTCATAATCAAATTCGAACTCTCACAGACGATTTAAATCGCAATATATCCGAGCTTCAGAGTATAAGGCGTGACAATACAGTACAAGGTATGCATCTTGAGGCCAAACTTGCCGACAAAACTGAGGAACTGAAAATAGCACAGAGTCAGTGTGCGCAATATAAAGAAACAATTGATAGGCTTACTCAAAATGTGCAAGATTTATCAACTAAAATATTAACACAAAATGAAGAGGCGAACAAAATGATGGACTTCTACAAAAAAGAGCTTGAGGCAAAAACGAAATTGGCTGAATTATATAAAAGCAATTGCGAAGACACCGACATTGAGCGTAATGAATTAAGTGCTGCTATAACTGATCTTAAACGTATGCTGGCTGAAGCAAGCGAACAATATGGAGAAATAGAGACCAAACTCAAAGCTACTGTTATGCAACATGAGCAAGATTTAGATGAGCGTGATAAAATCATTGAGTCTCAAAAATCTGAGCTCCAACACGCAAACGATTTGTTGAAAGAGTTGCAAAACGAAACTACAGAGAGCGCTATATCGAAAATCGCTCCATCGGCGGCAATTGCTAGTAAGTTAATCCGAACTGATATGTCATTGACGGAATTATATTCACTATACGTGAAGAGTTCGGAAGAACTCGAGCTTCAAAAAAGAGAAAATGCACGATTAAATCTGCAACTAAAAACAATTTTGCAGGAATTAAGTGAAAATGCACCGGTAATTCAAAAACAAGAACTAGAGTACGAAAAATTGATTCAAACCAATAACATCTTAGCGCACCAGCGTGATGAATTACTAAGTAAGAAAACAGATATGGAGGACCTTATGGACAACGCACATTCCAAAATCAATCACTTGGAAAGGGAAAATAAAAAACTAAAGAACTCTCAAAATGATCTTAGTCGTCAAGTTTGTTATTTACTTAAAGAAGTTGAACAGCTACGCATAGGGCTCATTTCCGACAGCGGTCCCAATCAAAGTGGAAATCTTTCAACTACTGATGATGTAATATCCAAGAAATTGGTGACATTTAACAGTATTGTCGAATTGCAAGAGAACAATCAAAAGCTATTACTGCTGGTTCGCGATCTAAGTACCAAGTTGGAGGATGCTGAAACATTGAAACAACAAATGGATGCTGCAGCATATCAAGAGAAAATTGAAAACTATGCCAAAAAATTCCAATCGATGCAAGAAACATTAAATCAACAGAATAATACAGTAGCTACATTGGTTTCAAAATGTGAGCGTTACAAGAAAATGTACTTCGATATTCAAAGAAATGTGCAGAAGTCCGGCCCACAATTAGAACAGATCAATGTTGACGACGCGGAAATGGTCGATTTAGATGAAACTGAAAATAAAAACACAACCAATTCTTCAATACAAAGTAAGGGTAGAAAGTCTGTAGACTCAAATGCAGATCGTCGTATAAGGGACTTGGAACAGCAATTACAGGAAGTTAAGGAGCAGCATAAAACTCTTAAGGAACAGTACGAATATTATACAAAAGAGAAAAAAAATAATGAACGTATTATGAATGAACAATTTGATTCTATGCGCACAGAAGTTAGAGAATTAACTTCAACGAATTGCAAGCTTATGTCTTCCTTAGAATACAGCAAAGAGCAAATAAAACTACAACAAAAGAACATTGGCACCTATAAGCAGCAGATTACAGCTCTGGAAGACCGTAGTAAAAACTATGAGAATACCATCATAAAACATGAACAGACAGTACATTTCCTAAAAGACGAAGTTATGAAGTCTCAGCATGGACTATCTTCTGCGCAGAGCGAGGCATCACACTTACGAAGTGAAAATCGCATACTTAAAGATACTGTAAACCGTCTTCAAGCCGAAAAAGAAGGTTATCATCGCGAACAACAAAATCAAAATTTACTTTTGAATAACTTGGAGTTGATCAAATCGAATTTGGAACGTTCCGAAATGGAAGGACGAGCACGGTTGGAACAAAGATTGGACGAAACCGTGCGCGAATTGTCCGCCCAACGTCGTCGATTCCAGGAGGAGGAAGATCGCTTCCGCGAAACGACAAGTGATCTTAAGCGACAAGCTGAATCGGCAAAGAAGCATATGGAAGAAGAGAGATCACAATCTGAAAAACTAAGAAATGAGCTACATTTAGTGCGCGAAGAACTCACAGCAAAAACAAATCAAATCGATGAGCTTAGCAAGAAATTACAAGAAAGCCTAACTCCCTCCAAAAATGACAATCCCATAGCTTTGGCTAACAAAAAAGCGCGTGAATTTGAAGTCAAACTCGAAGAAGCTAAAATTGAAATAAATTCTTTGTCCAGTGAATTGTCGAAGGCCAGAGAACACGCAGACCAATATTTCAAAATGTCTCAAAGTGCAGAGGTGGAAATTAAAAATTTGCACGAAGTTCATACTGAATACAGCACTAAAGCTGAAGCTCAACTAAATGAGTTGAAATTATCCGAATTGAATCTAAAATCGCGGGTTAGCGAACTGGAAGCTGAGGTGCAATTAGCCTCTGTTACAGAAGTACCAAACTCAAATCAATCCGACCAACTCAAAAAATCTAAAGAAGAGCTGAAAGATGCTCTGCAGAAATTAAGTGAATGCAATCGAAATCTTCGCACGTTGCGAACAGAAAATACATCTTTGTCGGAAGCGCTAAACTCTGTGCAAGGAAAATATGCCAATGAAATGGTGTTGCATTCGGCCGACATACAAGAACTAACAAAAGTTAAGGCCGAAATGACCAAGGTACAAGATCAAATAAATGAATTGATAACAGAACGAGACTGTGTCAAAAATATGTACGAGGAACTTAAAGGATCGCATGATGAGTCATTACGTTTGCTGCAAAACGAAAGAGATGAAATGGAAAAGCGATTAGTGGATCTAAACGGACTTAATTCCAGCTTGCATGATCAAATTGAAGCATTGACAATGAAACTAAACATACTCAGTCAATCACAATCCTCAAACGTGACAGCCAATTCCCTGAATGAATCTAATATGGATACTTCTTGCTCGGATTTGAATCGCTCAAAATTAGAAGATGATTCCAAGAATAACGACCAGTTATTGCAAATCATAAAATACTTACGCAAGGAAAAGGACCTTATCGACGCAAAATTGGACATATTGAAAGCCGAAAATGCACGATTGCAATCGGAGAATATGATTTTACAGAAAAAGATGGATGAATTGAAGGGAAGCTTCAACCAAGAGCGAGCTAAATCTGAGACCTTAGTCGTTTCAGCTACAAAACACGAGGAAATCCTACGTAAGATTGAAAACCTTAATGCCATTACGGACAGCAATAGAATATTACGTGAAGAACGTAATTCTCTGGCTGCACGCGTAAAAGAGCTTAACGATCATATTAGTTCTATTGAAAATGATTTATTTCCATTGCAAAATCAAAATCGTGAACTTTCCACAAAAATTGAAGAACTCACTTCAGAAAATTCTTCGCTACGCACTGAAGCTATTAAATGGCGGCAACGTGCCAACGTTTTGGTTGAAAAGAGTAATAAAAATCCCGAAGAATTCAAACGTCTACAAACTGAACGTGAAAATCTGGCAAAGATGTTAACCCACGAAAAAGATTTGCTGAAACAGACTACTGATGAGCTAAACACCATTAAGGCCGAGAAACAGCAACGCGACACCGAGATGGCTTCACTTGAAAAACAGATCCAAACTCTAAATGAAGAAAAGAAGAAAGTGACCGACGACTACACAGGTGTACGTCAAAACAACATGCGCATGCTGCAAGAGATTATGGAGTTGCGCAATAAATTGTTGCAGAAAGAAGAATCAGTGCAAAAGCTTACTGAAGAAATGGAATCTAAAGAAGCTCAATTGCAAGATTCTAAAAATAAAGAATTCCAGATTCGCAAAATAGCAAAACGTTATAAGGACTCTTACTTGGAGTTGTCAAATAAAACAGCGGCCGCCTCCACCGATGGCTCAGTAACGACACAAGATAACATGGATCTGGGCGGCAACAGTGGAGCAGATGGTGCTACCGCTACTGCTGCCACCGCAACGGCCGTAAGTAATGAATTGGAACAACATCGTAACACAATTGAGAACCTTAATGGTGTCATACGTACAATGCAAGAAGAAAGCGACAAGCTACGCAAGGACTATGATGATTTGAAGACATCTGTTGAAATCGATGATCGTACCAAAACTCTTTTGCGAGAGGCCAAGGTACGCATTGTTAGTTTAACTGAATCGAAGAACGCTATCAGTCAAGAATTAAATAGCACGAAGAGCAGGTTGCAAAATGTCTTGCAAAGTTCTGAAAACGCAGATTCCACCATTAATAATATAAAAACACAATATGAGGAGACCTTAGCGAGACTTGAGAAAGAATTACTTGAACAAAATAACCAGAACAAGGAGGCAATCGCTCGTCTGACCAGAGAAAACGAATCTTTGCTGATGCGCATTAACCAATTAAACCGCCAACTTGGATTACAACAATCAGCTAAGCCATCTACCAGTTCAGTGGCTATAACGGATAAGGGTTCTATTTCTGAGTCTTCACTACGCACAGCGAACGTTAAGCCTATGTCGGGGTCCACAACCGTACAACAATCGGCAACAGTAACACCATGGCGCGGTAGCGAAACACCTTTGGCCAGCATTCGACCAATATCAGTGCAGAACAGTCGCACAGCAGCCATACTACCTACCAGCCAACAGCCAGCAGCCGGTGGATCATCGACATCAACGTCAACTTCATCGTCAAGTACAACGAATGCTTCGACTGGCAACAGCAACACGGCATTAGTTCCGCCACAACAGCAGGTGCATACCACTGGCAGCAGTTCAATTGAGTCGATGTCATCTTCGCCAACTTCGTCGCATACTGATTATATGCCATCTACGAGCAGCTCGGCTTCCGTTGCGGTTGCTGCCATTCCACCAATGGGTTCTACATCTGCAGCAGAAAGCTCCCAAGAAGCTGAAAGCATTCAACAACCTCAACAAAACGAATCGCCAGTGCTTGTAGGAGGAGGCCAGCAACAGGTTGTAGCGCTAGTTTCGCCACGTGTGGAAGGATCCTTACAAAACGTACCATCCCCGAACCTACAGCTTCAGCAAGATCCTGGAAATCAACAACCGAGCACATCAGGAACAACCAGTTCGAGTTCACACATTGCCGTTAGTAGTCACAGCCGTCATGCACCTTCTAGCAGTAGTGTTACCACTTCACAGGCCGGTACATCAGGCGGTCATAAGAGGTCTCGCGAGCCAGAAGGTGACTCATCTACCAACGTTGAAGATGGTAGTGCTGATAAGACGGCAAAACATCCAAAACGTTTACGTGGATCAGAACCAGCTATTTTGAGTGTGACAGAGTCTGGACTCGATGTTGAATATCAAGTTCCGACTTCTTCACAACGTGATCAAGAGGATGATATTGTAGTTGTGGACTCAGAGGAAGAAGATGACGGCATGATTGATGCTGATGATGGCCCAACTGACGGAGATGCCGAAAACGAAGGTTACGAAGACTCGTACGAGCAGGACCAAGATATGGATGAGAATGAAATTCCAGAAGTCAATGAAAGTAATATACACGCTGATGCCGAAGTAGATAACAATGAAGTAGATGTTGACGAGGGTAGTGAGAACCAGGCACAGTGCAGTTCAGGCACTGACAACCAGCCAGACGCTCATTACAACACTGGAGCTAGTACAAGTCAAGCAGCAGCATCTGCAATAGCACATAGTCATGAGATGGATAGCCATCAGCAGAGCCAAACTATCAGCAGCGGTAGCTATGAATCCAACACCAATACCACTCTACCGACTGGACCACAATGGAAGCAAACTCGTCCACAGAAGGCGGCAATAATGCTGCCACAACAGGGAGTCAGCGGAAACATAAATGAAACCACTGAACAAGATCCAAGTGGAAGTCGACCTTCTGACAGGTAGGATGTGTAATTTTATGCACAAATATAAACAACCAATTGAATAAAATTTCTTTATTAGCGGTGCTGAAATTGTAAGCTCGCCGCAAGGTTCAAAATTTGGCGGTGGTGAAGCCGTAGTCCATTCCGATCAACATGAGAGCAGTGTTGCTACAAACGAGGCGACCGAGGAAAATGTAGCAGAGAGTGAAAAACTGGTTGGAGAGCACAACGACGAGAATGCACCTGACGCTTCAAAGAGTGGCGGGTCAGCTGACGCCGCGCTAGCCACAGAAGAAGATATGGAAAACGTAGAAGAAGAATTTGCGGAAGAACCTGCTGCTGGAGAAGTTCCTGAAAATGCTGATAGCGAAAGTGAGTTTAGTACGAAAAGATCCCCAAACAAACAATATAAATATTAATCAAATCAAATATTTTATTAGGCCATCATAGCAGCAGTGCAACGCAGTCAGAAATACAAGATATCCAGCAAAATCAGGTAGAGGCAACATCTGAGGATAATGAAGGCGCAGATGGTGTTTCCTCAGAGGGTGAAAAACAAGCAGTGGAGGAAGTAGAAGTATGTATTTTTAAATGAAATCTAAAAACTCAATTATAATAAATAACAATTTTTGTAGGAAGAAGGACGTGAAGCCGAAGCATCCACTTCACCTTCAATAACAACACGTTCAAAAGCCATCAAAGGCACGACCAATGTAAGAAGGCCTTCTCGTGGATTTCAGCGAGGAGGTAGACCGACGCCTATAATTTGGCAAGGTATAAAGCAATAATATATGCAAACAATTGTGCAAATTTATTTTTTATTTTCTTCTCGTCTTCTTGTTTACAGATAGCGCTGGGCATTCGCGAAATGTTTCTCCAAATCACCGTGGACAGGAGCAACCTGGTAGTCCACTGCGTGGCTTTCCCAACCAGCGTTCACAAAGAGCACGACGTATGCGACGCCCAACCGGAGGAAATTACGGAAACATGCGATATTCATAAATTTTAGCCATTACTTGTAGTATTTAAAAAAAATATATACAGCACCCATTATATTCCTCAATATAAAGCGCTCAATATAAAAACGTATTTCATTTCAAACGCAGCAACCTTTAACTTTAAATACATTAGTACGTACACGTTCACGGGGATGTTCGCTTAACGTTTTAGAAATGGCTATCATCCCATTTACGCATTATTCGCATATTGTTTAAATACATTACTGGGAAAGAAAGTGGAAGTAAGCCACAATTAGTTCGAAGATGCTTAAAGAAGTGATTTGGTGTACGATTGGGATTGGTTTGAGCTACGTAATAATTACTGCAGTACCACAACTCTGTTGCATATTTGAAACTACTTTGCTGATGTGTTGCTTATTTTGCCAAAAAAATTTATTACTTATGTCTGCTTTAACACCTAAAATGAACTTCCTTTTTAAATCGTTTTTACTTATCAGAGCAGTCAATAAAATTCATTGATTAAATATCTGTAAATCAGATTGTTTTTCAATATCACTGGGAACTCGCTCTTGATAACTGCAATATAATACGCGAATCCATGTGAAAGATATAAACTATTTTTTCTACATCATTTTAACACAGTGTTAGTTTTAAAGCTAATCTGAAACTTTACAATATGTCTCAAAATCTGGTTTGTATTTGATGGGATCAGCGAAACGTCGATATACTTTTTTAGTTATATTCAACAAATCGTTATGGAATCAACCAAGCTATACAAATAAAAAAAAACCCATGTGCACAACTATATCATTGTTAAACTTGAAATTCTCTCCAATATATAATTCATTAGTACCATGTTGCAATGTTATTTCTATGAAAGGAAATCCGAACAAAATCTGAAATTATGCATTAGCTAATAATTGCACTCCCGTATTTTTGCATTTCTACTATGGAATCATTTTGAAGTTTATGCCTTTGTCTTACAATTAACTATTTAGCCTTTTGATAGAACCACCACCAACACAAATAAAATATATAGTAGTTATTAATTTTTTTATGAATTTTATATTTTTTGTTGTCTGTAGAAACTAAACGAATGTATATTATACATTAAGTAGAAGATTTACGATCTTGGGCGTTCCTTCTTCTCCTTGTACAATGCAAGCAAGGAAACGTTTGCGACTTTCACCACCTTGAAACGTACTCCGGGAATATCACCGACGGCGTGACCTTTACGACCGAAACCGGCAACCAAGACTTCATCGTTCTCTTCAATGTAGTTCAAGCTACCGTCACGGGGTACGAAAGCGGTAATTTTCTTGCCGTTCTTGATCAGTTGCACTCTCACGCACTTGCGGATAGCAGAATTAGGCTGTTTAGCTTCAACACCACTGGAATTAAATATGTATCGGTTAAAAGTGTTTATTATTGATATATAAATAATATTTAATAATAAAAAGAAGTTTGTAGTGTGATACGCTGCTCACAGTATAATCCTGTGATATGATTACTATAAACACATAACACAAAAATATACTGCGTGCTGCATTATCACTAGCCCAAGAGGGTTGAGGCACACACTTTGTATCATCAAATAATGTTTTAAATCTACATACACTTTCTCGAGTACAATGCCTTTGGCATGTGATGCTCCTCCGAAGGGATTGGCCTTCCATCTGGTTCCCAAATGAGCTTTTTTGTAGTCTTTGTCAGCCCAACGCTGATCACGACGGTGATTTACATGCTTCCTAGCAGTGCGGAGACCTCTTGGCTTGCCTGTAAAACAATAAAAAAGATTATTAGTATTATTGTGATATCAAATTTAAAAAACATATTTTCTATATACATATATATATACACCGACCAATTTTGAGGTTAGATTTCCCAATGCATTTAAGATTTCATATATTCGGTTTTAATATTGATGTTAATAGTCAAAATGGAAAAACTATGTTCAATTTAATTTAGAAATTTCAAATGTAATAAGGTGATTCCAGTGATATCGCCCGATAAAACAACTTTTGATTTCGGCAACTGATTGCGCCTAGATGCCGATTTATTTGCAATAGATTTCTTGAAGTTTTCCAACTTCAGTGAAGAACTTTTACTTACTGCTATATATTTCTCAACGCCGTTTCAAACATTTCACAAACTGTGCGTAAATATTACATGGAAATACTATAAAACGAATGAAATTGAACTATTTCTGCAACTCACCCATAATTTCCAAACTTTCTCAAGCAATGGCGGAAATAAAAGAACGAAATGTCGTTCGGATCGTATACATCTTTCAAAATTCAGCTACAACAACATGTCAAGCTGTCAAACAATTAATCAAGCAGGAAGTGTTTGGAAAGAATAAAAGCCGATGTCACAGTGTAGCTCAAAATAAAGAAAATTACAAATTTCTATTGAAATAAACTGTTACAATTGCTTTAATAATATATTTTGAATATTTAAAAATATTATACATATTAAAAATGTATACATATATATTGATGAAATTAGAAATTAACAAAGTTGGTATTTACTGCTACTTTCAAAGTAAATTTCAAACACATAAAATGTATATTTATTAATTTCAATAATTGAATTTAAATTATTTTCATTTTTAATAATATTTCGATAAAGCTAAACATAATTCATAAACATAATAAATATAATATTGGTAATATTTGAAACCAAACAGTACAGCCTTATATTCGACAACTAATCGTCATTTTTAATTTGACCATTCCCTACAAGTTTTGCAGCATTTACCAACACATACATATGTACATACATTGCTAACCTTTTGTAGTTAAATGGCAATCTCCGTAGTTAGAATAGCAACATTCATTAACCCTAATTTTTGTATGTAAAAGACAGAAATGCACGAAATGGGCCTAATCATTGAATCAGTTTCGATCGAAAAATTTTGGTCGAAATCTAACCGTTGGTGAAAGAGTTGCGGAAATGTAAAAGAAATAAACTATTAGGAAATTTTTATGTAAATAATTACTGATGACGGAATAAATTATGTTTTAAATGGGAATTTTAAAGACAACAGCCAAAAACAGACTAATAAAAATAAATTAAAGATGTTCAAAAGCGAATATAAAGTTGCCCCTCGAGGGAAAGAATTTTCTCAAAGAACCTCAGGCGAATTAAATAATTTTTGGAATAAATTTCGCAATAGTTAAAGGTCATTTTTAATTTGGTTCTGAACAAAACAAAAAGCACAGCGACTTTATCAAATTTTACGCATTTGCCGATAAAGGTCGATAAAACAGTTTCACGATTTCAATTTGTGGTAAAGCAGTTTATCGATGAAATCAATCCCTACAAGACGGAGCTAACTCATACGTCACTACACATGCAAAGTTTTTCAGCTTTTACCAACACATACACAATAGTAAGTTTTTGGAGCTAAATGGTAATCTCGGTAGTTAGAATGGCAACATTCATTAACCCAAATTTTTGTATGTATAAGAGAGAGATGCACGTAGTACAATGAACCGTTCAAAATCGCCGCCATGACCACCATTCATATTGTAACGGATTTCCAAAATCTGCCGTTAACGCTGAAACTCTACCCTGAGTTCGATCACTGGATTGTCAAATAAAAGTCACACTTTAATGGCTATACACTAATCTTTATTTCTAAATCCTTATAACTTAACACTTTATTGCTCAATACTCTACTTTACAACTCTAACTTATAACTTGTTTACACTTTATTCGACAACTCTCTCCTTAGAATTGTCCTCACTCGACAACTCTCTTTTCAAAACCGTGTGTTGCTGCCAGTCCGGCAGCCCTTATATAGTCGATTGTAAGCGATACATGCCCAGCAAGTCATGGGTACTGAAACTCCAACACATTCAAAGAAATTTCAATAACACCACTACATACACATATATGCAACAAAGGGCAAAATGTGTATAAACATTTACCTCAACTCTTTTCTCGTACAGCACCCTGAATGATAGAAAGAAACAACCAAAGTTCTCGTGTTTGAACAAGTTTTGTTTTGAGATATATCATGGCTGCTTGTGAAGTATTATTTTGCGTGTTTTATTTAATTCAGTGATTTGCAGACTAATTAAAGTATAAATTATTGAAGCACGCATTTTTAAATAAGTAAAACGTAAAATAAAAGTTTTTTAAGGCCAAAATATGGAATTGAAGAGGGTGGGTGATACAGTAATACTTCATTGCACTATCAATTCGAAGCACGCAATAGAAGCCAACAATGGTCAACTTCAATGGCGAAACCATTGAATACGTAAATAATTGTTGAATATAATAATATTATCTTGCCTTAAATTCTAATTTATTTTCCACACAGATATTTCAAACCTCATATGGCGCGTTAAAGGTACGCAAACTTATTGGTGTCACTTATTGTAGCAGCGTAGAACTTTCGAAGCGATGGAATATGTGCTGCAAGCAAATCCAAAACTATGGACGCAAACGCTGCTACATGGAACACAAATCATTCACACACCAGATATTACGTTTAATGTCACTTTTTTGCGTGCAATTAAACCTTTTGGTCAACACAAGCACGAGAATTGGAACGACATGGTTTAGAGTCCTCACATAATGTGCGCAGCTTACACTTCCAGACCGCACGGGGTATTTGACATTTTCCACTCTTCCTCCAGCCTTTGTCCGATAGCAAAAATTGTTCAAATATTCATTTTCACCTACTTTATACATATGTATATAGTGTAGTACGATAATATATGTATAAAGTAAATATAATAATAAACAACTAAATGGCATGATATTTTCAATAAATATGTAATATAATTAATGATTTTGTTATTAAATTCTTATTTGGAATTTTGGTAGAACTAACCGAAAACAGAGGGTATAGTTTCTGGGCTTTTATGGGTCGCAGTACTGAAAGTGCACGTGGAGTTTTGGTTCGCAGTATTGGGTCTTTCATCCGTGATTGTACCAATACCATTCCCCAACTTGTGCAAGAGGTATATATACATTGCTAAATGATGAATGTAATGTGCAAGAAAGGGATGAAAGTTCACACGTACACAATAGTTTCGGGTACTTTTGTCAATTCGCCCTTAAGAATGGCATAGAAACTTTCATTGAAGCTGCGGGTACCGCTCCCTGGCATTTCACCGGAGAATTCGCCGGTACCTGTCTTGCAGGGCATATTCGTTATAATATGAAAAGAAAATTTGAAGTGAGTGCGCATTAATAATTTGTTACTGATATTAATTTATATTTATAGTAAATTTTCTCTTTATAGAGCGGTACTATGTTTGACTGGGAGCTGTAGCGTATTTTAAAAGAATATAACTGCAGAAAATGATCTTGGAAGGCAAAGCGAGCTGCAACGCACATCTGGTTCGTACATGCAAAACTAAAAAGAGAAGCAGAAAAAGGATTATGCCACTTTACGCAGATGGGTGAGTTGATAATATCAAACCTTACATATGTATGTATATACTAAACATAAAATCTTATGTATATTCTAATATTCTTTTATCTTTTTATTATCCTTTTCAGATATTTACAAACTTCGGAAGAAAAACTAAAGCTTAATCTGGATACCACCCATATACTCCCATATAGGAAGGTAGCTAAACTTAGTATGGTGCGGGGAATCCTACCAGAAGTTCTTCAAGACATTCAACGACAATCGCTCATCAATCGTACAATACAAATTCGAATTAGAATTCGACGTACGATGGAAGCAACACTCGTAGTCCTTTGTGTTAGGAAGTAAGAAAAATCATACACCTAGAAATACAACACAAATTATGCTACAACAACAGGTATTATTGAAACGAATTTAATTGCAAAACAAAACAATAATTTTGATATTATTATTATTTAACAGAGTTGGTATTAATATTCCCATGCTTATAATATTGGTGGATAATCGCCACATGGTGTAACAAGCAGTAACAACAAATAACACATATTCAAATTCACAACGTAACCGGCAAATAACAAGATTTGTTCTACGAATATAGATATTTTAATTATTTCTAACCAACTATACATATTTTTCAGGCATCGAATGATGTACAACAAATTACATCGCACTTTTGGAGTAGCAGTTTCACTACTTATTTTCGACGTGATAAACACAGTGTCTCCTATGATGCCCTTGGATCTACAATTACACAATGGATAGTATAAATTTTGAACGTTCGCAATAACACTAAATTTATTAATTTAAATGTAAAATATTGTTAAATCAGCATCTATATACAAAGAATAGAATGAATGTACGAATATTTGTAACAATCGTAATAGTAGTGAAATTTAATCTGTATTGTATAACAACACAAAAAATCAATAGTTAAAACTTTCGAGAAATTGTAAATTATAAAAATTTAATAATTATAATAATACTAACTTTATATGTAAAATATGTAAATTTTATCAATGTATAAATGATAACCACAAAAATGTTTGTAAAAATTAAAGTTTAATTTGTACTGAAATTATAATATTTAAAAATTAATCCATAATAATTATTAATAATGTAAAATACCATACTAATTTATAAACGTAAGTATCTCATACAATTAAATAAATAAAATTAAAAAAATATAAATTTTTTTTTTATTTCTAAACGAAATAAAATGTAACCGGTAGCATGAACGAGATGACTACTGAACCAAATTTTATTAACCAGGCGGTGACTACACAAATGACCACTTCCTGTGTCTAAAGCAGTGGTAGGCACGAGAGGAATTGTGACTGTGTAGGTGAGCACGAAATAAACGATACCCAGTGAGAACTCTGTAACCATCCATTTTTAGAATGTTTTTAATATTTTCATAAAATATGAATTTTTGTACTCATTTATTCATTTTAGTTATTTTATTATTTAAACAAATATATTAGATCACAAAAGCATTAACTTTTCTGTCTTTAAATAGCTTAAAACCATAAATATAATACATAACATAAAACGACATTCATAAAAGAAGGAATTTCGCGCAGGGCACTTATGCAAAGTGCCATAGCCATGCGCGATGTTTACTCGTTGCTGGTTCTACAACGACTGAAGCAGAAACTACATAGCTCGCGAATGCGAATGCGAACGTTTGACAGTTGAGTTGAATACACATGTTCTTATGAGATGAGCTACATAGCTTTCGCATGTTTTCGCAACCAATGCTCTGAATTTCGAACTCGGATTCGAAGACGCACAGAAGTTGAAAGTTTCAACTTTTATGCGCTAACAGAGCAACCTTCACATTCTTAAGAATAGCAACCAACATTATGTTAATACTTGTCTTGTGTGTTTTAATTATTTAAGCCCGTTTTCTTCGCTACAATATAAGTATTTTTATGAAATATAATATTTATTAATTTATTAATAATATTTTTATCAAATATTTAAAATAATTTTTAAAGATTAGGGGTGATGAAGTTTTAATAAACAAAGTAGGTACTTTAAATTTTCCTTCCGTTTCTTAATGCGAGGTTTTCTATGTACATTGCTTATAAAAATCAATAAAAATTTAAAATCGACATCCATATTATTTAGTCGGCACAATTGTGCTATGAAGTTCCGACCACTGGTCTAAAGGGTGACCATGGAAATGATGAAGCAACCCTGCAAGACGAGTGGGGTTATTTATCTTATGGTGTATTGGTTACCAGTAAAAAAAGCTTGTATTATTTTATTGGTCTCCCTTGTTCTAGCAGCAAGAACAAAGTTACCGTTTCTCTTCTTTTACGGCATGTCGGTGTGATTATCTTGCTCGCTCTCTCTCATTGATTTTATTGCAAATCCTGCATAAGTTTTTCTGCTCTAATTTTTCATTGTTTTGGAAAGGCATATGTCACTCTGCCTCAACCTTAATTTTTACAATCGTTTTTGCGGCTATCATTTATGTATGTGATTGGCGTTGCAACCGTTTAGCCGGTTATAGCCGAATCGACGATAGTGCGCCACCTCTCTCTCTCCTTCGCAGTTCGGCGCCAGTTGGAGATCCCAAGTGTAACCAGGTCGCTCTCCACCTGGTCCCTCCAACGGAGTGGAGGCCTTCCCCTTCCTCGGCTTCCTCCGGCGGGTACTGCATCGAACACTTTCAGGGCTGGAGTGTTTTCGTCCATTCGGACAACATGACCTAGCCAGCGTAGCCGCTGTCTTTTTATTCGCTGAACTATGTCAATATCGTCGTATAACTCGTACAGCTCATCGTTCCATCGTCTGCGGTATTCGCCGTTGCCAATGTTCTGAGGACCATAAATCTTGCGCAAAATTTTCCTCTCGAAAACTCCTAGTGTCGTCTCATCTGATGTTGACATCGTCCAAGCTTCTGCACCGTAAAGCAGGACGGGAATGATAAGCGACTTGTAGAGCTTGATTTTGGTTCGTCGAGAGAGGACTTTACTGTTCAATTGCCTACTCAGTCCAAAGTAGCACCTGTTGGCAAGAGTTATTCTGCGCTGGATTTCGAGGCTGACATTGTTCGTGTTGTTGATGCTGGTTCCCAGGTATACGAAATTATCTACGACCTCGAAGTTATGACTGTCAACAGTGACGTGGGAGCCAAGACGCCCTCGTTCACCACCAGACCCATTCGCTTCGCCTCCTTATCCATGCGGGAAAAAGCAGAACAAACGGCGCGGTTGTTGCTTCCGATGATATCAATATCATCGGCGTACGCCAGGAGCTGTACACTCTTGTAGAAGATTGTACCTTCTCGGTTTAGCTCTGCAGCTCTTACAATTTTTTCCAGCATCAGGTTAAAGAAGTCGCACGATAGTGAGTCACCTTGTCTGAAACCTCGTTTGGTATCGAACGGCTCGGAGAGGTCCTTCCCAATCATGACGGAGCTTTTGGTGTTGCTCAACGTCAATTTACACAGCCGTATTAGTTTTGCGGGGATACCAAATTCAGACATCGCAGCGTAAAGGCAGCTCCTTTTCGTGCTATCGAAAGCAGCTTTAAAATCGACAAAAAGGTGGTGTGTGTCGATCCTCTTTTCACGGGTCTTCTCCAAAATTTGGCGCATCTGGTCAGTTGTCGATTTTCCAGGTCTAAAGCCACACTGATAAGGTCCAATCAGTTTGTTGACGGTGGGCTTTAGTCTTTCACACAGTACGCTCGATAGAACCTTGTATGCGATATTTAGGAGGCTGATCCCACGATAATTGGCGCAGATTGTGGGATCTCCCTTTTTATGGATTGGGCAGAGCACACTGAGATTCCAATCGTCAGGCATGCTTTCATATTCTGCAAAGAAGCTGATGCATGCACCTTATCAGTTCTTCGCCGCCGTATTTGAATAGTTCTGCCGGTAATCTATCGGCCTCCGCTGCTTTGTTGTTCTTCAAGCGGGTAATTGCTATTCGAATTTCTTCATGGTTGGGTAATGGAATATCTGTTCCATCGTCATCGATTGGGGGATCGGGTTCGCCATCTCCTGGTGTTGTACTCTCACTGCCATTCAGCAGGTCGGAGAAGTGTTCCCTCCATAATCCCAGTATGCCCTGGACATCGGTTACCAGATTACCACCTTGGTCTCTACATGAGGATGCTCCGGTCTTGAAACCTTCGTTAAATCGCTTCATTTTTTCATAAAATTTTCGAGCATTCCCTCTGTCTGCCAGCTTCTCAAGCTCTTCGTACTCACGCATTTCGGCCTCTTTCTTTTTAAACCGTTCCACAGTTCCCTTATACCGAGATGCTGATGAGTGCTCTCAGAGAGCAGGAGTGCAAGTCGAGTAGAGTATTTCGTGACTGTCTGTTGCGATTGCAGCTTTTCGACGTCGAACCTTCCTTGTGTTTGTTGACGGGCATTCTTTGCTGCACAGAGGCGGGTGCGTATCTTCGCTGCGACCAGATAATGGTCCGAGTCTATATTTGGTCCTCGGAGCGTACGCACGTCTAAAACACAGGAGACATGTCTTCCGTCTATCACAACGTGATCGATTTGGTTCCGCGTGTTAGGGGAATCATTTATACATTGATAAAATTTACATACTTTACATATAAAGTTAGTATTAATTATTAAATTTTTAGAATTTTCAATTTCTCAAAAGTTTTAAGTATTGTTCTTTTGTGTTGTTATACAATACAAATTAAGAACTTCTGGTAGGATTTCCCGCACCATACTAAGTATAGCTACCTTCCTATATGGGAGTATATGGGTGGTATCCAGATTAAGCTTTAGTTTTTCTTCCGAAGTTTGTAAATATCTGAAAAGGATAATAAAAAGATAAAAGAATATTAGAATATACATACGATTTTATGTTTAGTATATACATACATATGTAAGGCTTGATATTATCAACTCACCCATCTGCGTAAAGTGGCATAATCCTTGTTCTGCTTCTCTTTTTAGTTTTGCATGTACGTATCAGATGTGCGTTGCAGCTCGCTTTGCCTTCCAAGACCATTTTATGCAGTTATATTCCTTTAAAATACGCTGCAGCACGCAGTCAAACATAGTACCGCTCTGTAAAGAGAAAATTTACTATAAATATAAATTAATATCAGTAACAAATTATTAATGCGCACTCACTTCAAATTTTCTTTTCATATGAATAGCGGTCATGACGGCGATTTTGACCGGTTCATTGTAGTACGTGCATCTCTCTCTTATACATACAAAAATTAGGGTTAATGAAAGTTGCCTCTCTAACTACGGAGATTGTCATTTAACTACAAAAAGTTACTATTGTGTATGTGTTGGTAAAAACTGAAAAACTTTGCATGTGTAGTGGTGTATAAGTTAGCTCCGTCCCTGCCAGCCAAAGGTGGTGAAAAAGCTGGTTAAACCGAAGCTTTTTAAACCCACAAAAGTGGTAAAAAAGTGGTGAGTTTGCCATAAGCCAGCATAGCTGCTTGTGAGTTTTTTAACCACTATTCCCCTCACACGTACGGATACATGTGATCTTACATCTCTGTTGCGCTCATTACGCAGTGCCATATAATTTATATACACAAAAATATAGCTGAACTGCTCTAATATCCCTAATCGTCAGCTGATGCAGGGTTGCATTTTTTTCATCCCTATTTATAAATTTTCTTTAAATTTCAAACATATTATTTAAATTTCAAAATTATTTTTTTAAACTTTATTTATCATATAAATATATGTTAACATATTTTCATTTTATTTTTACAATTATTTAACATAATAATACTAATTTTTACAATTATTAGTATAATTAAATACATATTTATTATATAAACTATTTTTTGTAAAATATGTTATTGATATCTGAAAATAAAAGATAAGGTAAAAGAAAAAGATTATTAATATCTGAAAAAAAAGAATATTGGTTGAGAAATATATTAATTAAATAAAAATAGTTATAATATCTAATAAAAAAAGATTAATAAAAGCTGCAAAAAGATTAATTAAATAATAATAATTATAAAATATTAATTAAATATTTGTAATTATAAATTCTGAAAAAAATTAATTAATGGTGAAAAAAAATAAAATCTGAAAAAGGTTAATTAAAGCTGAAAAAATATTTATTAATAAATAATAATTATAAAATCTAAAAAAAAAAATAATTAAATAAAATCTAAAAAAGGTTAATTGAAGCTGAAAAAATATTAATTAAATATAAATAATAATAGTTAATATGAATTATTACTTCTCCAATGTTACAATATTGTAATAAAACCAATTTTATTAAATAAATGAACATGAAATTATGGGTTAATGTTAAGCGCATATTTATTAGTATTTCAAACTTTTTATATATATATTTTTTCAAATCCGCAGGCAACATAAGCCTGCGCAGGCACACAAAACATAACCATGCACTCAAATTATTTCACTGTGCAGGCACACAAAACATAAATTGTTGCACTGCGTAGGCACACAAAATATACAATTTTTTAAAGCAAAACTTACATTTTTTTGTTTGCTGCTGCTTCTATTCTATGCTGCTATGTTGCTGGTTGTTGTATGCTGCTAGAATAATAACAAATTAGTTAATTTTATATAAATTATAATAAAAAATATTAACAATTCCATTCAACTCACCTTTTTAACCATATGTGCGCAAATGACTCGCGTTTTCATTTTTTTTTATATTTCCCTTTATGGGATTTTTTTTGGCACCAATGACAATTACGTTTTCTCTTTCGCACTCATTTAATAAGAACAATAAATGAGATAACTAGTTTTGTTCTGTTTGGGAAATTCGAAATGTATTAACCCTAGTATGTTTAATTCGACTTTTGAGGAACATATTTCTAAGCATTTTAGAGGAATTATTTTTTCATCGCATTAGGGTTAAAAAACAAAACAACCCAAACGTGTGCGTTGGTGTTAGTAATTGAAGAAACATGAGGGGAAAGTGGTTAGGCCTGGCTGGCAGGGGTATTATAGGGAAACAAGCGATTTCAGATGGCTCTACTAACCACAGCACCAAAATCAATGACATAGAGCGAGCAAGATAATCACACCGACGTATTGTAAAAGAGGAGAAGTGGTAACCTTTTTCCTGATGCTAGAACAAGAGTGACCATAAAAATAATACGGGCTTTTTTACTGCTTACCTGGAACATAAGATAAGTAACTATATCCGTCTTGCAGGGAAGCAGGAAACATAATTTAGGTTGAAATTGGTTTTCAATAGATCGTGCTGCTATTAATATGGACATGGCTGAATACATATACAGTGGCTCATAGGTTATGTGATAATATGAAAATAACGAGGAATAATATATATGTAAAAAATCTGAAAAACCCCTAAGTCTGCTAAATAAAATAGATGCTAAAATTATTATATTTAATTACAGTGGAACTCCCATAACTCGAACTGTTTTATTGGCAATAGAAATCTGCTTCCATAAATCGAACTTTTCGACCAGGGCATAATACAAAATTTAAAACTTTACTATCGAGGCACAACTTTAAAGAGTCCCTCAATATCGTATTTACGATAATGAAAAAAATGATATTACTCTAATTGATTTCATAAATCATGTAACAAAAACAAAGGATACAGACGTCAAGAGCCAAACAATAGCAAAGTGTAACAAGCAAAATGACATAATACATGTTTTAACGTATTTAAATAAAACCACTGTATATTAAATATTAGTAGAAACAAAAATTAAAGGACATAAACAATTTACGTCATATTTTATTGCTACAACTCATTTAAAAAATGGATTTTTTTTGTGTGATAACAATTTGCATTATTTAGGAAGTCTTAATAAGGAATTGTTGCTTGTTTGGGATTGAACCAACCAGCAGTCGTGTATTTTCAGATATGATTTTTACCATTTCTCTAGATGTTTAAGTTAAGCAGAACATATACATTTTACATACGTGAGAAATTGTGGAGAGTTCCATATTAGCCAGTAATGATAGAGATGGAACTGCTTGAGAATACAAAGAACCTCGCGATGCCAGTTCTTTTTGAATATGTTCAAGTACGTATATACGTACGTACCTCAATAAACACCAGATCACCCCATCTTCTTCTTCTTGACTGGCGTAGTCACCGCTTACGCGGTTATAGCCGAGTCCAAAACAGCGCGCCACGTATCCCTACTTATGGCAGTTTGGCGCCAATTGGTTATACCAAGCGAAGCCTGGTCCTTCTCCACCTGGTCCTTCCATCGGAGTGGAGGTCTCCCTCTTCCTCGGCTTCCTCCGGCGGGTACTGCATTGAATACTTTCAGAGCTGGAGCACTTTCATCCATTCGAACAACATGACCTAGCCAGCGTAGCCGCTGTTTTTTTATTCGCTGGACTATGTCTATGTCGTCGAATAACACATACAGCTCATCGTTCCATCGTCTGCGGTATTCGCCGTTGCCAATGTTTAAGGGACCATAAATCTTCCGCAAAACCTTTCTCTCGAAAACTCCTAGTGCCGTCTCATCGGATGTTGACATCGTCCACGCTTCTGCACCGAAAAGTAGGACGGGAATGATGAGGGACTTGTAGAGTTTGGTTTTAGTTCGACGAGATAGGATTTTAATTTTCAGTTCCTTACTCAGTCCATAGTAGCACTTGTTGGTAACAGTGATTTCAAGGCTGACGTTGTTGGTGTTATTGATGCTGGTTCCAAGGTGGAATTACAATGTTACACAATTTTTGTTGTTATTCATATAATTCGAACTTTATTTACATTTGTACAAGCAGTATCGCTGAAGCTCAGTGATTAATTGAGGATTACACGGGATCTCACATCCCATGTTATATTTTCCTTGGTTTTTGAAAGAATTATTCTAGTATTTCATCAACTGACAGATCAATATCCCTATGAATATTCATTGATGCTAGACCATTAAGCCTATCTTGACCTGTCGTATTTCGTAAATAGGTTTTAATTCTCTTTAAACTTGAAAAACTTCTTTCCGGTGATGCTATTGAGATAGGCAATAACGCCAATATGCGTAAAATCTTGAAAACATTCCCAAAAGACGTTTTGTTCACTGCTTCTAAAGCTTCGAGAGCATTCCGAAAATGCTTGCCTGAAGTTCGCTGTTTCCACATTTTCACCTCCGCAAGAAAGTTTTGTTCTGAACAGTTAATCACCCTTTCATAAAAAGAAAATATTTCTCGAGCTTTTTTAGCGTCAAATTCCTACATAAAAATACACAAATCAAGTAAGGAAGGGCTAAGTTCGGGTGTAACCGAACATTTTATACTCACGCAATTTATTTATTTAACTTTATTTATATTATATAATTCACAATTTGACCCACATATTCGTCATATATATTGTATAAAGTCCATTGAAAGTTGGAAACCATAATATTAGGTTAGAAGCCCGAGGTCCTCGTGTTCGATATATGGGGCCTTAAAAACCTATAGTCCGATTTCGGCGATTTTCAGAATGGGGCTGTCACACTATTAACATAGTATTTGTGCAAAGTTCTTCATCGATATCTTCACTAGTACTTACTTTATATATTGTAAAGTAAACGATTCAGATTGTCTTCAAAGTTCTGGTATATAGGAAGTAGGCGTGGTTGTGAAGCGATTTAGCCTATTTTCACAACATATCATTGGGATGTAAGGAAACTATTACAAACCAAGTTTCATTGAAATCGGTCAAGTAGTTCCTGAGATATGGTTTTTGACCCATAAGGGGGCGACGCCACGCCCATTTTCCATTTTGTAAAAATATCTGAGTGCAGCTTTCATCTGCCATTTGTTATGTGAAATTTAGTGTTTCTGACGTTTTTCGTTAGTGAGTTAACCCACTTTTAGTAATTTTCAACCTAACTTTTGTATGGGAGGTGGGCGTGGTTATGATCCGATTTCTTTCATTTTTGGACTGTATTAGGAAGTGGCTAAAAAAACGACTGCAGAAAGTTTGGTTTATATAGCTCTATTGGTTTTCGAGATATGTACAAAAAACTTAGTAGGGGGCGGGGTCACGCCCACTTCCCCAAAAAAAAAAAAATTATATCCAAATATGTCCCTTCATAGTGCGATCCTTCATACCAAATTTTATTTCCATTTCCAGCTTTATTTATGGCTTAGTTATGGCACTTTATGTGTTTTCGTTTGTGGGCGTGGCAGTGGTCCGATTTTGCTCATTTTCGAAAGCAACCTTCCTATGGTGCCAAGAAATAAGTGTGCCAAGTTTCATCAAGATATCTTAATTTTTACTCAAGTTACAGCTTGCACAGACGGACGGACGGACGGACAGACAGACATTCGGATTTGAACTTCACTCTTCACCCTGATCACTTTGGTATATATAACCCCATATCTAACTCGTTTAGTTTTGGGTGTTACAAACAACCGTTATGTGAACAAAACTATAATACTCTCTTTAGCAACATTTGTTGTGAGAGTATAAAAAAAAACGTGTCCATAATAACTGAATTTTCGCGAGGGAACTGCTATATTAAAAATACGTTGAGTAATAAAACTTTTTGTAAAACCCTCCCTAAAAAATGTTTCTGGATCCGCCACTGCGGGAGATATTTCATATTGTCATCAATGGACCTTTTGATACAAGTTGTCAATATTAAAAATTGTCTGGTTACATGTAAGTCCACTTTCACACGGGCAACTTTTGTTGCTAATTCTCGGGCGATTCTCTTTTGCTGTCGCCCCTTGCGTTCACACGAGCAATTCTTGTTCGACAACTCTGTTCGTGTTTTTCTGTCATTCTCTTTCATATAATTTTCTCAACTTCTTGTACGCATCGTTTCCAAGCAAAAAAATATATTTCATTAAGTAATTTTTATCGTTATTCTCAATTTTCTAGCACATTTTAATTATATTATGCATATTTCTATATGTATTTGCAAATTACATACAAAATTAAATGATTAAATTCAAATATTAAAATATATTGTATACATTAATTTTAAAATGTGCGCAAATGCAACCATGTTACGTAGCAGCGAACTGTTACGAATAAGAACACAAAGCGTGTTGCCTGAACACAGCAGACTCGGCGCGATTCTCCTCTCCTCGTCGCCTCCTCTCCTATAAAACTAAGAATTGCCGCGACAAAAATTGCCCGTGTGAAAGGGGTCTAAAAGAATTACAAACACAAAAAAATCGACGACAACACTGCAAATCGGGTCGCTATATAGCAAATAGGTATATGTGCAAACCCATTCATTTGTTTATTTGCTGTCGCGGTGTCAACATTTCGACTATTGGAATTATAAAAACCACTAACGAGGATGTAAGCAATAATTGAAAAATAATTATATGTATATAAATACAACAACTAACTTTCATTTGAGCTAAAAATGCCACTTGGAACCGAATTTCGTCTAAGGAACAGATCAAGATTGAGATTATTAACAAAGATGTTTTAAAAATTTATGTAAATACTGCTGAAGTAATGTGGCATCGAAAAACCATACGAGACTTTTTAGAAACCTCGAGGAATACAAAAGACATAAGCGTATTTTACCAAAATCTTCGATAAATGAACGCACCAAATGGCATATTCGCAAGTTGGCAACTCAGGACATGATGAGTTGCTCCAAATTAAAGCGGAATTTGGTCTATAAGTGCCAAGACAACGTGTAAAACAAATTTTGAGAGGAGTCTTAAGACTTAAATATTCAAATTCTAAGAAGTAGAGTTTCAAATGATGTAGGCTGCTCTTAGCGCCAAAAAGAAGTCTGCCATTTGCCTTGTTCCAAGTCGTATTATTAACAAAGATGTTTTAAAAATATATGTAAATACTGCAGAAGTAATGTTGCATCGAAAAACCATACGAGACTTTTTAGAAACCTCGAGGAATACAAAAAACATAAGCGTATTTTACCAAAATCTTCGATAAATGAACGCACCAAATGGCATATTCGCAAGTTGGCAACTCAGGACATGATGAGTTGCTCCAAATTAAAGCGGAATTTGGTTTATAAGTGCCAAGACAACGTGTAAAACAAATTTTGATAGGAGTCTTAAGACTTAAATATTCAAATTCTAAGAAGTAGAGTTTCAAATGATGTGGGCTGCCAAAAGAAGTCTGCCATTTGCCTTGTTCCAAGTCGTATGAAAGCCAAATATATATGGAATTGCAGGGCCGTGAACTTATCATGTTTGTTAAGGCATATCATGTCGACAACTGCGTGTTCCAGCAGAACAATGCACTTATCCACGTAGCAGGGTATACTATAGCCTTTTTTGAGTCGCGTAATATTCCCTAACTTCCGTGTCCGTCATTAAGTCTAGATCTGAATTCAATAGAGAATTTATGGGACATACTTTCCGCAACATTTTTTAGCTGAACAAAGCAGTATGACAGCTAAAACAAGCCGTTGAGGATGATTGGGCGAAGATAAACGTTTCAGTACTGTAAAAGTTGGCCAATTTTATAACAAATTGGCTAAAACTTTTGAAAAACAAGAACGGGGGTCCAATATCATATTAATAAATCAAAAACATTTCATTCAAATTGTTTACCTATTTAAAAGTTAATACTTATTATAACTAAAAATTTGAATTTTGCACAAATAGCTATTTTCTATGGTATACAATGAAGTTTTATTAATTTGGTTTCTTTTTCTTTTAGCATGGTATATGTTTTTGTTTCTTTAAATACCACTTACTAACATCTAACAAAAAAATCGATCATGAATAGTATAATATGCAAAGGTTGAATAAAAATTGAGAAAGATAACAGTGCACAAAACCGAGTTATAAAGATAATGCAAGAAGCTGTACAGTTATTAAAAAAAAATATTTTACTAAACTCTTCCATCGCTCAATCCCGTTTGTAGAAACGGCGTAAACGAAGATTTCGGGATTCACATCTCTAATTGACATTTTTTTTTTCAAATGCATACATATGTAAGTATGTCCATATATCGCATAATTGTGCAAATGTTCTTACATATGTTGGTAAATGTATTGTACTTATGTATGTACATAAGTATGTTGCCTATTTTTGTAAATTTTTAATTATTGGCAATAGGTGCTGGTGATAATATCTAATGAGCCATTGCTTCTTGAATGTTTAAAATGCATTGCACGCACCGCGGCGATTCTCTCTACTGATATCAGTCACACTCAAAATGGGACACTATATAGAACTGAAGAAATTTTGTACTGTCCCATTTTGAGTGTGTATGTACATACATATGTATGTAATAAATGGTTGGCATTGTTTTCATTGAACTATTTGCTGTCTGTCTGCCGGTCGGCATGGCAGTGACCATTTTTTGTCTGCGCCTATTATAGCTGCTCAAAGTAGTTCAGTGGGCATTACACATGCGTACAAATGTACATATACATATGTATATATGTACTTGACCATACACACATACATAGTTTATGTATATAATAGTAATGTATGTATATACATATGTATTTGTATGCCTATCCCAACCTATTTCGCTTATGAGTACGAGCGTTACCCGTACGAGCAATTATCAAGCGTCCATGTGATAATGTGACGAAACTCTGCACACAAGTACTCGCGAGTCGCGACATTGGCTGATGACTGAGGTGCTGGTGTGGCGCTAAAACCAATATTTCGCCGCTTCCGCTTCTGCGCTGCCTCTATATACAATGTTGTTGCTGCTGTTGTTGTTGTTTGAGTAGTTAGCATTGGTTAGCATTGGAATTGAGAATGGCAATGTCGCCACTTGCTAATAAGCTAACACACACAACCGCAATTTCGTATTTAATGCGCATTTCCAACATGCACTTCGTGTTGAGCGTGAGCACCTTGATGCGGCGCGCTTCGCCTTTCAGCAGCAGCAATCGACAAAAAGTTTAGCACATGAGTGGGCAGAGAACAAATTTGCTGCACACTTTTCCCACTGCTTCGAATACTGATCGGGTTCTTTGCAGTTTTACTCAGGCCGACTTAGTCAGTTTACACGACATACACATATACATGCATACATATGTACGCATATATATGTACACCAAACATTCGTGTGTATGTATGTACATATGTATCGACGATTACTAGCGCGGTGCATACTGCTCCCTTGTTGACTTACGGCGTACTCGCCGCACACGCTCACACAAATGCAGCTACAAGTGTGTTTGTATGTATGTCTGACTGTGTGCGTGTATTAGTTGCTAGCATTGCTTGCTGTCAGTATGCTTTGCTACTTTTGCTTTGCCGCTTTGCCGCTTTGACTTTGGGGCTTTTTGCTCTTTCAGCTTCGCCGCCTTTCGGTTTCAACTGTTGGCTCGTTGTTGGCACTTATACGTGTGTTATTTGTCGTTGTGTTGCGCTGTTGGCGCAGTCACAAATGTTGAAATGGCCTGGCCGCTTACTGCCGCTCCATGGTGCTGTGCGGTGCTGTGTGCCGCGCGCTTATATTCTCGCCTATATCTGTATCCGGAGCATTGAGCCGCGCACAATTCCATTCCTTTAGTTATCTGAAAGCAGTCTGAGGAAACGGTTGCGGGCTCGTCGCTACCGTATGATAAGCAATCGTCTAGTTGAAATTGATCGGCACTAGTGGTGATTATTAGCTAGTGTTTAGTTTTCGTTTTCATGCCACCACAGCTTAACAACACATACACGTCTACCGTCCACGCCACCAAGCACGGCAAGAGATGTACACATACGTTCACATAACTAAATAATAAATACATATGTACATACATACATACATTTATACATATGTAAATAGTTAGTGCATCGCGCAACAGTAAAACGTGCTTTCAGTTTTTCAATATTCGATTCTTCATTCGCCCATTTGTATTTTGCTTTATGTAGTATTCTTTAAAAAACTAATGAACAAAAAAAAAAAATAAATAAACACACTTGCGTACGTTGAAACCCAAACATACATACATACATATATAGAGTGTGCAGGCATATTTTAAGAAAATATAATTACATGACACACATACGTATGTATCGTATGTGCGCGTAGTGTTCGAAAAACAAACGCAAACGGAAGGCAAAAAGTGAAAAGTATTTAAATTTAGTAAATCGAAACGAGCTGTGACTACAAGAAGCAAATGAATAGTCAACACACAAGTAAAGACAATTCGAAAATAGCAACATAAAAAAAGGTAAAAGTAAATGCAAAGTTAAAAGAGGAAATTCTTAAGTTTTGTGAACGGAGCACACAGCAATATTGCCAGCAAAAGCGCGAAGCAGTATTTGCGCCGATTGTTTGTTCACATAATATTCAACTAACACACCAAAGGCGTGCGCGTACGATTTACCACACACAAGCACTCACACAACTTGGTGATTGGGAGCGAGTTCAAGTTGCTCACACACACTCACACACAAGTGCAAACGAAAAGAAAGGCGAACTGGTGTAGAAAGTGTCGCCCACAGTCTACGTAGTAGACCGCCCTCTGAATTCACGCCAGGTGCATACGCGTGAGGCGATCCATCGGTGCAACCATTCTGAACAACATAGAAAACAACCGTTGTTGCTTTCGCGCATGCAAACAGCTGCAACTGCGTCAGACGTTCGGCGCGGCGAACACCATTCAACGACGACAAAGCTAACAGAGAGATAACAACTATCAACCAAAACAACCACAGAGTGCGTATATATGCGATAAAAACAAAACAATAATAACAACGATTGGGCCATAATAATAAACAAAGACGACAACAACGACACCAGCGACAAACGGCAACGCAGAGAATTGTGGATCGACGCCAACGACTAAATTTGTCGTATTAATTTATTTATTTATTCAACACACTGCAGGTAAATGAAAATTATTCACGCATTTAAATTTTAAATTATTGTACGTATATGTACATATCTATTTGTATTGCCGACAGCAATTCACTAACTTCACTATCGATCGCGCACTAGCGTTGGTCAGACATTCTAATCAAGCAAGGAACTGGTAGCTTTGCTGACGGCATTCGAGACACCAGCGAGTGTCTAATATTTAACCCAATTCTACCACACACATTCCTTTCGTTTCTTGCTTATCCCACAGTTGTGCGCACGCACTTGTACACTTTCCAACCGATTTCGACTGCAATCGTGGAAAACTTTGAGCACACATACACTCATATTCTCATGTACACGCATGTGCATGTGACACTACTACCACCACTTGACCGGCAATGTGCGCGGAACAGCGCGTTCTCACAGTCGGCCCATTGCTATCACAAACACCACGTAACAGGTCGTGTTGGCGCTCGCTGTGGAGCTGGCTTTCGCACCGGTTGGCGGCAAGCGGATCGCGCACGCTACACGAGCAGTTGCGACTCTTGCTACCCGGCCGTATTTGCTGCTCTACCCAATACGAATCACGAAAGTACGAGTATGATTGCTAATGGTGCTGAAATACCGCTCTGCTGTTGTTGCTTTATTTTTTGTGTACAATGGCCGAAGCTGTTGGCATTGGGTATTACGTAGACGTTATTGGCGCTGTTAGCGCTCCCAGTAGATACTGGCCTGGCCTAAGTGCAGCGCACACTTGGTAATGCGCGAATGGTAGCTTGTTGGCTTAGTCTCTTATTAGGTAATGACTGCGCGTAGTACTCGTATACGAGCGGTTCAAAAGCGGTTTCTCCGGTTAAAGCAGTTAAGGTAGGAGCAAAACAAAAAGACAAAAATAAACAGTAACATTAAGAAAAGAAACGTTTGCAGACTTAAATAGTATATTTCATTGCTCTGCAGATACGAGTACATATTCAGAATTGGGTATTTGAACTTCTCTGAAGCCTTATTGCGCCAGAATAAATGAATGTGTAGAATAAATGAATATTATACACGCACGTGGCACTAAATTAAGGGCATTTTCTGCAACTTACATATGCACATATTTAGACATTACATACACTATGTTCATGTGTATAATATTATATTTGTGTCAGTTTATATACACACTTGTGTGACGGTAGTTAAAAATCAAGACCTGGGTTACATTGCAAGTTCCGAATAACCGGTTTCCTTTTGCCGGGATAATCTTCGAGCCTATTTTCATCACAAAAAAATTCATAACATCTCTTAGCTGTTCGCAATCGGGTCAAGACTTGTAGTGTCTGGTGTTACTATCCGAGGGCGCTTCTATACGCAGGAATACTGGCTGGCACCTAACAAGGAGTAATCGCCTATTAAATGTACATATGTTTTATTAGAGCATTCAAATTGATCTCTGAAAGTATCACACCAAATTTATTTTGTTTTTAGGTTAGGTTTTAGGTTATAATTCTCCGACACATAATTTCACTTTGGGAAATGGCGCACCACCTAAAAGGTGTTTTGGGATGCATTTGCTTTTGCGATACATATGATATATATTCGACTTAGAGATCAGATATTTTTTTTTGTTTGTTATATCCACTAAGAGAGAAACAAACGCCCATTAATTTAAAAGTTTCCGACATATATATAGCTTATATTTTGAAGTATACCTAACATATAGAAATACCAACGGATCTTATATTAGATCGGTCTCGTTGACACAAATATATATTTTATAAAAGCATTAATTCTTTAATTAAAGTATATTTTGGTGTACAATTGTAATCTTGTCTATATTATTCTTGGAAAGAACAAATATTATTGAAAATATTTGAAATTCTAGATTTGTTTGAACAAAGCAATTTCAAAGCTGTAGTACAGTGAAAGTGACGATCGCAACACCCAAGTTAAAATCAACTTCTAAGATAGTTCCAAAATGTATGCACACATGCATGCACATGTACCATGCACATGAGTATATACGTATGTATGTACAGTGAAACCTCCTACAACCGGACACTCATGGTTACACAATTTTTGTGCCCTTATAGGAGTGGACCAGTAAAAATGTTACTAAAATCCATACAAAAACTTCGTCTTAAATAATTTATTTTACATATATATTTATGCTTTTATCTTTTCTGTTCTGAGAGCCCATTTTTTAGAGCTTCACATCCGTTTATCAGAGCTTTTTTACTGTTTTCTTTACACTTTCGTTCAGTGATTTAAGCTTCTTGTCGAGAGAGAGTTCCGCGTCCACTTACTACAGGATATGAAAATAAAAAAAGTATCCGCCGTCCGGTCATGAGGAGAGAACGCAACGTAAAGCTTGGTTCCTAAATTTTTATCCGGTTAATAGATGTGTCCTCTTATTGGAGGTGTCCGCAAGTAGAGCATTCACTGTATATATGTATATGCATAAAATTTAAGTGCATACCGCATGCCCACAGAGCTCAGTCCCCGCAATTATAGCGACCACAAGCATGTGAGCGTTAAGAGTGTCATGTAGTCGGCGTTGACACAATGCGGCATGTCGAAAGTTTATCGCAACAATTCACATGCTCGCTAGCACATTTATGTATGTATGAATTACCACATTTACGAATATGAATGTGAACATACACATTATGTGCTTATAATTATATTTACAAATAAATGTATGACGACTGCGAATCGTTATCAGCTACACACAGGAAAAAGGGGCCGGTGCGAGATTTAGCTTCATTTTGTGAGAAATCAGAAAAATCGAAATATTTGTATTTTTGATTTTTTATTTATAATAACAATAGACATTCTAACAATGGCCTAGAAGCTTCGCACACACATACATACACAAGCAAACAAATGCCAGTTATACATATACAAATGTTATTCAATTTGCTCTCACTTTATTGCTGTCGAAATATTTGAAGAATTTGACCTTACCAATAATTATTTATTACAATCGACGCGTTGCATTACAATCATGACTGGCATGGGCAAATACTTTAACTTCAAACTACTTGTTGGTTAAAAAAATACAACAATTTGTATTTAAGTATATTCGTCAATTGATTGCATAATGCACGTACGGATAAGCAATCTGTATCATAATCAGCAATCACCTGCATATGTATGTATGTACATACATATGTATGTATTTCATTTATTATTTTTGAATTCTTGTCGGTCACTTGCGCAACTTGCCTAAAGTACGAACACACATGCGTGCATATGTATGTAAGTGTGGTACGTTTATGTGTACGTACATACGTACTTTATAACATCTACTACGTGAGCCGTGCGATTATCAGATCAGGTGGTTTTTTGGGAAACATTTAGAGATAAAAGCACTCAAACCCGATTTGTTAATAAACACTTAGTAGTTACTAGCCTCCGATACACATGAGTGTCTGGCGACGTGATTTTGCATTAATTCACCTACTATTTTGAATTGCTCTCGTAAGTGTGATTTTTTAATTAATTCATCTCTATTTCTTGATAAATTATTTCTATTTATTTCTAATACTTGTTATGCGATTGCAAGCGATTTACAGTTGTTGTTGAATTGTTGAGTGTTGAAACACATAAATATTGGCACTTTATTTAATATTTTTGTGTCCTCATTACGTAGAGACAAATTTGTTGTTCACATGGGAAATTCCATGAAAAGCTAAATTTGGAGAGACACTTTTAAAAATAATAAATGGCTAAACGGAGATTGATTTCCAAAACTCATAGCATTTAATTAGTGATCAATTCATGGAATCTATCATTAACATTTTTGCTTTGCGCACTTGTCACTACTAAAGTGTGACCCATTTCGAGGATCCCCACTTTTTTAAAGAAAAAACACAGAAAATTCAAATTTAATGGGAAATGTTTATTATCATTCGAAAGAACATTCTTTGGCATTTATTTTTGAAAGATTATCTATTCCAAATGTTGTCCGCGGCTACGTCTCTGATGGTCCATCCGTTGAGTCCAATTTTCGATGACTCGTTCGAACATTACGACTGGTAACTGGCGAATGACAAGCGTGATCAAGGTGGGTGATGGTGTTGTGAATAGTATGCGCAGTAGGTCGATTATGTTGATCATTAGTTGGGCGACGCGGGTGAAACTCATTCTTTACAGAACGAGAATTTTCGTAATAAAGTTGAACAATTTGAACAAAAGTAACGTGACAGCTTATCACGACTCACGCGTGATCTGTCAAAAAGAGGCTATCAGTCTATAATTTCTCTTACCGGTGGATCTAGATAATCATAATTCCAATTACAGCTGTTATTGTCGCCAATATCAAAAAGTCCATATATCATCTGGATCGTTGTCAGAACTCGTTGAAAGAACTCAACCAAGAATATCTATGGTTTTATTGGTACTCAATTAAAGGTCATTGTCATTGTCCACCCACCTATTTAAATCCTTTTCTTTAGATCATTGCCGTTAACATAGGCGTTATCTGCGGATGACAGTAGTTATACACGCAATTAAGATGAAATATATAATTTTAACCCGTTACAGTTGGATCAGTATTGGTGGATTTCTTAATTTTGTTATATTTATGACAAGCAAACTTGAATGCAATCAATACGATAATACCATCGTCATTAGTGGCAAAGTCTATGTAAAGTAAATTGCTTTTTATGTATAATAGATTTTTTTTTTTACTTCATTTTTATTTACAATCTATCTACATTAAGATATTCAGTAAATTAGATCTAGTAGGTAATGGCAGAAGCAAATAAGCAAATCTACATAAAGGATTATTTTTTTTTTTACATATACATACATAAGTAAAATATAATTAACTTAGGTTATTAAATACATCCATCAAAAATTCATTTTCATTCATGTTTTTTTTTTTTTGGTTTTTTTGCCAGAATTAAATCTAAGAGAGTTTTATGCCCGGTTTCACAGTCAGTGCTTAGGTTGTGCTTAAGATAAAACAGAAATATTGCGTTTTACAGTTCATACTTAAGTTCTGCTTAAGTACTGAAAATGGGAGACTTAAGCAGTGCTTAAGTAACAGCTGATTTTTGTTTTGAATATTGACTTAATTGTCAAAAAAATAAAATAAAAATTATTTGCTAAAAAAATTTTGGAATTTCTTGCATTCAATGACGGTTATATGCTTTCCTGCGAGTTGCAATAGGTGCCCCCACTCGCTTGCGGTGAAATTCGGTGTCCTTTTATTGTTTCCATCCATTTCCCAGATTCTAAATTTATTCGTCGCAAAGTTATTTTTCATCAACAATAATTTCAATTTGTCAGATGGTATTTGTAAACAAATGTTTTTCATTGTGCTGCCATATATCATAATAGAATTTTATAGAAAATAAGCATCGACTGTGAAACGCAAATGACTACTCAGTCAACAACAATGCTTAGCTAAGATTTTATTTGGGCACAACTTAAGTACGAACTGTGAAACCGGGCATTAGAGAAATGGTAAATCTAAGATATGAGAACGTTTTAGCCGTATAGTGTCATAAGTTGTATCTAACAGACAAACAGCAATTGGGTTTATATGGTTTGAGAGACGTGCAAGATATCTAGCACTGTTTTGGGATCTCATTTTTTATAAAGGGAATACCTAGGTCGTTATGGATAGCTTCATTGGTAACTAACCATGGAGCATTAATAAGTGACCGCAATGTTTTTGATTGATAACGTTGCAAAATCTCTACATTGGACTTACTGGCAGTACCCCAAAGATGTATGCCGTAGTATAATAGATAAAGTGTAAAATTTACCTAAAAAAATATTCACTTATTGCCTCGTATTTTAAATTATATTTCTTAGTATAGTACAGTTGATCTCCTTTTTACACGGTTTTTTTTACACGATTTTTTCTTACACGGTGTTTTTGAACACTTCCCAGTTACCATTTTTACACGGTTTTTCCTTTTTTTACACGGATTTTTTATTTTAATTGTATACTTTTTTGCAATAAAATCAAAATTCCATACGTCAATACGTAACAAATCCATTGCTGTTAAAGAATTTAATATATTCTAAATTTGGTTTAAATTAAAAAATACAAATTTTAGATTCGAAAGCCAGTGAAAAAAGTGAAATTTCAATACGTAAACAAATAAATGAAGCTGTATGAAGAAGTAAGAAAAAAGAAGACACAGCGATTAATGACGGAACTTTGAAATGTATTATTTTCTTACCATTCCCAGAATAGTTGTTGTTTGTTCCTTCTAACAGTAATATGTACATACATATAATACCAAAAAAGTCTATAACAACAACAACAGTGTAAATTCTCACTGTACGAATAGATAGATTTTCATGTAAAATTAGATCTTTTTTACAAGTTTTCTATTTTTTGCACGATTTTTTTCTTAAATTGGTCCCAATACTGAGTTTTATATAAAAATTTGATTTTTTGCACGGTTTTTTTTTTACACGAGTAATTTACTGTCCCAGTTAACCGTGCAAAAAGGAGATCAACTGTATATTTGTTTTTTTTTTTATTTTATTATATACACCAGATTTCCGTTTGAGTAGTAAATTTATTGCAGATTCTTCCTTTCATGCGCCATTTAAGAGTTGTTCTTCATAAGTACTTGTATAAGGTAAATCTATACTACTATTATAAAGAGGAAAGATTTGTATGTATGTTTGTATTGAATAACCTCGAAAACTACTCTGCCGATTTCAAAAATTCTTTCACCATTGGAAAGCTACATTCACCCCGAGTAACATAGGCTATATTTATTGCTAGAATCTCAAACTTCTGGAAATAGTTCCCAAGTGAGGGTATCAAAAATACTCCGTGATGGAGAATCTTAATCTGAAGCTGAAAATCGTCTTGCATGTCATTCCATTCGCTTCGTAATCGCATGCCTAAGAGTCGAGTAACGAGTGCTCGCAGCTGCTTGCTGAACAAAATTTCAAAACCTGCCAAGTACGCGCTTGAGAGTCGAGTACGGAGCGTGTGCAGCAGTTTGAAGAACAAAATATTAGAAACATACAAGCTCGCACTAGGACGTCGAACTCTGAGCGTTCCCAACGCCTTCATCGACAGCGGACACAAAAGACTAGAGGTCGTAATCAAGTTTTAGCTCATTGCAAATAAAATATAATTTTATGTTCGAATTTTCCTCACTTTTTACTTTTTTAAAATGAACCCACACAAGAAACGGCAAAGTAGATACATATGTATGGGAGAGTGTGCATAAGTGTGTAAAAACTTATAACTTTTGAAATGTTTGTTTAAGCCCGTGCGAAGCCGGAGTGGTCTGCTAGTGATAAATAATTCACAATAATATATTTTTTTTAATTGACAAAGCACAAGAGTGATTTCGAAAGAGATGATAGGCCTGTAATTTCTCTGTATGCGCAATATGAGATATCGTGTGTTGATGTGTTAACTTTCAGCTTGCAACACCTCAAGCCCCTCCATTCGTATTTCTGTTTTGCTTTTATTGTTTTGAATATTAGTAAACAGTTTTAATTAGGAAATATAGCATGTGCATATAATTACATATAAACATTTATATGTACATATGTATACAATCATCCATGCAGTTTAAATGCTGATAAAGTCTGTTTAGCCAGATAACCTATAGAACCTTTTCATTAAAATTTGAATTTAAAACTGATACAAAACTTGTTTCGCATTTCGTATTAAACGCGATCAGTCAAGATTTATTTGATAATAAATGGATAAATGACAAATATGCAAACGCAGATGAGCAAAAACAAAGTCAAATGCTATCTGCCTAAACTCGTATGGTCATACTATCAAATCAAAGCAGTATAATGAATATTTAATACTTCAAACACACGCTTTATATGCACACCGCGTGCAGTTTCAAATTTCATTGTGCGATCACTAAAATAAAGAGATCTATTTAGAAAAAACAGTTCTAGTGTAGTATAAGAATTCCTCGCATATAATATTTGGGCTTGAATTTGCCTAAAAGCGAAAGTTTCAAAAGAACTGTAGTAGACTTGTTTAATATATTTATGTACTATAAAAGCACAGTAGGAAGCCAGAAATTGCACTCGAGATCTATATTTATTTATTGCGGCTAGCCTGTTACTAACTATTGTTTTAATGTTAGCTATAAATTATAACTTTATTCGAGAGCAATAAATTTTATAATCTTTACAGCGGCAAGTTGACTGATTATGCTAACAATTCGTCGATTACAAACATTCAAAGGCCAGTACACAAATCTACTTTCATACGAGTACTTGAAGTTGCCTTGTAGCAGTTAAATGTTAATAGAATGTTGTAGGCTTTTGGGTTCTGTGCGTCGTTTCGTTGTCAAGCGTTTTTTTTTAATCTTTCTTTTAATATCTTTATGGCTTTATATATCAATAAAACTTGTACATTTGTAATCCAAAGCACGCTTCAAATATTTGATATTTGAACAAATAAAAATGTTGATCATAATTTGTGACCTAATATAAGCAACAGGAAAGCAGATACGGAGACAAATACACAAATGTTATTAACTAACTGTACACTGTACTTATGTTCATATCAGATTAAGGCGTTGTTTTTTAATTGCGACACAGTTACGACAGCTACATATTATTAGGATAAGAGGCGTCAACTACGTAAACTGATGTCGTAACGATCATTCAGCTATAAATGTTTTCTTAAATGTTTGATTGGTGTGTTTCGAAACGGCTAGAACGGTAGAACTTGAAGAGTTTGTTATTATTATCTAGTGAAATTTCAAATGATCACTATCTCCACCAGCTTCAATTTAGTTTGTTGTCAGAATATAAAAAACCGCATAGTGCTTGTATACAGGCCTTAATTCACTAAGTAAACCAGTGTCAATCCATAAATATTGGAAATTTCGTAGAGCTTCAATCTAAAATCGCTCTATAGATATGATCGACAAAAGTGGGGAAAATATCGTAACTTGAAAAAAACACATATTTATTTACGTTTCATGTTTACTCTCGCAACAAAGTTGCTAGAGAGAGTATAATAGTTTTGTTCACATAACGGTTGTTTGTATCACCCAGAAATAAAAGAGTTAGATATGGGGTTATATATATGTATATAAATGATCAGGATGACAAGTGGATTCGAAATCCGGATCCATGAAAATTGTTGAAATCGGATAATAACCACGCCCACCTCCCATACAAAGGTTAGGGTGGAAATTACGTTGAGAATTACTAAAAGTGAGTTAAATCACTAACGGAAAACATCAAAACAACTAAATTTTACATAAGAAATGCAGAAATAAGTTGCACTCAGATTATTTTTATACTCTCGCAACAAAGTTGCTACGAGAGTATTATAGTTTTGTCAACATAACGGTTGGTTGTAAGTCCTAAAACTAAACGAGTTAGATATAGGGTTATATATATCAAAATGATCAGGGTGACGAAAAAAGTTCAAATCCGGATGTCTGTCTATCCGTCCGTCCGTGCAAGCTGTAACTTGAGTAAAAATTGAGATATCCTGATGAAACTTGGAACACGTATTTCTTGGCACCATAAGAAGGTTAAGTTTGAAAATGGGCGTAATCGGACCACTGCCACGCCCACAAAATGGCGAAAACCGAAAATAAAATTTGGTATGAAGGATCGCACTATGAAGGGGCATATTTGGATGTAATTTTTTTGGGGAAGTGGGCGTGGCCCCGTGGAGAAAATCGGATTGTAACCACGCCCACCTCCCATACAAAGGTTATGTTGAAAACTACTAAAAGTGGGTTCACTCACTAAAGAAAAACGCCAGAAACATTAAATTTCACATAAGAAATAGCATATGGAAGCTACACTCAGATTTTTTACAAAATGGAAAATGGGCGTGGCATCGCCCACTTATGGGTCAAAAACCATATCTCAGGAACTACTCTACCGATTTCAATGAAACTTGGTTTGTAATAGTTTCCTTAAATCCCAATGATATGTTGTGAAAATAGGCTAAATCGCTTCACAACCACGCTTGCTTCCTATATACCAGAACTTTGAAGACGATCTGAATCGTTTACTTTACAATATATAAAGTAAGCACTAGTGAAGATATAGATGCAGAACTTTGCACAAATACTACGTTTATAGTGTGGCAGCCCCATTCTAAAAATCGCCGAAATCGGACCATAGGTTTTTATGGCCCCATATATCGAACACGAGGACCTCGGTGCTTCTAACCTAATATTATGGTTTCCAACTTTCAATGGACTTTATACCATATATATGACGAATATGTGGGTCAAATTGTGTATTATATAATATAAAAAAAGTTAAATAAATAAATTGCGAGAGTATAAAATGTTCGGTTACATCCGAACTTAGCCCTTCCTTTCTTGTTTTTGTTTAATGTCATACTACCATAATTCATCCTTATAGTGTTTTCATGAAATTTAGTTATTGTCTTTTATAATTAAACAGATTCTAAATATATTGAAACACAAAAACAAATTATAATTTTTAAGGAAGAAAGTTTTGCAAAATCAGAAAAAAATATATTTTTTTAACTATAACAATGAAAGGTTCGAAAAGAACGTGCTGCCACTTAACTCCACCGGTTCTAAATAAGGGATCTCTATTAAATGAAAACTTTTTGAAAATTATTTTTCTTTGTTTGAACATTAGTTGACATTTTTATGAACTTAATATAATTTTACTTCGCTTTGTTTTGTGCGTGAACGACGCAAGCTGATGTATTTATATATCAATAAATATATATGAATATATGTATATGTATATGAATGCTGTTTCTGTTCGTATGTTTTTATAAATATGTGTGTCAGTACGTAAATAAATATGTATACATGCATATATCCCATTGCTTGTCCCCTCTCTTATCAGAAATCGGAAAGTAGTGTTTTGGTAGAAAATTGTAAGGCTGCACTCAAAGTTCATTTACATTTCATTGTTGGGTCATTAGACTTGTATAATCTGTATGATTGTGGCGATCGTCTACACATGCTTATAAATAAATATACATATATGAGCACATTTTAATCAATTATTTCTAAGTAATTTATATACTGATTACACTAAATACTC